>NC_140342.1:18613035-19227033 GCF_963514085.1 Chelon labrosus | reverse complement strand
CCAGCTGATGTAAAGACAGTAAAATCAATCAATCAATAATAATTTTATTGCCATATCAACACAGTTGATTGGAATTTGTCTTGGTGCCATTCCAGTTAAAAAGGCAATACATACATACACAGAACATACAGTACATAAAAACAATCACATAGACAATCATTCAAACCAATAAAAAGCTGTAAAATTTAAAACTTGTGGTATTTCAACTTCCCAATAAAGTGGCTTATGCAGTTCAGTAAAGTGCATTTAAAAGAGGTCATTTAGGAGCATTAAGGAGCCTAATAGTGGCAGGGTAGGTACTATTACAGAAACGGGATGTTTTACCCCTAAGGCTTTGAACTCTCCTACCAGAGGGCAGTAGTTTGAAGAGGTACCTGGCAGGGTGGGAGGGGTCATCCAGTACTTTCCGGGCTTTATGGCTGGCCCGAGTGGCGTAGATAGAAGCTACAGATGGGATTGCATGTCCAATGATTTTGGATGCAGAACGCACCACCTTCTCCAACTGCTTCCTCTCTGAAGAGGTGGTGTTACCGTACCAGACAGTAATGGAAAAGGCTAGCACACTTTCCACTGTAGCTCTGTAAAATTGGAGCATTGCATCCCTAGCTACCCCAAACTTCCTAAGCCGGCGCAGAAAGTGGATGCCTCTGGTGGGCTTTGCTTATGATGAGGTTGGTGTTGACCTCCCACTTTAGGGACTGACATATGGTGGTGCCAAGGAATTTAAAACTGGACACTCTCTCCACTGCCTGGTCATCGATGATCAGAGGGGAGTGAACTAACCTATTTTTCCTGAAATCTATGATTAGTTCCTTTGTCTTGTTGACATTTAAAAATAGGTTGTTCCCCTTACACCATACCTCTAAGGCTGCCACCTCAGATCTGTAGTCTGACTCGCAGTTGTTACCGATCAGTCCTACAACTATTGTGTCATCAGCATATTTAAAGATTTTAACATTGTCAGTTATTTGACTAGTTATTTTAAAGATATGAAGGCTTATCTAAATTTCACACATTCATTTCTTTCTATTTTCTTATTTGTCTTCAGTTGATATTTAAGCTTTTGCTGGTAGTGACTTTAGTCCTAGTCTAGTTTGTTAAAATATCTATCCCACTCTTTATGCTCAGTGCTCATATGAGATTAAAGTATTTGTTGTGTAACCATATTGATCTTGAACATGTTTACTACCTGTGTAACTCTTCATTTTGTGGATAAAGAATAATATTAATAATATCTTTACTTATATATTTTAATGATTTGCGCTGCGCTCATGTATCCCACAGGCATCCCTTAAAGCCCTGATGCAGACAGTTGAAAAATCTGAGCCGTTCTTCATTTTCTGCGTTCGTGCCAATGCTGAAAAGGTAATGTCATCTGTGTAGCATCATGCTGGTAAATTTAGTCTGACATGTTTGACTTAATAACTCAGTTTGGGAATGGTTTTCTTGTTGCTTTTACAGAAGGAGCTGACCTTTGATGATGAACTTGTACTGCAGCAAATCAAGAACACGGGCATACTGCAAATGATTCACATCCAGAAGTCTGGCTACAGCGCCAAATACACATTTAAGGTGGAGACTCCTTAAATAACATATCTGTATATTAATATACTCCAGTTAACAGTGACAACTAAACTAAATCCTGTGCTTCTCATTAAGATCTGTTTAATCTGAACTTTCTGACATGGTTTTC
The DNA here is from genome assembly GCF_963514085.1 of Chelon labrosus. Lineage (NCBI taxonomy): Eukaryota > Metazoa > Chordata > Actinopteri > Mugiliformes > Mugilidae > Chelon > Chelon labrosus. Next base: position 19,225,340 of record NC_140342.1, on the reverse strand, counting down.
CTCTTGGCGACAGGAATTCGTTGAGAAGTTCAGGATGTTGCTTCCAGAAGGAACCACGGCAACTCCAGAGCACATAACCAAACTTTTTGAGAGGATGAAACTGGATAAGACCACCTACCAAATAGGAAGGACCAAGGTTAATCCCCATATCACTATATCAGTATCAGTTCCCACATCCTGTACCCATGTCTCTATTGTTAGTTGTTGGATTAAACTGTCGACCAGATGACGTGCAGGAATTCTGTTAACATTAAAATGCCTCCTTGGGTAAATGTTTATATTATCTACCACGGGAGAGAGTTGTCATTAATCAGAGGACGCTGTCACTTAACAATAACACATTGTAGATTTCCACCATTTATATAAAGTAATAAAAACACCTAAAAGCCACAAAAGCAGTAACGCAAGTACTACGGTGTAATAAAGAATGAACTGTGTAAATGAGCTTTCATCCTGACTCATGCTCTCCTTTCCATCTGCTCAGGTTTTCCTTAAAGAAAAGGAACGGCAACTTCTTCAAGACACTCTAAACAAAGTAGTCATGCGCCACATCATCACTCTGCAGCGCTGGTTCCGGTCTTCTCTGATAAGGATGCACTTTCTGCAAAAGAAAGACGCCACGATGCTCATACAGGTAAAGTTTATTTCATTATAGTGACTGCTGAATAATAAAGCAGAGCTGTGGTTGATAGTGTGACATTTCCAGTTCACCCACACAATCACACATCAATGCACTGCCTAAATGTGTGATAAAGTCGTGGACTACACATTCACACACACCTCACGAGGGAAAATTTCTTCACTCGCTGAAACGTCATACTGAGTGTAATTTGTTGGGCGCTCATGCCTCAGGCTCTCAGCGCCTTTGGCTTGCCCGCTCATTGCCCCGGCAAAAATAAGAAATGTGTCCAAAGTCCAAGAACAAATAAGGAGCATGAGAAGAGAATAAAGCTGCATAAAGAGCATTTTTGCTGTTTCAGAGGAGCTGGCGTGAGTTTTACGAAAAACAAAACCGAGCTGCTACGGTGATCCAGACGGCCTGGAGGAGTTCCCTGATATTACCAGAGAACGAACATGAGGAGAATGAAGGGGAGACGAAAGGCCGCCCTGGACGAGACAGGTACACATGCTACCGTAACTACACTGCTTCTATTGTAGGAGAACCAGCTCTTGTATTTTTTTGAATGTGCATTTTAGGAATCTTAAACCTTTTTAAGAAAATGTGCAAGTAAACCTACACGAATAGAAGTGAGTGTAGGCTCCAGGAGATATTCACTGTCATTTAAAGAATAAATATAGGATCTCAGTTGTTAACACGTGTACGTGCAGCTTGCAAGGTTGCTGTCTTTACATAAGTCAAATGAATGTTAATCCAATAAACACATTATTTATCTTTGAAACAACCATTTAAAGCTACAGAAATGTTAAACTATTTAAACCTGCAAGTTATGGCAGCGTTAATATCAAACCTGTAAAGGGCCTTTACTGAACCATTGCACATTACACCGATGGATTTCAAGCCCCTCTTTAATTTGATGGTGTGTTTTAATGCTCTTAATGGCATTAGGCCTGACCATCTGGCAGTGAGTGTTGTGTTCAGGGGCAAGTAGAATAACATTCAAATACAGCTTTATGAGCCAATAACTGTTTTAAGCACACGTGAATGAAAGAGAGAAGATTTAGCAGGACACGGTGCTTATAAAAAGTCAATCATTTGATGTGTTTGTTGCTTACAAGAAGCTGTATTTATATGTTTTTAATTAATTGGCATTGCGTTGTAGAATTCAATTTTCTTGTAGATTTTTTAATTTTATATTGAGTATGATTAAATATATAAATGCTATACAAATGCTATATTTGTGATAAGCTGCAACGGGGCAATATTGTCTCTGGTTTTAAGCAGGAGCTAAGACTATTATGTAATTCTTTGCATATCAGGTAAAACCAGATTTCATACAGATAAACACAAATATTAGCTTGTACGCTGTAGAGATGGTCTCAGCCTTGATACCAGTCTGATGTAATATCTATGCCATAACAGCTTGACAAAGAAAGATTTGAGGAGGCAGAAGAACGTGGAGTTGAGCCCCAACAGGAGCCAGCAGCCTGACTCGACAACACCGAGGGACAGGAGCAAGGAGAAACGAGAAGGCCGAGGGTCCCCTCCGCCCCTCAACAGGCCCCTCTCCCTCCCTATAGGCCCTAAAGTTGGCATTGACTTTCACTCCGGCAGCCCCTCTATGGGCAGCACGCTTCAGCGCTACAAAGATGGAGACATCAAGGAGAAGGCTGTGAGGTGGAAGGAAAGACAGAGCGAAGGTGAACCGACTGATGAATCAAGTCCTGAAATACGCAGAAGATACAGGAAAGAGGAGTTTCAGTAAGTGCTGCTGCTTCTAGGTTCATCATCGGCCACAACAATTAGCTCTGCCAGTTTTATGTTTCAACAATTTAAATGTATGTTTCTGTTTTTGTGTCTACTTCTCAATGAAAGTGTTTTATCTAAGTCCCACAATAGTCCTAGTAAGGGCTTTGCTTTTATTTCTTCCAGCCTTAAAGGGAAGTCAATGTCTGCTGATGAACTGTCCAGGAATAGCTCTTCAGGATCTGATAGCTCAACTTCTGTCAATAAGGTAACACTTGTCCTTGTGTTATTACATTATCCAAAGCAGATTCCATCTTTAATTTTTCTTCTCATAGAGTTGTCGTCAGTGTCCTGTACAGCATAAATGTTGGTGTCTCAAACTGCTGTAGTTGTGTGTACTGTAAACCTCTGCTAGGCTGACAAACATGTGCATGAAGGCTCCTTACGCATTAGTCAGAGGAGGCCTCCCAGTCTGTGCCTCATCATTTTTCCTGGCCCGATTAGGTCAGGGTGCGTTTCCGCAAGCCGAACAGACGCAAGCGGCGTTTAGCCTACGCCCGCAGTGGGTTGGTGATAAACTTTGCTGGCTCCAAGGAGAGCGAGTACTGGAGCTTTCCGCTGCCTCCCATCAGCCCCCTTGTGCCCGGCATGAAGAGCTCAGCCAGTAGCGTGGATGTCCGGGCCCTCAAATCCCAGGTCAAGGTACTGACCGGAGGGATATTTCAACTGACCACAACTCTCCTTTGCATGCACGCCTCGCATGTGTATGTCCCAAATGGACTGATTGGATAGGTTGCATTGTTCTGGGACTTCTCATTTGTGCTATGCAGCCCCGGACATGAACATGAGCTGTTGCTTTCACACACAAAGGAAATATTAAAGCGCATTTCCGAAGCTGATTTCTCACCCCCTTTTTTTATTTTTATTTGTCTCGTCACACAAATGTGCAGGAGGTCAGCATGTACAGGGCAGACTCAGAAAATGGGACTGTCAATGTGTAAAAATGTTATCACTGTGTCTTCAATTATACCTCATTTACACTCATTATAACCACTAATGTTATTATGTTATTTTTGATTTATTACGGCTAATAATTATACACAACTGACCTTAGTGACATGGAGTCCAGGTTATGGCAAAAATGTATTATTGTAGCTCTTCAAATAATGTAATTATTACTGGTATATTGTTAATTAATCTCTACAGAGCCAGTCGAATCTATTCATGAATGTATAAACCTGTGAAATCTGATTTTTTTTAACCTTGAATTTGGCAATTAAATCGTACTAACATGTGTTAGCACAAATAATATATTTAATAATGTAGGAGTAACACAAACTAATTCAAGGAAAAACAGGTCAAGGTTTAGCTGGTGGCAGGAGACTTTGCATGACGAGTAATAATGGTGACGGACTGTCGTTACTGTGGTGCTATTTAATCATGTTCATGGGGTGCGGTTTGGTGGTGGAGGTGCTGTGGGAATCCTTTTGGAAGCTACAGGTGCAGGCGCGGCCGGTGGGGAAAGAGGACTAACTCTGTCACCTGGGGGTATCAGAACATCTTTGGTTTCCAGGGTTTCTTGTCTGCAAGTTTAGTGGTTTAACTTGCAGAATATTTGTGTTTTTAACTGCAGAAACCATCAGAGCCGGATGGCTCAAGGTACAGCCTTCCACCCAGGACCTCCAATGAGGACTTGGGACAACAGGACCAGTCACCTCTCACAACCCCAGAGAGGTAAAAGCCATCACTCAGTTAATTCATTAAAAAACGATTTAGAATTGAATGTTTTTGATATGAAATTTACACGTGTTGCCTTCTTTCTCACAGGAATTGGTTTCTTGGTAAATTCCTGAAGAAGCGGGCCACCAAAAACACTGGTGACTCTCCAGTGGAAAAAAATGGTAACCGAGAGTTTAAATCATATACACATATTCCAGTGTATATGATTTAATACTAATAATTTAGTTAATGAAACTTTTTAGGGCAGATTGTAGGTTGTAAACGCCAGATGTTATAACAAATATTTTGTAACAAGTTGTGGAGGAAAGAGGAATATGATGTCATTGCTTTTTGGTCTGGTTAACAGACCTCTTCTCTTTGCTGCCATCTGGAGACTGTTTGCTCATCAACAAGCAATATCTTAAAAGTGACATGATAAAAAGATATTTTACAAAACATCCCTATTTTTTGAAGATAGTGTTTAGAGTCTATATCTGTACTAGTAAATGTTTAACCTTCTTATTCACATGTCATCTTCACATGTGACTAATAGTAATAATGATCTATCACAGTGCTACCAGCAGTCACCTTGTCCAGATACAATCCACATCCTTACCACCAGCGAAATTCAAGCGGCGGGAGGGTCGATCGTAACCCCACCATCCGAATCAGCCGGGCCACTCGGGCGCTGCAGTGTGACGCATCTCTGGACCGGGAGATCACCGACTCCAAGGAGCTACGAAACCTGGACGAGTTCCTGGGCAATCAGGTGAGATCGACACGAATTACGTTTCAGGTCAAAATGAGATCGATAAATAAATAATTTATTATACTAATTTATCATTTACATGTTAGTATGGCGTAGTTTATCAAATATAATCCTTCAATTAAATTCAAACATACGGGCCAGGGTCCTTTACGCCCCTAGAGTGGTTGTAGCACATAGTTGTCTGCCGGCAAGTCTTTCACAATAACAGCACTGTTGAGCATTGGAGGGTTTCCACTGATTGTAAAAGCTAATTTGAAACAGTTAACCCTTTATGGGGCGAGGAACCATATTTGGTAACCTCCACACAGCTTTTAAATTGCTGTGCCTCTCAGTGAGGTTTAGAAGCATGTGGTTTTCACTCGACCAATCGGTAAACATCAAGGCAACATGCTCAGGTCAAGGTCCACCTCTGCATGAACGCTGAGCATAACTGCTTTATTAGGTACCATGAAGAAATAGTGGCCTATGCATATGTTGACAAGTGCCTGAATTCACACGTATTTCAATGAGTGCCATATAAAGGGTTAAAGGAGGTGTTCAGCTTGTATTAAAACCGATGGATTTTTAAGCATTTTTGAAAAGAAGTCATTGAAGTTTTACAGAACAAATAATTAGATATTATTCCAGTTTTCTTGGGGCTCAGTGGTAGGGGCCTGTTGTTTCATGTCATATTCGTTCTCCCTTCTTTCTCCCCTCCCCTAAGACAAAAATGCCCCCGAAAAGGTTCCACTTGTTCTTAAGTTTACTCACCTTTGTCATCAGGTGAATGAGCTGCGATCGAGAGTAAAAGAGTTGTCGCGAACAGAGAGCATTTTCCTCACAGCCACCATGGAGTTCAGAGAGACCATTAAAGGCATGTACTCTGTCCAGGTCAGTAAATTTTAAATCTTCATGTAGAAGAGGAACATGATATTCATTTTTCCTTCTTTTTAAATTAAAAAAAAATGTATAACTGTACTTCTTTTGGGCGCTTTGTGACCAACAGAAGCCTAATATTGGCTATAAAGATCTGATGAAGGGCTACCATAACAAAGTGAACTCACTTGCTGGACCCAAGGAGAAAACAGAAGTCTCTCTGGTGGTCAATCTCTTCCAGTCTGTGTTGGACGGCTTCATCAGGGGGGAAATAAAACGAGTGGAGTCTGATCCAGTCAAGGTAAATTCAATACTTTCAGTCGATCTGAGAATATAAGTTACAAGACTCGGTCATGTATCTCACTTCTGTTTTTTTCTCAGAATACAAAGAAGAAGAGGAAAAAGGATAAATGTGTAAGTTGAAGATTTTTATCCATTAAGTTTATTCCGTTTTGAACGTAACTAAATAATAATCCCTGTGTGTTTCTGTACTTCTTGCGTCTCCAGTTTGATAGTCCTCTGGATCACCTGTTCAGCACGTACCAGGTGAACATTATGCAGTCGTGTGACTTGTGTGGCTCCTACATCTGGGGAATGGAGAAAGCCTACAAGTGCAGTGGTGAGTTCAAAGAGCTGCAAGACCACAAAATGTATTACTTTAAATGCCTTTATAAGAAGTGAGATATATCAAATTGAACCCTTTCTTTCGTGTTAGCTTGCCAGTTGATATGCCACAAGAAATGCCTAAACAAAATCATCACAGACTGCTCGACGCGTTGTGCCAGGATGGTAAGAGCTGACGTGTTTAAATCAAATATTTTCCTCTAAAATCACTCGATGTCTAAAGACTCTTTACATCTCTTCCTGTGTGTTCCTCTTGTCTTTCCATGTGATAGGATGACAGTGTGCCGGGCTCCCTTCACTTTGGGGTCCAGGTGTGTGTCCTCACCAGTCAAGCCAACCCCGTGCCCAAAGTGGTGGAGTTGTTGCTGATGCACGTGGAGCTAAACGGCCTCTACACTGAGGGGATTTACCGCAAGTCGGGCTCAGCCTGTCGGGCGAGGGAGCTCCACCAGCTTCTGCAGACGAGTAAGAAATTCTTTGCACTCCAGCTGACACTTGAAATGCACAATAGGTGGGAGGGAGGACTGCTAACATCCATGCATTCAACAATTTTTGTCCGTTTATCCAAAGTTGAGTTGCGGTGACGAAACCACAAAGGAAACAAATTTTTGTATCCAAGGTGCCGTTCTTTCGGTCACTAGTTTGTCAGCTTTGGAAGTGTTGAACCATAGATGAACTTAGAACTCAGGCTCCTCTTCACATCAATGGTCTTGTCCTACCTGTATCACTGCTAATACCCCGTACTTCCACCTGTCCATATCTCACTCTATTTTGCTGCTTGAACTCCTTCTCTTGGGACACCTCACCTAAACCCCAAACTTTGAGGAGCTAGGATAGCGCTAAGTTTGGAGAAAATTACATTATTTTATGTCTTTAGTAAGTATAGATAGATAGAAAATCTAATTGTATTGCCAAATCTTGTGTCATATAACTGTACAGACTAAAATATGTTTTCAAATACTAACAAAATAAACTTAATTTTCCTTCTGTGTGTTCTGTTTCACCTTCAGATCCTGAGGACGCATGTTTAGAGAACTACCCCATCCATACCGTCACAGGTCTCGTTAAACGCTGGCTCAGAGAGCTGCCCGACCCCCTCATGACCTTTTCCCTCTACAATGACTTTCTGCACGCAGTGGGTGAGTAGATGTTCCTGAGTATTGATAGTATTTTAATTTTTAGTGCGTAGATTGTTGTTTTGCGTTGCATACTTGTATTTCTGTTGATTGAGCTAAATGATTTTGATGAACAAGCCTTGAGATAGACTGGCGACCTGTCCAGGGTGTAACCCGCCTCTTGCCTGATGCCAGTGGGGGTTATTTTAGATGACAAATTAGATGGAGTTGTGTGTGTTTTAATGTGTAATAGTTGCTACTGTGTGATTTTCTGAAATCTGCTTCTGCTTCTTTAGTTTCAAATGTAAAATTATACTATACTTGATATTTAAAATTGATTGATCTCCGTGTTTCTTCACCCCCAGAGCTACCAGAGAAATCTGAAAGAATAAGGGCTGTATACCAAAAGGTTGATGAACTTCCTCCTGCTAATTACAACACTTTAGAGCGGATTATCTTCCACCTTGTCAGGTAGGTGGATCTTTTAATTTTTTCTTTCTTTGTATAATAAACGTTTGCTGAGATTATCGACCTGTGTGTCTTTTAGAGTTGCGAAGGAGGAAGAGCACAATAAGATGACGCCGAGTTCCCTTGCCATTGTGTTTGCCCCCTGCATCCTGCGTTCACCCGACGCCGATGACCCGTTCCTCGGTATGAAGGACGTGTCCAAGACTACGCTGTGAGTGCTCGCGCTGCACACTGCTGTATCTCTGCACCATCACCTTCTGTGTGCCTTTGTTAGACATTGTACGTATTTCTAAAGACGGGACTGTTGACTGTGTTGTTTGCAGCTGTGTGGAGATCCTGATCTCTGAGCAGTTCAGGCGCTACAGAGAGAAAATGCAAAATATCCAGGAGCTGGAATATGCAGAGGCCCTGGCTGTCAATCAGCTCAAACTGAAGAGACAAAACACGGTAAGAGCTCGCTAGAGGGACAAAGGAAGACGGAACATGAAACAACACCAGGGTCAAACGGCGTCTGTGTGGCTGGAGGATTACAAAGATACATATAGCATCAAGACAGCCCAGACCACAACAAAGAGGAAATGTTTACTCACACACGGAAACATGTATTGAACACTCTTGTCGAAACCTTCCTGATTGTTTGCCTCTTTTATCAGTTAGTATCAGTTACTTATTGTATATTCAGACTGTGTTATGCATTCACATATGGGATATGTATACACCAAGCATTGTTTAATCCTCATTGTAACGGTGTCCATAACATGAAAGTGACGTTTACATTGAGTATTGGTATCGTGTGTATTCAAACCACTGGCTGGAGTGTGTCACATCACATACATCAGCATCCTTGAACCGCTCATTAAATGTTGCTCAAAACTATTTGATAGTGCGAAGAAAGGTCAGAGACTCCTCAAGATATCTGCAAGAAGGCAAAAACGCCGTAACCGTTTTTGCTTCTAAATGACAAATAGACTGCTAACCCTTTTTCTGGTCGGTGCACAGGTCGTTGAAAAGCCTTCAGAGCCTCCGCAGCAAATAGATCCTGATGAAGAGATGACGCTCATAGAGAGAATTAAGTCCATCAAGCAAGAAAAGTGAGTTGAAATGGTTTAATTACAGCTAAGCTAACTTTGCGAGTGCTTTTGAGCTCAGATGAGTAGTAACATCTCACGCTGTCATTTACAGGACGAACCTGGCGTTAGGGCTGCCTGACCTGGAGCAGGAGAACTCTGACAATGAGAACCTGGACTCCTCGTCATCGATGAGCTCCGAGAGCCTAGATGAACGACTGGGCAGCGTGGATTCGGAAGGTCAGTAAGGAGGTATGGCACTTCAACCGTCATCTGGGCTTAAGAAGACAACTTGCTAATAAAGTTGATGCTGTCAAAGTTTGGAGGTCATTTGGACTCCTTACGACAGAAACATTTGCTGCTCATTGGTACGTTTTTTTGTCTTTGCATGGCCTTGGGGAGAGAGAATCTGAGCATGTGAACAGATCTTGATATTGACAAACACTTTTGGACAACACTGGAGGACACATCATACCAAATAGCCTTTTCCAACCACACTAAACTATCCACCACAGCTTCATTTGAAGCTCTTGCGCAGGTCTGCACTGGTTCTTTGTTGTCCTACCAAGGTCATACCAGAATGTTTATTTTTTTTTCTGATGTTTCTGTTTCAAGGAAAGGTGACCATGCAGATGAAAACCCAGAAACCCGAGTGCCCGCGTAAACCTCCAGACCTTGTGCCGAGAGTCAGAAGTCTCATGGCTCAGTCAGACAATGAGCAGAGAGAGCTCACATCAGGACAACAGACAGATGTTGCCCTGTCCATGTGCTTCCTGCCCAGCCAGGACCCCCCCTCCCCAGCCAACAAGCCTCAGGTCAACAGGAAGACTTTGAACGGGAGCTATGACGACCTGGACATCCCATACATCGATGAGGACAACGAAGAAGAGCAAGACAATTTGCAATGATTTTGAATATTCCCAAGTTTGTGTTAATAGAAGCAAAAAAAATAATAATTGCACTTTGTTTTATAGACTTTGCCATTTGTCCATGCTGCTATGGAAACAAAGTGCTTTGAGAATTTATATGTGTATATAATGGGAAATAATGCTGACCTCCTTCAGGGATTTTATATCAGGTCTGGAGAGACTACTCATCATTATATCAGTCTGTGATTTTTTTAACATGTCAGAATTGTACAGTACACATTTTTACAAAGCGCAAATATTGTGAGACGAGTTCTGTAGAAGAAAACGGCACAACATGACGAGAAGCAATCAAGTATACAGCTGTCTCTTTTAGTAATGATTGATACTGTGAGCTCGACTGTTGTGGTAGTAATGGGAGTTTATTGTGTTTGTGGAATGAAAATATATCATAATATTGTATATAGAGTGTTTCACCATTGTACAGATTTGGATGTTTGGGCTGACGTTGAGTGCACCTTCAGAAACCATTAGTCTTGTGTTTTCTTCCATTTTCTTGTGATATATATATACACAACTGTGACTGGTCATTGATTCAGTATACAGGAATTGCTGCCTTTTATTTGCCTTGACTGACTATCTTAGTTCACGCCACCAAGTCAACATCTGTTGATGCATTCAGTTTTTTTTTATTTGCATGTCTGTTGTGGGAATAATGCAAATTGGTGAACATCTTCCAAGTCTGACTCATGTCCCGAACTGAAATAAACAACCAATTTTCAAGACCTGTCGCAACGTGGACTGCACTAGACCTCTAAAGTTGTGCTGCCGTATCTAGCAGCAGATCCTTTAAGTCCAGCAAGTTGTGAGGTGGAGCCGCCATGGATCTAACATGTGCTCTGTCCACTACTGATGTTCATGCGCTCATTGTAGGGGCTTCCAGCAGTGGACAGAGGTGAACATGGGAACCCTGACTGGTCTGCAGCTAAACAGCCCCATACAAAACCAACTGTGATGTTTTCTGTCAGAACGAGCACTAACTCATCAGCAGTTTGGGCTACAGTAGCTTGTCTGTTGGTTTCAACTGCACGGACAAGCATTCTTTCCCCACGTGCATCAATGCGCCTCAACCGCCACTGACCCTCTTTCGGTTACCATTTTACCTTCCTTGGACCACTTTTGAGACAAGAGCTGCAGCTTTGGGGACGCTCTGACCCAGTTGTGTAGCCATCAACAATTGGCCCCTGTCAAAGTCACTCAAATTCTTCTACTTTCCCATTTTTTTCCTTCTTTTAGCATCAACTTTTAGGACAAAATATATAAATAGATCCCACTCACTGACAGGTGCCATGACAACGAGATAAAATGTGTTATTCACTTAATCAGTGATTGTAATGTTATGGCTGATACAGTATGTGTCTAGTTAAAGCAAAATTAACAGAAAATTACAATAAATTTAGCATTTAAATTAGTAATCGATTTATTTAAAATAGTTTACCTTGTGGGATGTGGATTGTGTACGACACAAAATGTAATAAGTAATCCTCGTTCATTTTTAAGACATTAATCCAAAGATTACGAAACAATGAAAAACATTTATAGGCTGATGGCAAGTGCAACATGTTCAATCTTTTTAAAAATTACTTTCACTTGATCAGAAAAAAATCCCCCTTTTTTGTCATCCCAGATACATCTGGAATATTTTTCTTGAAGGCCAAATCTTCAGTTACTGTTTTGTTTTTAGGGAATCGCAGTAAATGTGTTACAGCTGCGCATACTGTGGCAGATTTCCAACACGAAAGGTTTTGTTTTGAATCATTGCTCAACACATACTTTTCACAGAAGACTCAAACTTTTTTGTCCATTCTCATCCAAGTGATGAGGATTTATATGCACCGTTAATGACACATAAAGGAACACACAAACAAAATATTGACATATTTAAGCCGTCTGCCAAACATATTTATACTTGAAAATACAAAGAAGAAAAGACAAACTGAAAGACTTTTAGGTTGCCATTGTTTAGAATAAGTGTGGCATTCATTAATGTTAGATTAATTTAGATTTAGTGCATTGTAATGTAATTTTAAGTTAAATCTAGTGTGCTTTTAAGAGATCGAGCTCTGGGTGTGGTTACTGGATGTGGACGCTTGATAAAACATTTACAATAATAAGCCATATGCTGTTACTGCATCATGCCAAGTAGATTCGTGGAAGGAGCCGAACATCTTGTTCACTTTCTTCATAAACACAGACGCTCTCCTTATAAGGGATTTCCTCTTTGTTACCCGCGGTGTGATGCTCACAAATCATCATGTTCGGATCAATGGCACCAACGTTTCCTCGGCCAATCAGAGGCCACGTTTGGTTTTGTGCTTGTATTAGATAGCCAATCACTGGCGCGTATTGCGTCGGAAGGGCGGGGCAGTATTCGGTTCCGGAAGACGGCCGGAGTGAGGTGGGGATGAGAAATCATCATTCAGTTAGCTCACTGCTAGCTGCCTGGAGCCGTCTGCCGGAGTGTGATGAGCTTAGTAGCCGAAATTAGTACACTGTTTTACTTTTGATAGGCGCAACGATGACCCTTTGACATCAAGAATGGACATAAGTTAACAATGACGGGGGAGAAAAAGAAGAAAAAGCGGCTGAACCGCAGCATTCTTCTGGCAAAGAAAATTATAATAAAAGATGGAGGAAGTGTGAGTTAAATATTTATTTATGTTCGTTAACTTAGCTTACAGTGAGCTACACTGGATCCCTTCCACTGATTTTAGCGAGTTGTTTGTTTTGTGAAAACGTAGCGGTCAACGCGGCGTTTCTTTCTGGCTGTCAGTCTTCGATGGTTACAGCACGTAATGTTAACCGTTAACGCTAGCTTGGTGTTGAAGGGACCACCTAGCTAACAGGCTAACGTGCTAGCACAGCTAGCTACGAGTTAGCATCGCTACGTTAGCGGCCTACGTTAGCCAGCCGTTTACACGTCAGCTCAGGTAGCGCTAGCTGGCTAATGACAACTTTAGCTATGTTTTTCTTAATCGACTATCTTGCCGGCGTATTTTAATCACACCTGATGTAACATTATCTACCCTAAGTGTGTATTCAGTGTCAACGGAACCTCATGTTTGTTTTAAAAATGTGTGTAAGCTGCTTGTTACAGGCTCAAACGGTGGCTAGCTTAAAATTAGCCCACTAGCATATGTGTCTAATTAGGTCTATTTTTACCTTGTTGCAATAAACATATGTTTAGCTAGTTTTAAGCTACCGCTCGTGCTACTTGGCTACTAAGACACACATTAATGTAGTTTGTGAGACAACAAATGCCAGTATTTGTCCTTAGTGTAATTCATAAATGGGCGAAGACATTTAAACACCGGGTTTTGGTGATAGTGGTTTGAAAACAAGCTAGCAAGCTACGTTTAAGTCATTCCAGGTATAAACACCGACTGTAGCTGCTGACGCTGACACCAACCCCGTAGAAAAAACACTATATATCACTATAACATTAGCTCTTTGGGGTTTGGTGCTAATAGGCTGTTAAGTGTCATTCAGGGCCAGTTGTTTCTTACTCATTTATTCTCCCATTTCTGGTTTATTAACACTTACAAAACAGTTCTGATGCATCCGTGATATAATCAGTTTACCAGGAAGCCTCACATTTCCCTCACTAGTTTGATAAAGCAGTCACATCACTATCCTGTCAGGGCTTCATTTTGATCATATAGATGGTGATTGCACTGAATTAGGCTGCTGGCAAAGAGTGTTGGGATTGTTATACAGCGAGGCATCAGTGCTGGTTATGTAATCAGTTGGACAGTAATGGAAATCTATATGAAGACACATTGTGGTGAACATAATGAGGGCTGTTGTTTTCTCTAAGTAATTGTCACGGCATCCTGAATAGAGCATGTTGGCCCTGAACATCTCCACATCTGACACGATGGGGCTCTGCTCCAATCAAGCTCTTTGTTCATATCGTTGCTGTTGCTTTCGGTGGATGCAGCCTTTAAGATTTCACTTTAAACATCTAGCCACGGCAAATAACATCTTTTGATTCTCATTTGGCGACAACACACTGTCATCGCTAAGCGCGTAGCTGGTCATCAGTTCACTTAGAGGAAGTTGCAACATCTATACAACGCGTTGTTCCTCATTTTTATCAGTGCAGCAGGTGGCGTGGCTATAGACCTGCAGTGGAACAAACTTTTCTGATTTGCTCCCCCCAAGCCGGCCTCTCGTCTGCTTTTCTGCAACGCCGTCTCCCTCTCCATGTGGGGAAACGATAAACCACGTGTGCGAGTAAACTAGAAGCTAGTGTCTTTAAATGGGATTATAACACCTCGGTGTGTTTTCTGCCAAACATCCTGCTCAGCATCCAGCGCTCACCACAACATCGCACTTTCCAGATTTATATAGGTTTTACAGTGAAGTGACTTCCTCTTCGTGGGGAGCAGGTTTTCTGAGAGATAATAGGGATGTATATTTGTGTTTCACTCATCACAGATATAGGTCTACGTTTTTAGCATGGCCTAGTAAACTATAGCACCAAATATCTCACCTGTTAAATTAATGTGCGTAATCTTAATCTTTTGTTAATGAGCTTCAAATTATATTTTTAAAATATAGGTCTCAAGAAATTGGCAACACACTAACATGACGTAGCACTACTATGAATATCTTGGTGAAATGAGACCTCTTGATTGGCATTCTGCTCATATACTTGCAATTAATACCGCTGATAATCAGAAGCAGATTGTGCAGATGCCATGTACACTGCTTAACCGTGTTGTCTAACTCTCATTAATTACCTAATCCCGTCATAATTACTCCACGATAGAGCCACGCTGCTGGACATGCTTTCAAATGAGATTTCTACACTACACACGCATTGAAAACCTCACGAATTAAAATAGATACAAAGCAACGTGTGGGAGGTTAAATGTGGCTGTTCGGGTTAAGAAACAAACGGTGGCAGAATCAGAATCAGAAGAGGTATACCTTTATTTTTTGCATCAGTAGAAAACTTAACCTGCGTGTTAAGATTTTCATAATTTTCTGCAGCGTGCAGTTAATGAACGTTAATGCAGTTTGCGACTTAAGGCTGTGAATCATTTCAGTTGCTTGTTACTCAATGCTTCCCTAACTCCGTTTGTTGATAGAGTATATATATTTGACATTTGGTTGTAAATTTACCAATAAATACGTAATTTGTTGCTGTGGGTAGTTTTAATAGTTTCACACAGGAAATGTTAAATTCTAATATGATAGGCAGTTTGTTTATTACCACTTTCAACACCGTACTAGCAATATTTCCCTTACGACAAACGAAAGTCCTTACTAAGTAAGTTTCACATTCTTACCCAAGTATGGGTTGTCCCACAGGATCAGGCTATGAGGCGTTATGTAATTAGGCAAATGCTCTCTTGAAATAGTTTCCAGTTAAAGTTTTGATCTGTTAATGCGTCACCATTAACAGGCGCTTTGCCTGTTGACGTCTTTATTTGTCAGCTAACCACTTTCCCGTCTCTGTCTCCATCTAGCCTCAGGGAATCGGTGAGCCCAGCGTTTACCACGCCGTGGTGGTCATCTTCCTGGAGTTTTTCGCTTGGGGTCTCCTCACCACCCCAATGCTCACGGTAAGCACGGACACACACTGTTACGTAAACTGACAGCACACTTTGTAATATATTTATACGCCTGCCCTTTTCTCCTTTGAAAACCTCGCCAAAGAGTGGCTTTTCCCTCTTCTCGGACCATCAGTGTCTATGAATAATTGAATCGCTAATCAGTGTTGCGAAGGCTGTGGGTCATGCCGTTTTGTTTTTCTGTGCATGAGTGTTGGCAGATGTTTTGCCAGGCGCTAATGAACTGAGAAATATGAAAAGGGCATCAAACAGTGGTATTGTCTGAGCACCCGTTCTTTGTTGGAGAGGCTTATCAGGGGTCACTGGTTTGTGTTGTCAGCCCACAGCACAGATGCTGGCCAGGCAAACCACGGCACACATTCACCTCGGTGCATAGTGTGTTGCATAGCGTAAGTATTTTCTACAGGCAGTTCAAGCAGCTTCATTAATAAGAATTTCGCTTTAAAACGTTTCCACCAGAAACGACAGATTCACATTTACTTAACAATATGTCCTTTTCAAGTGAAGTGCAAAGACGAATTACAACAATGATATCCACTATTTCTTGACAATATAGATTTTTCATTCTTCTCACTGTAGCTTTCAACTAAACTCTCTTTTTTCCGTACACGTGTTTCCCTTTGAACATAAAATGACTTTCGGGAGAAACTGGTATCTCATCTCAAACAAATGATGAGTAAACATCTGTGAGCCACATGATGTGAACCAGACGGGCTTATGCAATGCATTCTCTCAACAGTCTCCTGTCTGAAGAGGTGGTTGTGTACGTAACTGTTAAGCATTAATTACTGGGGGGGTTGTTGCCCTCACGATCCCTGGGCGGAGGCAGGATTAGCATTTCGGACTAATCAGAAGCCGCCCGAAGATGAGAGGGACTGCTTCACTGCTCCCGATGAGCGCACTGCTTCATTAGTACCCAGCAGCAACAGTCTTCGCTGAGCATTCAAAGTCTGTGTGTGTGTGTGTTGGGCAACTGACTCCCAGAGGAAGGAGAGGGGATTCTTCGCCATGCCATGAGCTTTCCCTCTGTACCCCTGAACAATAACCAGACCTTGTTGTTGAGTGCCAGCTCCACATGTCCTGAATCAAACTAAACCTTTGTGTTCCCACACTGGTGTCAATGACATTTACACGCAATACCTGCTGCACGCTGACGTAATGGACTTTGAACTCAACGTTCTGTGGATTTTAACTATCACAATACCCCATGAATCACTTTCTCTTCCGCATTTCCACAAAGATAAAGCATTATAGCAATACATCTTCACTTTACTGGGGTTCTTAGTGTCCCGTTTGTTGGACTGCGGCTGTCAACAGAGCATACACACAACACAAAGCTTGTCTGTATTTGTGTTTTAATGGGTTTATGATAAAATACACTCACTTGCCAGTTCATTGGGTACACTGGTGGTAACTGTTGATTCAGCTGTGTTTTCATTTTGGAGGCTGTGGCTTGTAATAATATTAAAATGTGTATAACAATCATGAAGGGGGATATAGTGCAGGACTGGTAGATTAGAAGACACCTCATTAGTCTACATAATGTTTGGCAAATGAGTGTACATTTATTTCAATAATCCACATAGCAAACATTTTATTAGGTAAATATTTTTAACCCGTTTGCAGCGGTCAAACTCTGTCTGATACCTGACTCCAAATTCTCAACATTTTTGACAATTTACGAAAATATTTAGAAAACTGGTCAGTCTTGAGAAGGTATGTGGTGTCCAGGCACTTTGTAGTATGCAAAGAATATTTGCTAACGGCAGATTTCCTGCAAAACTGTCTAGAAACATGCAACCGGAGCCAACATGGTCTAATTTATATTACAGGGTCCTTCTAGCCAAATTATATCAAAGTTGAACGCAGCTGTAAAACCTCTCTGTCAGATTTACCTGGGGAATAATATGTTACGCAACAGATAAAAGTATTGAGTCGTCCGGTCTCTTAACATGAACGACTCCTTTAGCCGTAACAGCACTTAAAGCAAATCAGAACCGTGTTGCTCCTTTGGTTTTTGGAAAGTATTTGGGTCACTTGACTGCTTAAACAGATGAGTGTGGGCTTATCTGTCAGGCGTAAACAAAACAACGCTGAGTTTACACTCTTTCACCCGCCGATGAATTAGTTAGTGCTAAAACGTGTTCAGGAAAACTCACTGTGGAAACCGAGCGGGATCACCCAGAGGAAGTCGCCTGCAGCCTTTGTAACCATTGTGCATCTATAAATTTAACAGGATTTAGCACTCGCATGAGGAATGTCGACCATGTTTATGTGTAGAATTATATAGGCCTTTAAATAAGTCATGTTGCCGCAACCCTGGCCTATTTACAGGTGGTTTCTGGTTGAATTTATGTTTTTAAATTATTTGTATAATGCACTGACACTTTTTTTGCCTTCTAGCTTTAGTTTAACATTGTACGTCACCGTTTCCAGCTTGATGCAGACTGTGTGGGTAAAGTGGCTTTATCTGTGTTTGTTCCCCAGGTATTACGCCAGACATTCCCCCAACACACATTCCTGATGAATGGACTTATTCATGGAGTGAAGGTAAGAGACGGCGTCGGCACACAAACGGAACGACTTGCTTCTGTGTGCTCTCGTTATCATCGTGACGATATATATAAGCGCAAATTGACAGAACACAGCCCTGCGTATGGGTTTTGCGTTATCTTTTTATTTACAGTTTTAAAGGCGTTTTATCATCAACAATATTTAATACATGTACTTGTCTTGTCACTCAGAGCTGTACAGTACGGCACACCTGTGACAGTATAGCTGTTGTTGCTAGCGTCCTTCTTCAGCGCTGGTTTGTCTCGCTTCTGTTTGCTCATGGAAGATTTGCAGAGCATGTGAGCTCTTGTTCAGCTCTTGTAATGCAGCTATGTGTTAACACCTGCAGGCTGCCCAGTAACTGTGGCAGGTTCCCCAGCTAGCCCACCCTTGCAGCAGCTAGTCAAATTAGGGAGGGGGGAGGAGGGGGTGTCTGCAGAAGGGTTGCAAAGAAATGTTTTGTATTAAAAAGTCAATGAGCAACCACAAGAAACTACTGATTATGACAATTACATGTCAATGCAGGAAAAAAAAAACGCATGGTGAGATAATAATTGTGTGGTTGCAAACACTCAACAAGTTTCTCCTGTCATCTGAGGAACAACATTCAAAGATCAACATTTGTTCGTACATGTCTGTCAGATGCCACCAGACTAGTTTCCCGGTGTCTATGGCTCTAGTTTTGACTGACTTTCACGAGAGGCCAGCTCTGTACGATGGTTTGTAGCTCTTCCTAGCCTCCCAGATAACACTAGCTCTTCTGGTTTCCTGGAAGAGTCCTTTCCTTCCATGTAAGCCTGGAGCGCATGTGCCAGTTGGCCGTTCGTTAGCTGTAGTGCAACTTTTTGGTCCAGACACAGGCAACGCGAGGGAAACGTCACAGTCGACCTTCGTTGCCATTTGTTCTTTAATGCTTATTTTGTGTGTTTGTACCTTTTAGAGTCTTAATTATTGTTTTATTTGTCAGGTCTCAAACATAAAATTGTTCAGTTTTAGATGTGTGGCTGTTAATTTATCTTCTTAAGTCATACAGATAGTTTCAGCTTTAGTTCATGGGTTGATAATTGCAGCTTTGAAAACTTGACTGTGTTGACTGTGTCCCTGTAAATTTATGGGTTGTAAATTCTGTCAGGTGACCCGTTACTCCCCTGACACGTCTCTCTCTCTGTCTCTCCTCGCGCTACAGGGCCTATTATCGTTTCTGAGTGCTCCTCTGATTGGAGCGTTGTCAGACGTATGGGGACGCAAGTCCTTCTTGCTGCTAACTGTCTTCTTCACATGTGCGCCCATTCCACTGATGAAGATCAGCCCGTGGTGAGTGAAAATGCCGACTACAAGTTTTACCTTGCTGAAATGAAACACCTATCACTGAAATAATGAACAGTCCCAAAAATTACGAATATTCATCTTTAAACAAAGACTTAAAACGTAACAAGGTTTAGTTTTATCACCTTTAGTTTGTCTGTGCTCTCAAGATAAACTGTCTTCTTCTTTCAGGTGGTACTTCGCGGTCATCTCCATGTCTGGTGTCTTTGCCGTCACCTTCTCTGTGATCTTTGCCTACGTGGCGGACATCACACAAGAGCATGAGAGGAGCACAGCATACGGTTTGGTGAGGACACTATTTAATAAAACACATGGGAGTGCTCTTCACTAGAGAGTTAAAGCACTCGACTGATTGAAAGAAGCTGTCTGTCACTTCTCACTTCACTTCTCTTTCACCCTCCCCTCAGGTATCGGCTACTTTTGCAGCCAGCCTGGTTACCAGCCCGGCCATCGGCGCATACCTGTCTGTGGCCTACGGCGACACCTTGGTGGTGATCCTGGCCACGGCCATCGCCTTGCTAGACATTTGCTTCATCCTGGTGGCCGTACCAGAGTCGCTGCCAGAGAAGATGAGGCCAGCATCATGGGGAGCTCCCATCTCCTGGGAACAGGCAGATCCCTTCGCTGTGAGTTAAAACAAAATAGTCTTTGTTAGTCAGTGTCAGTCAGTTATGTCCCAGTATTATGCACAGGTTGATTCATCAGTCTTTAGTCTCATGATTTATATTTATTTGTGTTTATATTTCTTATTTATTTCATGATCAGTGTCAGATTAATGCAGAGCTGATACAGGTACCCACCCTGTCATTCAAAGAGAGTTACTTTGGTATAGATACAGAGTCTGTGTAATTAAATTTAATTAATTTTGGACTTCATCGCTATCACAGTTAAAATGAGGTTATCAGAGAACTTTGGACATGAGGGCTGCTGTTGTTGTTGTTGTTGCTTAAGTTTTATTGAATAATGGAAACTTGATTATGTCTGCATGTGTTGAACAAACTCTTCTTCTCTCTTCTTCTGTGTTAGTCTCTGCGTAAAGTGGGCCAGGACTCCACGGTGCTGCTCATCTGTATCACAGTGTTTCTCTCCTACCTCCCCGAGGCCGGCCAGTATTCCAGCTTCTTCCTCTATCTTAAACAGGTAACACGCCACATTCCTCGCTTACTTTTTCTAGAAACACCTAAAAAAATTAAACAAAAACTACGTTCTTTAGACACATCTTACACCGAACGGCCCTCATGTTATGAAAAATATGGTCCTGACTATCTTCCATTATCATGGCACTTGTCAGTGGGTGGAAAATTTTAGGCAGCAAGTGAACATTTTGTTCTGAAAGGAGCAGGAAAAATTGTGCAACTTTGACATGGGACAAAAAGCATGGCTAGTCAGCTTGAAATAGAGTCAGATGCTGTGACTGGATCAGACTGGTTGTGGGTTGTTCCTGGTCTGCACCTATCAAAAGTGGTCCAAAAGGCACAGGGGTGAACCGGTGGCAGAGTTATGGGCGGCCATGGCTCACTGATGCATGTGGGGGGTGAATGCTAACCCTTCAGAAGGGAAAAAAGTTAATGTTGTTTACCTGGTCAACATGTGGCACCAGGATGCACAGACCCTTCTTGCCATTGCTGTTGGGGTGTGGTTAGTCTGCAACAATGTCCAGGTGGTAGTAAGTATCCAAGTAACATCCACCAAGATGCTAAGACCCATGTTTCCCAGAAGAACATCACATTGTAATGAGATCATCATTTGTGGTGTATGTGTTTGTTTAACGGATTTAAAATTTCTACTGTATTCCTTTGTTTGAGTAACATTTAGTTTGTTAAGAAGGATGACAAAATGTTGTATTTATTTGTGCAGGAACTATGTGACAGCTTCATACTTATGCCGTTCGTGTATCTAAATAAAATTGCCGCCGGGAAGCTCGGGGAATAAATCCCAGTACAGCTGAGGGGAAAACTGTCGACCACACACTCCCACCGACGTTGCTCCAAGACTGGATGAGCAGGTTTGCTGAGCAGCCTGTTTCAGCGCAAGAATAAGTCATTAGGCGTCTGGACAAAATGCTACCGCAGGAAAACCAATCCATATTTACGCACATGTAGCCAGAAGTAGACAGCTTCGGTCATTACGCTGCGTTAGCATCTGGGAACGGCTTAACATCTGAGGAGGTGTGATCCCCCCTGGAGCTGAGGATTGTTCAGTTTGTGTAAACACTTTCAGATGAACCAGTCGGGCAGGTCCGTCCCACGCAAGCCCCTACTTCTCCGCAACCACCTTGAAAAAGAGAAGTGAAGTAGTTTTGGATCGTTGGGATAACGTTACTCGCCACACCTTACGTCCCCTTTACACCCACGGTTGCGATCGCATATCTGTTCACGTCCTTTGTCATAAATTAAACACACCTGTGCTCCGAGGATAGAAGCGGATAAAGGGCAGCACGTTTGGCCTACATACACAAGCAGGGTAATGAGCTCTCTCACCTCTTGTGTGAAGCAAGGAGTAAACGTTGCATGTTTACAAAAGATCACAAACAAACCCCCTTCCTCCATTGTGTCAGGTGTAAAACGGCTGAAGCCTTTGTGTTGAGATATGTGCTCGTCTCTGAACGTCGTGTCCTCACTTGTTTTGCGAACTCCCTCTCACCCTCAGGTAATACGCTTCTCCTCCGAGACGGTGGCCGCCTTCATCGCTGTTGTCGGCATCCTCTCAATACTAGCTCAGGTAATTCGAAAAATACTTCTCGTCTGTTTAATCTACATGTATAACTGAGACATAATGTTTTTATTGTTGTTGTATCTAAGTATTTTAATTTGCCGCTAATTATTTTCAGTCGTGTTTTGTCTATAAAATGTGGAAATATAGTGAAAAATGACTCTCACAATGTCATCAAATGTCAAAATACATATTTATTTTTTAAACAATTATTCTTCATCACGTAACACATTCACACAAAGAAAATGATGACACTAAAACCAGTATAAAAATGGTGATTAAAATAATGATAGTTTAGAAAAACAGTAATCTAAGAAACACTAAATAAATAAAACAAGATGCAGGATCAAAACTTTACTGATACTACACTTATTCTTTCTGTAATTAATAAATCATGATTTTACGTCATAAACAACTAAAGACAGAAATCAATTGAATTGTTTTTAAACCTGTTGTCACTTTATTAAATTAATAATTCATGTGTTTGTAACTTGTCTCTGTTTAGACGGTGGTGTTGGGCATCCTGATGCGCTCCATAGGGAATAAGAACACAATCCTGCTGGGCCTCGGCTTCCAGATCCTCCAGCTGGCGTGGTACGGCTTCGGGTCTCAGCCCTGGTCAGTAACTGATACACACACACACCCTTGCGCCTCCCCCCCAACCCTAACCCTTTTATTAAATATACACAGGACTCTAGATTAACAAGACTTTCCTACTGGAGGAAAACACGAGCATTTCTGACTTCTAACGGGTCATTTAATTATCTTTTTGATTCAATTTAATCATTCCTGCACTTCCCCCGCCGGTACACACAGTGTATAGACAGAGTTCAGATTCAAAAGTTTGGCTCCACCTCACAGCACATAGTAGTGATGCAATAATAAAATGTAATCATTCATACAAAACAGTTTCAAAACAAAGGAGGACGTTTTGTTTTGACACATCATTTCCTGTGGCGTGTTGCAAGAGCGTAATGTCTCAGTGTCTTCAAAGCACAGTCAGCAAATATTTCACAGGTTAGGCATGGTGGAGCGTATTTATCCGTCTTTATTTTCACTTAGAAATGATCAAAAGCGCCATTATTTACTCAAATTATATTCTCAAGAACTTGATCAAATCTGTTTGTAAATTAATAATAATTCAAATGTGCTTTGCTGTTTGGTGCGAGGTTCTAGCCTTTTATTAAATACAGATGCTATTTTGTTTTTATATAGATGCTGTACGTACATTTTATTAGATGATTAAAATACATGTGTGCTGTTTGTGCACTAGAATTCATCATTTTCTGTCGTCACTGCCCCGACAAACCACTAGAGGGGAGTATAGCCTTAAGCAAAGGTGACGTTGAGTCTGTTTAAAGGCAACTAAATGTTTTTACCCTTTGACTGAAATGATTATTTTTCAGCATAAGCATTTCACCAGTTTGGAAATTTGAGAGTCTGTGATTCTGTGCCTTTAAAAGCTTGATTCTTGAAAATTAAAAGCAGTACAACCAGTGGTTTTTCTTGTTTTGTTTTTGATTTGCTTGAAGGCGCAAATGCAAAGAAGGGTTATAAAACAAAGCAGCAACAACAACACCACATGTAAGACACACGATCACTTTCATTTCTCGTGAAGTGAGATCATAGCAGCTTGAGTTTCTCTTGTTGTTTTTTGGCCTGGAGGAGAAGACCAGCGACCATAATATCTATTGATTGTGAAAGAAAACATTCACAACATGTCTCCTCGCTGCTCCTCTCTCCTTTGTACATACCCCTGGAAATTGAGTTAAACAAAGGTTAAGTTGCCCAAATTTTATATATTAGGGGGAGACTCTTATCCTATCCTTGTCCGCAGAGAGGTAAAGAACAGACTTGTTTACATCCAGTGTCTACCAGTCTACCTCTGAAATAATCAAAACAAAAACAACCTGATTTAAAGCTTTGATATTTTGCATTGTTCTAAATATTCTTCATCCTAATAACCTTTAACTGACCTTCAAAGGTATCTGTGAATCCAGTTTTTGAAAGGTTAAATGGGATTTTGTTTGTATCCCTAACACGTGTGTGTGTGTCTCTGTGTGTGTGTGTGTGTGTGTGTTGCCGGTTGCAGGATGATGTGGGCAGCTGGAGCCGTTGCAGCCATGTCCAGCATCACTTTCCCCGCCATCAGCGCCATCGTGTCCCGCAATGCAGACCCCGACCAGCAAGGTGAGTTTTGTCAAATGTCGGTCGGACCTGGCATCAGTTGTTAAAACCCGTTAGCAAACACCAACGCTTAAACAAATCCTTCCTTACAAGGCTTTACGTGTACAAGCTGGCAAAATTAGTTTTGGTTGTGGAGGGAGGTCGGAGTACATTTCAAAACAATTACACTTCAAACTAAAATTTATTTTACTTTCAGAGATTTGTGGTATTTTTCACAATATTTTACCTCTAGTTTCACATCGTCACTTTGCTCTCCTGTGTCGTCACACTTTTTAAATACAATCACCTCTCAGGCCTGACGGTGTTCTCACAGTAGCATGTTTTGGTATCTCCCTTGTATGTGGACAAATCTCATTGTATGAACATGTAAAAAATTACCCTTGCAAAAGATTCTCCGCTCGCAAGATTTCTAAATCTTAAAAGTCGTTCTGGGGATGTTATGAATCGTTATCAGATCTTTTAAATGAAGTCGGAAAATCAGCCACTCCACCTTCACGTCAGATAGAGCCAGTTGAGGTGGAGAATGAACCAACACTCACTAGAGCAGGGGTGTCAATCTCATTTTAGTTCAGGGGCCACATACAGCCCAGTTTGATGTCAAGGGGCCGGACCAATAACACGATAGCGTATTTACCTATAAATAACGACAACCCCAAATGTTTCCCGAAACCTCACATTTCTTAAAAAAAAACAAGAAATGCAATTTCTGTTTAGTTCTAGGTCTCAGTTGTTATGTCCACAAATATGTATGAACCCTTGGAATAGCAGTTACTTTTATTGGAAAAATTGCAGTTAATGTCTTTAGTGAAATTTTTGCACTTCGCAAATTCATCCCGCGGGCCAGACTAGACCCTCTGGCGGGCCGGTTTTGGCCCCCGGGCCGTATGTTTGACACATATGCACTAGAGGGATTACGTATCTCATCTGGGCTAGGAACGCCTCGGGACCCTTGATGGAGAGCTAGAAAACATTGCTAGGGGCGGGACGTCTGGAATACAATGCTTAACCTGTTGTCACCTAGACCTGACTTTGGATAGTCAGACAGAAATGGATGAACAGGTTATAAATCTACTGAGAATCCGATGAAGCCTTCACTGACCGTTTTTGATGCTAGGTGCCAGACTCTGTTTTGGGTTTGTGTTTGCAAGCACTGCTCACTGAAATATACATGCACCAGTGTAAGAGATTAAATGATTAATGCCTCGCTGCTGTCAAGGAGCCGCCGCGCTGATGTTTTCTTGTTGGCTTTAACCTTGTCTGTGTGTAAAACCACAAGCAGCAGCTCAAAACACGCGTGTCTGATTTGCAGGAGTCGTCCAGGGGATGATAACTGGGATCCGTGGCCTCTGTAACGGTTTGGGTCCTGCTCTTTACGGCTTCGTCTTCTACCTGTTCCACGTGGAGCTGACCGACACGGATGCCTCTGAGAAAGGTGGCAAGCTCAACATGGCCAACCCCACAGATGAGGTGTGTATCATTTAAGAATTAAAAATAAATAAATAAATAAATAAAGCCATCAATGTTTGAGCGCTCTTCTGAATTTCCTGCCTCTTCTCTGCAGAGTGCCATCATCCCAGGACCTCCGTTCCTCTTCGGGGCGTGCTCGGTGCTGCTGTCTCTGCTGGTGGCCCTGTTCATCCCGGAGCACACGGGGCCCGGCATGAGGCCCGGCGCCTACAAGAAGCACAGTAACGGGGCACAGAGCCACTCGCACAGCCCTCAGGGCAGCGGGGCGGAGGGCAAGGAGCCGCTGCTGGAGGACAGTAGCGTATAACCTCAGCTAAGGGGGGCAGACTCCCTCGCTCCACCCTAAAAGCCCCAGCACACATGGACACACGGACACACACATTTTACCACATGGACACACACTCAGGCACACATCAGACTCGAGTGCCGTGAAGAGGCGTCTGTGTCCACAGCACAAAAGTGGGCACTCCTTCCCTCGCAGCCCCCTTTTCTTTTTTTGAAGGCAGGGCTTGGTGAGGACCCTCTAAAGACCCTGTAGGAAGAGAAGCGTGTGTTGATTAGTTTTTGGGCTGCAGTGGAAAGGCGTGTGTGTGACTTGGCTGAGCTGGACTCCAGTCTTTGGTTTTTTCTAAAGCTAAACAGAGTGGAGTCTACAGCAGCCTGCCCCCTCCTCTTCCTCCTCGTCGTCCTCCTCCTGGTGCAAATCAGAACAAATTGATTTTTTGGTTAAGCGTGTGAGTGGGGTACATCTCAAACGTTACTAAATCCCTGTGTGACATCTTGATATTCCTCTTTTAGTTATTCAAGTGGCAACTTTGTTTGTCCGGCGAGAGTGTAACAAACAGTTAGTTGAGCACTTGTGTAACGCTCTCTCACAAGCTAACTTCTGTCCCGAGGCTCGGGCCGTTGCGACTGCGGCTCAGTCAAAGCATCCGAGAAGGGAACACAGTCTTTCCTCTGTGTTTACAGCAGCGTCCGGTGGTAACCTGCGAGGGGGAGTCTCCGCCTCATCTCCGTTAGGACGGTCAGCCGGTTCAGATACGAGACGCTTTGTTAGGACCACACTTTGTTTAAATATCACACTTCTTACAGAGAGAGGTGTAGGAGAGAGACTACTTTACTAGCGGAAACTGTTTTTTCAATGTTTACTTGCCATTCTCTAGATGAGTAGTACAGTTTGGGTTGTATATTTTTCTCTGTTCAAACTGAAGGCTAGTTGTGCTTCGAGTTTTTATTCAAGAAACAAATGTTGCCTTGAAGTGACTTAAGATAAATATATATAGAGACATTACGTAACCTGTATGAAGACCGAGGTCTGAGAAGGCTCTGTAATCTTACGCTATTGCTCCCATCGGAGCCATTACACACTTTTTATTCCTTTCTACTCATGCCCTTCCTGTTTCTTTGTTTCCCCGACACTTATCAGCATCAGGGGTCGAGGCTTACAGGAGCACGGTTTTATTTTTAAAAAGCCTCCGGACCGCTCTGAGCTGGAGCGTCGCCATCAGCGAGCCAGTGCTGGCGCTTTGAATTAATATCATTAGGTGCAACACGATATCAGTCACACTGCTGCGGTAGAAGATTCAAAGGTTAAGTGCGATGTAGTGTGGGGGATAATGATTTCAACAGTTGTAATTGGCCAAGATGCGCAACGATTTCACGTATTCCCAGGCGTTTAAGCTGCCGCGCAAGACGGTTTAAGAAGACGGACGTTTCTGAAATTGACAAATTAAAGTCAGACTTTTCAATAAGAAGCAGTTTTTAGCTTTAGCTGCTTGCTAACTTATGTTTATTAATAGGCTGCAGATCCAGACTAGGTCTATAAATGTGAAACTGCGCCACCTATAGGAGGAAAACCAAGAGTTGCAGTAGTTTAAAGGTAGAAATCTTGATGTCGCCCCCTACAGGCAAGGACAGGAACATCTGCTCTGAAAGCTGTAGTGATCCCATAATTCATTACTTTATATGATCTACATAACAAATTAAATTTAAATTAAATCCAAACGCATCCGCAACAACCCCAAGAAAGGGCAAGAAGTTTTGTTTTGTTTTGTTTTTCCTGCCAGTAGGTGGCGCAGATCAACTTGCAGGTCTCGTTTCGTTACTCCAGCGTCAGTGACACTGTGTTCCCTTCGTTCACATACCACTTTAGCGTCAGGCAAAAAGTATCTTTGGACAGTTTTCTTTATAAATGCCTCTACTAGCTAACGGTGGGTTTCACGCTGTTTAACATCTTTCTCAACTGAAATGTGCGTCATATAATTTGTGCCAAATTTTTTTTTCATTTTCTACTGTGTGTGTGTGTGTGTGTTTTTTTGATTTTTGTTGTCGTTTTCTTTTGTCTTAATTTCTTTGGCTGAAGATTTAAATTTAAATTTTTTAAAGCTTCAGTCGTTTTTGTAGGACTCTCTTTCTCCGCATCGTTGCTAAGTCATCCCAGAACGCCCATCTGTCTGATTTCAGTCTCGGCCTTCATTTAATAACAAGCATTTCACGGCTGTTACTCTCATCCATTAAGCTTAATTTTATTTTGTTTTGTTTATTTTCCCAGATTGTCAAATGTTCCAAGTCGAAGCTGTACATGTTGACCACTTGTCAAAGTTTTATGATTTTAGAGGGGGTCTTACTACACAGGAGGTCCGCTAGCATTCAATTCATTTCATTTATATATATATATTTGTTAATTTAGCATTAATTGAACCAACATACAAATTCAGATCCTACATAAATTGGTAAGATTCTGCACCAGCCCCACGTGCACTCGCCTCCAAGCAGACGACTGTAGATGTACAAACGTCACCTGTACGTACAGAAAAAATGTATATATTTATTGCTCAAGGAGACGGCCACCTCTTGGTCTATTTGGTTGTATGGTGCAATTATTATTATTATTATTATTATTATTATTATTAATAAATATTTCTCAAGACTTTACCTGCTAGCCACTCCTGTTTTTAGTACGATGTGGTTTGTGGCCTGAACCCCCCTCTCTGTGTGCCTAAAATTAGCCAAGAAATGAGTATGGCAACGTAAGTAAACGGTGGTTATTATGTAAATATGGGAAACCAATGACAAACTATTTATTAAAGGTTTATTGTACAATGAAATGTTTCAGTGTGACTCTGTAGGTTCTTGGGTGGTTGTTAACCTAGCGATCGGGTTGTGTCCTAGCGTTCGAGAGCAGGACGTCCTCCATTAAATCCCATTAGTCCTCACTATAAACAGTTAGCACTCCTGTTAGCTTTTACTTACCGCTAACAGTTCTCGTCTTTTTACTTAATGATTTAACTTTGTTTGTTGTTTGCTCAGTAATCCCGCGCTTTAGAGCTTTGCAGAAGATCTAATGCGTTCCTCCACCTACACAAACGGTGCACAGCGTACTCATGCATGGGCCAAAGCTTATTTACTTTGTGCGGTTCGATGCTTTCTTTGTTCAAGCCACATGGAGGCAGTAGTCAGGTCCCAGAAGGCCTTACCGCTGAACACACGTGTACTCACATTGAATTATTCATCATAAATGTCCCCAAACTGTGATCTAACATGAGAAGGAACTCTTTGTTTATTGGGTAGAGGTGTTGTTTTAAAGTTTATTATGTTGACCCAATACTGTATTTTAACCATAAAGCTTATTATGTTAAAACACAAGGCCTTATTTTGGTCAGCTTTGCCTTTGTCACTGAACCAATTGAATCCAAGTCCCTGTTCTTTAAACTCATTTTAATGTACACGTTACTTAAACATGTAGCACACACCTAGACCAGACCAGGGACCCCCACCCCATAGCAATGACACTCCTTGATGGCAGCAGCCACACAAAGTTGAGGGACACACACAAAAACAGTTTAGGAACAACTAAAAAAAACATGAAAACAGAACAAGGTGTTGACCTGGCCTCCAAATTCACTAGATCCCAAACTGATCAAGTGGGATGATCCACAGATCCTCAGAAGGCCCATGTCCATTCTCTGATGAGCCACAACTGTTTTGGAGGCACAAAGGAGACCTACACAGTATTAGGAACGTGGTCATAATGTTATGCCTGATCGGTGTATAGTCAAATAACCAGAAGATGGGTAAACTGTGGTCGTAGAGGGATGGACATGTTGATCATCCCTATCCCCTCACACCATTAACGCCACCAGATTGAACCGTTGATACAAGGCAGAGAGGACCCATGTCATGTCCAGTTAGATCATCAGTTTCTGAAATACAACCATGATGCAAAGACACTGTTCAAAGTCATTTAAATCACATTTCTTCCCCATTCTGATGCACGCTCTGAACTCCAGCAGATTGCTTTATGCACTAAGTTGCTGCCATTTGTTTGGTTGATTAGATATTTTGCTTAACAAGCAATTGAACGGGCGTGCCTAATAAAGTGGCCAGTGAGTGCACGTTTCATTTCATGATCTGGTGTCATTCCCCACTTTGGTTGGTTCATATTTTTCTGGCATATGTTCTGGCTCGAACTTGTCACCCGTCGTCTCCATAACGGGATGTTTCCCCCCCGTACATTTCGCAGGGTGACGTGTCCGTGCAGGCCGCCTCGCTTCCTCTTCCTCGTATCTGCAAGAATATGATGATGTGCGCACTAGTGTCCACGTGGAGCGGCAGGTGTTGTGTGGTTTTAACCTGGGATAAAAGAGATAATAATAAGACTCTTAGGCATAATCCATGCCCATTGTTTACCGACAGGCCCTCTAACGGCGCCGGGGCACTGCGGTGGATTTGGTTACGCCCGACTCATCAGCACATGGGGTCTCACTTTGAGCGTCGATAATCACAGACTACTGTGGGCTTCAGTAAATCACCTCACAGCTGTTTTTTTTTTTAATTCTGTGATGATTTTAGTTTTCTCTACATATAAAGACATCATTTTTTTAACGTAAAACCCTACAAAGAGTAAAAGGGGAATGCTTTAACTTGCGCCCTCCGGTGCTTGTAGCTACGCAGCATGTCAACAAACGGCAGGTTCCAGCTCCCAGGGAATTAGGGGCACACAGCCTTGTCAGGATTAACAGCTCTCTGGCAGGGAAAGGATCGGGCATGTTTTAACAAGAGCAACTTCACTGAGCGCTTTAGAGAAGCGACTCAAATGACTTCCAAGGCGTGAGTGCAGGAGCCCCTCCAGTGTCTCCCCGTCGACTATTTGCGCTGGCGTTGGGCATGAAAAAGCGGCCATGTGACTATCTGGGCGAGCTGCTGGAATGTATTGTGATGCAGAGTCGCTGTCATTGCACATTTACTTTCCAGGCTTCAATTAGGTGCATGAGAGTGGAAGAGTGCTTACATGCTTGAAAACCGGCCTCCTGCGATTGGCCAGAGGCCCTCCGCGGTGCAAATGTCCATTAACCTCAGAGAGGCAGAGCATCCATCAAACCGTCGCCTCAGAACCTCAAGTATTGTCTTTGCAAACAGTGGGAACGACAGCAGGAAGAAATCTTTCTTTGGAGTCGTCCACCCCGCAGACGCACTGGGAAGGGGAAGCGGGCCCAGTGGTGGATGTCCCACACGGTCCTGACACATGGCAGCATCTTTTCCTGCGGCGTGCTGGCGTCTGGGAAGGAGCCCCAGGATGAATCATGTGTGAACCTCATTGTTCCTCCGGTCAGACAGGTCTGTGTGAGACTGGGTTTGACTCTAACCTCTGCCATAACGCCCGCTTTCCCATGTTCTATAAGCAGACCACCGACGTTTTCTCACATGACTTCCTGGCACATGTGGTTGATGATTAACCTGAGGATAGGAGTGGGTCTCTGGGTACTGTCCGTCTCACTTTCAAGGCCCTCGAAATCTCTGAACACAGTCTGCAATTTTTCCTCCAAGGCCATACTTTAAAAATACATTATCCGCGTGTTTCCTGTCCAGATATCTCCAGGAGGACCAACAAACGAACATAACGTACTGTATGTCCGTTCTAACAGACTGAGTCGGCCTTATCATCCTGAACCCTGACCCTGTTGTTTTTGCTGTCACAGTCAAACAGGCCGCTACCTACACACACACACACACACACGTATGTTGGGATAAGGTAAAGAGGCAAAAAACTGCAGCTTCAGCTTTTATGTAAGAGCACTTTAATCCCTCCCTGCAGATTTATGTCATTACTGAGAGAGACGAGGCTTAAACCAGCGCACCTGAGCTGTGAGCGACGGCATCTGTTAGGCCTTTAACCTCATATAACATAACATAACATACTTCATATACACCGATCAGGCATAACATTATGACCACCTTCCTAATATTGTGTAGGTCTCCCTTGTGCCTCCAAAACAGTTGTGGCTCATCAGAGAATGGACATAGGCCTTCTGAGGGTGTCCTGTGGTGTCTGGCAACATATTGTTGTTAGTGGGGGCCTTTGGGTCCCATAGTTTGAGGGGAGGGGGCCTCTGTGGATCATCCCACAGATACTTAATCAGTTTGGGATCTAGTGAATTTGGAAGCCAGGTCAACACCTTGTGCTGTTCTTGATGTTTTTTTTAGTTGTTCCTAAAGTGTTTTTGTGTGTGTCTCTGTGTCTGGCTGCATCCTGCTGGGGATGGCTGCTGCCATCAAGGAGTGTCATTGCTATGGGGTGGGGGTGTCTGGTCTGGTCAAGGTGGGTGGTACATTTCTAAGTAACATCCACACGAATGAATGCCAGGTCCAAAAGTTTTGTAGCAGGACATTGTATTGTCACCAGATGGTCAATGTTTTTTAGTTCTCTAGTCGGTGGTCATAATGTTGTGGCTGATCGGTGTATATAACAGGTCTTACCACTATTTTCAACAGTACACCATAGGCTATAGTAAATAGAGCACTCAATATTGTAAACTCTGGATGAATATATTTCACTTGGAGGCCGACATCTCCTCCGCCGTGATTTAAACCCTCGACTGAAACAGATTAGTTTAATTTTAGACAAGTTTAAAAGGTCCATTTTAAAGGTTGCGAACAGTAAAATGATTGAAAAACAAAGTGGAAGAGGTAGAAAATGGCTGCAGATTGGAAAGAAAGTGGCGGAGACGCGGGGAGATGCGTCAGACTGTGTAAGAGGAAACCGAAGAAGAAATGCAGACGACATGATTTAGCCTCAACCCAAATAAATCCACTGACACCACAACTAGTCCAAAAGCTAAACGGCAAAATTAGCAGCTCGCTGGTAAAGACAGTCAGACATTTATCAAGACTAAAACAAGCTCAAAGAGAGTGTACGTGTTCAAAGAGCTATTAGTCTCTGAGCTCATTTCCTCTGGCCCCTAGTGGCCACGTAATCAGTTTAATTTTTATTTTTCCCATTTATTGTTTATATCAATACAACTCTCAGTCTCTATTTAAAACTTAGCCTTCAAATTGTGATTATGTTATGTGTCTTTTGTCATGTCTGGTTCGTGCAACTAATCAGTGACCTTTTTTTTTTGATGCCAGTGCCAAATGTATAGTCCTTTCCAAGACGTCCATGTTTGCTTATTGTTTGCCTTCCGGGTCTGATTTCCTGACAACGTAGCGTGTGAAAGCAATGTTTCCCGACAGCCAGCATGTAAATATCGGATGTTGAAGTTTCCTCGAAGTCACCGCAGAGGAAGAGTTCCTGCTACAAGTGGGATTACTACACGACTACAAACCGGAAACTCTGTGGAGGGGTGATGATCAAATTTTAACAAATACTGATTCTCATACATTAATTATTGGTATACATGTGTCTGAGCGTGATTTATTTGTACCGAGGGTAACTAATAACCAAAGTGAATGAATATGAAGCATTCAGTATTGTGACTGGTTGATGGGTTGAATGAGTTTTACTTTTTATTGCAGCCGTTGACTTCCATTGATTTATAGTGTAATTTCAAACTCCATTTAAAGATAGCTGACACCAGCTTGAGGACTATCTGTTAGTCTGTTAGATTACTGTTGCATAGTGATGGAGACTTGTTGTTCACAACTGAATCAAAGCAAGCCTTAATCTATTTTTATACTGCACAGAAAGGAATACAGTAGATGGGACCTGAGATTAGGAAAAATACACTAAAAACCGGTTAGCTATTTGTTTTTCCATATTTTTTACTTCTAATCCATCATATTTATTATGAAAATCTTCTCAGACTAAAATTTTAACTTTTAATTACCTGGCAAAAACTGTTCTCTGCTCAACAGCAACAGAAATGTGCTGTTTCATTGCTTTTTTTAAAATTACATTTACCTTTTCTACACAGTTTTTCAATGTTTAACTAAACTCAAGAAAAAAATCTGAAATTTTCTTGTTTGTTTTTTTGCACAACCCTTATTATTGTCCTTCAAGTGTAAGCGTTCATCCCTAAATTAGACATCCACTGTTACAGTCTGTGCCTGAAGTTAAGGTTAAACCCCAGGCCATCAGAAGACATGCGACTCCGGCCGCCCCCCTCGACCCTCGCTCCATCTGAGCCGGGCCAACAGACACCGAGGCCTCGCAGCCATGTTATGCCTGGCATGCCTCTCCGCTCTCGGCGGTCTGACCCGACCCCAGAGGTCAGGATTAGGAGGATGTCACGCCTGTTGAGGGTCAAAAAACAGGCTTTTTCCAGTCCCGAGAAAAAAAGGCCGTCAGCTTTCAGATCACATGTTTATGAGTCATTTGTTTTTCTGTTCATCTCAGCCTCAATAACACATCAATAGTTCTCGGCCATAATGACGCTAATCGGGTCAAAATGGCAAAGCAGGGTAGGTGCTCTGTTGTGGTTACGCTGAGACAAAATTTACTGGCAATGTCTCGATGTGAATTCTGCATTTTAGCCAGATTTAGGAGATTAAAGTGATTTATTCACGGGAGCCGTTGGACATACAACACAAAAAAATCTTCTTTTATTTGGGGACTTGGGATGTTAAGTTTCTTCAAAGCAGTCTGTAGCTTCATTTTCAAAGGAAACTAAAAGTATAATTCTTAATGTTCTACAATTGCATGACCGAGATTCATCCCCACACATCAGAGGCACAAAATACTGAAAAGATCAAACAAAAACCCGAAACTACTCACTGCGACGTCTGTCTGATTTTAAAGCAGAGCAAACAGAGAGTATCTTGAGAATGGGAAGTGGGACATGGCTTTAATCAGCCACTCACTATAGGTCCTAATCTCATTAAGGCATCGCCCTCACAGACTGTACCCTCAACGTGGGATTAAGCTTAAGATATAGAATTCACAGCGGTGCAATTTACCCCTGCTTCATCTATAATGCAGCGTGCTTCTGCAATGCACGGTGGTCCAACGAGCTCAGTCACTCTTGTGCGATTTGCAGCTTTCTCTCCCTGCTGCTTGCTGAAGGGCGAGCATCACCTCTTGACCCCTCTGCCACGGTTTTCCTTCCACTAGTCAAGGCGTGTTGTTGTGTACGTGTGGCTGAGCTCTCCTCTCGTTAACCGCTGTGGTAAATAACTCCTGCTCCACAATTTTCCATCAGTCACCACTGAATCAATACCTGCATTGACGGCCGCCTGCTTCGCAGATGAATCTGAGTATATTTCAGAATAAAGCGCGTCTCTCAGAGGAGGCAGCTGCTTCTGAAATCACGTATATTCCAGTCAGCTCTATTTTAGTTCAACTAACAACAGGACATGATTATCTTGCTCCGTACACGCTGCTGCTTTGACGTAAACAGGTAGTGAATTAGCGGTGCTGATGGAGATGGCATTGTGGCTCAAGCGCGGCGTACGCAAACGTGCCAGGAAGAACGATCTCAGATATTTCCAGCCTCTGAGACATGAGGTTGTTGTGAGCTCAGTGTGAAATGTGCAATCTCTGTGTTTTTCCATCAGTCTGTCTGAGTGTGAGAACGAAGCAGGATCAAAAGGAGAATGAAGTTCTGCTGTTTTAAAACAATGGCTGGATTGCACACACGTCTTCCTTCCTTGTGCTTTTTCCTCCCCGGTTTCCTGAAATAGCCGAGAATCTTCTTCAATGTCAAACAAGCACAGAGGAACCGTCAAGATACCGTCAGGATGAAAATTAGGGCTTGATTTCTCGCAGTGGGTGTTGCCTTCATAGCATCCTGGATTAAATTGGACGGAGGAAAACAGCAGCAGTTAATTAATGGTCAAAATCTCCACACATCTTCCCGAGTAATTACCTTTTGACAAAGTATATATAGCCAGGGATGCACTACAACTGTTTGGGGCCCTGTGAAATTAGAAAGGGGCCCATATTTTGCAATGACAATCATAACCCCCGGGCGGCACAGTGGTGTGGTGGTTAGCATTGATGCCTCACAGCAAGAAGGCTCCGGGTCTGAATGGGGTCTTTCTGTGTGGAGTTTGCATGTTCTCCCTGTGTCTGCGTCTCGCCCAACGACAGCTGGGATAGGATCCAGCCCCCCCCCCGCGACACCTCCAGAGGATAAGCGGTTACAGAAAATGAATGAATTACTTAATCATAACTCCTTAAGTCTATGAAGGCCCTAGCCTGGAAGGTCTGGATTCACTCCTATGGGAACTGACTATGCTCCTGCAAAGATCTCCGGGGCACCATTGAGAGTGTCCTCACTGGCTTCATCACTGTGTGGTACGGAGGCTGCACTGCTTCCTGCCGAAACACACTGCAGCACATGGTGAACACATCCAGCAAGATCATCAGTGCCCCTCCGCCCTTCCTGACAGACATTTTCCACACCCGCCTCACTCGCAGCGCCATCAGCATTGCCGGTGACTCTTCCTACCCCTTACATCCCCTCTTCAGTCTCCTGCCATCGGGGAAAAGGTACCGGAGCCTCCGGGCCCCGCTCCACCAGACTGTTGAACAGCTTCGTCCACCAGGCTGTCAGGGTGCTGAACTCTGTTTCTGTATGCTCTGAACGTATTGGGAAATTGGTGCAATCAAACTGTTTGGACTGGTTTTATGTGGAGATGGATGGAAGAGTAACAGTGACACAGTCATATACATTATCTGTGCACTGTGTAGTTGAATTTGTGTACAAAAAAATATTGCTCTGGTTGGCTGAAGGACCAGTTGCGTGCTCTGTATCGGTTAAAACATGCCCCATATTGAATAGTGTCAACAAGAGTTGAATCTGGCTACCTCAGGCTACAAAGGCCCTACAGCGCATCGATAATAGTCGCGAGTTTGGACTGTCTATGTTCAGGAAGTTTAGTTTGGACATTTGTTCGTTAACAGAACTAGGACGTATGTCTTTGCCTGGGGCCCCCAAAACCTAGGAGGTTATAGATAGATAGATAGATAGATAGATAGATAGATAGATAGATAGATAGATAGATAGATAGATAGATAGATAGATAGATGTCTGATATAGGAGTTACAGTAACACATAGTATTATAGTATATTATGTTTGCTGCTAAACTCTTAGGTTTAAACATACAACAACATGATCACATGTAAAATCCAGAATCACATGCTCATTTCTCAGAGTGCAGTCATTTTACAGATCAAATGCTCTTAACAATCCGTGCAGGCCTGGAAATCAATTTCACATGTGTTTGCACACTTGTTGTGTTGTTACTATTGCAACATAATTAGCAGGAACTTCAAAGCTCAGTAATGGCTGTGCAGCTGGTCCTGAGAGATCCTCTGGTGATCTGGCTTTTTGAAATGCACCGATTACTGACGGTGACAACACCTCGAGTGGTTAAAAGCATCCGGTTCGTCACAAATAGTTTGGTTTCTGCGCATGCTGAATGGAGTGTTGACTGGTTTAAATGACTTGCAGGGACATCAGACACACATTTTACTGACAGTCACTTTAACTCAAATGTGTGCAGCTTCTTTAAATCTCAGTTTCATCCACAAACCCACCAGCAGATCAGCCACACTTCAAATAGACTCTTTCCTACCTGCTGTTGTACTAAAACACTTCTTACTTGTCCGATACTGTTATACTTTAAACATATTTCGAGGCATTTTATATTTGTACTCACACTGTTCTTTATATTGTAGATTACAGCGCTCTTATGTAAAGTGTTTGTTCACCAAAGCAAAAACAAATCCTGATATCTTTGCCTGGAAATTAAATAAATCAGATATGATAAAAAAACAAAAAATAATCCTCAGCTCAGGATATTAAGTTTTTGCCGCTCTGCGTCAGTTCGGCCTCTAATTGAAAATAAATGCAGTCTGGTTGGTTGTCAGATACAGTAAAAACATTAAAACTTTATTACTTAATGTGTAATGCAATAAAATAGCTGGACAAGCCACTTTGAGCAGGCCCTCCGTGTAATGAGCTACAGTGACTCTATGACAACTGAGAAAACACCAGGAAGACAGCCAAACGAGACTGGAAAAAAAATAAAAATATGAAAATCTAGTGAGTGGACTTTGAGAGTTAAAGGCGTATTGTCAAACTGCTGAACTTTCACACTCTGAAGTAATTGTGTCCAGCACTACTGTGCTACGCCCGGTCCTGTGTCTCTTGTCTAACAGTGTTTGTGTTGGAGGAGGGGGAGAGGCCATGGAGCGCTGCTAGCCAATCACAGCAGCGGTCCATGAGCAGTTCAATTATTATTAACGAACACAAAACAGACTGTTTAGCTGAATATAGTGTTACAGGAAATGGAGGATTTATTTAAAGTCACTTTCTTATTTTTAAGAATAGCAGTTTAACTTTTTATTATTATTATAAATGTTAATAAAATAAGGACAGTTGTATTTTTGGGTGGCAATTTAGATTATTTCAAGGATTATTTCAAGCTTTTTCATTAGTTTTCCAACAGCCTAAAGCACAAACATATTCATTTATTTAGGACTCAAGGTTTTAATGATGTTTTTATGTTTCCCATTCATAATGTGCAAGTATGAAATAAAGTTGCAGGAACTCACGACTGTGCAAATTAGCATGTAATATAAGTTAAATGATAAATAAAGTAATAGAAAAACTGTGTAATTGTGATAAGGGAATACATGAGAGGACAAAAGAAGTGAATGTAAGATGCACTAATTATTTACAGAGCAGATTTACAAGATTACAAAGTTAAATTAGATAGTTGTATACACAGCAAGGTAGTAATGATGAGGAAATTAATAAGCCTATGAGTTGCAACGCTGTTGATTGTGATTATGGAGACAGGTTATGGAATAGGATTAGGACCACTGCTAAAAAATAAAAAAAATCCTCAAAACCCACAAATTTTTCCTCGGAATTACGACTTTTTTTTTGTAAAATTCTTTCTTTGTTCTCAGAATTCGGATTTCTGTCTCTTTTCCACGAAATTCTTTGTTTGTAATTTTGACTTTTTTGTCTGTGAATTTTGAAAAAAAATAGACATAATAATTTCTCAAAAATGTACCAAATACACCAGACTTCTGATCTAGTTTAGACTTTTCTTGGAAGTTTGAGATTAAACTAAGAATGCTGACTTTACAAGCGGTTACAGAAGATGAATGAATGAATGAATGAATGTTGACTTTATTCTGAATTCTGACTTCTGTGTGTTAAAATTCTGACTTTAATGAGTTAAAAGTCCAAATGGGAGAAATCAAACTTTATTCAGAATTGAGATTTCTGACTTTTTTTTCTCTCAAAAAGCAAAAAGCTTTCAGTAGGAGTTTTTTTTTTTCTATTTAAACCTCAAACTTCCCGAGAACTGAAGAAGCTCATCGGATGAGTGGTGAAACGTCTTCTCAAAAAAACTCTACAAGTCCAGTTGCTTTTTCGAAACCCTTTGCTGGATATACCACGACCTGGATGACTGAGAACCTTCACAGAGACATATCTCTCAAAAAGAAAATTTGGAAAACAAATATGAATCCTGAATAAAGTTCTGATTTTTGAATCTGTAAAAAAAAAAGTAATAACCCCAAATCCTTTTTTTTTTCTTACCTAATTCTCTTTGTTAGTGTTTGCTATTTACAAGAAAGGACTAGATAATAATAATGTGAGGAATGCCGCATGAATACAGCAAATTAAAAAGAAATATATAACACCAGTTAGATCAGAGAATCACCACTTGTGTGTGTTTCCAGAAAGAAATATACACTGTTTTCTATCAGTGTTATCTTGTATGTCACCGAGTCCATGAAATGATGGATGTGTCTGGGTATTTATGCTCTAGATTACAGGAGGAACTGTGTTATTTTCTACCACCTGACAGTGGGATCAGTTAGTTGTGTAATCCAATAAGCTCCAGTCCGTATTTCCCCTCAAGCCCATCTGGCTCGCTGGCAGGGTTTGTTTACTGGCGGAGAGAGGCTGGGAAGAAGAAGGGGAACCTAGAGGACCTGAGAGACTGTACAATCTACCTCTGTCTGTGGAAGAAGAAGAAGAAAAGGAGAAATTAACTACAAACTCCCGTCTTCTGTTCTCTCCTCCAGATTGCCGCTCAGCTGCCGTCGCCAGGCATCTCTGCAGAGGCATGAACACAGCTTGGAGCATATATGTCTTTCTTTCTTTTTTTTTAATTCTCAAACAAAAAAAAGGAGTGAGGAGAGCTTGCTGAGCTGCGTCGAAGTCTGTCTGTCAGCCTTTTAGAGAGTGGAGGTCTCACTGAAATCTCTGCACCGACTGGAGAAGAGTTTAGGAGCGAGCGAGCTGCAGGATAAAAAAAAAAACAAATACCGTGCTATTACACAAGTTAAACAACCAAAACTGACTTGTGTCTGTGCTCTCTGTGGGACTTGAGAGGATTTTTTTTTTTTTTTTTTTTTTACGAAACACGCTAACGTTACGCCACGCATGCCACAACCATCGACTCAGCAGCAACAAAATCCCTCTGAATTAAGTCAAAGGTCGCTTGTTGTGATATTTCCACGCATGCATCTTTTCTGCTTTCTTAGCAAGAGGGTACATTGCAGGCAGACGCGTGTGCGTGACATTTGTTGAAGTTAAAATCAAGTGACTGGGCTGCTGAAATTTGCGCAAACTTCACTTGTGGCCTGGACTGGAGTCGGGGAGCCGAGGCTAGGCTGCTAGCTTGGTAGCTAGTTAGCTAGCTAGCGCAACTGCCGTTTGTTAGCACAGGCGCTAGCTCCTGCTACTCGGACAACGAGTCTTGTTTTTGTTCTTGTGTGCCGACACGGACAAGTCCAACCGGGCACGTTTAATAAGCCGAAGCGTTTAAAGTCTCAACAAGAGCACTCATGCACCGTGCTGGTGTTTGTTAATAGCGTGTTTTCATGCGGTGGCTAACTTTAGCAGCAGCAGCAACAGCGTTAGCTTGTGTTTGACTGAACACGTTGGACTCGTTCCTCCGCCCATCTTCCGGGATGTTTTTTATTTATTTTTGTTTACCAGTTGGCCCACGCCGCCAAACAAAACCAATTTCCTGAAGGTGTCCCCCCCCCCCTCTCTTAGTTTGAATTGCTATCCTCGCCAAGGAATATTCTGAATTTGACCCGGAGTTGTGCTGGATGGTGTCTTATCCCGGCTCAGTTATGAGGCTCCGGACTTTGTGTTTTGTTTTGGCCGCCGTCTGCCTTGTGATGTACAGTCATCGAGCGAGCGGAGAAAGTAAGTAACAATCATTATCACCTTTTTTTTTGTTTTGTTTTTTAGATTAATTAATATTTACCACATTAGCTGCCTTTTAATTGTTTAAAATTAAGTAGCTTGTTGCACTGTACAATTGCTTTTGTGTGCACTTAAGAAAACAGGAGTCATGCAATAAACTAGTGTGACAGAAATAATAATTTACAGACACACACTGGATTAAAAACAAAGTCAATCTGGTGTTGCGCAAATTTGTTTATTGCAAATGAGACGATTAAAACTGAAGTCTAAATACATGTAACCACTCTTTATTTGTGCAAAAGTAAATTAAAAAATCATCAAATAAATGATTGCTTATCGTATATCTTGATATACGTCCACGCATGTGGGTGTTTAGGATCAGAATAATTATAAAAATTATTATTATAGGAAACTACATACAAATTTAAAAACTAAATATGATATGTTTTGCATTTAATTTAAATGCACATGCTAAGAATTACTACAAACACACTGATGATTAGTGCAGATACCTGCTGCAGTATTGGCATAGGCTGCAGATTTTTTTTTTTGTTTTGTTAGACAGGGATTGAGAAAGGCAGTCAGGCAGAAACAGTCATGTTGTAGACAGTCACCGCATTGAAGGGACAAAGGTTAACACTTATCGGCCGTGTGAGTTCGCAGGAACTGTAAACAAAATGTTTTGTCCCAATTAAGTAAGTAAGTCTGAGAATTTAGTGGAATTAATGGGTTGTTATTGTAGATGGAAAGCCTCGGCTTGTTGCTGTGGTCAGTGCAGGAATGTAACAATAAGCCCTCTTTACAGCTCCCGACAATCCCTTTATATTCACCAGCCCGGGTGATAAGTACAAAAAAGCGCATTTGCAGTCGCCTGGAGACATTTTGGCATTACTCAAACATCACACTGTCTGCATACTCGCACTGTTTTGTAATCTGTACTTTAAACTAATATTTGTTATGAGGAAATTTCTCGCGAACCCGTGCGACTGCTTTCTGCTGCAGCTCACTGTACAGTAAGCATTTTAAAGATGACAACAAAGGAGATAGCGAAGGTGACACTGCACAGATCACTCTTTGGCCCCTTTACTAGGAAATTTAATTATTTCTAAGCAGATGATTCTCTAGGGAGGTTATCAGTGATTTACTGGAGAATAGATGAAGAATTTCCAAACTTTTTCGTCTGTAAACAGCTGGATTCGTTGTTTCTCTGCTGTCAAGCCAGTATAACTTGATGAAATAGTGCTTGGCTTTGCCTCGCTGGAGGAAACATTGGCTTGTGTTCAGTCCATCTGTCATTACTTTGTTTTGAGTTTTGTAGTGTGAGATAACTCCCAAAGTATTGATTAAAAATAGCTGCCAGACTTTTAAAACCAATCTGATATCAAAATAATACTTTAAATCCTTCCTTTCGTAGATATTTGGCAATCCAACGCGCATGTGCTGTACACAGAAGAATAATAAAGTTGAAACAATATTCTACAGATCAGTTGAAGGCTGTTAGGTTGTCTCTTGTAATTAAAACGCTTAATAGCTTCAATTTTGTCCTACAGTTCTTTAAGCCAAGCAAATAAACTGAATTTTATCTGATTCAAAGACAGATGAACAGAAGCTTCTCCCATGTATATCACAAGACATTTGTTTTACTGATTGAACGTACAGACTGCAGCTGCAGCAGCTTTAAAACCCATGCTGCTGCAGAATATGGTGTTAGTTTGACTTAAGAGGCGCTCTGAAGGAAAAAGGAAAGCACAGGCACTCTCACCTGTCATCAGATTTTAGTGAGGGGCGAATGGAGAGATGTCATCAGACCAGTTTGAGCGAGAATTTTAGGGCGTAAATCAGAAGTCAGTTGTGTAATTGCTTTGCCGCCCCCCTCTCGCTCCTCTCAGACTTGAGAGAACCGCAGAAGGGGAAAAGTGGAACCTGGGCTTCACACTGGCCGATTTCATAAGCTGGACTGACCACCGTTGAAAGCTTTGCATTTGTTTGGGGTGTTTGGGATATTTTGGTGCGTTTAGTGTGTGTGTGTGCTTTTAGCCTCACAGGTTTGTGATGGTTTTATTATTAGTATGTTGTGTTGAATCTTGTCTTACTTTTCTTGCGCGCGCAGCTACAATATTTGTGGTATTGGCAGCAGCTACAGAAATACAGGCACAAGCAGCTTCCAGCCCGGTCTCAGGTGGCCGAGTCTGGTTATTGT
Organism: Chelon labrosus; assembly: GCF_963514085.1. NCBI lineage: Eukaryota > Metazoa > Chordata > Actinopteri > Mugiliformes > Mugilidae > Chelon > Chelon labrosus. The sequence goes on along the minus strand of NC_140342.1, from coordinate 19,182,000 downwards.
TGTACCACGATAACACATCAGTTTGAGAGCGTCAAATGGCAGGGGCTCGCCGTGAAGCCACCGGCACCCTGTTGCTGAGAGCCACTCTGATCAGAACAAGTCATGTAATCGGGCAGCAATCCAGCAATCCTGGCGCTCTTTATTTACGCCTCCTGACAAGGAAGGCAATCGTAAAGTGATGAACACTACACACAAACTGCCACAGTGGCCTCAAGTACCGAAGTCATGAGTTTGTTTGACATGTGCACAATACAATGATTTTTGCACTTGTCACGTTCAACAATAGCCGAGTAATCCTGGTTGACAGGTTCATGTTTATGTGCTGCTTGAAAACTGAGTAATCTGACACACCTGCACTCTTTCATTTTGTCCACACATTTGTTTGACAAGGGAATCTTGGCGTGTTAGATCCTTACCCTTGTCACAATGCCCCTGTTAACAGGAAATAATGCTTGTTATTGTGCTGTCACACTTTAGAGGTAATTATTACCTCCCCGACAATGTTGTCCTTGTGGACTGTGACACACAAAGCAAACAGTCGGCCGTTTTCAATTGTCGTGTCGTCCGTGGCTCTCGTTTATCTGACGTGTCCTGCAGCGTTGGTTTTTGTCGTGCCCGTGGCGCCGGCTTGAATCTGTGGCTGAACGAGTCGATGAGAGGGATAACTCTGATTGGCTGTTCGTTTTTACGTCGTCATCTCATCAAAACATTCCAATAAACAAATATTTACGACGTGATCATCTAGAACGGATAAACTGCACCAGCATGATTCAAGAGAGGACAGCTCTGTACGACGGTTTGTAGCTGGCTAATCGTAGCTAGCTAATCGTAGCTTGTCTGGTTTCTTGATCTTTAGAAAATCTTTGTAGACGTACAAGCTACCTGGCCATTGGCTGGAGCATTTGTAGAGTGTTGAAGTCCACATTTCTGGCATAAGCCACATGAGGTGACGTCACAGTTGACCTTCATTGCCGGTACTTCTTGGCCGCTTGAAGTTTAAGTCTTTTAAAAGGCTGTTATGTATCCTGATTACGAAAGCCACTAGTAAACTTGAGCAGGACACTTGTCATTTTAGTGTCGTATTACTGAGGGTTTTCAAAGTAACAGATGTTCTAAATTTAAAAAAAAAAGACGACAAAAAAATGATAGGGTTGTGATTTTTATTTATATTTATACATGACATGATTTTTATTTTTATTTTTTTGCTAACCAGCAGACGGAGTAATATATAAGTGAGTGCCGCCGGTGGGCAGCTGAATCACAAAATGATCTTTGGTCCAGAGCCACAGTATACACATTGCACAATCCCAAGAGAGAGCTTTGTGGTCACTCTCTTTCACTGAGTTACTCTCTATTTAAAGAGCCGGACCTGAATTACTTCGGTTTAAACTGATCTTTTTTTGTTTTGGTTTGCTGTATTGTTAACGCGTTGCGCTTCCCATTATGATAATGGGTTCTACTTCTGCACCTGCCGACAAAACATTTATAGTCAGGTCCATACGGTTGAGAGCGAGCTCGACTCTTGACCAATTTCCCAAAAAGAGTCATAGTAATGTCACGATCTGACCTCTGTGTGACAGTGAAAAAATGACAAACTATATAAATAGATATAAAGATTATTTCGCCAGTTCAGAACAGATATTAAAGTTAGATAAAGTGTTTCCATTGTAGGTGTTAACAGTGGACGATATCACTCGCATCAGTTTAGAAGCAGTGAATCTCTAGTTAGATGTAGCCGGTGTTCGGAAAATAACACAACAGCGAAACCTTGAAAAGGGAAGTGTTGCAATCACTTGAGTGTTTGTGTTCTTGCATGCTTGTTGAGGCCTCGTCTCTCTCTCTCCGAGACCCAGTGATAGTACACACCATCAGTGTAACAACCTGTAGCCCCTATACTACCATACCCTCCCCAGCAACTTCCTTCTCTAGACTTGAAGCCATCGATGCCTGTTGATGCTTGTAGCTGTCGTGAAAGGATTGTAGGTCTGTACTGAGCTCAAAGTGGACAGATTGTGGAGCTCAGACTGTGCAGAGCTGACTCCCTTTGGTACAGATATGTACAGTATTTATGTTCTGCATTAGCGCTTCAGTGAGTTATAGGTCAGTGCATGTTGAGTTAAGTTTAGGTCCATCTTGTGACCCAGACATGATTTACATGAGGCCGTCACAAATGTATGTGTCAGGATTTATTGTGAGGACGGTGACATGTCATAAGTTGCATGTCAGCTACTTTTGGTTGTAATTGTTTGCTGCATGTCAGCATTGTTGCACAGATTTGTGACATGGAAGTTGCGTAATCAGGGTCACAGATGTCAGCTGTAAGGTCTTGTGGCTAGATTTGTTTCTCTCAAATGTGATCAAGCTGTATCGATTTCCTTTACGCCTGACTGTGGTCTGATTACTACGTGAACCAGGGCACCTGCAAGCATCGGCTACATGATCCGCATGCAGTAATGACAAGTCAAGTTGATCAACAGAAAGTGTATCAGTTAAAGTAATAATAATTTTTTCACTGGATATTTTTCTGGAAAAAATCCAAACATTTGATGGTTAAAGGTTCAGAAATTGGACAATATTTTACTTTTCCCTGTGTTACAGTTACATTACACTGAATCAGAGGTCTTTGGGTTTTGTTGGTCAAACAGTGTAAGATCTATTAAGACACACTCTTCTATTTTCTTATCAGATTAATCAGTTAGAAAAAAAAAAAAATTATTGTGTGGGACAAATAGATTTTTAATTAATCATATGGTCTGATAGCCACGTCTACGTATGAAGTGTTTCGCTTGCCTCCCATCGCCTCGTTGCTGACAGTAGTTACCAAGGCAACCCATTTGTGTATTTCCCACCCGAAATGTTTCAGAGTCAAACAAGTGAATATGGATGGATGGATGGCGCTAGCTCTCCTTGCCATTACTGATCTTTATTTGAAAAGAAGTTTCCGTCAAGAAGTTTCCGGGTTTCACTGCTGTAAATGTTTGAAGGACATATATCACTCAACCGTATCAGTCGCTCCCATTGGTTGTCACCTACTTCGTCTTACTAAGATGATGTCTTGTTGCCACGTCGCTCTTTTGTTTGTAAAGAATACAGCTTCACAACTTATTAGATCACTCTCGTCTTCAGATGTTTCAACTGAAAGTCTCCAGGTCTTTAGCAGACCTGCTCATTTGAGAACACTTTCTTTACAGATGACTAAAACAATCAAATCCTTAACAAAATAGCTTCTGATCAGTTGTTTCCAATGATGTGTGCTTAAACGTCAACACGTCCAAAAAGTTAAAGAATTGATGAACATTTGATCTTTAAAGGTTGATCATCAGAAACACTTTAAAGAGACAAGGACCAACAACCAATCCAGGATTTGTTGCTCTAATTAGAAATATTAAAACTTAACTCAACGATCTTTATCTCTCTCCTGTCTGGTTGTCGTACTTATTATTATTATTATTATGAACAGTTCTTTCCTTGCTCACAGTGTTAATGAAATGGAAAACCGCCGCACTCCTCTATTTTAATTAAGATTAAAAGTACATCCCTCTCATTGGCGTGGGCAGTGAGAGGCGTTTGATGGCCGAGTGCAATCAATAGAAATCTGTCCACTAATGACTCTAATTGATGATTCAGCGCACCGTGGATTTGTTTTCTGTCTTGTCTGGCTCAGAGTAGGAGATGAACAGAGAGCTGGACCTGGCTTGTCACCATAGTAACCTTTGTGATGTCTCCCAGTTTCTTTTTTTTTTTTTTTTGTTTGTTTTGTGTATTTTATTTCTCAATAATACGTGAAGGGCTCCTGGTTTGTTTTGCTGGAGCAGAGTCTTGTCGTCATGGAATAGGATTAAGTCCCTCTCTCCAAAACAACAAAGGGGTCTTGTTTTTCCGACTTGTGCCAGAGTTTTGTTTCTGAACTCGGCGTTCACACGTGGAGAGGAACGGTTTGCGCGCTTCCTTCTCTGCCGCCGCCGCCGCTCTAAAATTCCTCACTTACACACCAGGGCTGCTATGTTCCAGTTTCCAGTGTGAGCCACTATCGGTACGACTGGAGTGTATTAGATTCTCTATTGGGAATGTGGTTCTAAAAATACTGGCCTGGCTGAAAGTGTACACTGATAGGAGCCTGGACTCGCCGCCCTGTGATGATTCTCCACGGGGTCACTTAGTACGCCGCTGTTTGACTTTACTGAGGCTGCAGAGCCCCTGTCCCTCCATATTGTCCTCTTCGGCTAGAGTTTTGACTGTGTGTGGGGCCTTCTGTGAGACATAGAACGGCTCTTTGTAGTTGCACATGTGTTCCCTCACGGATCTACACTGGGCTGCATTTGCCAGCAGACTCATCTGGCAGTAACTGTCAGTTTGATAGGAAATGTTTAATTTGGAGGTGGATGTGTTGAAATGAAAGGATTGCGGCCCGCCATACATGTTTATAACTCAGCCGTGCCTCAGAGACCACAAGGAGAGAGAGTGTGTGTCATTTCAAAAGAGAAACGTGCCTTTTAACAAGCTGCCGTTGAAAACCATGATAAAACGCTTGGGCTGCATTTTAAACAAGCCTTAATAAAGTTGTAGGTTCAACTCCAGACAACTGCTTCACATTGAGCTTGATCGTTATGTAACGGAAAGTGTAAAACAAGCTGCTGCTATAAAGAGGTGCACGCCTAGCTGTTGTACCCCTTCACCACGGGGTTGACCAGTTGGCCTGATATGCCCCACTCCATGGTGGGTCAGTGAGTAAACAAATACAGTCCTCTCACCAGCCGACCCCCTCCCCTCCACGTCTCCAGCTGTGCCGTGACTTGTGAGCCATAAAATCAAGGCTGGAATGTCCCACTCTGCACCTGCAAAGGAAAAACTTCTTTATTACCGTCATCACTTGTGTTAAATCACACAGAACATATGCTTTAATGTTTGGCTGATTACCAGGAGAGAGAGCGAAGGAAACCCTTAATGCTGTCAGCTTTCTTTAAACACAACCCCCCCCCGAGTTAGTGTTTGATAGAAGGTTTAAAGAGACGACACTAGATAATCAGAAGTTACGGCGCTCTGGACTATCATCTAGGGATGAAATAATATACACTCACTGTAGGGCTGGACCAAAAATCATATCTGTCTATATTTTAGTTGAGAGCCGATGTACGGTTTATATCTTAGTATTCTTTCCAGACAATTCTTAGTCAAAGCCACAAATGTTAGCAGACACTTTTATTAACAGACTTCTGTACATTTATATGAAAAATTGCTTTAAAAATAAATTTCTGGCAATATATTCAATAAAAATTCCATTTGAATAAAATAAAAAACAAACTATATCAATATAAACGGTACACTTTGAGCCTATATCTACTATGAAAATATATTAGTATATCTTAAAAACTCCATATAGCGTCCAGCCCTACTCACTTGCCAAAACATTAGGTACACCAGTGAAAACAGATGCATTCTAATAGAACGAAACCGCACAAGAAAGGTGATAATTCAACTATATGGTCATTTTTTTTTTTTTTATCTTAAACTGTATTGGATGTAACACAAAAGTGTTTCTGTTATTACTGTGGCACACTGACTACAATGGGGTTGTCAAATTAATAGAAACGTGTCGGTCCAACACAATACAATTCAGTAATGTTCTGGAGGGACAAGGGAGACCTGGACAAAATTAGGCAGGTGGTCATAATGTTATGTCTGATCTGTGTTTACTAAATGATTATAATTTCATTCAAGTAAAAGGTTTTGCTTTTTACTTTAAATGGAATATTTGGGGGTTTTGAATAGTTCACGTAACTTGAAAACATATTTGTGTCTGTTAGAAAATGTGACTGATTTGTCGGAGAAGTAATTGACATATAAATGATAAATATTGTCTTGCGCCATTGTCATAGAGAACAGCAAAATAAAAATGTAACCCATCTGCGCAATAGGAGAGTAAAGGAATTTCTCGTCGAACCGGATCATGTGTCTGGGTGAACCGTGACAAAGCCACAAATCTACTACTGGTGCAATACATGACCATTAGTGCCTCTGTTCCCCTCGTAGACAAATGTTTTTAATGCATTAGCTAATGTTTTTTTATGGTCTTGAGTTTCAGAAGCCAGTCCACAAATCAGCTCGACATAAACCAAGGATGAGCACAGGCTCACGTTGATGACAGCGCTCCATATTTGACGGTGGCTCAGAGCCAGATATGTGGTTGCTAAACAAAATGTCAGTGAAGTTGGTCTGGTCTTCATCAAAGCCAGAGACATAACCACATATTTTTCAGTAAATTTTCCCCTCTAATTATCAAGAGATCTATTTTTTCCCCTCCTTGAGACCATGTCTGACTTCTTGTTTTTTCCAGTGTGCAGAGCAGACATCTTGTGAAATGTATCAGTCACGTTCAGCAGTTGTAATCCACAGACTGCTGCATGACATAAATTGGCTTTGGGATTTTTTTTTGTTCACACCCAAGAGCTTAGACATTTCTTTTCTAAATGGTGTATAGTTAAGTTACCCACGAGATTGTACTGTACATTTAAACCTTTCCCACAGTACTGTTTGAGCCAGGTTTTTACTACTAATTATTCTGTGAGTGGTCCATGAATATATATATCATCTCTAAAGCACCACTCTCTTTCCCTGCTTGTCTTTTTCAGTTTGTCCAAGTAAGGACATCCGCAACAATGTGACCAACCTGCATACGCTCGAGAACTGCACTGTGATCGAAGGCCACCTGAAGATCCTACTCATGTTCAAGACCAAGCCCGAGGATTTCAAAGGCCTCAGTTTCCCTAAGCTGATGGTGGTTACCGACTACCTGTTGCTCTTCAGGGTTTACGGCCTGGAGACCCTCAGCGATCTGTTCCCCAACCTGACGGTCATCAGAGGCAACAACCTGTTCTTCAACTACGCTCTAGTGATGTTCGAGATGCTCCAGCTGCGAGAGATTGGTCTCCATAGCTTGATGAATATCACCAGGGGAGCCGTGAGGATTGAGAAGAACCCAGATCTCTGCTATCTCTCCACTCTGGACTGGTCCAAGATCCTGGACTCGGTGGAGGACAACTACATCATGGCCAACAAGAACAACAGAGAGTGTGGCGACGTGTGCCCAGGCACGGCCGAGGGAAAGACCACCTGCCAGACGACCACCATCAACGGACACTTCAGCGAGCGCTGCTGGACACACTACGAATGTCAAAGAAGTAAGCAGCCTTTTCTTATAAGTCTATACTGTAATTGTTCTCTGTGATTCTTTATGGTAGAGTCCAAAGCTTGGACCTGAGGGGGTGTCAACAAGACACTTGGGCAGTCTTAAAATTTGTTAAAGAACAATCATTGACACTGTAAATTTACTAGATGGAAGACATTCTTCGTTGCAAACTCAGTGACACCAACACGCTGCCAGTTTATTAGGGTCCGCCAAGCTAAACCTAGCTCACTCATAGTATATTCACAGATGCTCTTAATATAACTCCTCACCACTCATTTAGAACTGAAGGACCTGCTCCGATGACTGGTGAAAGTCAAGGCCAGTTGTCTTAAACCCTGAATTAATAAAGGTTATAATGTTAATGAAAAGTGTTAATTGGTTGCACATCTCAAACTTCCCAAATCAAGAACAGAATCCTTTCATTTCACTGTCACGTTTATTTGGCTCACATTAAATAAATCTTATACTTGTTGGTGCTGAGCCGTCCTCAGAGCGTTACAGGTATGGTAATCCCAGTCACATTTCACAAAGTCACTAATTTAAATAACATTTTAAGCTGAACTCATTAAGTCCATGTGGTGTTGTTGTATTGAGTGTGCGTATCCAAAACATTTCTAACGCTGAGACGGTTTCTTGAAATGATTATAAACTTAAGTATCTGTTGAAACGTTTTATTCAACTACTTTGACAAATGTGCTTCAATAATTTATCCTAGAGACGTCTGTGACCCAGTCAGCATTTAAAGAGTTTTTGATACTCTGCAAATGCCTAATATGCTTTATTGTCCTTTTCAAACGCTAAGGAGACTGCCTTCGATTTGGCAATGTTGAATTAGTATTTTTAACATTCAGTTGTCATTAATTAAGACAGTTTGTCTTTGATGGTTCTTAAGATATTTAGTATGACAAGTCGGGATAAAAAACAAAATACGACCGACTTGGAAAACTCTTAATGGTTACGGTTTTGTCATTTGGTATTTTCAGCTTTAAACTTGAATTTATACATCTTAGTATGGATTTTATATTAGTCTCTGAGATTAAATTTAATCAAGGTGAAAAAAAGATGTCAACCTTAATTCATGATCCGTACATACTACATTTTCTTGATCTCTTTTTTTGAATGTAGTGAACGTTCCTTGACAGGTTAACAGATTATATCAAGATCCAGCCATTAGGTCTGGATTATGTTAGAGTTTTGGGTCATAATATTACATTTTTCTCGCATACATTTTTGCCAGTGATTAGAGGCAGCTCCTCATGTACTTTTTCTCAGCTACTTTCCATCAACACATCATTATTTCCATTCCCCTTTAGCGCTTGCAACAGGTCTAACCAGTCTCAACATTTACAGGATTCAGCTCCGTTTGAATCCCTTACAAGCCTATAAGGGCTACTGTTTGAAAACACAATACCTCTTTGTTCTATCAGAATGAATCATAAATAGCTTCCAAGTTGAGTTGACCCAATGCAGTTGTGCCCTTGTGTATCATGTGCCAGGTTTAGTTAAGTAGGTCAAATTTTGTGGCAGTGCAGCTTGACCTGCACTCTAACGTGATGCGACACCTCGTCGGTTAGTCTTTGAATGTTTACACTCAATAGACTGGAGTGTTGTATGTTGTGTTGGGACGTTGGAAACCACGGCACATTTCTCGTTTCCCCCTGTAAGCACATTTCCCCGCTGTGTTTCTTGCTTTTACTCTAAAACAACAAGCCCACCCATTTCACACTGCCAGAGAGTTCAAGTTCAAGTGCGGAGAAGAATTTTGCGCATGGGTGCTGTCTGAACACCTTGGCTCGCACCATTACACAACACTGCGTACATTAGTCTGACAACTCCTTTGAACCAGATCCTCAGCACATGTCTGCCTTTTCAAGCTCTCACTAATGTTTGTTTGGAGCAGCGGCTCTCTGTAGGGCCGACCAGGGCCCATTATTAAGCTCTTTAGCCCCCTTGCCACAGATGAGTATATTTATAGTTTTTCCACTTGTTGACTTTAGCTCACAAGCTCGTAGTAATCAGAAATCCTTCTAGACATTTGCAGCATAAGGACAGAAGTCTTATTGTTAAATTGTGGTCATGTGGTTAATCTTAAAACGGAAGTGTTTTATGGAAAAAAACAAAAAAGTAATAATTTCACAGCGGAGATGATTTCCTAATTGTGTGACATCTTGTGTTGTTAAATCAAGACCAGACGCTGACTGGCGCGGCACTGATCTCCGATCATGGGCCGGCTTTCTGCACGGGCTGGGCCTGTGGTCTTGTGGTCTGGGACCTGTGGTTTTTTGCCTACTTTCACTGAAGCATGAAAAGACCCGTTAAGTTCCAGTTAGAACCGCAGGAGAGAGCGCGAGGCATTTGCCGTCCTCTTCAGATGCAACCTCTATCTGCTTTTTATAGATCTACTGTAGTGGTTGAAGTGAGCCACTTTGCCCCAAAAAAACTTTCTTTCATTCTTTACTTCTGCCCTCTTTGACTCAGTTGCCTTTTAAAAACGTATGTCATATGTTATACCAAAACTATCCTTTTCTTTGCACTCATTGTGCTGTCTCAAATGGAGAATTGGCTGTCACATTGTTTTTCAGTGATAGCTTTTAATATGTAAGAATAACCAAAATGTGAATTATCTTTAAGGAACCTTTTAATTTTAAAGTAAGACCCTGTATTAAAATCTTTCCTGAGTGATACCATGGCAAGTATCCAGCTTCAAGTACTTGTGTTCACACCTTGAATTAAAATGTATCTCCATTCGTCTCGAAACATCACTTGAGATCTGATAACAGGTTTAGGTTTCTGTATGTAAATAAACACCGACATCATCTGGGGTTCATTAGAATATCAAGCAAACAGCTGGTTCACTGGTTAAATAGGTCACTACCAGTGTTTCTTAACCACAAACAGTGTTGACATGGGGGTATGATACAAATTGTGGATCTTAATGAGCTGTGGAGTCTCTCTCACTCTCACCCGCTGGAAGAATACATGTTAAGTTATGCAAAGTGGCTGTTCTCTGATCTCAAACGTGTCCTCAATGCGTCTCAAGTGTGTTCACACCTGTTTTTTTTAGCTGGGTACTTGTGATCAGATCACGCAGGACTCATGTTAATACCGGGTCTGAACGCCTGTTCCAAAAGGTCAGCGATGACCGTGGGTTACACACTTTCTGTCATCTTTACACCAACAGAAAACAGAGCTGCACAACCACGGGACTTGGCGTAGCTCCCATGTTTGGAGTCACAACCCATTTCCCTTCCTAGCTACTATTACAGGGGTAATTTGAGCCACTGTGAGAGCAGACAGACACTGCTAATTTCCCCCTCCTTTTTACACCAAATTGCGAGCTTCCGTTCAGCAAAATGGAAAAGCAAGGTTTCAGGAGATGCTCATTACCAAAGTTGATTAGATTTAGCCGCAGGCACACAAACACCATGTCAAAAGCTGCCATAGAGGCAAACACAAGACATCACCCTGCATCTGCCTCATAACTGCAATTAACTCTTTGAAATTCACAAACTATATTACAGAGCTTTATTTAAGATGAATGCCAAACAAACCCAGGCATCAGGAGTCCATGTAAAAAGCTTTGCTAGCTATTCTGGTTTGTTGTTTCTGTAGTTTTGGCATGTCACTTATAACTCATCTGACTTAAACCACCAGCTGACATTGACATCAATCTTCTATGGCTTTGGGCTATTTCAGCTGTTTCAAAATGTTATTGAATTCTCTAATCGCATGCTTATAAAAAAGTCCCCGTCCAATTTGGAGAATATCAATGCTACTTCATATAAATATCAAGAACTACTTTGAAAAATACTGTCACTGATAATAATGGTTGCGTGAAATTCCCATTTCTTTGCCAAGTTTTTAGTACTTTGGTTCTGTTACCAAAACACAGTTTGTAAATTTGATGCAAAACAAAAGCTCGCTGTTATTTTCTTCTCGTGAGCTGGTGCGGACGGAAATATTACCGTGTATTTTATGTTTTTCTAATGAAGGAATAACTCTCAACACTCATTTTAAGATAATGGGCATTTAATTATGTTTTGGTAATGGCTGTGATGTGGCGCAGCTCGTTGGGTTGTTAGGGACGTCAGCTCGGCCTGAAAGGAGCTCGCAGCTGAAAATATTGGCTGTGATTCAATAAGAAATCAGAGGGCCTCCCCTTGGGATATTATTTTCTCCGCTGCTGAAGGACACTCACACATACTCTACAAACATGTCCATCTGTCCGTCAAATTTGTGTTTTAATTTAGATTTATTTAGTTGATGCATTTTGGGACCGGATGTCTCGAGGTTCTTCAAAAGCATTTGCTCGGAAAAAGACGATATTGAAAAGTCTTATTAGTGTTAAAATAGAAGCTGTTCAGTCCTCTATGAAGCTTATAATTTCAAAATGGGCAAATACTTATATCAATTAATCATTTTTCATTGGGTTGTCCATTAATCCATGTTCTGCTGCTTTTCTGGGTCTAGTTATGCCAGTTTGATTAATTATGTCAAAATTACAGGAAGTGTTGCTGTATTGTCTCATTTAGTGCTAGCAAAATATGATGAAATGTTAAATAATTCAAGGCCACATTAAACCAGCTGGCCTTTTCATCATAATATACTGAAACAGACTTTACATTGCATTCGTGATGGTATTAAGAGGCTCTTAAAAAGTCTTTAAGTTAATAAATGCTGCAGAATACCGGCTGCAATTAAACTATCCGGTGATTTAAGAGGCCCACAGGTAAAATCTGATCACTAGACATTTGCGTTTTCATTTCGTCAAGTGGTGTCAGCTTCCCTAAAAAGATTAGATAAATATAGATTTTTTTAATTGTAATCAAATCCAGTTTGTGTTTCTTCTTTGTGGAGAAATCGCTGTTGCAGGCCTTTCACTAAGCCCAGGACAAAAACACTGTAAATGAGTTTGTGCCTCCCAGGTGGCCAGTATTTTATGCACATTATTAAAAGTGATCTTAATTATCTGCACTCTGCCAGAGATGAGACTCTCAAGGAGTGCCCTCCTCCTCCTCCTCCTCCTCCTCCTCAGCCACAACAGCAGCGTTGGCCAGTGTTTGGGTTTGCAAATGTGTTACATATTTAATAAGGTCTCATAAGATGGAGAACAGCTCTTGACAGATGCCTCAATCTCCACCACACTTGCAGGCTGAAAACTGTTGGTTTGATGCACACGCTGACTATTTGGAAATAGCTTTAAATCAGTCTGAGTCAGGTCAGGTGAGGACCCGAAGCCTTTTCTTCATTTGGAAAGTCCAAATTTATCCTCGGTTCATGTCACATATATCTGTCCACCAATCGCAAGAAGGACTCAGGGTCAGTGTGTGTTCGTGTGTGCATGTGTTTGTCCGCTACAGTAAAGCAGACATAGACTTGAAATCACACTGGGACATTACGTGTGTGTGTGTGTGTGTGTGTGTGTGTGTGTGTGTGTATAGGCCCGAGTGGACGGCTATTGTTTAGTCTAGCTGCTAGGATACAGGGGAGTAACAGTGTGGTGTAATCGTGGCGATGAACACATCAGTCATTCATCCAGGCTGTATCGGAAGGAAAAGCGAGGTCACCAGTCAGTACGGGGGGTGAGGGGATGCGTCCCGCCCCACGGTTGACCTTAGTCCTCCTCACCGCCGACCTTGTCGCAGCTCCCACACCCAACGGTCAACGCTGGCGCCACGATCCTTTTCCACTCTGAACAATGGTGGTTGTAGAAGTTCACGGAGGGTTCTTCCCAATTGTTTCCTGTCTTTGTTGGTCCACTTCCTCTCTGAGGTTATGAATGGACACAGAGACATGGAGTGCTGCCTCCGCAAGGGGCAGACTCTTTTATGGGACGAAAATACTGACGGTGACCTGTGGAGGTCAGCAAGGCAGTAAAGAGAACAAACTTAGCCACCAGTAAAGCTGTCTGTTAGGTATTAGGAGGACATAGTTTCTAAGCTTTATAATTTGGAGATGGGAGTGACCGCTGGTGTGACATCTACGGCTTTATTAGACAGTCTTCATTGACTCTAGTTCATTAGTAACGGTTTATTTGGTGATTTTAAACCTGCGGGGAGGTGTAACCTCAGCCAATCTCAACATCATGATGTGGGTTTATGGGCCGGCTTCGTCCTCCTCCCCTCACATGACTCATTCTTCCTGGTTCCCTATGCTCTTGACAGCATTAGACTTTCCAGCTCAGTTCTGGAGCTTGTAGTTGTCCTTCACAGCTGCATGAATTGTGTTCACGCTACAGCGAAGGTGGTAGAAAATCCAGACTTCAGGAAGACGTCACAACCTTGCTGAACGGAAACAACTATTCAGCTTTACTCTCCTGCACACAGTGCAGAATATATTGACTGTCGCGACTCCAGAATAGGCACGTAACTGTATATGGACATGGTGTTAAACATCCAAACACGGAGATCTTTTATCAGCTCGTAGATTTTTTTTTTTATCCAAAAGCAGCGTTACAACCTGGGCATCATGTCCGAATTCCTTTCTTTTCTTTATTTCATCCCCCACTATTTCTGGACCAACATTAAACTCATCTGTAAGCCATTTGTTTTTAATTTTTTTTGGTTTCCTTGCTCGCCACAGATGAGGACTGCTTCTTCTTCTTCTTCTTGGTCGTTGTCTTTTTTTGGTGGAGACCCATTTGGTGGAGAAAATTTAAAACTAAAAACAGAAAACACACGCACGAAGAAGCGGTTAAAGAATGAGGACAAACTTGGGCAGGGAAGGATCAATAAAATAGTCTCGGGATGAGATTCATAACGTTCAGAGCGAAAGCAAAATAAATAAGTAAAGCTGTTTTGCTGCAGTTGCTGTTTATTTAAATTGGCTCTGGCCTCACCGGCTACACATATTACCCTCTGTTCTGTAGTAACTCAACTGGCATTAAAATGGCTTGAAGTGTGTACGTTTACGAGGACTGTAATACCCAATTAGTAGAATTTGAAGTAGTACTATAAATTCTTCCCCTGCTGACATAATTAGTCCCTCAAAACTTTGTAATCAGGCAAGAAAAAAGAAAAATTAAGCAGACTCGTGCGTACAAATCACGAAAAAAGCCCTTCATGGTTCGTTACTGCAGAGCGCCGTCGACCAGCCTCGGACCCCCCGTACACACACCGTTAGTCCTTTTCTTTGAGCTGACTTAACCGCTCTGGCACTCAGTCGTGTGGAGCTGCACCCTGCGAACCCTCGCCGTTCGACTACTGGAGCCATTCCCGTGGAATCCCAGACATTTCAGGCATTTGTTAAAGCTGGGCCGACAGGCATTTCTTCACCGCCGTGCACGCTCACTGCTCACCATATTCAAGTTTTTTTTTTTCCGAGTTTCTTGTTGTTGTTTTTCTGTTTAAAGGAGAATGACTAATCTGATCTTTTATACCTGCGCCCAGTTTCGTCAGCGACGTGCGCCTTAGCTGTGCCGTGCGGCAACATAACACTATTGTATAATATCAGACCGCCACACTCCATAAATTGGCACCGATGCGTCATGTATTTAGTTTGTGCTCAAGGTTGCAAATGAATGAAGAAGTGAAAAACATCACGTAGCACTGTTCTTGAAAATGGAGAAAAGTTGACTCCCGTATAATCAATTATGGCATCTTGGAGCCCGAAAGCTTTGTGAGTCAGTGTTTTCACCACACTTGGAGGAAAAGAAAAATAGAAAGACCAGTTGCCAAAGAAGAAAATGGCAGTCAGTACATCTAAAAGCACAAGCTTTCCATTTGTGTTTGAATAATAACTTCCACTGTCCCTCGGTAAATAATTTAAAGTGGTTATCCTTGAGATGACTGCTCTTTGTTTTCCCTTCCTGATGTTTTTTTTTTTATTCTCAGCAGATGGTCGCGCACTGCGCTCTCAAAAGATCACCAACTTTATTTATAGTTGAATTTTTTCTTTTTCAATTCCACAAAATCTGTTGCTGGAAACGGGAAACACATGCATGTAAAAGATCCAAGCTTCATAAATAGAGATCAGTTTCACCCAAAGAAAGACCAGTAGCACACTAAAAAGATCAATGTTGGATTATTCATTGGTTTAAGTTATATCTTGTTTGCGCGTTGCTTTGTGCAAAAGTGTCGACCAACTTCATTCGGCCGTGCCTTCTTAGTAAGAAGATCAAAATCTCGGGTTAATGTTCTAATTTTCGAAAGGACAAAAGGTTTTGTGACGTTCATTAATGACACAAATGATCTCGATGTCATAACACGTAGTCTTAAGTCAGCCACACACAGGTAGCCATTATTTCTACCTGACACCGAAGCCTGGAAGGAAATGAAATGAAGATTCAAGGCTGTGGCGTGCGTCATTTGCCTGTCAAGCAGGCGATGTAATTGCCCATCAACGAGTGCACGGTGTTTATCATTTCTATTCCAGTCACGGACAAACTGGATATCCTGCCTTCAGATGACAGTGGTGGCGGGGCGACATTTAAACCAAAAAAAATTGCTTTTCCATGTTGTTTGTGTGTTTTTGTTCTATTAACGGAGGGCCGGGGCCAGTTAATGAAATTGTTTACGGTTCCTGTTGCTCCCGGAGTCATCTTAACCGAGCCCTGCTGCTGCCGCCGCTGAATCAGACCGGCGGTTACCTGGAAAAAAATAACACGGTCATTAGCCATCGCTTTTTGTTAAGTCATGTTTGCGCTTTAGTTTCTAATCATTATTCTGCTTAATTTTGAGATTGGCCCCAGGCTGTACCTGTGTTTTCTCCACCGTGTTTTGATGCATAATTGAATATTTAGATGCCACATCATTCTCCTTTTTTGGGCAATTTCGTGCCTTTATTGGATAGTTGTGGAGGGACCGGAAGGAAAGGGGTAGTAAGAGAGAGAGAGGGTTGAGGGCTGTAGCCTCAGTTTATGGTTTGTTCCTTCATCACTTCATCTTTCTTTATCAGTTGTGACTTTCTGTCCAACGAGTCTAAACCGATAAAACAAAAAGAAAAAAGAAAACTGAATCGTCTTTTTTGCTTTTTAAAAACTAAACAAAAACACAGCTCTGTCTTGCATTATTTAAGCCTGTTCCACTGTTTTTCACAGAAAACAGTTAAAGTCAGGTATTTTATTCAATTAATCCAAAATTTTCACGTAAAAT
Organism: Chelon labrosus; assembly: GCF_963514085.1. Classification (NCBI taxonomy): domain Eukaryota; kingdom Metazoa; phylum Chordata; class Actinopteri; order Mugiliformes; family Mugilidae; genus Chelon; species Chelon labrosus. Next base: position 19,165,722 of record NC_140342.1, on the reverse strand, counting down.
ATCCAAAACCAGACATGAAGGGCATCCAAATTCCTCACGTTTACGGTTTGTGATCACGCTGATTGATCAGCCCAGAAGATATTTACTCCACTCTGATACAGGGCTGATTTAACTAATGATTACAATCCATCCGTGAAATCTTGGAAAACTGTAATAAATGCTCGTCATAATTTCCCATTATGAAGTCGGACTCAAAAATATTAGGTTTTACTGCCGTAGCAAAGCAGCAAATACTCTCAGCTGAGAAGCAGATGTTTGGCATTGCTAACTTTAAGACGATGATTAGGTAATGAATTGTAAAAATGATTGTTCACTTATGTAAAGAATTACCAAACAACTTTCTATCATTTCTCAATTAATTCATTTTGAGGTCATAAAATTTCTCCTCCCAAAAAAATAAAAGCCCATTAAAAGACTTGGACAGCAGTTGTACATTAAAAAAATTAAATAAATAAAGGAAAACGACTTAATACTGAACAAAAAGCTGGGCAATAAATGTTAAATACATTGTATGTTGCACAAATTTGTTTTTCAAAGTAATCAACGTTAACGCACAAAGCTTAGAGAACTCAAAGCTTGGCGCCTCGGTGTTTAATCAAACTAATTGTGTCTTTAAGTGTCAGGAGTTTGAGAATTTAGGCAACGTAGAGATTTAAATGTCATCCACTCAGACCATTAATTCATTGTTGATCTCCCTCTGGCCTCCCTGTTTATTCTCATTCTTATTAAATGCATAGAGGCAGCTGCTGTAGAGATGTTCAGACATAAGATCTATACCACGTCTGTTCCTAATTAGTTGTCTTAATCATTATCGGGGGGCAGAGCTTCCAGTCATCACTGCTTGAGGTGAAATTATAATATGTAAGTAATCTGCTCCGTCTTTGTCTTGTCGTAGAACTTATTAAAAATGAGATTTATCAGATATTTATCTTATTCTAACTGGATAAAGAAACCAGGATTTCTGACTTATTTGTTGGTTTTGGAAACTTTTGAGACTTTTCTGTTTCCAGAGATAACTTTGATTCCGCTGCTGACGTTTTTGCGCACATACGTTAATGTGGTTAACAAAAAAAAACAAAAAACGTTAAAATATGTTTATTTAAATTTGCAGGGTGGAAGAGCAAACGGCAAACACAGCAAAGCTTGTTTACTTGATGTGTTAAAAAAGTTGTTGCAGTGAGTTGGACGCAGGCTCGGCCCAATAACAGTTTGGTAAACTTGTTCCAGCGGGTTTCTTCTAACGTAGTCCCTGCATTTCCGAGAAAAACAGAAAAATTAGTCAGTAGGGAATGGCTCTTGTTTATTATTTTTTTTATTTACCATACAAGTTTGGATTCGCTGGTACCTTGGTTAACAAGAAATTCCCCATGTGGGTATAAAAAACTGCCTGTTGACGCAGTTATTGAGCAATAACTATCGGCTTTTATATGGGAGTCGCTTTGGACGTGACATATGGTTTTTGTGCTGAAACAGTTCGCTGATTAGTTATGTTTAGTTTCTTGAATAAAAATGTGTTGCTTGTCTCAGTTATATGAAATGGAAAGCTGTAGATTTTGCATATATTTAGGTTTTAGACTGCAGACTCATTTGTAATCTGTCTTTTTTGCCTCGATTGATAGAGTCATGATTAATCAGCTGACTCTTGTGCAATACTCTTGTTGCATCTCTTTAGATTTAAATCCTCAAAAAGTTTAGAAAACATTAAAAGAAAAAAGCACTTTATTTGTTCTTTAGATCCTTTTCTTCTGGGCCCTCAGCAAAAACCCGTCTGTCATAAGAAACTAAATGCTACTCTTGTCATGGCCGTGGAATTTTAATTACCAACCAGCGCACCACCACGTTCCCATTTGGCATTTTCCCGGTTCTAATATGATCTCAACGCTAAACGCCTGTTGCTTCATCGCTGCCATAAAAGGAACCTGGAAAAACTCACCACGGAATGATTTTGGGGAGGGTTGTGGTTAATGAAACGTACAGAGACCCTTAGTTTTAGGCAGAGATCCCTGAGTTTTAGTGTTCAGTGCAGTTCAGTAAGTGCAGTTCAGTAAGTGCACTCCAGTTGGAAGAAACGACACAAAAACAAACTTCTTCAAGCAGTTTGTGCCTTAGTTGCAGAGTGGCGAGCAGAGACCTGTTAAGAGTTGCGTGCTCATTCCTTGCAAGCGATTCTCTCTGCCTTTTTGACACTGCACGTCGCTGAAGCTGTGTCGGCTGGCACGCGGCTCAGATCTTTTTCTTCACCTCCCTTTTCCAAGTTGGCACCATCCCAACAGGGCGTGTTCGTCTCTGTCACACATGGGCCTGGAGCAGCGGTGATTGGTCGTTGCTGTTGTCCATTTTGGGTCTCGGGGAATTGAGCGTCTCTTTGTGGAGCGCTGGCCCCCCCCTCGTTCAGAAGAAACTAATGGGATAAAGAGCCAGGCATTTCTGCGGCATTATTCCTCAGGTTTCGTGTGATCCTGCACGTGATAAGAGATAAGACGGGATCTGAGCCGTGCGCCAGTAGACCCGGAGTAAAAAGATGTCGCTAAATGTAAACAAAGCTAAGTCCAGCTGCCGACCACATGCCTTTCGAAACACCCATTGATTGATTGCTGTCAAGAGAACAAACGAAAGATAAGAAGTGAAGATGCTGACAAGACCGAACTCACGCGGAGTATTTCTAATTGACACAGACCAAAGTGGGGCCCTTCACAAACCAGGCCAGCGTCTGGGTGAACAACGGTAGTAAGAATAGAATAATGACGTTAGCGGGCTTGTGTTTAGAGATTTGCATGTTTTAAGGAAAGAATGACGAACCCCCACCCCCCAAACAGCCCTAACCAGCGTCGTCCTCGCCGTCAGAGATCAAAGCCGGCTTGGGGTGGCCCCACTGCCAGGGTCTCGACCTTGAAAACATTTTTGACAAGCACACACAAGACACAAATCTATCTCCTTTTGTGTGGTCGCCGTTGAGATTATGGAAGCCTCCAGAGATCTAACAGCGAATTGTACAAATTTACAATCAGCTAGCTGCATTGATTCCAACTCTGCAGATACAGCAGAGTCAGCTGGCGTCAACAAGAACTGAGGGCTCGATATGAGCGGCTGAAAAGAGTCGCCTGAAGCCAACCAAAGAAGAAGTGATGCAGCTAATTACACAACTCCAGCCAAACGCTTGAATTCATTTGATAAATGAGAAGGTTTTTAATTGTTACTTTTAAAAGAGAAAAGCACCAAATTCACACGTTTAAAAAGCTGAAGATTATATACTTCTATACTAGTGGCTGTAATTTATACCGAAAGACGTATGGCTGCTGCTAATAGTTATTTTTTTAATCTATTTATCAGTCAGTAAGTGAAACAAGCCCACCACAAGTTCTGAGACCAAAGATAACGTCGTTAGATATAAGTCCAGCTGTTCAAAACCTAAAAAACAGAACGTTTTGCTTCACTGAAAAAACAAAACAAATGGTTCCCAATTAATGCCCTTGTCATTATTATCAATCATAATTAAAGCTTTAATATTCACTATTAAAATCTAGTAGGTGTTTAATTTTATTTAATTGATAATTAACAAATAATAACAGGCTGAAGCATCTAAAGTCACATTCAGAACTGAAAATGTTATGCCAGTTTATTAGGAACACTAATAAACACTAATCAGTGCCTTCTAATGTAACAGTCCTGAACTAAATCTTAACTTCGTGACGATTGTAATGTTCAGTTTATGTCGAAACAGAGTAAGAAAGGTGGTAATTTAACCGTAGCTTATAGTGTTGTTACACTGCATTGAATTAAACAGAGACTAAAATGGATTTGTCAAAATCATGGAAACGTATCGTTACAGCAGAATACAGTTCAATAATACGAGAAACCACAACTTCTATACTAAAAACACAGTTAAACCAACAGCTTTCTCTGTTATTTTAAACAAATCCTGAAGACCGTAATTTCATGAAGCTAAGATTTTTAGTGCCGGACTGTTTTATCAAAGTGCATTCATTTTCACTAGTGTACCTAATGAACTGGCAAAGTGAGTGTAGATGTTGTTGGACTTTGAAATAACTACAGCTGCAGTTTCAGGAGGAGTTGTTCAAACAGATATTTCGGCGTGAGAGCAAACGTTTCCCCCGATCTGTTGAAATCTGTGAGAGCTCCTAATGAGCTGTGGACGTGACGAGACACGATCAGTCTCCCGAGGCACCGAGCTGTTCGGCGCGATGCTAACTTAACACGACTTTCCCACCACAAGCGTGTCCCATTATTGCAGAACGCGGCGGGGTTTTCTCTTCAGGGGGACGTCTGTAATTTATGTGTGTGATATGCTGGCGTCCAGAGGTGTTCAGCGAGTGCAACTTGTGCGTTAGCTTCGTATAAAGCAGCCGATTCATAGGAGCGAGGAGGTGGAAAGAGTGGAGCCGTGCAGCTCGCATTCCTTCAGCCCCAGCTCTTTCTGTGTGGCTCGCATGTCGTTTTTTTTTTTTTTTTCTGCATAACTTCCATTGCTGTCTGGTAAAGGGAAGAGCGAGGGACGTAAAGGGTTAAAGTGTGTGCCTGTCTTCCTTGGAGATGGGAGAGGCCAGTTGAATGGCTAGCCTCTACAGCTAGCCAACACATTGGCTAAGGCTGAGGGTGGATCTGCTGCTGGGCCTGTGCTCCGGCATGGAGCCCTGCCGGGGATCAGGAGTCTGTGAGAGCACACAGCAAGGCTTTTGTGTGCATGTATATATGTTTACACACGCTTCTCAGGGTACGCTGAAGGGCAGCTTTTGAAATGAACTTTGGAGGTGCAAAGAAAACGCATCAAGAGATTTTTAATTTGTGCAAATTTGCCTTTTTTTTTTTTTTTTTAGCGTGTGCAGCAGATTATTTAGACTAGCAGACTGACGTAGATAAAAGGTGGTTATATCATTTGTTTTTCGTGCACTGTGGCCCCTTCAGCTTCCCTCTCACACTGCCATTCTCATGTTGCTGTTGCCCTCCACAGACGCACTCTTCACCGACTTCAACAGCTTACCTCCGTTAATGTAAGAGGGCGGCTGGGCGGTGGAGGGGGGGCTGCTGTTTTGTTCGTTTAATGGCCGACCTCATGACTCTAATGAAGCCAAGCAATTTCTGACACATGCTCACAAAACCTCGCTCGGCGAAGGCAGGTTAACAGAGGAAAACCTTGTGTTTATGAATATTAGTTCAGACCTGTAACCCCCCTCTAACCTAATTGAGTCATTATCTGCTGCTCAACGGTTTTAATCTGGCTGTCGTGGACGAGAGGCTAATCTCGACGTGCAGGTCAGGCTGCTGTATTTACCTCCCGAGAATCCTCCATCTATCCTTGAACCGTTCGTCCTCACACCTACGTTGAGACAACAAACGCAAACTGGGGCACACCTGCCAATCAGCACAGCCTGGTGTTATGTAAAGGGGGGGGGGGGTCTAACTTACAGGAACGCACACATGCAGATGTATGCGCACACAGGCAGCCTGACTGAGTACAGCCTTTGTCCTTAGTTGATCGTGTTTACGTCCCAGAACCGTCATTGAACTTTAGCCTGAGCGTTTGTGTGACTGTTTCTTAGTACGTCTCGTGTGCATGCTCTCGAAGATCTGGTTAGAAAGAGGCAAAGAGATTGTTCAGATACTTTTAGGGCTTGTTTACACCATAGTCAGTTGTCATGTGTCACTGTTATGAGATGCTGTGAGGTGTTGTGAGGTGTTGTGGATTGCGACACACAGTGTTATTATTAACCGAAGCCTCAACTTTAGTTTATTTCACAAGATCACATGATTATTATTTCTAGAAATGCTAGAATATATTGAAGTGTGTTTGCAAGTTTCCCCACAATGCAATGACTTGAGTTATTGAACAGCTGAAGCAGAAGCCAATGACTGACTGACATTTACAAAGAGTCAGAAGACCTGGTATTGATCTGCTTTATCTACGGCCACAGTTTTCCAGCTGCGGGATTGTTGTTGTAATTGGAGCTTAAAGTTTTCTAATGCTTCTTAGTCGGTGCTTTACATGGTGTGAGGCGAGCGATGTGGGACGCAGCCGTGGAGCGTTGCCATAAAAAAGTCACAACAAAGATTTTAAAAACAATTGATGTATCAGAGGAAGTTTTTACACTTATATTATTTTAGATTGTGTTTTTTCTGTTGCACCCCAGTTCTCCCTTTTCCCTGTTTTCTTAAAGTTTATTACACGAGCTTTTGCAAAGCTGTAATTACGACACAGACAAAACAAAGCACAGCCATTTTGCACGTTTCACTTGCAAAATACTGTAGGCTTCTTTGTCAACTGGTGTTGGATCCCTGCTGTTTGTGTTCAGTGTGTTTGTTGGCCAACGGCAGATGGTAATAGTGTGGGCTGCTGGCCTGTTCGGTGAGGGGATTTCACTCCTGCTGACAGAGAGATCTCACCATATGAGATTTCTATGAAAAGAGATAAAAGATATATTGATGTTGGCGACTGATAGAAATCACCTGTGTCATCAGGGGAACAGCCACAACATTATAACCACTGACAGGTAAATAACATTGACCATCTTGTGACAAATCAGTGTTCTGCTGGGAAACGTATGGACCTGGTATTCATTCATGTGGATGTTACTTAGACATGCACCACTCACCTAGACCAGACCAGGCACCCCCATCCCATATGACACTCCTTGATGGCAGCAGCCATCCCCAGCAGGATGCAGCCTGACACAGACACACACACACTAAAACGCTTTAGGAACAACTAAAAAAAACATGAAGAACAGCACAAGGTGTTGACCTGGCCTCCAGATTCACTAGATCCCAAACTGATCGAGTATCTGTGTGATGATCCACAGAGGACCCTCCCCTCAACCCATAGGACCCAAAGGCCCCCACTAACAACATTGTGTTACCAGACACCACAGGACACCCCCAGAAGGACCATGTCCATTCTCTGATGAGTGCCAACTGTTTTGGAGGCACAAGGGAGACCTATACAATAGTTGTCATAATGTTATGGCTGCCTCGGCTCAACCTCTAGTATTTAACACTTTCTTTTACTTCATTTCATCTGACCCCTCTCTCTCTCTCTCTCCTCTGCAGTGTGTCCCGTTCATTGCAAACATCGGGCCTGCACCAAGGATAACCAGTGCTGCCACGAAAAATGCCTGGGCGGCTGCCTGCAGCCCAACTCGGCTAGTCACTGTGTGGCCTGCCGTGGCCTCCAGCACGCGGGCAGCTGTGTGGATCACTGCCCCAAAGACTACTTCACCTACAAGGGCTGGCGCTGTGTCTCCTACGATTTCTGCCAGGATCTGCACAACAGATGCAAGAGGGAGAAGGAGCGCAGCAAGAACTCGGACTGCCACGAGTACGTCATCCACAACGGCGCCTGCCTTCCTGAGTGTCCCTCCGGCTACACGACCGTCAACTCCTCCTCGTAAGTAGGCACTTGTGTCGGTCCGGCGGGCCCTTGATGGCCTGCAGGAATGAGGTTTGATCGGTGAAGCAGGATTAACATTGTGCATGGATAGACACTCAAATTTAATCCTGGGCCTTAAGCGTAGGAGCATTGTTGATGTATTGATTCGTCTGTGTGTAATTCCCTAAGATCTCATCTAATACTGTGATGCTGCTAAAACAAATATACCCTAATCTATAAATGCATTTTTATTTACTGCAAAAAAAGCCTCTCAGCTGATCTGAAATAATCGGTTGGTTGGTGAATTTGACAAAGTCTGAAACCAAAGGATGCATTTTAGTTTTAAAATGTGATAAATACTTATCCTTGCATAGTTCAGTTCAAATCTTTGCGTCTGTGTTTGTAGCACAGAAGGACGGTGCAGGAAGTGAAGGTCCTCCTGCTGAGCTTAGACTTTGACGTTTGCACACACAAACCCAGTTTTTTTTTTGTGTCTGTGTGTGTGGTGGGATGTTGCACACAGCTAGGTCAAAGTGGTGCAGCGCAGTAGGAAGGCTGGCACATTTGTGTTTCTGAATTTGACTCGGTATCCTACATTTTCTTGTTCAATCTCTCACTGCGCACTCGCTGGTGTCTGCGGGTTGTGTGAACTATAGGCAAATGAAGACATTTTCACTCGTACTCGCACATTCGCCAGAGCAGACTATCCACTATAAAGGAAAGGTGTTTGCGCTCGTGCTGACCCGCCTGTGACCTTCACCGCCTCCCTCTTTGACACCTCCGCTAACCGTGACAAGGCTGCTGATGCGTGCGGACGCTCCAGACAGCCGTAGCCATTCTGCATGGGCAGTGGTTTAAAATGCAGCTGGACTTGTTGTCTTATGTTGCAGCATGGCTTGGACGGCAGTCAAGACCAGAGGACAGGTTGCCAGAGCCCTGGGGTGCTGGGCCTTGACTCCCTTGGCTTTTCTACAAAGATACAGAAGCTCTGTCATTGACAACAGTGATAACAAGGGAGAGTGGTTGCTGCGGCGTTATGTGTATTTAACCTTTTGTGAATCCGCTGAGGGTTTGCCAAGTACATAATCTCCATTTGAACAACATGCAGCTTCACATTCACGGAGTTACATGCTGTACATTCACACCTGGCAGGTTACCGCCGAGCACGTCCACATGCAGCGGAGCAGATGAGGGTAAAGTGCACGCCGGCCACTGATACGAAAGGAAAGCTCAATGAATTCATTTCAGTTTTATATTGTAATTGTATTTATATAGTGTCAATAACAATCAAGATGGTCACTGTGTGCTTTACGGAACCCTGAACAGGCACAAAGAGGTAGAAAAACAAAACGTGTGACTAATGAAAACATTTAGATCTGTGCAGCTCATCAATAGATATGAAATATAATACATTATTTAAATGTTTTGTTGGAATAAAAAAGATAAAATAATAATTGGTGGCATGGGTGCAGAGATTATACATTTTCATTTCAGTAAGGTTTAAGGTTTAGGTAGATTTTTAGGTAATTGTTGCTCTAAATGCTAAGAAAATAATAAGAAGTGAAACATATTAGTGTTTCAACCTTAGCTGATTATAGTTATGCTCTTATATCATCTTTCATACGTTTTAATTTCCTTTTGTTTGTGTGTGGAAATGGTTTTATTACACCAGGTATATTGCAGCTCCATAGGTCAACTCTTCAGTATTGCTGCAGTAAATCGAGTCAAAGGTAACCTGGCGGTGTGCAGATTTGATCACGTCTTGCCAAGAATATGAATCATCACTCGGTCTCATCTAAACCTCCAGGCTACTGTTGACCCGCGGTAAACCCTGGTGTACTCATACCTCAGCCTTTTCACTGCGACTCCCTTTTCGGTTCCCCATTTTGGCTCATCGCTTCTCTTTGGCATCTCCCTCCCCGTCGTTGGCTTTGAGCTAAGCTGTGGAAATGAAAGTGCTTTGAGGATAAGCGGCGTGCTCCGGTGCTTTATGAGTGTCTCGGGCTGAAAGTGCAGATGTGGCGCTGCAAAGGGGAAAAGGTCAAGATAGTTCAGAGAAGCTGTGATTCAGGTGAAGAAAGATTTTATTAGAGGAATTAAACAGAGATGCACTTTTTTTTTAATCCATTTTAAATGCTTTTAAACAACTGCTGTCACGTGTTTAGTTGGTGAAAGCTGTTCTTAATCTCAATTATAAAATGGCTAAAGCGCACAATGCATACTTGTGCTATATTTATCAGATATTAAAACTTTCCAAAGCTCATTAGCTGCCGCTCTGTTCCATTATTAAACATTCACAAACAAGACGCTACATTCTTCTGTAATTGTGCTGCCAGCTTACTCGGTTGTTGCTTAACAAAGCATTGTCACCTCATAAAGCCGTAAACTCTCAGACAGTGACCTCAAACTAACAGCCCATCGTTTAATCCCTCCTTTAATCTCCTCAATTTGAATCCTTAAAAAAAAAAGAAAAAAACATTTTCCATAGCAAGCGTCTGTTCAGTAAGCCGTGCGAGATTGTTGTGTGGTTCTGAATTTTCAGAGACTTTAGGGAACACTTTCCAGGAAATATGGTGAATATGATTGGCACACAAGGCTTCACAAACAAAACTCCTCACAAACGCTAATACTACAATGGGAGCCTGCCTGCTGGATGTGTAAATAGACGACTGTTTGACTTAACGTGTGATGTCAGGGGCCGTCACTGCAGTGGCGCAGGTTCGATATATGATCTAAGTGTTGCTTTATAGATTTCCAAAAGTGTATTCTTCCATGCTTAAGGTTTCGTACTTAAACTCTCATCTCCAAGTTACGTTTTTGTGAAACATCTCTGAAATCTGTGTCCTTTTGTCTTTGTCCCACAGACTCAACTGCACTCCCTGCGCAGGGCTCTGTCCCAAGGTGTGTCTTGGTTTGCAAACAGTGGACTCTGTCACCGCTGCCCAGGCTTTGAGAGGCTGCACCGTCCTCAACGGGAGCCTGGTCATCAACCTGCGTGGAGGAAGTGAGTGTCTAGTTTGTGTGGTTGAATCAGATTGCATGATGCTGACATTACAGAGAACCGGAGCATACAGTCAAACAAATGAAATAAAGAACAATGGGACCCCCAGATAATGAAGACCAAACAACAGAATATATATTTAGGTACAAAATTCCAGTCATTCTGCCCAAAGCCAAATTTTATAGCAGTGCATTATTTCCAGGTCATTTGTAAGTAGGTCTTTTATGCTTGTGGATGTTAAGAGCAGTCAATAAAATATAAAACTGTACTCAAAACAGATATTTGTGTCAAAACAGCCTAAATTAGGGAATCGTATTGCTTTTACACTGAAAGCCGACTTGAAAATCACATACGACAGACAAAAGCAGTGGTCTTATGTACCAGTCGTACTGTAAAGATCTGAAGCCACTTTTTAAGTCCTTGTGTCTTTTTGGATTTGTGCAGACAACATCGCGGCTGAACTGGAGGCCAGCCTGGGCCAGCTGGAGGAGATCACTGGCTACCTGACAGTGCGACGTTCCTACGCCCTTGTGTCTCTCTCGTTTTTCCGCAAACTCCGCGTTATTCGCGGAGAGGAACAGGAAATTGGGTGAGACTTTCTCTTCATAGCCCATCTCATCCTCACCATGTCAGAGCCACGACCTGTAATTATGAGTTAAAAGTAGATGGATTGACCTTTTCCAAAGGTCCAAGTAGCTGTTTTTGGTTAGACGTTTCCAAATCTCACATGAGGTTTCATTCGGAGGAGGTGGAAGACGCTTGTAGAATCCGAACTTATAACAGAAACAGCGATGGATAGGCATATGATACCAATTGATACCGTTCAACTCGTGTTACTCATGAAGCTTTTTATACCCTTAGCTAAACGTCACGCATTATCAAATATATGTTCATGCAGTATTTCCCGTTCTTTTCCAGAAATTACTCGTTCTATGCCCTGGACAACCAGAACCTGCGTCAGCTCTGGGACTGGTCCAAACACAAGCTGACCATCCTGCAGGGGCGCATGTTTTTCCACTACAACTCCAAGCTCTGCATGTCCGAGATCCGCAAGATGGAGGAGGTGACGGGAACCAAAGAGCGGCAGGTCAAGAACGACATCGCCTCCAAGACCAACGGAGACCAAGCCTCATGTAAGGAAACCCCCCCCGGCGCTGCAGACGTGTTTCAGGAGTCTCTATGGCAACAGAAACCACAAACTCCGGCCTGGCACAGACGCAAACATAGTTATTGTTATGATGGTCATTTCCTGTCCTTCTATGTTTGCCGATGTGTCCCCGCGGACGTTTTACTGAGATTAACTAGGAACAACCAACAAAGCAAAGAACTCATAACTGTTAAACATGGTAACATACTCATATAGATGTTGATTCTATTTTTGTCCTTCCCATCTAAATCCAAAACCGACGGGGTGCAGGGACTTCTTTTTTTCCTACAGACACAAAACAAACATTAGACTCTTAATGTGTTTTTGACACAATGGTTATGACAAGCTGAACGATTTTAACGCACAAAGAATGATCTCCAGGATCTGTAACTGCTTTCAGCTTCATCGTGCTTTGAGACAGTCACACAGCAAGCAGATGGTCAGGTGTTTGCCGGTGTCTAGACGTTGATGAGTGTCTTGTACTGTAGTCTTTGCTGGTTGTCCTGCACTGTTGGTTAGCTGGATTGTGAAATTGCACATTGTCGATGACTAGCTAATAAATTTAGTGGAGCTTTTTGCGACTAAGGAACCAGATATTTCCCTCTGGAGAGCAGGTTGGCGCTAAAAGAGAGCGTTTAACGCCCCACAGATGTGACTTACACGCAAGCGGCTCCAACCAGAATCAATATTAGCGATTACATCATAATTAACACAGTAGAAAATGTGTTCGAGGGGAAATGGAGTGTGATTAATGAAGTTAATGGGGGGAAAATGACATAAATATCCACGATTGATTGATAATTGTTGGAGCGTCATGGTGCTTGAAGGCATTTTGACTGTGTCCTGGTATAACTGGGTCTATTTCAGACTGGTGGAGTGAAATAAGGAAGTAGATGGAGAGTAGCTGCAGGGCATGGGGATATCTCACTGATAGAGGAGAATTAAAAACCTGCATGATGACTTCCTTTGAGCTTTCTGAGATGATTGAATGTCTATCCGCAGGTGAGAACCATTCGTTGAACTTCACTCAGATTCGAACGATGAGCGACAAGATAATGATCAAGTGGAAACCATTCTGGCCTTCAGACTTCAGGGATCTGCTGGGCTTCATGGTGCTCTACAAAGAGGCGTAAGTAAATCTCGAGCAATCAGTAAGTCACAATCAGATTTGGATCTTTGCCAGAGAAAATATTGTTTTCAGCCGTTTCAAGTACTTTAGAGAAAAGAAAACTGCAGATAAGTGGCAACATTAACGAGATGTTTAGAGAGCTCGGTAACAAATTCCTCCTATGAGAGGGTGCGCTGTAGTTAGAGAATATGGTTCAGCTTTGCCGACAGTAATTTAAACTCTTAGAACATGAGATGAAAACGCCAATCTGGATATTCCCAACACCAAACCATTTTTGGATTTAGCTTCATTGAAGGAAAGATTTGTGCATAAAGACACACCCATTCAGTTCTGCAGTATATTTCATCATTAGGGTCAGGCATTTAAATTGATTTCAAACTCACTTTATGTTTTTTCCTATACTATTTAGATCAATCTACTGATAAATTAATAGAAAACATAAAACTATTACAGTTTAATTCATGTGCTGTTGTTGTCCTTCCCCATAATAGACCTTTCCAGAACGTAACAGAGTTTGATGGGCAGGACGCCTGTGGCTCCAACAGCTGGGTGATCGCTGACGTGGAACCTCCGCAACGAGCCACAGAGGGGGACCAGACTGAACCGGGTCATCTCATCCTGCCTCTCAAACCCTGGACGCAGTACGCCATAATGGTGAAGACCCAGCTCTCAGCCTCCGATGAGCACCAGGTCCAAGGGGCCAAGAGCAAGATCATCTACGTCCGCACCAACGCCACCAGTAAGACCGACAAGGAAATTTATGTTGATCGCTTTTCGTCAGTCAAAATATTCCCTTGATGCGATTTGTATTTTCAAAATTACATACATACCCACCCCACAAGATTTGGATTGATGCTTCTGCAAAGATGCTTATTAACAGAAGAAGAGAGAATGGCGTCATTTACTTGAAACCATAGTGAGATTCAAGTAATTGTCATATTTTGTTGGTGTCTCTACACAACATCTCTACACAGACACCGATTCAGGCGCCTTTTTTTTTAGTCGTCTGTGTCACAGACCGAACACATGCATATTTATATTTTAATGAAACCAGCTGTCTACACAGACCACGTACGGGTTCACAGAGTACTCTCGTAAATACAGCTCGAGGCATATTTTAATCCCATACCTCTATTTTCATGCATTTCATGCAGCTCACAACTGCATCTGAACGCATCCTGTGTAAACAGAGCAGTGGAGCCGCAGCTCCGCTAAGACTTCTGTGTGGACTCGGTGTTAAACCCCTCTGTACACGGAGTGCACAACAACAAACACATTTAATAACTGCCTGGTGGACACAGTGGAGCATTTAGAGCCAGATGCACCCAAACACAACTCCAGATGAGTTCTATTCCTGCAGTTTCATAACTTATAGATGTGCAAATAAATATATCGGTGTTCGCACCTTATTTCTGCTGCAGCCTCTAAAGGTTCTTGCTTTTTCACAGTTCATATCTAAACATAGAAACCAAGGCAGGGCGTAAAAATCACACTCAGTCTGTGGTTTTAGTCTGCTCCGGGTTATAGATTAGTTCTTATAGTAGAAAAGGTTGACTAGATGACTAGGTTCTGTTAATGACCCAATACTCAAGTGGAATTAGAAGCATCTGTTCAGATGAACCTGGGTAGTATCTGGTTGGTCTTATTTTAGGGTCATCCTGTGGTGTTACTATCATTGACTGGTGGTGTCAGTGTTGCTGCTGCCAAAATGTCCTTAGCACCAGAACGGGGAAGAGGAAGACAGATGGCGTGATTTGCCTGGGGTGCCAGGGACCTACAGGGCCCTACCCCGTGCAAGGTGTCTACATCAGTCAGTCCTGCATCTGTCGCTGAGCCTTTCCCCAGTACCTAATTGTACTCTGCCACCCACAGAGTGTGTCGTGTGCAGTTTAGGTTCATCACAGTGATGCTGGCGTCGTTAGCTGGCTTCCTTTTAGACAATACACTTCTCCTCGCTGATGAGCCGCGATCAAACATGACATCCCTAGCTCACATGAAACGGGCTTCCAGTGGAGGCACATCAGTCAGCCAGCCAGTCAGCTGTGTCTGTCACAGGGTTGTTTTCTACCCGCCTGTGTCTAACCAGCGTACCTCATCAGAAGGGCAGAGCTGTCATTACAAATAAGTTGTTGCTGGTGAAACGTAGTCTGACAATGTGGTCGAACCAGTGTGTTGCTTCGTCATGAAACGAGGACAAAATAATGACACAGTGACAGCAAACCCTGGGCCTCTCCGTCTCCTCAGGGTTCAGTCTGACATCCGCCACCCCCCACAATTATACTCGCACACACTCCCCTTAGCATAGAAATGTCAATGTGCAACCTTTGTTTGATTCTCAGAAGTGCTACTCCACGTCAGGCCAGGGATCTTTTAAGATGTGAAGCGTCTCTGATTTTGCCTCCCACTCGAAAACCTGAATTACCTTCCTCAGTAGTCCGATACACGGCGATGCCCGTCAGTGTTCATGCCACAAGCTGGTATTATCTTTTTCATCTTGCAGTACACTCTGAAACAAAAGACCGCACAACATGTTCGTGTACAGTAGGATAAAAAAAAAAAACAGTCCAGCTTTCTCAAAACTGCATATCCACACATCATGTAAAGTGTGTCACCGCAAAATGATCCTGCGATAACCCGGGCTTTTACAGTAAACTGGAGACAAAAAATAAAGCTGGTTGTCGCATCGACTGTCAGCAAGTTACAGCTAAGTGAAAACATTAAACATCACTTTTTTCTAAATCAGTCAGTATAAAGTTTTTGGTTTAAAAAAAAAAAAAAAAAAAATGCAAAGTACCACTTAATAAATTACTGAAAACTAGAACTGAAACTAAAAACCTAAACCCCAATTTAAACAAATTCACACGGTCACAAAAGTCACACAGAAAACCATTGTTTAACCAAAACAGAAATTAATCAACGGTCCTTTTTTTATAAAATGTTAGTTATTATGAGCTGGTTAATACTAAAATGCTCATTCTTTGGTCTTCAACCACTTATAATAAAGACATCTGGATGTAATTTGAAAGTCCTCACGCTGCACACATTACAAACAACAAGCAGTGTAATAACCAAAGCTGATGGGGAATACCCAGAGCAGGCAGCTGTTGGCCACAGAGCACCACTGTGCCAGTAAGTCTGTTTCATTATTTAACCTGTAATGTGAAATGCAAATGAGTTTGAAACTTCTCCTCTGCTATCTTTAGCAGATGCCAGTGATTCATTTGTGAACTCTGCGGACAACACGATAAAAGACAAGTTCCTGTCCCAAAATCACTTTCAATCATGACTCGCTAAGCTGCAGCGTTATGATCTGTACGGTTTCATACAAACAACACCATGAGGTGCCAGGCGGGTACACATCAGGTCTGAGTGATGTTTTTAAAAGGAAATCAGCTTGTCAACACTTCAGGGCTGCAGCTGAGACCTGACTGTCCGCAGTGTTTCTGTGGGTCGTTTAAGTTCGTACTCCTGAAAGAAGGAATATGTTGATTTATCGGTGAATAAATTCATTTATTTGTCCCCGCGGTGGAACAGTGAAGCAGAAACACTGAATAAAACACAGAATTTATGAATGTAAATGATAAAATATACAGTATGTGGCCTCATTTAAACCAACTTAGGATGTGAATCAGGTCCATATATGTTTGGACACTGATGTTGTTGTAGCTGTATTATGTAATAAACTTTTCTTTTTTATAATTCCCTTAATGATCCCTCAAGGGGGAAATGCTTTCTCTGCATTTTAACCCTCCATTCATTCACATGGCAGTGTGTGCACCTGGAGCAAAATATTTAAAAAAAAATCTTCTTATTTAGGATTTCCAGTCACTTTTGTGTATAGTGTATAAAATGGTTGTTATCCCCCAAAGCTTTCAGCCAGTATGTTCAGCTAAAATAACAAAAATGCATTGTTTAAAACATATAAACATATCAAACTGAACTTAACTTATGTAAATTCAGATCATAAGTTGGTTTTAATGAGTACAAATACCCATTTAAGAACCAAATACTACATATTTTATTCTGCATATTCATAATTGTCTGTCTTATTCTGTTTCATTGTTGCCCTTTGGGGACAACGAATTCATAACTTGATAAATAAACATGGTTATTCCGTATGAAGAAGACTTGGTACATAGATTCGTCTGTGATCTATAATGTCATCCTCATCTAAACGACTGTCCTCTGTGATGTCTCTCCAGAACCCTCAGTCCCACTGGACCCCATTTCCTCCTCCAACTCTTCCTCCCAGATCATCCTCAAGTGGAAACCTCCCAGTGACCCCAACGGCAACATCACTCACTACCTGGTCCACTGTCAGCGCCAGCCTGAGGCCAGCGAGCTCTACAAGTTTGACTACTGCCAGAAGGGTGAGACACAGTGTTGGCGTGTTGGAGTGAGAAAGGTGTTTTCTCAGCTTTCCATGAACTGCGTCAAGATTTTGTTTAGATTTTTCATATAAAAGTCATCTTGTCAGGGACCTGAGAAAAGCCTTGTTCTCAACTTGACGGCAGCAGAAATGTGCAATGGTGCGTTCGAAGTAAAGGTGAACAAGCATGACGTAGCTGCAATGATCAAGATCTTCCTCTCGCTCAGATTCAGACTGTTTTATTTTGGTCTCAGTCTGGCTACGTCAATGCCATCAGTGTTCTTCTGTGTTAACACACAGTCCCAAAGGTTCCTATTTTCAACACACATAACTCCCACACATGCAGAGAGATGCCAGTCTGCGGGGAGGTCGTGTCACTGGTAATTTATCTCCACCAGAAAGGGTGACGACCTGGGGGTGACAATGACAGACATGTCCTCAGGCGTGTGTGTGTGTGTACGTGTTCATAGGACCATGTTCCATATCTATGTTTATTGCACTTGTCATCCCTTTCTCTGACCGTATGTCCATTTCCCCCAGGGATGAAGTTGCCATCACGGGTGCCCACTCAGGTGGACAGTGACGAGGAGCAGAAGTGGAACCAGACGGAGGAGCAGGGCCAGGGGACACGATGCTGCGCCTGCCCCAAGACCGACAAGGAGCTCAAGAAGGAGAAAGAGGATTTAGAGTACCGCAAGACCTTTGAGAATTACCTCCACAACGAAGTCTTTGAGATCAAGTAAGATTCCTGACAACTGAATCATGCTGTCACCATGCTTTATTGTGTCTGGAAACTATTTTCTTTTCAAGGTTTTGTCATCCTGTTATCAAACTTTATCCAGTTCAACACTGCTTTTGGTTTAACTTCCCACATAGCAAGCTGAAGCTCACTCTTAAAAGCAGTATTGGTGCCAATTGTTACTGGAGTACCACATGACACATCCACATATCAACAAACATAAACAGTGACTGACATACATTTGTAAATAATGTCAGGATTGTTCAAATTAGCCGTAAATTAAATGCACACTGGGACTATTTTATTTGGTGTCTCTTCTTTGTAATCTCTTCTATACACCCTGTATAGCATTTTAAACTCTCCTTTCCACGTCTAGACGCTTGAGACAGCGGCGCTCTGTGATGGGCGTCGCCAACCGAACGCTTCCCTTCCTCACCACGGCCCCCAGCCCACCCGGGGGCACGGGCATCCCCGACGACGGGGACGAGGAAACCTTCGAAAGCACCAAGACCGTGGTCACCGTCCTCGCCAAGGAGTCCACCGTCATTTCCAACCTGCGCCACTTCACCAGCTACCAGATCGAGATCCAGGCCTGCAACCACGCCACCGACGCCGGCCGCTGCAGTATGGCGGCGTACGTCAGTGCCCGCACAATGCCAGAGGGTGAGGAGGCGCCGATAGTTGTACTTCTGCTAACGTTAACGTACAAGTCTTTGTAATGACATCGTTAAGGGGATGAAATGCAACAAATTATAGAAATATTCTTCTTTTTCTGCAGACAAAGCCGATGACATTGTGAGTCCGATCAAATGTGACGTGACAGAAAATTCGGTACATATCACCTGGCAGGAGCCTGCATCCCCTAATGGGATGATCATCCTGTACGAGGTCAACTACAAGAGACTGGGAGACTCTGAGGTGAAGACACACACACATCTGCATGCCATGGCTTTTATTGCTTTAGTATTTATGGTATAATGTAGTCCATCTCTTTTATTCTTACTCTGATCATCTTTTGTACTTTCATTTCTCATTAAACACAAAGGCCCGGGCTCATGATTCAAATCTAATTAAAACTGTCCATGAGGGTCTAACAAGTACAAGCTTTAGCCTAGACTTGCGTTTTGAAATTTGGTCTAGCAGTGTCATTTTTTTTTTTTTTTTTTTAGATATCCTTAATTATGAGGTAATTTTGAAGTTGCACCATGTATTAGCTGCCATGGAGACAGGACAACAAAACACTTCTCTGATGAGGAAGTGGCTGTTTGAAAACACCAAACAAACCTTGGATACTACCACAGCGGAAACATAAAAACACGAAACTATTTTAACACGGGGGATGTGATACGGTTGTGTCATAAAACGGGTCAAAAGGTTATTTTCAAAACGTCCATGTTTGTCTTCTGCAGGAGCTACACTACTGCGTGTCAAGGAACACGTACAGGCAGTCCCGTGGCTGCAAGCTGAAAGTGATGCATCCTGGGAACTACACAGTGAGGATCCGGGCCACCTCGCTGGCCGGGAACGGGTCGTGGACCGAGCCCAAGTACTTCTACGTCCAAGACGCCAGTAAGTCTCCAAGAAGACAAACCAAGCCCAGTTAATTTTTACAGGAATGGTCTTTTTTTATTGCTTGAGAAACATTTATGACTTACAGAAAGTTCTTCAAGTGGTTGTCATAGATGATTTATTCTTATGTCTGTTCACACATTCCATTATGTGAACAAACAACAATTAAACTACATATGTAGTAAAGTATATATACCCACATAAAACCATAATAAAGACATTTTAACACACACGTCAAACAAAACAAGAACGACATCTATTTAGGTTTTAATTTTATATTTATTTAACTTACAAGTCTGTGCAATGTCACTGAAAACCAGTGTGACACGTTTTGGAGAAGAAAAGTTGTGCCATGATTTATTATAGTTTTTAAAAACCTGCTGATTTAATAGTATGTATAGATTTATTATTTTTTTTTTTTTTTACATCAGTGTATATTTAGGATCATAATCAAGTTAAACTCATCAAATTGAAATTATTTAAATGATTGACAAAAATCAGATCAGGAAAGAATAGAATATATTTGTTTTTCACCTTGATATTATTTTTATTTAGTTAATTTGTTTAATAGTACATCTTATTTGCAAGGTTATTAACGTTAACATTTTATTAAACATTTTCTAAAATGTATATGTAATCTTTTTTCTTAAAGAGTCTTTGTATGGATTTAGTCCTGATACAAATTTCATATTTTTCATAGATGCACTTTTACCAAAAAAATCTAAATGAAATTAAAACTGTGATTGTGTACGAATCTGTAACACGTCTCCCTTAACATTAGTAGTCAGCTGCTTTCAAAACAGTTTGAAGACTTTAATGTAAGTGTATTTAAATCAGAATATTAACATGAACAACATGCACCTTGTGTGACTCACTCTTAAACATTATCACCAAATCAGAAGATGCTGCTAATTGTATTTGACTTCGCGGTGGAGCATATTGATCCTAGCTGTGCGCGTTTGTTGTGTGGACCTTGTTTTTGTTCTTCGCCTAAAACGTGACTCATGTTCTTGCGCGTCTCGTGTGTTGAACAGGCGATCCTCTCTACGTCGTGAAGATCGTCATCGGGCCGGTCATCTGCTTCGTGCTGCTGATTTTCGTGGCCCTGACAGGATTCATTATGTTCAAGAAGAAGTACGCGATCGTCACACCCTTTTCAATACTTCAATCCTCTTGTGCTTTAGATAGTTTTAATTATTTTTGGGCGGATGTTACAATAAATATGTTTTTCTTTTTTGTTTTAGCCAAACCCAAGGGCCGAGTGGTCCCATCTACGCCTCATCAAACCCTGAGTATCTCAGCGCTAATGACGGTAGGAAAAACGATTCATAGTTTTGTTTTCCAGAATTATTTAGATTACAATATGAGTTAAATAAACATTTTCCTTCATTTTAAGTGTTGCAGATCAATAAAACACATATAAACTGTCTTCAAGCTGCAGCATTGTTTGCCAGTAACCAGGTTACTTAAATAATTTAACGTATTTTGCATTAAGGTTGAATATATGATGACTATTCACCAACTGCATAATCAGACTGACATTTTTTTTTCCTTTGCCTCCCTCTAAATAGTTTTATGTTCATTTAATGTTCATGAAAATGTGTTTACAGTGTACGAGGAGGACGAGTGGGAGGTGCCCAGGGAGAAGATCAACATTCTGAGGGAACTGGGTCAGGGCTCCTTCGGCATGGTCTACGAGGGCATCGCCAAAGACATCATCAAGGGCGAAGGGGAAACGTACGTGGCGGTGAAGACGGTGAACGAGTCGGCCAGCCTGAGAGAGAGGATCGAGTTCCTGAACGAGGCCTCGGTCATGAAGGCCTTCAGCTGCCACCATGTGGTAAAGAGACGACATTTTTCTTCATCTTGTAGATAAGCAGAGGACATAGTTACTGGTGATGTGTAAAATTGCAAGGTGTGGTTAAAATCGGCTCTAGGATTTTAACTTCTACTCCTCAGCATTTAAAATAAACCCTTTGTCCTCGTCTGTCAGGTGCGTCTGCTGGGTGTTGTGTCTAAGGGCCAGCCCACTCTGGTGGTAATGGAGCTGATGACCCATGGAGACCTGAAGAGTTACTTGCGCTCGCTACGACCCGACGCAGAGGTAATGAGATTTATTTGGCGTTCGTACTTGCTTTCTTCTCGTTTCTTCTTTTCGCTTCTCCATTTTAGAGACATGGTACACTGGTCCTTGGTTGTGTTCTTCTTATCTGTATGCAAATTTCTGACGGTTTCCTTTTATCTCTGCATGGAAAATGAGTTTTTTTGTGAGTGAAGAGCAGAAAAACAAGACTACTGAAACCATTCTATCTAGTGATTTAGAGATTTTTTTACTCAACCTGAGAGGGCTTGCTGTTCGTATAAACAAATTAAGGTCAACTTTGGCACTCTGCGATGTTTGATCTAGATCGGTGCCATATAAATACACTCAGTTCCTCTATGTGCACAGTAAAACCTTAGACTCACCACAAATGCAAATACTTATCCAGTGGTTAACATGGTAAGGTATCACGGAGTGGCTTTTCTGACAGCACAGACATTTCTCTGCTGTCTGCTGTTTTCATTCCAGCCAGATGTGCATATATGAGTTTATAAGATAATGAAGATACCGTTTCAATATTAAATTCCCCACTTTAATTTTGATACGCTTAGAGATGGCTTGTGTATATATAGCGTGATGTGTCACCTTCTGAAGTAAACACACAGATGGGGATTGAGATGCTGGATGTTGACAGAGGATTTAAGTAGTCAGAACTAAGTCAACTGGAAACACGGCCTCAAACAGGCTTGTTTAAAGCTTTACAGACATTTTTTTCCCCCCCAAAATCAGTTAAACCATGAGTCAATATCATGGTTGTAAGAATTTTAAATCAGTCTCGTGTCCCTCAGAATAACCCCGGCCGTCCACCGCCCACTCTGAAGGAGATGATCCAAATGGCAGCCGAGATCGCAGATGGCATGGCTTACCTTAACGCCAAGAAGTTTGTCCACAGGGACCTGGCGGCCAGAAACTGCATGGTAGCTCATGACTTTACAGTGAAAATAGGAGGTAAGTTTTCATTAAGCATATGTTTAACATTGCCAGTTTTAACATTGGCTCCCCCTAGTGGTGGAATAAAAATAAACTGTTGGAAGGAGAAAAAGCGTTTTTGATGCGTTTCCAGGATAATACTGATGTTGGTAGCTCGTGATTTCTTCTGGGGTGATTTTAAATTTGACACAATCATCTTTCCTTCCCAGACTTCGGCATGACCAGAGACATCTATGAGACCGACTACTACAGGAAGGGAGGGAAGGGCCTGCTGCCCGTCAGGTGGATGGCACCTGAGTCTCTGAAGGACGGAGTCTTCACTGCGCATTCAGACGGCTGGTCAGTGACGCACGGACATTGTGGACATTGTACATAGAGCAGCCAGGAAATTAAAATAGGCAGTTGGAGCTTACTTTCCAGTCAATATTAGAAGACAGCAGGGGGCGTGATACCAGACTAGAATAACAAACGGTAAATAAATATCAAGATATGAGACCAGAACGGGCATGTGCAGTTAGTCTGCTTTTAATCCGACGTTGTTTACCAGCACTGCCTCTGCCTCCGCCCTCAGGCTACCTGTCCACTGTGTCGAGTGTTTACAGCTTTACTCAGCCAAGTATCTAATTGACACGTCCTCATTTTCTCCGTGTTGCTGTTGTTTGTGTGTCCTCCGCCGCCTGTTTGTCAGGTCATTTGGGGTCGTGCTGTGGGAGATCAGCACGCTGGCCGAGCAGCCGTACCAGGGCCTGTCCAACGAGCAGGTCCTCAAGTTTGTCATGGACGGAGGCTACCTGGACCGGCCAGACAACTGTGCCGACAGACTGTAAGTACAAAACTGAGACTGAGAAAAACAAAGATTTGTCTGAACCCAGTTGGGTCAACAAATAGTCAATGCCTCAACTAGTTTGTAAGCAATTAAAAAAAGATTAACAGATTAATTAAGGAGAAATTTGAACCAACAGAAGAAGGCTCCCTATTTAGGATGAACATGTGTAATAAAATACTAGAAATAAAATATGTAGGAACAAGATGACAACATAAGGTTGAAGCACAACTATTATAGTGTAATATTGGTTGTATCGAAATATTCTGTGTATTTTTATGTTCATCTTAGAAAACTAATAGTCATTTAAAAGAAAGTAGTTTTCTAAAACAGCTAGGCACAGTAGTTTTAATCGAATTTTATTTGAAACATGTCATTGTGAACATCAAGTGTTATTTGAACAGTCAGTGTGGGATATTTTCAGCTGTGGATTAGTCAGGTTTTCTATGTCCCGACAGACTCAAAATACAGCGGTCATGCTCATCCTCATGAAGGGAACTTGTCATCCAGTGTAATTATAGCTCTGATTCATGTGGTTTTTAATTGTGCTTGGTGGACAATGGTACTGGAGGTACAAAGGTATATAATAGATCAGTGTGTTGTCAGGTCAGACTTGTTGGTTTTAGTTTTATATGTCATTTGTTAAAAGAAAATAATATGATTTTGCCTCAGAATCAGAGGCAAAATGAAAGTGGACTATATTTCATACATAGCTGAGCTCTCTCTGTCCCCGCCTCCTCACCCAGACACAACCTGATGCAGATGTGCTGGCAGTACAACCCCAAGATGCGTCCCACCTTCCAGGAGATCATCGAGATGCTCCGGGAGGACCTGCATCCTTCCTTCCAGGAGGTGTCCTTCTTCTACAGCGAGGAGAACAAGCCGCCCGAGACCGAGGATTTTGACCTGGACATGGAGAACATGGAGAGCATCCCGCTGGACCCTTCGTCGTACTCCCAGAGGGAGCAGTGTTTGGACAGGGACGAGGCCTCCTCCATGGGCCTCAGGGGCAGTTACGAGGAGCACCACATCCCGTTCACACACATGAACGGGGGAAAGACCAACGGACGAATACTGGCCCTGCCACGGTCCAGTCCCTCCTAACATATCCCGCGGAAAAAAAAACACATCGACGCTATAGATTTAAATATATTTTTGTTTTTTTGTTGTCATTTTATATAGATCACACTTTGCTCACTTTCTCTTCAGAAGCCCCTCAGTGCATATCTCAGGACCTTATTTTTCTCTCAGATGCCACAAACACACACTACAGCGAGTCCACGCACGGACGCCAGAAGACACTTTTTGTATTTAAGGATAAATCTCCTGCGTCTCTCTTGTTCATGATTGTAGTTTATATACTGTATATATATATATATATATATATATATAGTGCCAAGTTTGTGCTAGACCGGGCGGATAATGGATTCAACTGTGAAACGAACTCTTGACAAACAAGAAGGCTGCTAAACCCACTGTCCCTCCTTGAGTCCAGACTGTGACCCTCTCCCCTAACTCATCCTTGCTAAGTTTTGGAGAAAAAAAAAAAAAAAGTGCCCTTCTATTTTGTCTGTGGCCTACATGATTTGTCATGGAGCTTGGTCTGAATATTTGTACGTAAGTGGATGACGAACTGAAAGACTGCGGTAGCGCTCTGCTGGATGGCCGCAAGCGATGAACCATCCCCGAACAAACTCTAAATCCACTGGAGAAGCTGGTTGAAGTGGCTTACCTCCTCACTCTCTGCAGTATTTCCAAAATGGCACACAGGATAAACACAGAACACTTGTCGGGTTATATTTTTTAATTTATTTACTTGTCTTTTTTTTTTTTTTTCTTTTTCTTTCTGTTTGAGTTTTCACATTTACAGTTGAAGGATATTTAAACTGTTTTCAAAAACACGTTGGCGAACGAGTTCCCTCCGATTGACCAATAGCTGCTTCGTTGGTATATTTTAGTGGGTATAGAAGATAAAAAAAAATATATAAATATATATATATAAATATTATATTGATGTTTTTTTTGTACATAGCTGTTATGTTGTCATTCTTGAGGTATTTCCGGTTATAGAAAATGTTTTTACATGTTAGTCTCTTATGTTTATTTTTTCTAATCCAGCGAATCATACTAATTAGCTTTTTTTTTTTTTTTTTTTTGGACTCGTGATCAACCAGCAGCACTTGATCTTTTTACTATGCGATGCCCGTGAGGAGGTGAGTGTTTGGCGTCTTCAGCTTAAGATGTCTGCCCGTCATATCAAGATCAAATAAAACAGTGCTGTAAATAATGCAGCGAGGTGCATTCATGAAAAGGCTCTGGCGCTGCTTTTGTTGTCCTACTCGTTCTGAACGTGGAGTTTCTCTGACACTGTAATTTTAGTAAATACTCAGATTTTTAGGGAGTGTATACACCCACACCATCAGTTTACATGCAAAGTAGATCTTGAGTGAGGTGGTATTTATGGAGCCAGTTCAGATTTTTTCTGATTAAAGAGAGTCATTATAGCACAAAGTCCTCTAGTAATATAGTCCATATCGATAAGGTAATTATGTCGCATGGAATGAATTAATTACTGATTTGACTCTCCAAGAAAGTGCTGTAGCACAATGGTGCCACCTACTGTTTGAAGAAACTGCTCTGTATCTGATGGCACAAGATAAAAAGCCAAGCCAGAAGAGAAACATTTCAAAACATTGGTAAAGCACGATGTGATCAGCAGGTCTCACAGTTTTCATGTATCACTAAAATCATGCACAACTACAGCGTAAATATGAGGCACTTTACTGCTACTATATTAGTATCTGATGCAAAGCCTATGGGGATGTATATGGTCTGTCTTGGTACAGTGCTCAAATGCCTGTAACTACACTGAAGGAGCAAATAATCGCCCTAATTCGCTCCTCATGATGATGGACAAAACCCACAGGCCTTGTTCTTAAACGCGTCTTCAGCAGTCTGAAATAATCATAGCAAGTGGGTATCTTCCAAACTTAGTCATTTATGTGCAGCATTTTGCTCTTTGTGTTTCCCTGGTCGGTTTACAACAGTAACACGGATGGGGAAATTGTGTACTTTTTTGTGAATGAAGTCTATGGATTGTGCCTGAAGTGTGGTCAGGAGACACCAGCAACTCCTTCAGAATACACTGGAGAATCTAGATATTGTTTTGTTTGTTTACAGATTTGAAAAAAGTAAACTTTCCCTCACTGGATATAAAAAAAAATCTAAGTAAATTTACATTTTAAAGACCACCTTTTTGGTTTATGGTATTAAAATGTTCTGAAACAGGAGAGGGGTGTTTTGGGCAAAGTCCTTCCTACAGTGAAGTACAAAGCCACATTTCCACTTCCCTGCTCCACGGGGTGAATCTGCTATTTCATGACTTTTGCATTAATTTAACATTTAGTTCTGTCCTTGCTATTTTTTTTTATTAGGGATCATGAAACACTGCATTGAATTCAAAAATTAATCTGAATGATTCGGCACGTAGACCGGGATTATATCACTTACTGATCGAATATTCGAATTCAAAAATATGACCAAATCACCTCACAAAAAAAATAAAGTAATGAATTTAGTGGTTTTGATAAACAAAACATGGCACGTGCTCCAATCAGCAGCCGTTCAGCTCATATAATCTTCCCCCAGCAGATGCCGCTTTGAGTTCATCTCCATGTTGGTTTAAAAGCTAGAGATGATAAATTATGTATGAATATTGAAAACTGACTTGCCATGTAGTCCGCTCTTTCTATTCTTCATGCATGTTGATGTCCCAACCAGTTTAAAATTCTTGCCGTCACCTGATACATTCTGATACGCTGTGTGAATCAATCCAGATCACCTGAAACCAAAAAGGAAAGTAACCAAAGTGAAAATAAAAGTCACGGTCAGAGTAAGTACCCTCATCAATCTGTTGATGTAATAACAAAGCGAAAACAAGGGCAACGAGACTTGTTGTGAGATTACTTGAGGACATTTCACCACTTATCCATGTGGCTTCTTCAGTTATAAAAGTTTAACCATCCACAGATACTCCTTATAAAAACCTAATTCCTTACCAGTCATTTAGACGTAGATAAGTGACTTTAACAAGTGACTTTAACCTCTGTTACTAGTAGCTTTGCTTGGATAAATCGTGGAAAATTAAATGACCTTAAATGCTCTCAGATACAATCTATCTGAGCTCCAACCTGCATCGAAAAAGCTGCTTATTTTGCCAAAAGGTCAAAGCGAGCAGGTTCTCCTGTCCCATAGGATGAGTCTGAACGGGGAAACACATCCAAATAAAGTTTGAATAATGACTTCAGAGCGAGCATACAAGGCCACACAATGGTAGAAACATGAATGCCTCATGTTTGCATTCATTTCAAGAGCTTGAGTGTTTGTTTGATGAACCTGAGGAATGTGTTGCAGCGAGCCAGACGATTCCCACAATGCTTAGAGGGGTGAAAGGAAGGAGGGCTCATACACCCAGAGGAGGCTGGGATTTCGTTAAAAGTAGTCCCTCCCTCTTCTCAGCTCCATTTCTTTCTTCTCAATTTGTGTGCACTTGTTTCTCCCTAAGGCATCATCCTCCTCACTGTCTTCTTGAGTGGAAACATAGATATATATATAATACCCCCGCTCCTTACCTGGAGATAAACAAACAGAAACGTGTCTCTTGTCGCTGCTGCAAGCTTTGTTTCAACGCCAGGTAAGATCCCAACTGTTAAATGTCCTTGGTGGGGAAATTAACAAACAGGTAGATAAACGGCTACAGGTAGCTAACACGCGTAATATAGTCAACGTCAACGTTTGCTAGTTAATGTAGCATGCTAACTTTTTAAAAAGAAATGCGTAATGATGTGTCGTAAAGAGCAGTTTCCAAGCGGTTACCTTTATCCTTGACATAAAACAGACTTTTTTTCTTTTACTTAACAATGTCACTTGAAACTACATATAATAATAATAATAATAATAATAACGACAGTGTCGTGAAGTTTGAAGCTACCGTGCCTTGTTAGCTAATTTAGCATAACTTGAGCTCCGTACGTCAACCAACCGTTGTGGGATACATGTTTAGCTAACTAGTCACCTGCAGCCACTCCTATCTTGTCTCGACTCCACTTGGCAGCTGTTAACCGTTCACCTGACGCTCCAAAAGCACCTGTCTCTGTTGATTTAACACTTCTCCGGTGGGAATCGGTCTGAATCCAGGTCAGTTCCTGTCACCTCGGCATTCCTCACATTCCCACTCCCGCACAAACCAGATTTTTAACTGTAATCTCGACCGTTTCTTTTTTTTTTTTTTTTTTTTTCCTTCGATAAACTGGTTGCAAACTTGTCCAAACGACGGGTTATAAAGTGTTCATCCGATGAGCACCCAAAGTTTTATTTTTATTTCTTTATTTTCTATGTGGAATGTCAAGTGATATATAAAAGTTAAATAAACCTTGACCCATGTCCGCGGAAGGATATGAAGCCGTTAATACGGAAGATTTTACGTTACAAGTGGAGCCTTATTACTCATGCGGAGTGATATGAACGTCAACCGTTAAACTAGCACTTTTGATAAAAAAATATGTTTTTCGTATAAACAAATAAAACTCCAAACTACCGAATTTTATTATTAAAATATACATTAAAATTCATCAAATTATTATTATTATTAAAAACCTGAAGCTTTAAAAAAATAAATTAATTAAAATTAAATATTATTATAGGTGCAGGGTGATATATAAACTACAAAGCTGAAAGTTCTAGTTGTAACGTTTAAAATAAGACGTTTGACTAAATAATAATAAAAGTTAACCAGAAACCTATGCAGTTAATTTAGATACTGCATGCATGGTCACTGCTTAATTATTATCGTTATTATTATTATTTTGATGTAGTTGTTTACAGTTGCAGTTAAAATACAGTTACAGAAGTTTAAGTGGTAACCTTGCAAATAAAATAAGAAAAAATAAATATATGCGCAATTTCAACTTTAAATTTTCATTTGAAATCGCAAAGAAAGCTGGTGACATTACTGAAAGAAGTGAAAGACTCAGTCAAGCACACAATTAAACTGAAGTGTCAATATAATAAACGCAGTCCCTGAGTGAAGTCGTAAGTAGCTACTGTAGTTGGGTTGTTTTTAAAGGTGAAGATCAAAGAAAATCCAAGTGTCACTGAAGTGAAACCATTAAAAGGAGCTGAGATGTCACTTGGGTGTATAATGACTAAAAACCGGATTAACCTTTATCTAAAGATCAAGATACGGAAACAGAAACTGTTGTGTATCTCTGCTTGGTATTAAGACAAAGCACTCTGGTGTTATGTTTGAGGCTTAAAGTTTGTTTTCAGTGTAATCCGCTTTCTTTCCATAACGTCTCTCTGAAGTGCAGTGTGGCATCTCCGGCCGTCACCATCTCGGCAGCAGCTGACCCTGCTACACTCACACTTACCAGCATTCCAAGTCATTTTCAATAGAAATATAAAACGCCAAATTGACACCCAACAAACTCTAATGACACCATCAACCAGTCAAATGCATTTTACCACTTTACCCTTTAAATGGCTGTTGTCAATGACAATAAACGCTCAAGCAACACCTCAGCGCTGACTTGCAGACGCTATAGCAGGCCATGCTAGTTTAAACACAGTCTAACTCAAAGCTGGCACCAGTCTGGCACTCAAATTAGCAATTCCTTTAATTATTCATCATTTTAAACCCTAGCTTGCAGTTTAATCAGTGACATGATCATTTAAATTTTACCCCGTTTATATGCCATAAATTGCCAGGCCATGCTGTGAACATGTTTGTTTCTGCTGTAAAGTTGGACATTTTAACATGGAGGACATGTTTTTGGGGGGGGGCGCAGCATGAAGTGGTCCTTTAGAGGATCTGCAGTATTTCGCCGATTGTGTCGACCTCATGTTTCAGCCCTGGAGGCTGCCTCTTGTTGTAATCTCACAAATAAAAGTATTAGGAGACAGTAGGCCACCAATGGAAGTTTTACAATCATTTCTGTCATGTCACCCACTGTTTGTTTTTTTATCATAAAAGATATTGAGGGTGTAATTTCAAATTGTGTTGAAGAGCATGACGGGACATCTCGGCTGAATAACTGCAGAGCACGTGTTGAATTATCCCAAGACATTCTGTCTCTCTAACATTTGCTTTTTCCCCATATATAGCCATTTTAAGTAAGCAAGTACTTTGCATGCATAAGAGTTTGCAGCCACCGGTTTCCATCTCCCCTCCATATATTATGACTTAATTTGCTTGAGTCCAGTTTGACTAAACTAAGTTTCTAAAGGTTGTTAAGTTATAAACTTGAGGTACGGATATTAACTAGACCATTGTCCATCTGAAGGTGTAAGTAAATCCAGTGTTTAGAGGTGTTTAGCACGCCACAGAACAAGAAACGAGAAAAAGAAAGTCCATTTTCCATATGTTTACAGTTTACAAGTGCTGTGGGTTACACTTACATATTCCCTCAGACCTGGCAAAGGGTAGGATTCACCTGCTCACAGTGACAGAAACACATTGGCATGCTCTTACGGCACACTACGCGAAAGATAAAAACGTCGCGCATTCATTGGTTAATGAGTAAACTGTGTGTCAAGGCTGGTGGAAAATTGGTGGTGAAAAGTGCAAGCGAGACCTGTTGCCGTGAGCGGGGAGTGATTTAATAGTGCCTCTGTTTCTGACAAATTATTCCTTCTGTGATGATGTTAAACAAACACAGCCTTCAGGGTTCATTGGGAACAAGAGCAGCACGGATCAGTGGTTTCTTTGTATCGCGGCCCGCTCGGGGTAACGCGCCCAGTTTCACGCCTCTTAACCGTGGATGGCCTGGTTGTCTTGTCGCAGCAGATCATCAGTGACTCTCCCTTGTTTTAATAAACGTGGCATTGCTCTGCGGCCGCCATCAAACCCCACGTGAACCCGAGTGAAACTACTTCACACGAGCGGCGTTAAGCAGTTTTTTCCCATCTCTGCATCCTCCGCCGGATACTTGGCAGACTTGCTCGTCTTGTTTTTTCTCTTGCAGGGAATGACCTGTATTTCATGCTGCTCTGCTTGCTCCCTCTCCGCCCAGTGTGGGTGAATCATTCGAGGTGCGGCTGCCACTCACAACAAAGGGGCCGAACCATACAACCACAATATGGATAATAACATACCATGAAGCTTGGAGGAAGGGCTTTAAAGAAAGTAACATGATACAAGGGCCTGGGGAAAAGAAGTGCCCAAACAAGCGGCGGTGTAATGTATCTGTGTTTGTATCCTGAGAAAGCTGCGAAATCTTAAATGTGTGTTAATGTACACTCACAGTTCATTAGGTACACTAATAGAAACTAATAAATGACTATTACATTATATTAGAATGCATTTGTTTTCACTGGGGAACCTAATGAACTGGCAAGTGGGGGTATAGTGACTTGTATATGACTGGTTATGTCTAAATCATGTAGTTGCTGGTTTAGTGATAATAGATGTTTATCGTCATATGTACGGTAAAAACAGAAGTTTAGACCAAACATTGAAATTCCTACTTTGCATGTCTCCCTTACTTGAAAAAGAAATAAATAAAACCAATAGACTAAAACAAGATGCAGGACAAAATACAGCTTTGTAATGCAGACCAGGACGTTGAGGATCTCCTCCATAAGTTTATTTTTAGATTAGATTAGATAGAGATGCAGTGAAGTAAATCTTAGAAATATCTGCAGATATTATGGCAACGCTGCTTAGCCAGTGTTTATATGCCAACATGGCAACACATGCGTGATCCTCTGTTGCTGCTTTGGCTTTTTAAAGTACAAGAATTCTTCAAATCATCCCAAAACTGTTTTATAAGACTCATATAAAATTTTTAATTTGCAGGGCCTTGTGTTGTATTTGGTCTGGAACACAGTTAAAAAGAAAAAGCTCAAAAACTTGAAGTTTTCTCAAGCCTTGAGGAAAGCATGCGGATTTTCCAGTACACAAACAAAACTGTGTGCTTTCTGAGCAGCCTCCTGCCGACATTAACGTTCAGGTTTCTGCTCCTGTTGTGCATAAGCAGAGCCAGAGGCTAGATAGGAGAGCTCCCGTGTGTCCCAGCTCCTTTAGTCAAACAGTCATGTGTGTGTCTTAGGTGTGTCTTACTTTGAACTACTGCTTTTTCTCCTAAAACTCCATGTGAAACTTTAGAAGATTAGACCCAATTAAGTAACGTTACCTCTCATCCTTATGAGATTATGAGTCTGATTTGCCGCAGGCCTTGCTGCTGTTGAATCACGTGGATGCGTTTATTGACCATTGAGGACCCATTAGCATGTCCACACAAACAGACACATGCAGACACATGCAACTGTGCTAAAACTGGGACACACACACGCACCCACTCAGACTGCGACCCAGGAACACTCACTGTCAGTCGTGTTCTGTTTTTATCCGGTGGTTTAACAAGATATTTATTTTTTTTTTCCTTTTTGTGTTTTATTTATTCCAGTGTCACAAGGAAACTGTGGAGGATACAGTTCAGGAAACAAAAAGGCAGAAGTGTATATCAAGAAGGTGAGTCATGACAAAAAAAAAAAAAAAAAATTGGTTTTTAGAAGTCGTTTGGGAGCAGAGATATGAGGAACACATCAACTTAAGTGCTGAGTTTGAAAGGACGTGTCAGTCATGGGTTTGACAGCCTGCAGAGATCTGTATCTGTAAGAGGAAAATGCTCAGTTGTTTTAAAAACTTTGTGGCACATACACACGGTAATGGATGATCTGTGTTTGTGCAAACCTGTGCTTGTACCTGTTCCACGCTAACAGATAATGTTGTTTGCAGCTGCTTTTACTTCAGGGCAGCTCTGTGTCGTTCTCCACCATTTTTAGTCGCGTCTTTGCATGAGATCTGGTCTGACCTGAGCTGTGTTGTGTTGTCACAGTTTGCCAAACCAGTTCCCTCTACACAGAGCTAGATTATTTCTTTTGCAGCAGCAGCAGCGGCTTATTGTTTGGATTCAAGCTCCACTTCTGCTTTTTTCTTCCCCGTCTTTGGCAGGTAGTCCGTCTGTTTGAGAGCCGGTGAGTCTGCAGAGAGCGCTTTCAGTAGTAAATAATAAAGGTACGTTTCACTTTATTTACTTTACGCTTCCTTGTCCATGAAATCACAGTGCGTTTGTCAAGTCATCTGTGTTGTGTCGTCTTGTGTTAATGTTACGCGAAACTGCTTAAATAAAATGCTTCAAAGAAAATGACCAGTTAAACATGAAGCTACATTTTCTGTTTTTATATGTTAAAGCTGCTTAATGTAAAAATTGTTATAGATGTATCTGTCATTTTGTGACTATGCCCCCAACATATTTCAGTCAACAAAAAACGTTTGAGCATTCCTGGTTGACAGGATTAGTTTCTTGTTTTTAATCATTAATTATGTCATGTAGGTTTGACACGTCCAGGCTCCTGTTCACCTCAGTGTGTTTTTCTAGGTGTAGATGTTTATACGGGAGTTTAAAAATGTTACAGTGACTAATAATGATGAGTACGTGATGATGGTGTCTGAACATATCAGAATTTCTCAGGGTGCTTTCACACCCTGAGCTGGGAGCGTTCGTCTGGGCTGGACACTACGTCCAAATTAACAGACCTGAGGCCTGGACAGAGAGAGTTGTCTCTGTCCACTTGATTGCTCCTTAGACTGATTCTTCTGCAGTGAAAACACATGTTACATTATGACTGTCTATAGGCCTGCAATTATATAACTAAGCGTTTTAGGTCGTTGTCCAGTCTGGCAGTGTGTCCTCTCGGCATATACGTACAATAAAGTACAGAAATGAATTAATCACAAATAAATATAGATGTGAAAGCGCCCTTAAATTCATTTCAGTTGTCTGTCTTCCCGTGTTACCCATCTGTCTCTTATTTTCTCTCTCACAGCTCTTGGGGAGAGGGTTTCTCCCCCGGTCTCCGATGGCCTCCCTGCCGGTTTCCCTCCTCCAGGCATGACTGTCACCCCCAGCTCTGTACCTACTTCCTCTTCTCACACCGACAAGAGTCCCAGGTTGGTTTCTCTAAGAACTTATTTCCATAATGTGTTTTAATCACCCTCATGCTACAGCTGTCTTTCATGTATGTTTCCGGAACGGGAAATTGAATCTGAGTCACGGCGTGTTTTTCCTGCGCCTAACAGATGCTTGGTTGTGTTATTTTGTTGCCTAACTGGCATCACGCTTTTTTTGTCATTATGTTTTTCTAATACTTGGCATTAGATTGATCAGATCAATCATCTGACAGAAGATACCATCTTAAATTAAGCAATAGCTCTAAACACACCTGCTGAGTTTGTGTGTGTGTGGGTGTGTGTGTGTGTGTGGGTTGCGTGCATTTTTCTGTGCTGACATCACTTTTTAATTAACCTGTTAAGCCTTATCTCATCACATACCAACTAGATCCGGTGTTGCACAGATGGATGAGACCGACGGTCTGCGGTTGAGGCACGGTTCTGATGACACTCTGTCGCTGGCCTCCTCCTCCTCCTCCTCGGCTGAGCCCATCAACCTAGAAGGTCAGTCAGTCGGCTGAGATGAGGACCTGCTGAAAGCGTTCTCGTGCAACAGCAGGACGGAACTTGTGTTGCCCAAGTCTCTGTTCTTTTTGCAAGATTAATTATCAACTATGTCACACGGTAGAAACGCTGTTGATTACACACTTTATTGACTCTCTTTATCAAATGTTTTAGTCCTCAAAGCTTAATCTGGTAAAACTCACATGGCTCTTAAAGTCAGTGACTTCAGTTCATGTGACGGACAGTGAGTTTTATATCATATGCACCTGTCAACTTAAAACCAAGACCTTATATTTAAGAAATTAATTCATAAAAATGAGTTAAGTCTCAAGACCACCTTTTAAAAATGTGTCCTTGTTGCATTCATTCTGGATAAATATGATCTTGTCGAGGTGGAATTCAAAATAAGAAACTTTTTTTTTTTGTTTATGATAATCTGGTAATTATTATTTTCATATTAAATCCACTACTGGTCATGCACTAAATTAGAACTCTTAGCATTTCTTTATAAAAACAGAGCGAGCTGTTAATTCAATAGCGCCACAAACCACAGCCTCCAAAATGAAAACACAGTTGGATTGTGTGCTGTTGTTCTATTATTTTGACAACCCTGTCTTATTCACTCTGCTGGGCTAAATAACAGAAACACTTTAGTGGTTACACAGTTGAATTATCACCTTTCTCACACTGTTTCAATTTAAACTGATCATTGTAATAGTCATGATTGGGGTTTAATGATTGTATTGTCGTCTCGAATCCACACTAGATATTCTTTCTCTGTTGAGTAGCATTCTTAGCCTCCAAATTTAGACACTGATACGACCACAAAGCACAATCTACATTTGTGTGACTTGTCTGTGTGTCATCCAGACAACTATTACACTCTGCTGCGCAAGGAGCTCGAGTCCGATGCCCAGAACCTGGAGGTCGAGTCCTGGAGCCTGGCTGTGGACCAGAACTACCTGAACGCCCTGAACAAAGAGGCAATTAAAAGGCAGGATGTCATCTATGGTAGGCTGAACCAGAGAAGTTGACGTATCCCATAATCCCAAATCTATTTCGTGTCATTTTAGTCCTTTTGTGTGTGAATGTACCGTCTTTGTCTCATGAATACTTCATCGCCGTCATCGCCCTTCAGAGACAAATATTTCAAGGCCTGTGATTATGATGATGATGGATGTCTTTTTAAGCTCTCAGGGCCTATTGATGGAAAACATTTTTGCTATGATAACAAGTGTAATGACACCAGTAATTGCTTTACGCCTAAGAGGACAAGTTCACCTACTGTTGCTTACTTGCATGGCATTTTGAATATGGAAATTGTTTGGCATCCTGCTGGTAGCTGTTGAGCAATGGGTATAATATTTCAAAAGACTAATAAAGAGATTTTTCTTTATTCATTTCCCAGAGTTGATGAAGACGGAGATGCACCACGTGCGCACCTTAAAAATCCTTCTCCACGTCTACATGCACGAGCTGAAGAAGTCTCTGCTGATAGACGACACCAAGCTGAAGCAGCTCTTTGGTGGAGTGGAGGACCTGCTCAGCCACCACCAGCACTTCCTCAACAGCCTCAAAGTGCGGCAAAGCCAAAGTCAGGAGGAAGGAAGTCCAAACAACTACTTTATCACACAGCTGGGGGACATCCTCAAATCTCAGGTAGGGCAGAGTCTGCGTTCTGTTCATGTTTACTCTCATCAAGTCAACACAGCACTCTGAGAGTTCGAGGTACTATTTCCACGTATTTCTCCTTCGTTTTATTCGTGGCACGTTTTAACTAAAAGTGTTGGTTTCAAAAACAGTTAAGCTTGCCTGCAGACACATCAGGTGCACAGTTTGCTTAGTGTGTGTGTTTACAACGCTCCCTGAATGCTATGCTAGTTACGTTCCCACGCAGAAGTCCACAACAAATTGTCTGGCACCGAGTGTTGTTTGCAGAGTTCACCACAAATCCTGTTGTCAAGAACAGGATTAAGAGAAAACTTTTTTGTATTCATGTGACCTTTACACCTCATTATGTTTATGACATAAGATGCCCATCAGGCCAGGCATTAATCCCTCTGGATGCTTTGTTCACGTTGTCATGAAGTCGGCGAACAAGGGAAGAATTTACATCTTTATTTCGTCCGAATATTCAAATATAACGACGTGATCGTCTCGAGTGAAGAAACTGTAGACCAGCTAACCTGCATGATTCAGGAGAGGGTTTGATGTTCTTCCTAGCTTCCTAGTAGCTCCTCTCCTTCTGAATGATGAATACAGACGACTGCCACCCACGTTTCCTTTCACGCAGCCGCAGAAAGTGTGCGTCAGCTGACCGTTGTTCCAGACACAGGCAGCGTTCATTGCCCGCAGTTATTTAATGTTGTTCACAGGCCTTTACGGCGACACTGACACTGTTAATTGTTAACGATTACAAGGACAGGTTTGAGGCTTGGTTCACCAATTATCTAAAAGAAATATAGGCCTCATTTAGCTGTGTTTATGATGTTCCCCTGTAATTCCTGCTAAACAACACCGCCCTACTTTGTATGCATCCATCTGTCTCAACGCTCCAATAAGTGTTTGCTCCATAAGTCCAAGAGTATTGTCGTCTCACTGGCATGACATTCCCTTAGAAGCATTTTTACCTCTTCATATTCCTGAATAAGGAATCAGAAGCCACACTGAGCTGCCAGTGTTTAGCCCTGCAGCAATTTACATTTTTTACATTTTCAATTGCTGTCCAGTGGCTTCAAGTGTTAGACATTTAACCAAATAGTTTAACTGTCGTGTAGTTTGGACTGAGCTGTAAGGACAAATATTCTTCTAAATAACTAACAGTGCTGACCTTCTCTTGTATTGAGCAGTAAATTCAATACCACATTGAAGTTTCTGTTTTCTTTCTGTCAGTTTTCAGGTACGCTGGGAGAGGGAATGATTGTGAGTTACAGCGTATTCTGCAGCCGTCAAAACGAAGGCGTCAGCTTCTTCAAAGAGCAATCGCAGAACAACAAGAAGCTGCAGTTCCTCATTAGAGTAAGCAATGTTCACCCAGTAGTGAGTTTATTGATGTGGAAGCAATTGTTTAAAAGGTAAATAGTGCGGCTTGTAGTTGTTTTGTTTCGGAGAAAATGCCTGTGTTTAAGATAAAGGAGGAGTCAGAGATGGGACGGTGATACAAACACAAGATGTATCTGTGATACTTGACCTTAAATGGTTTGTGTTCAAGGGAAAACGGGAAGAAAAACCTGCAGATAATCGCTGCATACTGCGGAGGTCAAGGTGCTACCTATTAAATAAGCAAATAAATGTAAAAACTAAACTTTTTTTATATTTTTTCAACAGAAAATAGGTCAGCTGTCTATAGTGCGAAGGATGGGAATACCTGAATGTTTCTTGTTGGTGACTCAACGTATCACAAAATATCCCGTGCTGGTGGAGCGAATCATTCAGAACACTGACGGTAAAATCTCATCACTCCATGCTTATATCACAGTCTATCCTCAGCAAATATATTCATACAAACTGAAGTGTCTTGAGATCCAGTTGCCTGTATATTTGCTGGAATGCCTCAGCCTCCATAGATATAAACAAGGACTGGTTGATTCATTTATTTCATGTCCTCTGTAGCTGACGCAGACGAGCACAAGTCTCTGGTAGAAGCTCTGACGCTGATCAAAGAGGCCATCTCCCAGGTGAACGGTCTGGTCAGCGAATACGAGAAATCTGCTCGACTGAAAGAGATCAGCGCGCGCCTGGAGCCAAAATTTCCGATCCCGCTGAAGGACGGCCGGCCGTTCCGCAAAGAGGATCTGAACCCGAGCTACAGGACGCTGCTGCACGAAGGCAACGTCGCCTGGAAGTCGTCTGGCAGACAGAAAGGTTCGTGAAGAGCTTGTTGAGGCTTAATCAGTCATCATTGAGTTTTACATAATGTGGACGTAAGTGTGAAGGGTTTCGTTTTATTCCTTCGTTTTATTCTTGAAAATTCTTGAAAATTCTTCCCTCCTGCATCGTTCATTCATATTTCCTGCTTTACTAAACAGTTTTATTTCCTTGTGTGTAACTTAATGATTAGTGTCGTCGTTTGGCTGCCGTGTGACTGCATTCAGTTCAGACTTGAGCTGCGCTGCAAGCCTTGCACATGTAAAGACTAATTTGTCTCTAAATTGCTCAGATCTTCAACGCACCTTGTTTTTAAATAGCTGTAATGGATCTAATAGGATCACTGGAGGTTAAAAGAAAACCGAGATGAGTGTGTCTACGTGCACTCGGCCGGTTTTAATAAACCTTTGATGGATGATGCATCAAGTGACTGACGGCTCATTGGATCACTGCCATATTACAGGGCCGATACGTGAGCTTCTTCCCTTCGTGTTTCGTTTAAAAAGTTCATCACTGGGCTAAAACTCCTCTCTGGTCAAAGTCAAAAGGTTACAGGCGAACCTGTAGGACAACATATTCTCGTGTCATTTACGTAAGCGTCGAAGATAAACAGTCACTCGAAGAAGCAGCAGTCCGTCTTTCGTGGCACGTCGAGTGAAAACCATCGAGCGCTTGTGTTGTGTTGATGCTGAAGCTGCTTTAATCTTCCCCTGCAGACGTCCAGGCTGTGCTGCTGTCAGACATGCTCCTCCTCTTACAAGAGAAAGATCAGAAGCTTGTGTTTGCTAACATGGTGAGTCCAGTTACTGTGTAGAGACACAGTCAGTCAAGACTCACTGAATCATTTAAGGTTTATACTTGTATGTTTTCCAGCCCACAAACTTATTGAAAGACTTTGGATAGATATAAATAACATGTCATAGCCTGATCTACTTTGGTTTGTCCCTATTTAATTTTAGTCTTTTAATCCTGCGTGATATAAAGTAAAGATCCAGGACTAATTTCTCTAAATGAACATGATTAAAACCTGCTGTCATTGCATCTATTGCAGGACAACAAACCACCCGTGATATCCCTGCAGAGGCTGATAGTCAGGGAAGTGGCCCACGAGGACAAAGCCATGTACCTCATATATGCGTGCACCACAAGCTTGCCGGAGATGTATGAGATCCACACGGGCTCCAAAGAGGAACGCATCGCCTGGACCAACCTTATCCGCATGGCTGTGGACAGGTACGAACTGTTCTTCTGCAAAGAGAAATAATAAGAGAATTATTATTTTTTTTTTTAAATCAGTCTGTTCATATTTTGTAAATGTTATAAGTGTTTAGTATGATTTAACTTCAATGGCTTGGTGCTGATTTTAATTGGAAGTCCAGCTGTATTATTTAGGTGCAAAATCAAAACTGTATCTGCATGCGAAATAGAGGGAGACACGGGAATCGATTGTCGCTCCATCCCATCTCAAGCCCACAAAAATACCCCCATCATC
Organism: Chelon labrosus; assembly: GCF_963514085.1. NCBI lineage: Eukaryota > Metazoa > Chordata > Actinopteri > Mugiliformes > Mugilidae > Chelon > Chelon labrosus. The sequence goes on along the minus strand of NC_140342.1, from coordinate 19,125,659 downwards.
CCGATCACGTGACTGCCCCCCCAAAAAAATCCTGTCCTGCAAAATCCCGAGAGAAAGACTCCCAAATCCCGTCCCGCTCCCTATGTTGTTGTCTAAAGTTGGGCGCACTCACCGCATTGCAGCGTCATTTATTTTTTTTTTATTTAATCTGCGGCTCCGTCCCGCTCCCGCCCGCTCCCGTTAATTATTTGCTCTATCCCGTCCCTATCACGTTACCAACAGTGAAATTGACTCCCGTCAGTGTTGCCAACTCCTCAGTAAGGAAAGTAGCTATTGGCTGTCCTAAAAGTCGCTCGAAGTCGCTAAATGACGTCATCGGCTAATTTGCATAATTTGCCATTTCGGTGTAATTGTGATGGACGCTGTATTATTAACGCTCCTCCTTTATCCGGGCTTGGGATTGGCAAAGTGACTCAAAAGAGACACTCTGGCGCAGTTATTTAAATTTATTTTAGTTTTAGTTTTCATTAGTTTGGTTTAGTTTCTAACCTTGTGCTCCACTAAGGAGCCTACAAGTCACAGTCACAGTAAAACATGAGCATTTTTTGCCATAACTAGAACATTTTTAACATTCTTTGTATAAACGGTTTTAACTTAACAAAATTAACAATCTAAATGGATTAATATTTTATTATTTATTTTAGTGTCACAGTGAAGAAACATTTACATACAGCTCTGTAAACCAGGGCGCGGTCAGCGGCAGCTTTGCGCATGAGCCATTCGTTTGCAGTCTGGACGACTGCCTCTCTGCACTGACTGCTGCTTCGCGGGGCTACTGTGAGACTGACCGCCTGTGAGTGCTTTGGGACGGGGGAGGGGCTCACGGCAGCACCGGCTGCTTGTTGAGGACAGTAACTGAACCGATATGTGCTTTCACATCAGAGTCTCCAAGAACCAGAAAAGTCTCCAGTAACACGAGAAAAAGTCGCTAGATTTGTCGCTAGTCGCTTTAGACAAAAAAAAGTCGCCAAGAAGATTTGAAAGTCGCTGGATTTAGCGAGAAAGTCGCCAAGTTGGCAACAGTGACTGCGTTTACATGGTCTTTAGTATCCCGATTTTGAGGCTTATCCCGGCTTTGAGCATATTCGGGATATGGTGTTTACATGGAACACAGAGAAACCCAGTTATTCATATCCCCGTATACATGATAAATAACAGTATCCCGTTTTCCGATCGCTGCATCCTATCTGCGCATGCGTGTTTTACGTCTTTTTCAATGTTTTCCAACGCGACCTAACTTGTTCAACGCAGCGAGGTGGAAAACCAGCGTCACGTAGCTTTTCCGCAACAGATTTTAATACATCAGCATGTCGGTGTTTTCTGCCATCTAAACACGTCGTTATGTTTAGTTCTTTCATTACTTTAAGGGAAAATTCTGTCTCTTCGTCGCTCCAAAAGTGAGACGTTCTCGTTGCCGCCATGTTGTTTGTATATCTAGTGCGTCACTTGGCGTCACTCGCGCCTGCGCAGACAGTGGGCAGCCGTCAGAAATCGGGATAAGGTGTATACATGCTCCAGTATCCCGGCTTCTATCGGAGTACTCCAGGTAGCAAAGCCGGGTTTCTTGAAATCGGGAAATGGGCATATCCCGATTTCTGAATTCGGGATATGGTGTTTACATGCACAAACACAAAAACGGGATACTTCAATATCCCGATCAAATTCGGGATACTAAAGACCATGTAAACGCAGTCACTGACTCCCGTACCGCGGGACTCCTGCGGGAATACCGTGACCCGCGGGAGTCCCGAAAAATTGTCACCCTCTAATGCGAAAGATGGTTTGCATCGCATTCTGTATCTCTTTTTGTATCTCAGTAGACGCGTGTTCTTTGGCAATCCCAGAAAATACGTTAGTGATTCGCCACTTCAGCTGTCTTGTCGTTTTGAGATCAGATCTTCAAATTTGAGAAGCTCACACATGGCGGTTGTGCTGCTGTGGTTTCTGACTTGGGGGCATTTCTGCAGCCCTATATTAATGTTTGATTCCTGATGACAGACGGACTGGCAACGTAATTGTGCATATACAGCACAGCTTTCAAATACTGATCATTTATCAGACTTATCAGTTGTGGGTTTATCCTTAGTGCAAAAGATCGGTTCAAATGTTTCAAATGAAAACTAAAATTAAAGTTTCCAAAACATTACTTCTCTTTGAGACTTAGTATTAGTTCAAAAATGCTTCAATTTTGTAAGAATAACAATCAGTTCCTCTTCACTGACCACAGAAATTCAAAGAGTGTAAAGAATCAACAAGATATGAAGGTTGTGTGTGTGTGTGTGATTGTTGCCATGGACACAAACATTGAACAGACTGATGAAGGAGCATTTTTTTAAAACATTTTTTTATGCATATTATTTGACATCACGAGTGGTGTTACATTGAATTTATTTTAAAACGTAACTGGTAATTTATTTAAATAAAGTATCTAAAGGACAATGCTGAGTGAGATGTCTGTGTGATTCAGGCTTGGAGAAGAAGAGCAGTATCACGAAGAGGTCGCTGCGATGCAGTATTTTCAAGGTAAGACGGCCGAGATTTATCAGCCGCTAAATCACACACAACACCCAGTCGGCGTGGAGGTCAGATTTTATCAGGTTTTCTTCTTTTTCAGCAAGAGTTTCATCCGAGGTCACTTTGTCTGTTCATCCTTGGCAAACAGCTCAGTCATGTGGCGCTTTCACAGAGCTTTACTGAACTTTGATTGAGGAAACGTGAGATTCGTCAGCCAAAAATCTCCTCATGTTTATTGCTTTAGGTCCGCATGACAGAAACTTAAACCTGACTACTTCATTTTTCTTTCTATTTTGTTTTAGTCCTGTGCTGTTTCTCAGCTGGGTTTGGATTTCTACATGTTTTATTTTACCTTCTTCAAGATTTACAGAAATGCAGTGACCTTTTTCACAGCTGTCATTGTGACTTGTCTTTGTAAGAAAAGCACGGGTGTTTTAATGATGACTGCGTTCCACTTAGTGGAGATCCTGGTTTTGTTGATGCTTGTTCCCTGCCTTCGTTTACTGAGAAACGTAATGGAAGTGAGCCAGCTCTACCTGTGCTTTGTGACAAGTCAAAATGTCTAGCTATGGAAAAGCTCCTCTGCAAGAAAATAAAAAACAGATCCTTTACAAGCAGACCAAATTATATTGCTATTTATTTTCTTCTTTTTGTGATGTGAAATAATGGGGATAAATAATTAACAGTGGTTTGTTTTCCCACGCTCTCCAGATAATCTGAAGTTGAGGGATGACCAGATAAACCAAAGCCTGCAGGAGAAGCTGCAGATCATTGCCGCTATGTATGAGAACGTGATGGGGAAGGAGACCCCTCACAAAAGCCTGCTGCTCCGAGGAACCGCGGCTGACCTCCAGCAGGGGGAGGCGCTGCTCAACGGAGCCATCAACGAGGGTGAGAATCACTCACTTCGTTGAATTTGTTTTGTGACAACGAGGCAGAGTTCTTAAAGTAAATGTGAAAACACTCCTGTAGCACATTCTTATCTCTTAAGGAGTAGACTGAGGAAATAGTTTTCTTTTGTCTGCAGTGGAAAACCTGCAGAACCTGCTCTTCGTGAGGATCAAAGACCCAGGCCTTCTTACGGATGAGAGTGAGGTGAAGCAAGGGCCGCTCAGGAGAGCCGAGACCTTTGGCGTGGCAGATAGCCCCCCTGTGGCCGGCACCACAGCGAAAAGTAAAGATGTATTGTCGTATTTTATTTATAATCTCTGTACACTGATGCACTCAGGACATGTTATGACAGATTATAAATTAAATAAACACTACTAGCTGTATATGTTTCTATTTCTTTTGGCAGCTTTGACCCTAGCCGACTGCCATTAGAAGAAGAAGTAGTAATTTTGATGCTTAGAATAGGCTTGGCTGAAACATTCCTGCTGATTGTTGATGTGAATGTTTCAATATTGTCAGATGGAGATGGAGGTGAGAGGGTGAGTGACGGCGAGGACTATCCACAGTACAGAAGCCACAGCAGTAGCGACGATCAGCCACAGGACGTGAGCCGCCTGGAAGAGTCTGTGAGTGAGGCGGGCGTAAAGGATTTTAAGTCTGACGTCCAGCCGCTGATGAAACGGGGGAAACGTTAACATTGTCTGTGACATTTCACTTCCAGGCAGATGACGAAACGGACACTCTCCCGAATCCAGACTGCCGTAATTTCCCTGAGGAAGAGGTAACGCTCTGAAGACACATGGGAATAGGTCGTATTACGATTAAGAAATATTAACATGTGCTACTGTCACTTATTTTTCTCTGCAGGTCTGTGACCGTGTGATAATGCTCGCACAGAGGCTCTACAGCTTACAGGTAAGAATAAATTACTCTGTTTGCCTTTGTCAGACATCTCATTTAAACTGAGGATGTGATTCATGAAAACCCCAACATTGGTTTCCTAGGCGATCATCACCCAGCAGGACAGCCGAATCGAGATGCAGCACGCCTTTCTCTCAAAAGGCAAGCAGCCCTCTCGCCACTACAGCAACGTGCTGCTGGAGCAGGAGAAGCAGCGCAACTTGAAGAAACAGGAGGAGGAGCTCGCCAACTTGAACAAACTGAAGGCCCAGCATCGAGAGGAGCAGCAGCGCTGGGAGAAGGAGAAGGAGCGGCAGCGGATCGAGATCGAGACCCTGAAGGCCGAGCTGCTGCGCAGGGAGGAGGACTGCAAGAAGGCGGAGGAGGAGGTGAATCAGGAGAAGGCCGCGCTCGAGAGGCAGAAGGAAGAGTACCAGCAGAACCTGGAGACGCTGAAGAAGTCCACAAACTTGTTGGAAAAGGAAAATGAGCGGCTGAGTAAGGAGAGGGACCGCGTGGAGAAGATGAAGTCAAAGTATATCCCGGGATACGCCAACTATGACAATCCTGCACAAGTGAGCAATGGGATTTTTCTGTTAGTTTGTAAATGCATCAACGAACTCGCTTCTCAAAGTATGATCCAACCTGTGTAACCATAGTGATTTCAGATACTGAGGAACAAGATATTCCTAACTAATCTGAGCCTCATATCAACTTTAAAATCTGTAAAAAATAAAGTAAAGCACTCGAGTCTATAGACGGGCTTTATAGGCACGTCATATTAATCTGATTTATTTCCATTTTCTTACAGTCCTGGAGTCTGTCCAGTAACCCGTCATTCAGAGGAAGCATAATAAACGGAGTCGGGACTCTGACCATCCCTTCGAAGCCCTACGTCCTGCCCACAAATCCCTCGGATGTTCCTCCAAAGGTTCCACCGCGCAGGGAGAGCATCAGCCCCAAGCCAGTCAAAACCGAGCTGCCCACCCACCTGATCAGCGCCACCAACCAGGTGCTCAAAGCTCCACCCGTGCAGCAGAAGATCCCCGAGAAGCTGGCTACTAAAGGGAAGGAGAAGGGCTCCAAGGCGAAGAAATCGCACCAGAGAACGCACAGTGCAGGTCAGGACAGAGGTTCACAACGTCTAAAAAAACAGATTAAACTTGTATTTACTAGTCAAGAGACCCCATCAAACCCCAGTTCTGTCTTTCTACATGCAGCCTATATAGACGTGGACCAGGTGGTGCCCATACGAGTGACGGGGAAGGAAGGAGGCAGTCTGAGATCCAATAGGAAGGCCAGTCCTCAAAGAATCCACCAAGAAGGTACAATTCAAAACTCAGTCATAAAGACACCACCTCAAAGCGCTAGTTGGAGGTATCTGTGAATCTGCAGGTATTAAACTCTATCTCCTGTAGTTTGTATAGGATGAAAACCAGTGAAATATATCAGCAGTCTAGGCCTAGCTCTGTTAGCACAAAATAAAGTTGGATATGAAAATGGTTCTTTTATCTCGCTAACATTTAATGGTTCTACATAGTAAATTATAGTTGAATTTGAATAGAAATTTGGCTCATGAGTGGAATAAAACAAAGATGGGTGCAAAACATATTCAACTTCCAACTTCCTCATGGGCCTTTTTTTTTTTTTGTTCTCTGCTCAGATATCTTCAAATCACCCGGATCGCCGGCCCACAACATGAAACCATCTCAGTCCTTCAGCACAAACAAGCGGAGCAACGGCAACGACCCTCCTCCTCCTCCGACACCACCTTTCCCCACGGATGTTGTCAAAAAAGGAAAAAAAGACACGCCAGCAAAAGGAAAAGGAAAAGAGAAGGAAATATTCCTCTGAGCACGAATTACAGACGAGGAGTTGGGACGCGGACTTTAGAGACACATGGAAACGCTGACGGAGCCGCGAAGAGACACTGAACGTGACTTCACGATGGCCAGGTGTGTCCAGTTCCTTTATCAGTGGAAACGAGCTGAACGTTAGCGAGATGCACATTTATGGAAGAGGTTGTGGAGATGACTCTAAATACCAACCCCATGTTTGAGAAATATATTTTAAATGAAGGTTTTATGACCAAAGACTTTTCTGAGATGTTCTCATTTTTTTTTTTTTTTTTTTTAAGAAAAGAATAATTTTTATTTTAAATGAAAGTAGGTTGTCTGTGACCACTTAGCACTCATGTCTTAAGCTTTAAAAAAAAACTTAATTTAACTTTAAAACACGGTGTGAGGAAGCTATCGTTTCAACAAGTTTACATCAGTGTAAATACAAAGTGCCAAGCACGTGCTGTGTAGAAACGACTCGGGTGTGAAACTGTAAACCTATTGTTAATGAAAAGTGGAAGCTGCTTGTATATTTCCTGACTGCAGGATTGTTTCACTGCAACCAAATGGTTTCTGACATTCCCTGTTAAATAATTTTCATCTTTAATGAGACATTTAACTGATTTTCTCTGGTAGAAACACACTGACCACTGTTGCCGCTTGGTGCCATGTAAAATATCTAACAAACCCAAACTAACGGCTCCTGGAATAAAAAGGTGGTTGATTTTACAGCATTGTTTTTTCTTCACACAGCTGATTAATGCACCTTTAAATTCATCTGATATATTTTAGCCAATGGATGCCAAGAGCTTGTAAACTATGGGAACAGTTCTAGATTTAAAATGCTAGAAAAAAAAAAGGTTTTCTGAGGGAGGAAATGAACGTAGGATGTTTGTTTGACTTTTAAATCAGACGCAGGTTTGTATCAAGCTGTAAATGTTAGTTTTTGTAGTAAAGTCTGTTATTTTAAAGGGACTGATTCACTCTTAGAGTCGGCCTCTAGTGGACGAATGAGGAACTGCATGTTTTTGGCATTAGCAAGATGGGGCTTTTTATGTCTGCAGAGGACATTTAAAAGACTAGACAATTGGTTTTGCAAGTCACCTATGAGGAAGAAAATACACTTGGGATGTTTGTTAAGACTTTAAGATCAGACTCAGATTTGTACCACGCTGGAAACACATTGATATCAGTTTCAAAATTGGACATTTTAACATGGAGGTCTAAAGGGATTGACTCACTTTTGGAGCCAGACTCTAGTGGTCATGTGAGGAACTGCATTTTAAATTGTTGAGATTTAAAACTCAGATTTAATCTGGATTATATTTCTGCAGAGAGGGATGATGGCAAGCAGTGCTGTGTCAAGATAGAATAGACTTATTGCCATTAGCAGAGGTACAGGCAGACTTCAAGAAGTGTGTTTCTATCCTTTCAGAACATCACCACTCTGCTCTCATAGTATAATTAGGTTGATATTTATTACTGACATCCTACTGGGTGTTTGTGACCTTAAGTGCTGTTTTCCGTTGAGAAAGGCTTATAAAGGCATTATCGTAGGAATCAATTGACTGTCCTCTGAAATGTCACAATGAGATGCTCTTCTTCCTCGATAATGACATCATATGAGATCATAATTAGTATTTTTGACTTGTTTTTGACATTTATAGACAAAACCAATTACTAGCTGAGAAAAATAATCCACCGAAGCACTGCCTACTTGATGTCAGGGGCTCTGAGAGACCGATACATGCAGCTATCATTGATCACAAAGAGGACTTCAGACTTACTGCACTGCAGCAACTGTTGTAGTTCTTCTTAAGATGATGTTTGTCTTATAAACCGCAGTCAGAAATATTAATTCTTGTTCTGACCTGACTTCCAAAACCCATTTAGGTACAACTGGAAGCGTCACTGGATAGAGATGTATCTGTAACACGGCTCCAGATGGTAATTGGAGGGTTGTGCTGCTGCAGCCTCTCCAACAAACACTGTTAGTCAATCAGATGAGTAAACAGTAACTCTCTCCATACTCCGCTCTGAGTGACTGCGCTGAAGCGACAAGAGGCTCTTTGTCAGACTGATGTTCATCTCTGCAAAGGGACTTTTCACAGCTGGCGGGCCACAGTGAAAGGACACATTCAGACTGCAGATGTCCTGCATATCTAAGTACTAACACAGACCACATCCAAAAAAAACAGCAACAAATGTCAAATACAATGTTTTATTTATTATATGCATTCCTCAACAGAGGCTTTAAAAACCACTTGGTGACAACAAACCATACCGGTGAATGAATAATCTCATGTCCTCCTGTACGTTTTGAACCAGCGAGGGTCGCACATTCAGACATTTAAGATGCTCTCTTTTGCCCAGATTATTTTTAAGCTCAACAACTGCATCGTAAACGAACCAGAAGTTCTTCTAAACTTGGGTGGGGTGGGGTGACTGCTGGGTCAGAGATGGGCTTGCAAAAAAACGAAAGCGGAACAAATACCGAACACATTATCGTTCACCTTGGTCTTCGCCGTTTCTTCAAACCCTTTTTTTTTTTTTTTTTTTTTTTTATAGATTATACATGAACACATAAATACAAGCGCCAACGGCTGGTTGGTCTGTGAGTTACAAAAATGCTGTGCAAATGCTTTGTACAAAATAAAAACGTCGGTCACACAACCGGTCACACGGTCCTCAGTTCGAGCACGTTTTGAGTACAGTACTCGTGGTTTTCGTAGAGCAACACATTCCACTGTACCTGTCGACATGGACGCGGTAAGGCCAAAACCAATCCTTAAGACAATATGATTAACTACTAGGGGGAATAAAACAGTCAACAATAATGTATACAAAGTCTGCACTATAGGTTATACACGTACTCTGCGTCGTACCTCGATGATCTTCACAGCCGGTCTTGATCTTTCCAACTCGTCTTTCATCTCTCTTCCTCCGCGGTGCGCCTCTCTAGATAAGTCTTTGGTCTCTTCTCCTTCTGTCGCGCAGCTCATTGTTATGTTTCAGTCGTGGAGTATACAACAGTTTTACATGAAGGGCGAAAATCTAAATCATAGCATGCAAAACTAAAAAATACACCAAAAACATGAGGGGGAAAAACACAAACGAATGCTTTATGGGAAAGATAGAAATAAAATAATAATAAATGTGATCACTTTGGCTCAGTCAACAACCATGATAGCACCACATTTTAAAGGGTGTGAAACTCTTCAGCTCAGATGATTTGTAGTTTTTTTTAGGAATAACGGTGAACATGTATGTTTCAAATGAATTCATTGGTTAGCTTTACAAACAACAAATGTGGCAGCTGTGTGTGTGGAGAAAACAAAACAACCGCCATCACTTTTCTTTACCCACGGCCCAAGTGCCACACCACAAACGCATTCGAGAGAAGCTTATTTGTTCGGTTCATCTCTGCGACGCTCAATGCTCGAGCTAACAAGCTAGTCAGAGAAGTCACAGCTGATGTTAAAGTGTTGTATTTCATTTGTACTTTTGTTTTATTTGGTCTCAGGACTGTAAAAAACAAAAGTAATTGAACGGGAAGAAGGGGCATAAGATCTCAGCTGGGTCCATTAGTGATTAATCAGCCAATCATCTGAAAACGTTCAGTTTTTTAAGTATTAGAAAGTAGTGAAAATGCCACACAACGGCTCAGAAACTCAAACGTACTGTTAATTTGAATGTGTGATGCTGAAAAGCTTGAAATCTTAACGACTGAAATGTTGGGAGTCAGAAATATCTTCTGTTATTCAATCATCAAACTAGATGCTAGATGCAAATCATTTCTCTTTAGTGCTTCTTTTTTATGCTCCATCTGAGGAGCAACATTAACTGGTACCTCCGAGTCCACAAAATATACGTCCATATAAGTCCAATAACATAAAAGGATCCAGCGGCAAAGCTTCACCACTCACATGTTGGAGTGGCCCAGGTTTTGTAGCTTAGTGTTATAGAAATATTTAGAGTTTTACTACCTTGAGTAGTTTCCAGTTTAGGCTTTTTAATTCCCTTTTATGCAGAGTGTGTTAGAAGCAGAAGAAGGTGTCGGGGCCGCTGTGCAGTTTTTATACTTTGTACGTTTGTCAGTTTCAGCATCGAGCGTCCGATCCCTGCGCCTCCCCTCCTTAAAGCGCAGATCTGCTCTTCCTTTCGCACCAAGTGCAAATAAAAACGTCCGTACTTAAAAAGTTAATTGACTGAGAAATAAAAAAAAAAAAACAACCTGAACACACAGAACATGGAGTGAAATGGAAAAAGCCGTACTAGAAGTAGTTTCAGTTAGATTTGTTCTTCTCTTCCTCGTCGTTCTCCTCCGGGGGCGTTTCCTGAGGCGGCTGCAGGGTCGAGTCTTCGCTCTGATTGGCGTCTTCTGTGGCTTGCGGCTCCGGCGTGGCCGAGGGCCCCTCTGTCTGCGGCGCTGCCGCTTGTGTACAGTTGATTGGTGCGAGGACTATGGCAGGCTGCAGGGGACAGAAAATACAGTCTGTATGAAATGGCTGAGATGAGGCTGAGAAGTATATTTGATGATAAACGGACACAGAAGAGCTGAATAGAAGACGAAAAGAACCGAAAATATACAGTCATTCCTCTGTCTTTAACAATTAAACCCCGATTAAAGGAGCTTTATGTCGTGATATTGTTGCCAGAGGTATTCCTGTATGTAGCAATAGAAAAGTCCCTAATATACATAATGAAAATGGCAACGTATCCAAAGAAAGCAAGGCAAACAGGACATGCTGTTCAAAGAAATAACATAATCTACGTCTCCGTCAGCACCAACAGTGAGGCTGTAGTTACCCATCACTAGTCTATCAGTCAGAAATAAAGTCTACGCTCCAGCAGGGAAAAGACAACAAAAGCAGCTTTAAGTGAGATGTTTTAATGGTAGAGTGTAAAGCCCAGATAGAATACCTGCAGTGACATTCACAGACAGCTGAGGCCTCAGCAGCAGACTAGAGCACACCCACAGTAAAATAAAGGAGAAGCGATGAAGTGAAGGGGGGACAGTAAAACAGAAAGAGGCAGTTGGAATGGATGTAATTATTTAAAGGGGTTACTCAACTTGTAATTCTACTATTAAAAACTAGATATTTTTTCTCTCTTTTTTTTTGTTTTTTTTAAAAGTCTTTTTGTTCGTCCGCAGTAGGCAGTCATATCAAACTGGTATTCACCACAAATCCACTTCCAGTCCAGAACTGGGGCAACTCCCTGCGCCACAGCGCTACAGTGAGGCTGGTGAGCAGAGTGCAAGGCACCAGGTAGAGCAAGGCCGGCTGGCCCATCTGCATCACGGCCAGGGCCACGAAGGTGATGAGCAGGCCGACGCCGTAGGCTGACGGGGGGGAGAGAGACAAGGGGAGACAGAGCAGTCAGAGTCAAGTTTTACCTCTAAGGCTTCCATTTGGACTGGATTTATTATTCTACAAGGGGTAGGGATATATATAACATTACAGATGAGATACAGACAGTACTTTAAACTCTAGATGGATCAATGTCTTTGATTTCTAAGGCCTCTTTCTTGCTAGTAGCCTTCAGATTGGTCTGCTGACCACCAATCAGAGGGTTCCTACTCGTTGGTACTTCCTATTTTACTGATGCTAGGAATTTGATGTATTTTTTCTTCTTGTTAAGGGAGGAAGTCAGAAATGACGCCCTAATGTTGAAGAGATAGTTTGGTTTCTTTGTAGTTGTGTTATATGATATACAAAGATCAAGCATAACATTATATCCTAATATTGTGTAGGTCTCCCTTGTGCCTCCAAAACAGTTGTAAGTCATCAGAGAATGGACATGGGTCTTCTGAGGGTGTCTTGTGGTGTCTGGCAACAGGATGTTGTTAGTGGGGGCCTTTGGGTCCTATGGGTTGAGGAGAGGGGCCTCTGTGGATCATCCCACAGATACTTGATCAGTTTGGGATCTAGTGAATTTAGAGGCCAGGTCAACACCTTGCGCTGTTCTTCATGTTTTTTTGAGTTGTTCCTAAACCTGTTTTTGTGTGTGTCTGTGTCAGGCTGCATCCTGCTGGGGATGACTGCTGTCGTCAAGGAGTGTCATTGCTATGGAGTGGGGGTGCCTGGTCTGTTCTGGTCTAGGTGGGTGCTACATGTCTACGTAACATCCACATGAATGAATGCCAGGTCCAAACGTTTTCCAGCAGAATACTGAATTGTCACAAGATGGTCAATGTTATTTACTTCTCCTGTCAGTGGTTTTAATGTTGTGGCTGATCGGTGTATAAGCATATGCGAGAAGACTGGCTAGTCGTACAGAAAGTTCACGTCTGTTAGAGTCCAGACCACATTCAAAGTTACATTACAGAGGATCACAGTGAAGATTTTATTCCCCTCGTCCACCTGTAACATTGATCCCATCGTGATATGAGAGCAACATTTCACCAGTAACAACCCTCTCATGTACGTACCGATTGTACAGGCCACAAAGTAGATCCTGGGGGATTGTGTTAAAATGTCAAATCTGTGACAGTACACCACCAGCAGACCTGATGATGAGGGGGAGGAAAGCAAAGAGGCGTTCAGATCAATCTACAAAGACAGCTACTGTACTCAGATCTATGTAAAGGAGTTTTTGAGTGGTGTGATTAATCCGTTACTTACCTGGTACTAAGATATCTCCAAAGCCCAGGAGGGAGAAGGGACGGTCGCAAAGTGCCAGAGGAGAGGAGTTTAAACGTGGTACTTTAAGCACCATGGGTAGCTGCAGAAAACGATAAACGTCATTTGGAGTTGGACGAAGTATCAGACGGAGGGAAGTGTGAAAATTTTAAAAACTCACCTTTTCATGTGTGGCGGAGTCAGAGGGACCAGCCGCTACCTCCACCATTATGCTTTCCCCACTCTGAGGAGAGTAACGAGTAAAATAAGCAACAGCAGACGACTAAATAACGCAACCGAGAATGTTCCTGGCGTACCTTTGTGAAGAGAGGCGTGATAAATACGAAGAAAACGTCGTAGACAAACAGGACCGTCAGTAGTAAAGTGCAAGCCTGCAGGAGACGCAAAAATCCATGAGTCGGTAAATCACAACCAAACACCGGGGTTCAGATGTGTCAGTGTGTCGACCAAACCTTAAACGTGGGCAGCCGGACTGTTTTGAGCATGTAGAGACAGAAGGCGATCCCCAGGGCGTCCTGCAACACCCACGCCCACCTGGAGGACACACGTAACGAGAGAGTGAGTCAGCCGGCAAGAACACAACCTGAACCTCCGACGTCTTATCGCACACAGAGAGGGCAGTGTCGACACTACACCACGCAACACATGGAGCCATCGACACCCTCGGTGGATTTGCTCCAGACCTAAACTCTTGGGTGTGGCAGCACACTCTGAAACAATCATCATTTTAATACTTGAGTGTAAAGAGACAGATCTCTGGTGTGTCATTTTGGGAACTTAACAACACTTTCACCCTTCACGTATGACTTTAATCTGTGTGTGTGTGTGCGTCTCTGCAAGATTTAATTTGACACTCACTGGTCTTCGTTGCGAAACACCACCCAGATGACGCTGACGCTGATGCAGAGGGCCGACAGCAGCAGCATGCGGATCTGGGGCCTCTTGTGCAGGTACGGGAGGTTGTTCTCTGGGATCCTGTCGCAAAAAAGTTGGTTCAACGTGACACAGTTTCCTCTCGTGGAAACATTTTTAAAGCAGCATCAACCCCCGATTAATTATTTGGCAATAAACAAGAAAACAGCCTGTTTAACTTCTCACGGAGCAAGGTGACATCTTCATTCGTTTGGACCGACAGATTTTATAAAGAAAAGTATCAGATGATGTAAACAGTCTCACCTGCACTTGCAGAAAGGAAGCCTCCTGACGAAAGGCCACAGACAGCTGTAGAGGCCGACGGAGGACGCCAAGCAGAAGATCCCGATGACCCAAAGGGCTAAACGGTGAGGAGAAAGCAGCAGGAGGACATTAACACATATTACTCCAGGGCGAATGCCACCAAAACAATGACAGACTAGTAAAATGTGTATATCCTGATCACAGGAAAACAAAGAAGCCTGCAAGATATGAAAGATGAAAGGACCAAAAAAAAATGCAACTGCAACAAGAGGACCTTGAGCTAAAATGACAAGTCACTTGAGGAAAATCGCTGTCGGTCATTTTCAGCACAGCCCGGATATGGAGTAAATGCCACAAAGTGATTTCAGACCGCAGCGCGAGAGGAAAAATTAAATGCTCTGAGAGGTTAGCAACCCCCGAGCACACGCAGCCATAAAAACCGGGCAGGCTGAACTGAAACCAGCGTTAATCTACTGGTGGTCGCGTAAACGTAAAAGCTCTAAAGCATCTCTCAGGTTTAGCGGTTGTATTTTTTTTGTGTGAACAGATGTGAGCGTGTTTTTTGTGTCGTACCCAGGTGGTCGTAGAAAAAGTAGAGTAGCACCAGCATGTTGCAGCACATGACCACGAACACACAGATCATGATGGGGGTGACGTCCACCGTCTCCTCGTCTTGCTTCTCCGCGCCGTCGTCCCGCTTGTGCTTCATGTAGCGCCTGCAGCAGGAGAAACGGAAGATTCAGAGAGGCCGAGTGACCCGAGGACGATTACGTAACTCTTAAACTGTCGGTATCTTTATGCACGGTTGTTTGATTGGCCTCTCCGGCCTTGAGTGTCACTTCCTTAACTGTAAACTTCTTTCCGACGTTTGGTAATCTGCCAAAGCGTCCCAGATGACCGTGCTCCCATCCACAGTCAATATTTACCGTCGTTCGGTTGGCCCGCCTGGCATTCACTTCCATCCCGAGTTCAAAACACACACACTTAATATTCCGAAATGTTTTTTTTTTTGCCTGTGGTCCCGTGCGTCACAGAGACCCCATCTGACTGTGCCCTCGGTCACCTTGGCAACTCCATCAGAAGGAAGGTCTCTGATTGGCCTGAGCCGGTGAGTCACTTGTGCGGCCTCAAGTAAAACATCGCTGCCCTTTAGTGGAGATGCAGCGGCACAATGAAGACTTCTTGGTTTGAAAAGACTCCGTGCGATCACGCACCCGTTCATGGCCAAGAAAACTGACTAATTGTTTCCAGCGATGACTCCCTTGATATATTAGGTTTGATTTAAATTTAGCAGTTAGGCCTACAAGCGGGGCACGCACAGGAAATGCTGTGTCTTGTTGTGATTAAATGTAGAAGAAAAGAGAAGCTTTTTTGTGAATGCAGCTGTCGTCCGTCTGAATGATACTTATTTTAAACACAGAAAGGTTGAGTATGCCAGTCTGGAAATATAAATGGGAGTTTACCCTTTGGTTTTGTACATACCGCAGCATAACCGAGAATTCAGTACCATGGGTTTAGCCACAGCGTCCACTCACTTCTTGCTGTCTCTGCTGCCGGCCCAGTAGCCTCCAATGGCCACCGTTCCCACGGCCATTAAGAAGATGATCACCATGTTGTAGTCCAACACTGGCTCGTTGGGTGCGTACATGGCGACCAGTCGTCCTTTACCAAACGTCTGTTAGGAAAGTTAGAAACGGGATTAGATACGGTTTGGGTTACTGAGGCTGAGTACACTGGAAAAAATGTTCAAAATGACCCTGTAAACTTCCATGATACAAACTTTCCTTCTGGAAATGATCTATTTTGTTATTTTTGCTTGTCCCCTACAAGATAAACGCTTGGAATTTATGTGTAAGACGGTAAAATCACCCTCACCTTGCTTATGTCCAGCATATCAGAGTAGCTGAGCAGGGCCACGGGGATGTCAATCTCCTCATACTGAGTCCCGTTTCCTGCTGGTGGTGTCTGTAAATAAATAAATAAATACATAAAATCACACATTTACCTTCTGTAATGGACCAAAATGAGTTTGACCCTGATACACAGCGATCGCCAGTCTTACCAGTCTGTCCTTGCTGACGATAAGCAGGCCCTTGGCCCCGTTAATCTGGGCCAGACGGACCTTTTCATAGAAAGTGCAGTTGCCCCTCATCACCATGGGGATGTAATTTGGGAAGCCTCCTTCTGGGACCTCAGAGGGCGAGCACAGGACCGATGTAGTCAAGTCATAGATCTGGAGGCGTGACTACGAGACAAAAAGGTTTGCAACATTAATTATTATTATTATTTACAGACAAAAGAAACGCTTCCTAATTCCGTGGAAATGAGTTGACTCATTGCGCCTCTAATGACCTTTAATTTATTTCCTCTTAAGAGAGTCATTACACTCTGATATCAGTCAAAAAGAACTGAATTAGAAAGCAAGTGGTGCTTAAAACGGGAGATCAAATTTCAGCATCCTATGTGAGGCTTTTAGGAAATAATTTTCTCAATCATTCACAATAACAGCTGAGGTCATTGTTCTGCGTAGACGCGACGATTGCAGTGTGCTAAGCTAACTCGGTTCCACCTCTCGTTGCTCCGCTGGCGACTTACCGCCTTGTTGAGGTCCTGAGGTAAACGTGCCCACTGCGAGTTGAAGAATATGCAGTAGTCCTTTCCTTTGCTCTTGCCCTTGTCACTGAAGTGGGCCATGCCGTATTCTCCCACCACCTGTCGACACAAAACCAGTCCACACATCAGTACGCCACGGGCTCCACCAACACGTCCAGCAGCGAGCACAAGCTGTTGCTGAAGTTATACTGTTAAAATGAAGAAAGTCTTGCGGACAGGTGAAAAAAAAAACAGAATAATGACCTGGTAACTTCATTATGTGAAAACAAAATCATTCAAATGTAACAATCCTTCACTAAATGTTAGCTTTATGAAGCTTATGGTATTAATTTTAGTGAGTGGGCTACATTAAATAATAGGGACACTAGTGTTTAATTCAATACACCTCATATTACATCCTCCAAAACGATACGTATAATTGAATTACCACCTTTCTGACATTGGTCCAACATGAACTGAACATTAAAACTGTCATGAACTGAGATTTTAGCACAGTTTGAGTTAATTTGTTTTCACTACTGTACTTTTAATTTTAATTCATCAATCATCAACGCCGTGGCCTGACGGATTTATTTTACTTTTGAGACAAATCTCCCAAGCTACAACCAGACTGTGAAGCTCCACAGAAAGAAAGGACGGATTGGCCTCCTGACCCACTTTCTACACACAAATCAAATACAAAAAAACATTTGATCACTAACATTATGAGCTATATATCTGGCTGAAGAAAATTAAATTAAAGACTTTTAAAGGCCTTTTAAGATTATCAGGAGAATCCCAGATAATGTGAGATTTGTGAGAGATCTGCTGCAGTGCGGTTGTATTTGACATAATAAAAGTGTCAGATGAGTGTATGCTTACTTATAAGTACGATGTGTACTATTAAAACATTGCTTAGGGTAATTAATATCCCAAAAACCTTTAAAAAAAATCTTTAAAATGTCAATTTCTGGCAACATGAAGACCAAAAAAGAACGATTACAAGTTAAATATTAGATGTAGTGTGACTCAGAGGGCGAAAGTACAGATGAATAATCAGCCGTGACATATTTTCCTATTCCAGTCTCACATTTCGGACGCGTTTCCATATATTTACGACACTAGCGCAGTGAGCGTGGTAAGCTATCATTACCGGATTCAATGTCTGCTAACGCGCATTAAATCTAGTAAGTCATAAGCTTTGCCTCAGCGATGCAGTGATTCAGCAGCAAAATCCATCTTCATTAATGTTACATCAAAAGGTGAGCGATGTTCCGATTTCCAGGTGCCAGGGTGATTTCCTCCGCAAGCTAACCGTCATAGCATCCAAGCTAATACTCTCCGCGAATACGGCTAAGGGGGAAAAAACGAGCTGTATCTGTCAGCGACGCGGTTCTATGTTAGGAAAACGCACGGATAAACAGTTTTTTAAGAAACAGACGCGGTCTCTCTCACCTTGTGGATGAGAAAAGCGGCCCAAATCAGTGTTTCAGGGACCCTCATGATGCTTAGCTTGTTGTTGTTTCCCCCATCAACCAACCAACCAACCAACCGTTCGGCTCGAGCCCCTCGACCTGAGCCCCCACCAGCTGTTCCAGTAGGCCACGCCTGCTTTTGGTACGGGAGCTTTCTGATTGGTTGTTATTGTCACGAGTGGAAAAACACCCTTGTTTGATTGGTTAAAGCGAAAGTCTGTCAAAAACAAAAAGTAAAATTGGTAATCTGTGGAAACTCAGTGTTAACAGTTAACAATGTTATATTTTATATACAGTCTATAACAGAAGCAGTTCACAGAAAAAGGTTTAAAAAGGTTTAATAGTGTATAAACTTGTTAATGTGACTTGTATGCGGTTTTCACCTGTCTGTGACAGATAACTCAATGTTATTAATGTTAATGGACACTACTGCACCTTACACCTTACCCTGTATATATAATTTATATTCTTCCTTCTCTATTTCTTGTACATTTGTTCATATGTTCATATGTTTGTTCATATGCTAATATGATCATTTGTACCAACAATTCAGTACCAACAATTCAGCAATAAATTAAATACATAGAAATCCAAATAAACCATAGGAATGCTAGCATGAATTTATTACTATGATTTATTTTATTTTATTTTTCATTTGTTACTTTCTTTCATATTTAGTTTCAGGCTTTACCTTTAATTTTAGATTTTAGTACAACAACTGCAACTATTTTCTCTGTTTTGTATTATAATTTAAACTGAATTAGTATTTTTCAACTATCTTGTACTTTGCAGCATTTGCCCTGTCACTGTAACATCTAAATTGCCCTCGCTTAAGCTTATCTTATCTTGTATTTTCCTTTTTTTTCTCTTTAATATAAAAATATAAAGTATGTTCAGGTTTAGTGTAAATGAAACTGATACCAAAACAAACTTCATCTTGTGTATTATGTCTTACCATAGCAAGTCGAAGACAATGCGTCTGTCTTCGCGTAGTCCCTGGTGGTCTAGTGGTTAGGATTCGGCGCTCTCACCGCCGCGGCCCGGGTTCGATTCCCGGTCAGGGAACTAACTTTTCGAAATGAATTGTTGTTACCTGTTCTTAAAATCCAATCTTATTCTTCCGTCATGTGGCCATGCTGTTAAACTGTGTTGAATTAAACACAAAAGTGTATATGTTATTTAGTCTGTCCTTCCAACTAAAATGGAATTAGCCAAGTTCAGTGCAACACAATATAATTCAACAATACAACCTTCAAACATCTCTCTCAGTTATTTTAAATCTTGAGCTTCTTGTTAAACATACTGCCTGTTGTCAGCAAAACCAGCAATGAAGTGGTTTCATATAAAACACAGTTTATTATTTTCTATTTATATGGGATCATAAGTTTGTTTGTAAATTATGACGCCACTTGGTAACACCATGTACCACGCAGAAGCTCTTTCACCTGGTTTTTGATGGTGTGAGTCAAGTTTTTAATCTCTGCTGCTGCTGCATGCTCCATCTTGTTATTCATTGACGTCTTGCAGCGGCTTGATTCACTCGGCATGATGTCATTCCATATGTCCTTCCTTCTGCCGGGTGTTTGGTATTTACCTGCAGCAAGACCAGCATCAACACCGGAAGTTCAACCGCTTCAGCCTTCACAATAAAGTTTGTTTGTTTGTTTGTTTGTTTTTTAAAGAAAAGTCAAACAGTTCTATTTCAGAGTCTAAAATCTTGGCTATTGACCAGACAAAGACTTGTTTTAAGAAATGGAAAGAATTGCAAAAAAAATAAATAAATAAAAATTCACCATATTTTTGTCTCTTTCTAATATGGGTTTTGATTGAGTTTTGCCACTTGTTTATTTGTCTTTGTTCCGAGTCTATAAATGGTGGTAGTCATAGTTTGCTTACTTGTACTTGATCGTTTTCTCCAGTAGTTAACAAGTGCCACCACCACCATCTTGTGTTTTGCTTTCTAGCTTTGAAATAGACGACGGAGTCTGAGCCATGTGCCGTATACTGGGAAACTAGGTAGACACAGGAGAATGCAGACAGGGGGACCGCACTGATAACAATGCTGGAATGAGATCAGATTTGATAAACATTCAGTAAAGTTTTTCCAAGACTCTTTGGGTTCAAGTTATGAAGGAGGGTAGAAACTGAGGCCTGAAGTAGTGAAGAGGTAGACAAGCAGTGACCACCACATTACATCTATTGCATTTATGCTCATTTAAGATAAATGATCTCTCCTCTGTTCCTCATCCTAAGGTTTATTCCATTTATTTTAAAACGATTTATTTGAGTTTTTACCTCAGCAGATTTAAAGGTCAGATGGCGTTGAATGCTTTACGGCGTCATCATGCTTTTATTTTGAAATACACCACCGGAAGCTCCGCGTTTAGTCGCGGCTAGCTTGATGCTGCTTAGTCTGAATTAATCACTCAAACTCCCTGGGAGAGGAATGCAGCACTCGTAGCTCACCGTCCTGTAAGTATCACTTGTAGTTATATCTTCACGTCTTATTTTTGTTAAATATATACTTTACTGTCAATGTTACAGTTTTCTTAAGAGTATGTTTCCTAATAAAGAAACAAAAAAGAAAAGGGAGACGTTAACGTTAGCTTGTTAAAAAGCTAAAGCTAGCTGTCTTCCGTTGCTATGACTTCCCTTATTTATCCCTTTAAATACGCTTATCTTGATTAAATCCGCATTGTATACTTGATGCTAGAGTTTCTTTTTGTGTTTATGGTGATTATATCGTCATTCAAACTGTTTTATTAATGATATTTATCCGGAAAAGTCGACGCTAGCAACATTAACGTCGGTAGTCGGTTCTCAGCATCCTTCAAGTTAGCAGTTAGCAGCTTGGTTTTATCTTATTTTAGCTGTGTTTTTTATTTTATTTATTCACCGGTCACGTTAAATACGTTTTTAATTGGTGTAAGGGTAAAACTGTCGGCGGTGCAGATCAATCGCAGTCCCTTTAATTGGGTCAGAGATAGCTGGTCCGGGGCAGGAGATGATGTCAGTAGGACTGGTATGCAGAGGTCTGACATCAGCTGGAAACTCTGTGAAAACTAAGAAGCTGTGTTGGTTCAGGCCAAATAAGGAAGGGGAGGCGCCAAGGTAATAAGAGATGAAGGTAGAAATGTGTTTTCCCGAGTTTTCCTCGCAGACCGGACCTGCTGACATGTCGCTGTTTTTGTTTTGACGCCTTTTATTAAGTTTTTAACATTTGTCTTTTTCAGATATCTGCAGACGTTTAGCTCCCACCGTCGTCAAAGTTAGAGTCAGCTCACCATGATGGCTGGCTTCAGGCAGGAAGATGTTGAGCTGTATTATGAGATGGGAGAGGAGCTGGGCAGGTACGTTCAGATTAATCCTTTATTATTAATATTATTTAACAAAAACACACCAGAAGATAAGATTATTGATCCCTGGTGGGGGATTTTAGGTGTTGCAGCTGCAGGGAGGACAAGACAGTACAAAAATACAAGTCTGATTAAAAAGAAAATGGGGTTTAATGTGTTGTAAAGTAATATTATTCTGCAGAATTACATGAAAATGAAGTTAAATACTAAATATATGAATAAATGTGTCTGTGACTGTGTCTGAAAGCATCCTAATGTAGTCCGTGCTCTGAATTTAACCTCGTACATACATACACGCAGCTTTGCATGAGTGCAAATCAGTTTCCACACCATCAGTGCTTGTAATTTTCTATAAATAAACTCAGACGTGAGCGTTTGATATGTGTTTTGATGCCAGCTGCGAGCTTGCAGTCCATCCTAACCCTGAGATCCGAACGGAGCCAAAATACGTGTCAGCAGCTTATTTCATATTTATATCATATTTTATGTCGTCTTTACGCCGTGCTGGATCGTTCGCGAAATGACTCGGCGCCTTTTTGCGAAGATTGAACCCAACTTTCTACCTTTGGCGATTTTGTTTTTCTGCAGTAATGCAGCAAAAGTGTGACATCACTGCATCTCAATGTGCCTTTCCACCTCTGCT
This sequence comes from Chelon labrosus, assembly GCF_963514085.1. Taxonomy (NCBI): domain Eukaryota; kingdom Metazoa; phylum Chordata; class Actinopteri; order Mugiliformes; family Mugilidae; genus Chelon; species Chelon labrosus. The sequence goes on along the minus strand of NC_140342.1, from coordinate 19,103,630 downwards.
GTGGCGTAGTGACTCTGGAGGAGAGGACACTGTGAGGCTCTAGTAGCTGTGCAGACACTGAATCAGTAAACAATGTTGGCTCAGTCGTGCACGGTGGTCTTTGTGTCTGTATTTTCTTTTTTTAAACTATAAACTAGTTTAAAATGACAACAACAGTCTAATGTTTTCCAGCCTTTTCATCAGATCTCTGTTAGTGAGGATTTAAATTGATGAAGTCACAAAATTCCTTCTGTTACTAAGTCATTACGTATTAGAGCAAAAGTTTAAAGTTAAGTAAGTTCAGGAATTCTGGCAGCGCAACGGTAATGTTACCTCAGGTGTCATTATCTGTCATACTGATTCATTTTTTATTAAATCCACACCATGTCTTGTTTTTAAAGGCAGTGACTCTTATTTGTCAGAAAATATAGAGGTTAATTCTCAGTGTAACTACTTTGTGTTATAATAATGATCTCTCCGCTTCACAAGTTCTCACAGCCTTAAGTATAATCTTGATAAAGCTCATGTGCTTTAACCAGCGGGCCAAGAATGCGGTCATTATATAATTTTTCTGGTGCTTCCTCTCTGCAGTGGACAGTTCGCCATCGTCCGTAAGTGCAGGGAGAAGAGCTCGAGCGTCGAGTACGCCGCCAAGTTCATCAAGAAGCGGCGGCTGTCGTCCAGCCGGCGGGGCGTGAGCCGCGAGGAGATCGAGCGCGAGGTCAACATCCTGCGGGAGATCCAGCACAGCAACATCATCACCCTGCACGACATCTTCGAAAACAAGACGGACGTGATCCTGATCCTGGAGCTGGTGTCCGGAGGGGAGCTGTTCGACTTCCTGGCCGAGAAGGAATCCTTAACCGAGGAGGAGGCCACGCAGTTTCTCAAGCAGATCCTGGACGGCGTTTACTACCTCCACTCCAAACGCATCGCTCACTTTGACCTCAAGGTCAGCAGCCTTTAAGGGAAACTTGTGACGAGTTAGTGAGAAGTCTCGTTAAGCGAAACTCTAAATACCTGGTGCTTTGTGTTTGGAAGAGGTTTTCCATCTGTAACGTGAACCGGAGCTGACAAAGAAAGATACCCAGGAAAGAAAAAAGATCTTTGCTAGATTTATACTAGAAGGTGATGGCATTAACAGCCACCACTCTTATTAAATTTATGGCATTTTCTCTGTGAAAACACATCTCTAAGTATTAGGATTTGATTAAAGACACATTTTATTAATGTTTAATTAAAGTTGCTAAAGTGGTCATTCTTAATGCGACACTGCATTTCTCTACAGAGTTAAAGCAATCTTAAGATAACACTGTGGCTTATGATCGGGCATTAGAAGACCTGAAACTTAGTTGGGAAGGTCTGGTTTGTAATTAACTGGTCTCCTGTGTGAAATGTTTAATTAAATTCCTCATTACTGATTAATTAGATCCATTTCTGGCTTGAAGAATATCATAAAAGGGTTAAAAAGTGGCAGGATTTAGTTGAACAAACGGTCTCAAAACCTCAAAAAATATAATTTCAGACTTATACATTCCTTTATTTCTTGACTCTCTGTTCTAAAGTGAATTTGTTTTTTCTTTCAGCCTGAGAACATCATGCTGCTGGACAAGAACGTCCCCAATCCCAGAATAAAGCTGATCGATTTTGGGATCGCTCATCAGATCAAGGCAGGAAACGAGTTCAAGAACATATTTGGAACTCCAGAGTTTGTTGGTGAGAGCCTGCACCATCAGTTCAAAATGTCCCACGACTTAAAGTCGGCCCTTTTCAGGCCTGTGAGTCAAACCCTGAGAGCGGATGCTTGTGTGCTTCAGATCACATCTGGTTTGAGTTAAAGCGTTCATTCCTCTGTGCTTTACAGCTCCAGAAATAGTCAACTACGAGCCTCTTGGACTGGAGGCGGACATGTGGTAAGATGTCAACATGTTTTTTTTTTTCTTCCTTCCTTCCTCCGATGCTGTACATTAACCCTTCTGACAGTTTTCATTCATCTTCATCCATCTTCTCGTCTCTACAGGAGCATCGGAGTGATCACATACATTCTGTGAGTAATGTTTCACGCCCCCGCATCAGGAAAACCGAAATCACTCCCTATAACTCATGGTCTAAAGCAGATGTCTTTTGTCTGTGTCAGGCTGAGTGGTGCTTCGCCGTTTCTGGGCGAGACCAAGCAGGAGACGTTGACCAACATCTCAGCTGTCAACTACGACTTTGATGAGGAGTATTTCAGCAACACCAGCGAGCTGGCTAAGGACTTCATACGCCGGCTGTTGGTCAAGGATCCAAAGTAAGAATAGCTCCATGTCTTTTAGCCAGTTTGATATATATTCACGTCATTGTTGGTTTTTAATTTACAAAAAAATGATTTAAAATGTTCTACTTCTTATGACTGTTATGTAATGCTATAAATCATTAGTCTGTAAAACATACAGCTAGGCCAATACAAGTTTGGACTCTGACACATTTTATTATTATTGCAGCAGTAAAAGATAAACTGTATGGCCATAATTAGCCAACGTTATGTCCGGAGGAAAATGCGAGAAGCCTGCAAGCTAAAGAACACCATCCTAATAGGCGATTGTAGCTTCTGTACGGCAACGCTACGGTGACAGCGCAGACCCTTCCGCCATATCTAACGTGCACCTCCTCAGAAATGTAGTGCGGCGATGCAGCGTATTTCTGCTTTAGTATTTCCGACTGCTTCAATATCAATTTCCGAATTGATAGTTTTGGATCAGTGCAGATGGAAGACACCGAGCAAAGGTTAACTGAGGAGGTTCGAAGATACAAACATTATCGTCTTCGAGTCAAGTTTCGACAAAAGTGAAAATGAAGCAGGAAGTGGAAACAAAAATGAGCCCGACTGGCAAAAAAGACACGTCACCGAGTAGCGTTTGAGTGGCGTTTTTACAGAGCGAGCCAGACTGACGAGTGCACAAATATAAATGGCTCACACTGGCGTAGGCTACCTGTGTAAGTTCCCGTGTCTATGTCCTGAAGTACTTTAAAAGAGCCTTGAGAGTGAAGCAGGGGGGTGATAGCATCATGTTGTGGGGGTGCTTTGCTGCAGGAGGAAAAGATACACATGAGACAATAAGATGGCATCACGAGGAAGGAAGATCATGTGTATATGTTGAAGCAACACCTCAAGACATCAGCCAGGAAGTTAAGACGGATTATGACCCCATGCATGCTTCTCTCTACTGTTATTCACGTTCTTAGAGTAAAGTACGGATTCAAACTGACCCAAGACAAGAATGTTGTCTAGGATTAAACTGCAGGAAGTGTGAAATTTTGATAAGGTGTATGTAAACTTCTCACTTTAACTGTACCGTATGAAAATCTCTGTCTGTTTCTGACTGGATTATTTTCTCTTGCAGGAAGAGGATGACGATCGACGACAGTCTTGAGCACCCCTGGATCAAGGTGGGCATTTTAATGAGCGTTTATCTATTTTATAGTGTAACTTCCAGGTGAGGTGCTCGGCTGCTGGCTGCACTTGTTTCATCCAAATATATATCTAAATCCAGACATAGTTAGGCTTCTGAATGTGCTTACATATATATATAGTGCATGTTTTTGCATCTTAGTGAATATGTTATAAGTAAAGTAATTCAGAATAAGATGATTGTGCTGTTACTTGTCAGCCTCTAAGCATTTCTGGATCTGCTGGTGGTTCAGGAGTAATTTTCTGTCTTGTTTTAAAACCTTAAAAAACGTTTACCTCTTACTCTCATCATCACCATCCTTATTTCAGACCTTTACATTATTCCCTCTCCAGGTGATCAAGAGGCGGAACGTACGCCAGGAGGACAGAGACCACAAGCCCGAGCGCCGGCGCCTGAAGACTACCCGTCTGAAGGAGTACACCATCAAGTCTCACTCCAGCATGCCTCCCAACAACACCTACGTCAACTTCGAGCGCTTCTCCCAGGTGCTGGAGGAGATCGCGGCGGCGGAGGAAGGCCTGAAGGACCTGGAGCGCAACCAGCGCTCGTGCCGAGAGGACGTGGCGGCGCTGCTGTCCATATACGAGGAGAAGGAGGGCTGGTACAAGGAGGAGAACCAGAGCATCTCCACCGACCTGAGCCACATCCGCCAGGAGCTGCAGCGCACGCAGACGCAGCGCAAGAAGTGCCAGGAGGAGGCTCGGTTCACCATGCAGTCGGCCAACATCCTCAAGCGCAAGTTCGGGCGCCTGGAGAACCGCTACGACATGCTGGCCGAGCAGGTGGCCTCCGAGGTCCGCTGGGTGGAGGAGCTGGTCAAGTCCATAACCGCAGAGAAGGACGCGCTCAGCTCCGGCAGCATGCCCTGAGCCGGGGCCGTCATCCAGCAGTGACATTATTCATCTCCCCCCCTCCCTCCTCCTCGTCTGCTCTGCTTGTGCGACGTACAGTGGAGTTTGCGTGGGTCGGTTGTCATCATAAGCTACGCTGCTGCTGCTGCTGCCCCATCAGGAAAAAACAAAAAAGCTCCACTATTTTAATGCTTGAGAGAACGAGCAAGAAGCAGAGAGGCAATCTGTTGAAGCCATTCCCCCGACGAAAAGGTTCATTCCTATGTTTTATAAAGTAATTTATGATTTTAGCATTTTTATGTACTGTAATTCAGCTTTCACCGCAAACTAGATTGGCTTTTTTTTTTGTCTTTTGTGCCGATAGAAACGCGTTCATTTAATTTTCTCAGCCTCGTTATCGTTTTAAAATCTCAGTTTCTCTTTGAAAGCCGTAGATGTTTGCTCCTTTGTTCCAGCCTCGTGGTTACGTGAGAAAGCTTCACACTAAACGACGTATATTAACGGGTTTTTGCGAGGCGTTTCGGGTTTATTTATTTATGCAGCTACTTTTTTTTACATTTGATTTCAGCCGACGGTAAAAATTCTCTCTTATTTCGGGACGTCGGGAGTGTCGACTGTGAACGATGCAATAAACTCTTAGCTCAGAGTAAAAAAGAAAGTTTAACGCTTTATTTTACGAGTCAGATTCTTGAACTTTTCCTGGATAAAATAATTTAGATTTTAATGCTTGTTACGGGGAAATCAGATCAGATTTACTGAGGTTTTTACCGTAAAGAAAACGTGCTCAATTTTCATTTGGTTAATACTGGAGACTGCTGTGTGTTTGTAGACACATGTTACATGTTTAGCTTTCCTGCTATCCTCTGAAAGTGGATGTTAAGCGTCTGATAAGCGCTTCTCTACTTCACCGACAATTACGTGTTTTTGTGTTTTTTTTTACCAGGAAACGTTTCTGAATCCTTGGACTCGTAAAGCAGAGTGTCACCAGATTTGGGAAGGTTTAAACTTGTCTCTACAGTGCCTGTAAACTGATCGACCCTTATTGCCTCTGTGAGCACTCATCTGTCGTCAGGTTTCGCCGCATTTCTATCACACTGATACTGCTCGATGTCTTAAATCGCTACGACGTTTGCACAGTAGCCTTGAGAAACCAAATATGGGTGCATGGAAACCTCGTCTGTATGCTGTAGCTCTGTCTCTGTTTGCGTTCGGACCATCTCTGCACACTTGAAACTTTCCGTCGGTGAGTTTCACATCCAGCCAACACATTCCCGGTGTATAGCGTAGAAAGCATATTGTATAGTCGTTTGTTTTTGTTTTTTTCATATTTCAGTAGAGAAATGTACTCATTTGCACTTAACATGATTATAGCAGTGTTCCAAAATAAAATGAATCTGTCTCTTAATGTCAAAAAAAGCTGTAACTGTCCAGGTTTGTTTCAAATAAACTCATCACTGAGACAAGTTAACTGTTCTCTCTGCGTGGATATCTCTATTCTTGACTTTAGATGAGTTTACAATCCTCTATTTGATGCTTAAAGAGTTCTCATGTAAACACAGAACCGTGGTTTAAATTAAATACACAATGTTTGGGAATAAAACTTATTTTTTTGGCTCATAATCAGGTGAAAAGCCTTTAACTGCTTTTGAGGAGCTCCCTTGTGTCTGACAATGGACGTGGGCCTTCTGAGTGTGCTGTGGTGTCTGGCAACAGGATGTGGTGTAGTGGGGGTCCTATGGGTTGAGGTTTTAGTTGTTCCTTAACTGTTTTTGTGTCTGTGTCAGGCTGCATCCTGCTGGGGATGGCTGCTGCCATCAAAGAGTGTCATTGCTATGGGGTGGGGGTGCCTGGTCTGGTCTTGGTGGGTGCTACATGTCTAAGTAACATCCACACGAAAGTTTCCCAGCAGAACATCACAAGATGGTCAATGTTATACACTTCTCCTGTCAGTGGTTTTAATGTTGTGGCTGATTGTGCTCATATGTAGGAATCTCAACTGTATAATGTCTGGTAGTGGGGTTTGCACCCTGCTCTCCTAGATATTTATTTGGGAAAGATTTTTTTATCCACATACTAGTTGATTAATTTTAAGTCCCTGATGGTTATAATAACTAAATGTTCACAGTGCACATACAGACATACAAATATACAAATATAAGAAGAAGGAGGAGAAATGCAGTTTTAGTTTTGTTTAGGATCAGATGTAGGACATCAAAAGGTGTGTTTCCTGTGTGTTGTAATATACATTTTATTCAGCTCAGCGTGCCGTTGGTAGATAAACAGTCAATGACGCCCTCTGGTGGACTTTATTCTGAAACTTTGATTGATCACGTTAATAGCATAAAAATCTGCAAGAAGTTTATCCAGTGAATCTGACTTTCTTTGCTGCAGAGTTGCAAGTATTTATATTTCCCATTTAAATAAAAGGAAATGATGGTCTTAAATAAAAGTATTGTCAGATCAGAACAAGTCCATTTGAGTTCAAACTGTAACAAAAAAACCTGCACACTTAGTGACAAAAGGAATACGATGTTTCAAAAGATTTTATTTGTATATTAATGGCAATAATAAATAACAATAAATAGCCTTATAATCAGTTAGATTTCATAATTTACAACCGGTTGCTGATGATAAAGAGGCAATAATCTGCTTTGTAAACGTTGAGATTGTTCATGTGTAGTAATAATAATAATAATAATAATAATAATAATAATTACAAATGGTACAAAGAATCTGTGAAACCATTTTGAAACAAATGGAGTCAAAATGCTACCATGAAATGAGGAGAGGTGAGAGAAAGAGAACTGTCAGAGAAATAGTTGGCAGTGCTCTGTGTAGTAAGTGTCTCTGCAGACGAGAGGTAAAAAGACAGTCTTCCCGCGTGTCCTCGTCCTCAGAGAGCAGGAATGTGACTGCTTTATGAATCCTTCAGAGAGTTAATGTGGGCACAGAGTTTCAGCGCCGGCCCCAGTTTGAGGTTCATGCTACTGACCAGGTGATCCTCAGTGAGCAGCAGCAGAGCCTGGCCGTCTATTTCCTGGGAGCGAAACGCTTCGGCTACGTCTGCTCCACCTGGAGAGACAGAGAGATGAGATGAGATAAGACTCACTATGATCCCTGTGTTGACATGTCAATATAACGCTGAGATAAAACACCATGGATGATGGACGCTGGTGCACTAAAAACAGTAGAGGAACGCTCTATTTATTGTCCACTAGAGGTCAGCACCTTGAACTCATTGTTGATCTCCAAAGCATTCCTCAACCATATAAGCAGTAGTGGTAGTTATAGTAGCTGTAGTAGTAGGATCAGTGGTAGTACTAGTAGTTGATGTTGTTGTAGTGGTAGTAGTTATAGTAGTAGCTGTAGTATTAGTACTTAGTGTTGTTGTAGTAGATATTGCAGGAGTAGTAGGAATGGTTGTTGTTGTTGTAGTAGTGGTAGTAGTTATTGTTATTGTTGTAGTAATAGTAGTAGTTATTGTAGTAGTAGTAGCAGTAGCTATTGTTGTAGTAATAGTAGTAGTTATTGTAGTAGTAGTAGTAGTAGTAGCAGTAGCTATTGTTGTAGTAATAGTAGTAATTATTGTAGTAGTAGCAGTAGCAGTAGCAGTGGCAGTAGAGGTAGTAGTAGTAGTGGTAGTTATTGTTGTAGTAGTGGTGATTGTTATTGTATTAGTAGTAGTAATAACAATAGTAGTTGTAGTAGTAGTAGCAGTAGTAGCAGTAGTAGTAGTAGTAGCTATTTTAGTAGTAGTGGTAGTTGTAGTAATAGCAGTAATAGAAGTAGTATTAGTTGTAGTAGTACTGTAGTAGTAGTGGTGGTGGTAGTTATTGTGTTAACAGTAGCAGTAGTAGTGGTATTAATAGTACTATTAATAGTAGTAGTATTAACAGTAGTATTAACAGTAGTAGTAGTGGTAGTAGTAGAAACAGTAGTGGTAGTAGTGCTAATAGCAGTAGTAGTAGTAGTATAGTATTAATATTAGTATTAATACTAGTAGTAGTAATAGTAGTATTTATGGTAGTAGTAGTCGTAGTAGTAGTAATAGTAGTGGTAGTGATAGTTATTGTTGTAGTAGTGGTGGTGGTGGCAGTGGTGGTTGTTATTGTATTAGTAGTAGTAGTAGTAGTAGTAGTAGCAGCAGTAGTAACAGTAGTGGCAGTAGTAGTAGTAGTAATAGTAGTGGTAGCAGTAGTATTAATAGTAGTAGTAGTACTATTACCTGGCAGGCTGTTGACATAAGTAAAGACCTGCTCCACGTTCCACTGAGAAGGACAGCTGACGTCTTCTTCTTCTCCGTCAGAAACCGTGATCGTCTCGGTCGTCCTCTGCTCCCTCTCCCTCTCTCTCTCCTTCTCAGCTTGCTTTCTGAGCCTGGTCGTCATGGGAACAGGAGGCTCCTCTTCTACTACCTCTTCTTCTTCTCCTTCTTCTCCGTCTTCTTCTTCTTCTTCTTCTTCTTCTTCTTCTCCATCTCCCTCCTTGTGCTGCTCCTCTTCCTCTCTGAGTGAACTCTGCTTAAACACAACCACATCAGGTCAGTGTATTATTTAGGGACAGGCTAATTACAGTGGACAAACTAAAACCAGGAATTAGCCTTTGTCATATCTGGCAAAGATTTAGGCTGCAGCTGTGTGAGGAAGCTGCAAAGAAATGTTGTGAATATGATGTAAATATAATTTTTTTTCCCTTGTGGCTTACACCAGAACCCTCCTTTGTCATTTAAAGTGGTCAAACCTGAAAGCAGCATGTAGAGACAATGCTGGGGACAAAAGAAAAGCTCTAAAAGACATTTACATGTTATCAATAGATGCTCGAATTGAGAGGAACACTTTGCTCCTGTCAAATGCTTCTGCTCCTCTGAGAGACCCGATCCCTGCAGCACTCTCTGCATCTCCCCACGTACATCGGGTCAATGTCATCAACCGACCTGTCTCAGGAAATGCTCTCTGGAGGCTCCGTTGACTCTGCTCGGGGGTCGTCCTCTCCTGCCCATCGGCCTGTGACCCCAGCGACCCGCCCGCAGCACGGTGATGCGCTTGGTGCAGCTCACACTGAACCTGAACGGGAAAAGGAACATGTAAAATCTTAAAATCGTTCATTCGCGAAGCCTAAAAGACCTTTGAGACTTCATTTATTCTGTGTGCGGAAGGGCTGATAGTCTGCGTCAGGGCTCAGGGGGAAGCCTGGAAGTGGTGACACACTTTTTCCTCACGGCTCAAATGGAGCTCAGAAGACAGGTCACACATTTTACCATCTCTAACTCTCATTTTTGTGCGCAAGCAGAAATGATTATTTTATTTACACCGACACATTGCTGACGCTCACTCTTACTCATTCTCTCCACATAGCCGGGAGAACTTCACCCCAGACGACAATAAAAAAAAAGCTCATCATAACAGTCGTCATATTTTTCTGCATTTTTCTCAATAAACCTTGACTAGTCTCTGTGTACACTCAGATTTTCTTTTGTTTGTGGCAGGTAACAAAAAAGGTCTGCTATCAGAGTATGTAGTTCATTTATTCCTTTTTTTCTAGTACCCTATACTGTATATTAGTTAGGTCTCAAAGAAAACACTACATTTCTCTATTCACTGTAATTTTATTGACAAATGAAGACCAGGCGTCCTTAAATGGGACGATTACCCGCAGCCAGACGTTTCTCCAAATATAATGTGGTCAGTCATCACCAATCATCCTGCTGGGGATGGCTGCTGCCATCAAAGTGTGATTACTATGGGGTGGGGGTGCCTGGTCTGGTCTAGGTGGGGACGGGCCTCTGTGGATCATCCCACAGATACTTGATCAGTTTGGGATCTAGTGAATTTGGAGGCCAGGTCAACACCTTGTGCTGTTCTTCATGTTTTTTTGAGCTGGTTTTTGTGTGTGTGTCTGTGTCAGGCTGCATCCTGCTGGGGATGGCTGCTGCCATCAAGGAGTGTCATTGTTATGGGGTGGAGGTGCCTGGTCTGGTCTAGGTGGGTGCTACATGCCTAAGTAACATCCACATGAATGAATGCCAGGTCCAAAAGTTTCCCAGCAGAACATTGAATTGCCACAAGATGATCAGTGTTATTTACTTCTCCTATCAGTGGTTTTAATGTTGTGGCTGATCGGTGTATACTGGAGGGGCTGAAACTAAAGTGACTGGCAAAACATCTTCGAGAAAACTCAAAATCTATGACGTCTCCTTTGGGTCTACAGTAACTGCCAAGGACGTTCACATTTTTCTGTTGCGCTTGCTATTAAATAAAATCTTTCTTGTTCCCTCAGAACAGAGTCTCCGAGGACGATACTGTTGTTTGTGACTCGTTTACCTCCGGACGCACGTCATGGAGCAGAAGCGCTTGGAGCGCAGGAACGTGTGAGCGTAGCCTCTGCTTCCACAGTATTCACACTGCAGCACACCTGCCCCGCTCTCCGCCAGCTCTGCTGCAACTTCACAAGACCAGCTGTTAGTCCCGCACATGTCCACACACACACACACACACACAGCAACACACACACATACACACAAAGTCCTCACCATCTGCTGCAGGGCCATCGTTTTCCATGTCAGAATCTGATGAATCTGACTGGTCAGCATCTAGAGGACTGTCCTCTGCTGCGTCCCCGTTGGTCTGTATGTCCTGGGATTCGGGGAGTGAAGCCTGCTGGTCCGCTAACATCGAGGTCGGCACCACCTGAACCAGCAAACCCAGAGAGAAGAACAAAATCAATCAATAAACTGGAAAGTCCTACTGTTTGGTTAATGTGTTTTTAACGTTCAATATATCTATCGGCCTCTGGCAGGTGATTAAAAGGTACCGGGAACGGCTCGAGGCCCTCTCGGATGACGAAGCCCTCCACGAGGTGTGTGAGGACGTGGCTCGTCCTGTCGGGGCTTCCCGGGAGGCTGGGTGGATCAGGGGTCAGGGGCTGGCTGGGGCCTCTTGCCGCGGCAGGGAGGATGGGAGGAGGCAGAGGAGAAGGAGGAGGAGGAGGAGGGTTGCTGCTGCTGCTGCTGCTGCTGACGGTGGTGAGCTTGGGCGGCTCCTCCACCTGTGGCGACCTGATCACTGAGTGACTGGAGGTGACGGAGGAAGAAGCGGTCACCACTGCACAGATAAGAACAGAAATGATTCAAATATACAGAGAGACTTCAAATCCACATTATTCACTTAATTCGTGTTGCCTTTTATCCTTTGATTGTAAATTCACCTGCAACGTTCTTCTTAGGAGACACAGTCAGGGGTGCAGGGGTCGTGTTTCTCCGCGGAGCATCCTTCTTCTCCTCTGAGCTCAGTCCATTCACTTTGCATTTTCCCTCCGACTGAAATCCAAGCCACAATCAAGTCCTCAGTCAAAACAAACTATAATGTACAACGCAAACAAGGAGAGCTCAAAACACGACACGACACAGCGGCTCACCGACGGAGTTCCACCGCGTCCGACTGGGTGCACTTTCAGATCGACGGCCACCGTCTGAGGAGGGGGTAGGTTCTGGTAGGGCATCCGGGCCAGAGCCTCCGCTACGGGCAGCTCCTGCTCCCTGAGCAGCACCTGTCCCGACTGGACGGCAAAAGCCTGGACGGAGTGCAGGGACAGCCTGTGGAGGGAGGCCGGGGGGTTCTGGGGGAGTCTGGGTAGGACCAGAGGCGGGGGAGGAGGCGGGGGATGGTTCTGGGCTTGTGGGAAGGAGGTCCGACGCTGCGGGGCGGCCACCAGAGGAGGGGGCTGAGGCTGGACGGTGGCGGCTGGGACTGAAGTCTGAGCTGATGATGTGACAGACGAGGAGGAAGAAGAAGAAGCAGAAGAAGAAGAGACTGCTGGGGGGTAATTTCTTGCTTGTGCCTGGGTGCTGGGAGTGGTCAGTCTTTTAACAGAAAGAGAAAGAGGGTTGGTGTCTTGGGCTGCACTGACTCTGAGGGCTATGGGCTGGAGATGTCTGTGGCTGGGGGTTCCTCCGGTGGTTTGCTGGAGGATGAGCTGGTGTTGCGCCACGTGCTGACCTGGAGGACAGGACAGCTGCTGCTTGACTAGAGTGTGGGTGTGTACTGGAGAGTAAGCTGCAGAGAGAGTCACCATTAAAAAGACACATCTCACCAATAAATTCAAAAACAGTTAAAACCTGAAACATGGAGCCATTTGAACCGCAGCACTGGAACACATTTACGCACCTGGGGTAACAATCTGGGGTCCCGAAGCCAGCCGGGTGACATCAGGCGGCGCTGTTTCTGTCGAGGCGTCAGTCGGCTGGTTGGTCTTCAGCGCGCAGATTGTCGTCTTGGACAGAGAGGCAGCTGGAGACAGAGCTTGGGACTGAGTGGACGGCTTTAAGATGACGCTGTGGGCTGTAGCCAGAGCTCCAGGCAAGTGGGCACGCAGAGCCAGATTCTGCACCTGAATACCCACAAACAGGAAGTCACTCAAACGGCCTGATGTTCACCCTGTGTCTTTGAATCATACAACTAGGCTCATGGCTGAAGGCGTGTAACTTCCGGAGGCACGGAGGGCTGCAGGCGTGTGGGTCAGGGACCTAATGATGGTGTTTGTACCTGAGAGGAGGTAGGTAAAGAGGAGCAGGAGGTCACAGCAGGGAGGTCTGACTGAACCGCAGCCACCGTGGCTGCAGGAGTTAAAATGAGCTGGCAGGAGAGAAAGCAACAGGGAGACACAGGTGGCACGCTTTTAAATCGGGACATTTCATTCTGACAGAAAACGCTGCTCTTGAAGTAAAATTAGAAGTGGCAGAAGTAATAATACACCGGTGAAGCTTGAGAAAAGGGAAAAGGTTTGTACCATCTGAGTTCGAAGGTACATCTGTGCTTGGTTACAGTTGGCCTGTCTGTTTCCAAGGAGCATGGCCTGCTGGGAAATAGTGGTGGCGGCAGCGGTGGACGTCTGAGTTCGGCCAATCAGCTGGGCTGTCACTGGAGATGCTGGTAGAGTTATCTGGACGTGGATGAAAGACGTAGAGGTTAATATCTATGTCCAGAGCGACTGACATTGGTGAGAGGAGCGTCTGATACTCACTGAGTTTTGGGAAACGCCAGCTGGTTGGACCAAGCTGCCGCCGGATGAAGACGGCGACTGTCTCTGGCAAACTGAAGCCTGGAAAGCAGTGGGAGCACGTTACACTTGACCACACAGCGACGCTGAATCGGTCACACACGCGACAAACACACAGACGCCTCCTGACCTGCTGTATGGTGGCCAGGCTCTGCAGGTGGGAGGGGTGCTGGTGCTGCTGCAGGGCCGCTGTCTGCAGCATGAGGTGCTGCTGCTGGGCTGCGTACATCTGGTGAAGGTACTGGGCTGCCATGCTCTGAGGTCTGTGGATGGCGTGCTGAATGACCTGTTGGAGCACACGGTGGACGCATAAAGGCCTAGGTTTACAGCTGCACGGGACTTCTACTAGCCTGTCAAGCTATACTGTCTGTCTATTAATGGAAATGATGCACACAGACGTGGATGGTTTGCCTGTGAATAGAAACAATGCATGAAAGATTGCAGGTACTGTCTATTACCTGGAGTTTCTGTTTCTCCCTGATGAAGGAAACAATGTGTGTTGAAATGAAAGGTACAGGGTTGTCTGCCTGCCAAGCCAAACTATGCCTGTTGAGGTCACAGGTACTGTCTATTACCTGGATCACTGTCTGACTTACAAAGGAAACAATGCACAGAAGTCACAGGCATACTCTATCACCTGGTCTATCTGCCTACAGTGCATGCAGAAGTCACAGGTACTGTTTATTACCTGGACCACATTCCAATCAAGACGGTCTGAGCTTTCAGAGGTCCAATCGACGATCTATTACCTGGATGTCTACCTGTCAAGCCATACTGCCTACCGAGATGCAGCTACTGTCTATTAACCTGGGCCACCTCTCAGTCAAGTTAGTCAGCGCCTAGAGGTGCAGTCAATTGTCTGTTACCTGGACTGTCTGCCTGTTAGAGGAAAACAATGAACACAGAGATCCAATCTACTATCTATTACCTGATAAATGAAACAATGCATACTGGTATTGTCAGCCTGTCAAGTCAGTCCGTTCATAGAGGTCCTGTGCTTTGTCCATTAGAGGAAACAATGCACACAAAAATCCAGTGCACCGTCTATTACCTGCACAGTTCGCCTGCTCAATGAAACAATTCATGCGGAGGCTGTCTATCACCCGGACCCGCCTTTCAATCAAGTCAGTCAGCGCCTAGAGGTCTCGCGTGCGCTGTCTACTACCTGGACCGCCTGTCGGTCTGATGGGATGATGTTGAGGGAAGCAGAGGGCGCCTGGCCGCACGTGGTGCTGCTGGAGCCGACTGTTGCCATGGCGATGGCTGCCGATGTGGTAGCTGCTGTCTTGTTAGTGTCTGCCTGCTTCCATCCCGGGCTCTGTCTGTCCATCTCCCAGGTCACGCACAGATTCAGCAAAGGGGAAACTGTGGAGATTTAAAAAAAGAAATTAAAAAAATAAAATAAAATAAGAGAGACATTAATTAACAGGAGATGGTTAAATGCTAACTTAATTTGGGTCAGGACCAGCTGATTGAAAGCTTTCAGTGAGGTGATTCTACAGGTAATGCAGGTCTAAGCTATAAATAATTCAGATATTTACAAACGTAAATATATCACAAACCATCGTACTTGAACACCTGAAGTGAGCAAGCTTGGGTCAGGCTAACTCCTCTTCTTATAGGCTACTTTAATTTTGTGTTGGTCATTTGACATTACATCTAACCCAACAGTAAACATGCTTGATAAAAGCAGATTAATTTATATATAAAAAAGGTCAAGTATGGCATTTCCTCATAAGAAAAATCAGCCCAGCAACACATAAATACGAAACCTGGTGGGGTTTGCATCATTCATCAGAATTAAGATGTTGTTTATTCAACCAAAACACATTAACTACAGCATGTAACACAAAACTGGGCAAAAAAAATAATAACAAAAACATACACAGGCCTCATGCATATGCATTAAACTATGACTAATTCATGCAACTGATTATTGAATGGGTGTAAAAGACTAAAACAGCCAAATGTGCTACAGTGCTGGAGGATTTTCTGTTTTTAAATGGCTAATAAAGCTCGTTAAATATCAGGCAAATATATTGATAATATTATAAAAGGGCTGTCCATTTTTTTTTTTTCATATTGCACCAGGATAAACTGTGATGATCTGTACGCCTGTAGCAGCCTGAATATTGATTATCTTTTGCTGCAGAGCCAGGGTATTCTCGACAAAACCTGGACGATCACAACATCTGTCCTATTTTAAATTCACTGTCTATGGACCTACACAGAATACATTCAGCCAATCTGGGTGCCATCCCCCCCGTCGGTCTGCCCCCCACCCCCCCACCGCTCACACAGCGCCTTATGCATGCACAATCATTCACCTCTTGTCGGCGTTATACCTGCCTGTATTGATAGACATGGGCCATCAGGAACTGACCGTAGCCCGGCACTCTGTTCCAGTCATGAAGCCTACTGATGCGTCAGTACAGTCTAAAATGGAGATTTTAAAAAATCAGACGGTAGGCTACACAGCAGGCTGTAAAAAAAAAAGGCTTGGCACAGCACCGCTCGCAGTGCGGGAGGACCTTACACAGCTGGGGGAGTCCCGGGGATGTAAGATGTGCTTTTATGCGGTCTGAATTCTTCATGAAACGCTTTAAATATTCTCTAAAAATGAAAGGCTGCACACAAAAAGATCTGTGTAAGAGACAAAATTAGTGGAAATCACAGAAATCATGTAGCTTTATAACTAAAAGTGTCACAGCGTCTTCTTCTGCAGAAACAAATGCATTAATGTTTGGTGTTGTAATGTATCTCAATAAAACGAAGCAGCCAAATTCATCAGGTGAGAAATAAAAAGGTAAGTTGGATTATATGGTGCACAAATCATAACTTTAAAAGAACATAAATTACAGGAGCAATATTAGGAAGCAAGTTATAATCAGTTCGGGACTGTTATGTTAATATGCATTAGGGAAGACTGGCCTGCAAATCAATGATAATATAAAGTGAGTGTACTCAAATAAAAGAGCAGAGTCTCTAATTAGTCAAGATGATTTCTGTGTGTTAGATTTTAAAATATATATTCACGAACCATAATGGTGTATAGCTTTGCTATGACCCAAATTATGAGACAAATATGTCTGTGTATATATATATATTGTATGTTAAAAATGTAAGTTGTTTATGTGACAGGTACTGGGACTCATCACGACATACAGTCTGGAGTTTGGAGGCTTTCGGGGATTTTCTCTTCACGAGGTATTCAGGTACTGTAGGAAATAGTTTATTCATATATTATCCTGTTTGAAAAATCCATCTTATTATTTATTTATTTATTTAAAAAAAACATAAACCACATTTATAAGTACCTTCCTATATGGTTTGAAAATAGCAGTAAACATATAAAGATGTTGTGACAGGGGAACCATATAAGTAACATACACAAACATACTGATGTAATTTTATGTTGCTGTGTTGGTGGTTTTAATATTGCATGATGTTACATTTATTTGAATAACTATTTAAAGATTTAAAGTCACTATTCGTATAAGAAATGACCTGTTTCTCAATAAACAACTACCATAAGCCTAGTTCAGTGTTTTTTTTGCCCATTTCACATATTTTCACCCCGTTTTAGAACAGCAGCACGTAGCAGCGTACCCATTTGTAAAATCAAATTTAAAAGGCAAATGTTTTTCTTTTTGTTGTTGGGCAGTTTTGTTATTTTCAAACCAAAGCACTTGAATGCGCGGCATGTCTTTGCGGGTGTTATGATTTCCGAGCCTAGATGTTTGAACGTGAATGCAGCATTTACCTACACATAAAGCTTGATTTGGTACAGTCAGAAAACCGCACTATGATATGTTTGACTTTTTAAGGTGTTGACTGTATCATTTTAATTTATTATAAGTTTTTAAATATTAAAATGTATAAAATTGTGTATATTAATGTTTAGACGTCATGTTTGTTTCGCACTAGTAAACACGCATCTACGAAACCAAGTTATGCGCCACCCCAAACATTCCGACAATGGACTCGTCCGTCGTTAGGCCTTTGCAGTAGGGAGTTGTTTGGCGGATCCCGCAAGTTTTTCCTTTACTTTTCGTGTTATTTCTGTTCGTCCAAAGAGGGGCAAATTCATTTTTTCCGGCACACTTTGTCACGTCATTTACTCGGTTTGTCGACGGACCTTACAAACAAAGTGTTTCGGGGCGTGGTACACAAGTACAGGGGCCAAAGAAGGAAGGAAGGAAGGAAGGTATCGGTGAGTCGGACTGTCCGCGGCTGAGCTTATGATGCCGACGTTGCGGGACAGCACCATGTCCCACCCCGGCGAGAATTCCCACCAAGTCCGGGTCAAAGCTTATTACAAAGGGTAAGATATCACCGCGTCTTTCGGCGTGTAACCGGCTGTCTTAATAAAATAAACAGAGCCAGTTTAAGACTTGGGAAATGTGGCTAACCAGTCGGCTAACATTAGCTAAGTCAGCTAACGGCTGGCTAATGTTGGGTACCAGGTTTAGGTAAACTTGACCAGACGGACAGGTGAAACTGTCCACACGCCTTCCGTCAGTGTAAAGACAGTTTCTTTGTGGTGTTTCAAGAAACGTGTCCGCCAGAGAGAGGGACATTGTCATATTGTTGAAATTAAGTTTAAAATCAGGCAGTTCTGACACAGTTTGATAGCTTTTTGGAGCTAGTTAGTCAACTCGGCTAGCTAACAGTTTGCTAGCTGAGTTGAGTATCATCACAAGCTGGGAGGGATTTAACATGTTTTTATTGATTGGCTTGCTTTTATTTCACATTGGTCGTTTTGATGTTATGGCATGGAGGGTTAGGCAGTATGGCAAGTGGAAATCAGGACAGGTAGCGTTAGTGTCAATGGTGAGCTGGTGTGATAAGACAATTTAAGTTATTATTTAGTCCTACCACTTGATAAAACTGGTGCCATCCTGAAAGTCAGAAATTATTCTGTATTAATAATGAAAGCAAAACTTTAAACTGCTGTAGCTCTTATAACCTTTGTATATATTGACAGTGTGGTGCTGGAGTCTGTTTGCTCACTGGTTTGTTGTCCTAAGTAGGTTCTTGTTATCTACTCAAGTTATTTGAATTATTCATTAATCTGTTGACAGCTATAAGTCCATTCCTCCAAGATAATAGAGTTTCAATTGTATGAAGCTGGGAAAAATTGTGTCACAGATATTTCACATATTGTTACTGCGGTGATTGATTTTCTGTTGTTCTGAGCAACACATAATTCAAGCGCCGTCGGTGCGTGATCGCCGTGTGTGAGACGTCAGTGCTTTGGGTTTTTTTTTTTGTCACACAAATTAAGGGAGGCAGCAAGAGTTCAGTTTTTTGCGCTCGAAAGTGTCGATGTAAATCATTGATCGCCGTTTCCATGGCACTCCCTGCTCCTTTCTCTCTCTCTCTCTGTGGTTGATGGAGTCGGCGATCAGAGGATGACCCAAGACTTGAAAAACATGTAGTGCAAGTTGCCTCAGCCAGACCTGTTGTATCTGTCACTGGCAGCGTGACACACCTCAGGAAAACGTGTAATGTCTGTCGTTCATTCGATGTCATCTGAAGTATTTATGACAACATTGCTGAGGAATGTCAGCTATGTTACAGGAGAATGAGCCCAATATAATGGTCTTATCGTTTTTTTTTTTTTTCCTACACGAGTTAGGAGGGTGAGATGGACGCACAATAACAAATCAATATTTTAGATCAGGGAGTAGCCTCAAGTTGGAGCTGTTTCCTCATTGTTTTATAACCTTTTATTATGATTCGTAAAGCGAAAGTAGCTGGTTCCACTTCACAAATGACTGTATTTGCATCTTTTTGTTTGTCATGTGTAATAGTACACCGATTGATTTGAACGCAGGAGCCCTCCAAGATGTGAGATTAAGGCCCGAGAATCTCCAGTTTTCTCTTCACCTAAACACCGCAACAGCCAATTTCAGTGATTAAAAGTTGAAAGTGTTAATTAATTAAATAATCTGTTTGACGTTTTAGTTTCTAAAAGCAGCATTTGTTTGTTTTAAGCCATCGTTTAAACCTTTAAGAAACAATAACGTTCGATGATTTCACTCCGTGGTTACGTCTCAACTTATCCGTCTTCAGTGTAGTTTCCTTTCCGAGTCTGTTCCCCGCTATTTGCGTGTCTGCTGTCAGTCGGTGCCAGCGTCAGCAGACTGGTGTCAGCCTGTAGCGGTCTCAGCCTGTCACTGGCTCATCTTGTTCTCATTCAGGCCGATGGTCTGTGGAAGAGGGCTGCGAACGCTCGTGACCACATGACTAGAAACTCACACTGATACTGTGAACTGTGGTAATGTGTGATAGTTGGATACCTCGTATAAAAGTAGAGCGTATGGATCTGCGTCAAATAATTATTTATCAGGCTTTTGTTACAGCTGTATGTAATATCTTGTCAGTTTCTAATAATATATACGTCACATTTAAGTAGTTAAAATGTTTGTACCACCTCTGAGAACATGTGACCACCATCACAATGATTCCTAAATGTTTTATCAGTAGATGTTGCGAAAGTCTTTTAGGTTGTGTTTTGCTATGAGCAATAATTATTAATAATAGTCATATTTGTGTGTATTAAATTGAGTATTTTCTTCCTTTTGTAACTTTCCAAAATGTTCCTCTTGGTTGGGTTGGGTTTTTAATCAAATATCTTTCTAATCGTTTGTGCGTTTTGAACGTCTGTCCTTTATCGTGACACAAATTTACAACTTTCTGTTTCTAAAGAAAATGATTATTTGTACGAGGGCTGAGCTGTGTATACTCCAGCTATACACACAGCTAAAAATAACATCAACAACAACATACATTTCCGTGTGTCACTGCCACGACGTCAGCGTTTTGTGGAGTTGCCAACCCTGCCTCCCATTCATGAGATGATCTTCAGGATTCCTGGGTTAAAGCATGTCGTTTGGCAGGAAACCGGGATTATTCCGGCTTGACGGAGCAGCTCAGTTATTTTACTCTTCTGAAAGGAGTCGCTCTTCTTTTTTTTTTTTTTTTTTAAAAGACTCTGCCATCTGCATCACTGCTTGGAGGCTCGGCTTTGTTTAAAATACGGGAAGCGTTCCTCGTCCTGCTGTTTACTTTTTTTGCTCTGAAAGCTCCCTCAAGCACTGAACCACAAAGTCACCCGCCCATTTATACGCCAACACACATCTCCGCTCTTGGTTGTAGCTAATGAGTGCCTCAGATCTCGACTGCTGGTGAAAATGCGTCTTATCTGTTGCCTGTGTTGCAACGTCCACACGTCTTGTAGCGTAGTACGGCTCTGGCGTTTGCACATCTGCCCGCCGTTATGAGTGACCTTGTCCTCGCGCTCGGCAAGGGTGCGTTCGCTTGGCGATGTTGTGCCGTGAGGAGCTGCTGGTCTCCTTCCTGTTTAGCACTGCGGGTGGGTTGTGTTGCCTGGAGACCGCAGCATCCTGCAGACTAGACTAGAGCAGAGCTGTACTTCGTTCAACTTGACCTTACTGGGGCCAAACTGGGAAGATTACTGCCTGCTTGTTCATTTCTGCATTTGCTTTACTGCGTAGTAGTTTTAATTTAGGCGTTAGAGTGGGTCTGCGTTTGCGTATGATTCTCTGGTCGTATGAAGGTGTTGCAGGGGGCACGTGTGGCAGCTGAGACCGAGAGATGGATGGTCTTCGGTGCGCACGGAAGCCCAGAGAGGCACCCTGACCCTTCTTCCCTGCTTGAGCGCTCACCGGTGACGAATGGCTTCACGCTGGGCAGATGGGGCTGCGGAGTAACTACTCACGGCAGTTAAGATGCCAGGAGCATAGGCCAGCGCTTCCCTCCTCCTCCTCCTCCTCCTCCTCCTCCTTTAATTTAGTCGTTCGGTATGACGCCACAGAGCGGAGGAATGCCAGGTCTGTGTGGAATGCCGCTTCCTCCCTTTTTCTCACCAGCGATGAACTCTGAGTCGCTCACTACACAATACTTCTGCTTCTTAGTCACACTGAGCTCAATTCATTTTGTCTCGCGCATTTCACCGAGCTAGTTTGAGTCGGTATGTTTTATTAATTTCTCAAGAGCCCCTTTAAAAGCGGTTATATCACAAGATACTGATTTGTTCTCTGCTTTTCGTCCGTTCACCTTGAGCAGTCTCAACCCTACTTCTCTAACTACTAGTCCATGACTTATACATTTATCTGTTTGCTTACGTGGCGTAGTTATTAATGAATTAAAATGCAGTTTGCAAATCAGAATAAGGAGAAAATAAATCATCAAACAGCTGCTTGATAATCAGCTGAGGGAGATACGGTCTCGGTTTATCTTCAGTGCGATTATTATTCGACAGGAGCAATCAATCATTTTTATTCATTGATGAAAATGTGAGTAAAACGAGGGAAATTATGGCTAAGAATAATGTTTCTTGAGAAATGACTTGGAAGTGCTAAACTGATAATCAAAAATGTGTAATCGCTCCAGCTCTGGTGATTATTATGTTGTGTAAAGCGGTGCTGAGATTACGAAGCAGAACAGCTGCGGCTAATGATTACAATACGTCATCTGTTGATTTATTTTATTTTCAGGTTTAATGTAAATAGTAGAAAGAAAAATAGAGGAAATGCTCGAATCTGATGCCTTTTCGTGTGTTTTTTTTTTCTGGCCAGCTGTCTAAAACCAAAATTAACTATTTATGTCTGTTATTAAAATTATATAAATGTCTAGGGAAAAGCTAATTAGTGCAGCAGTTATCGTCAGTCTGTTGGTATATTTTCTAAAATAGTTAATTGTTTTGTTTGCAATATATCAGAAAATTGTTAATAATGTTTTTTATTATTATTTCTCAGAGCCAGAAGTGACGTTCATATTGCTTGTTTTGTCTCCACAATGGTCTGAAATACTAATATAACTGTAATATAATAACAACAAAAGTGTGAATTGTTGCCATTCTTCCTCAAAAGCAGTAAATCATTTCATTCATTAATCATTTCAGCTCTGAAGAAAATCCTCCTATTCAAGAATTTGGCATTTATACTTGATAAAATGATTATCGGAATAATTTTCCATCAATTTCTTGTCAAAAAAATGGTCAAAAATCTGTCGCAGCAGCTCTGTTATACAGCAGCAAGTATTTTACTGCCCTGCTTTTAGTGTTTAATCACATTCTAGTCGGTTTCCCGATCTGTGTTAATGAGGATGTTGTTTAGAGCACCTGAGACGTGGCTAAACTTTAACTAGAGCAGAGAGACGTGGCGTTTAATGAACACCCACAGGTCAGGTCCAGTTACAAGTGACGCAGTTAAAGTGCTTAAAAGCGCCGCTCCGGCCGTCTACCTGCCGGTCCGTGGGAACTGAAGTGACTGTTTGGTGTTGGTGTGTTCGTTCCCGCTCTCGATCTCCTTGATGTTATCAGGGCTTTAGGAGGAAGTAGATCTGCCGTGCCGGTCCTGGAGGAGAGATCACTGTAGGAGTGTAGTTGCCAGCTTTTTCCTCCTCCCCCCCTCCTCCCCTTCTCACAAGAATGATTAACAGCAGCAGGATGGAGGAAGAGGGTGAGAAAATAGAGGGAGGTTGGAGGCATTAGGCTGTCTCCTAGCATAGTGTGTTCTCGCTCTACTCATTCCTGATCTGCGGTTTTCAGTCCAGACAGTTTAATACCTGCTGCGCGGAAGCTGCGCCATGATGCTCGGCATTAATGCGCAACTGGATATATCACGACCTGTCGTATATATTTATGTGTGTTTGCTCCTGTCAAGAATCGACCCCACGCTGACCCCGCACACCCCATGCTGTCCTTGGACGTGTACCGTAGATGTCCTTGAGAAGATGTGCGTTGCTTACTCCCAAGGGTTTTATCAGCTCGCAGGTTGATGGGAAAAACTCTTTCCATCTTTGACGATGCTAGTAAAAGGTGTAAGGTCTTTGTCCTTGTGGGTTACGGACCCGGGTGGCAGCTTTTACACATCACCCCCCCATCTGTTTGCTCTACTCCCCTCATTTTTTCCCCCCTGTTCTGTCTCCCGTCTTGTTCCTTATCCCGCACATATAGACGCCCGTCTGTCGCCTGCACATCTGTAAAAGCTTCTACATCCCTCCACGTTTGGGTCGTAAACCCGATAGAGGAGCTCTGACCGGGGCGTCGGGAGCAGGCGACATCAATCCTGCCCCTGCCGTGAAAATATGAAGGACAAATGATCCTTCCACAGGGGGTAGATGCTCTGCAGTCCTTACCCCCATCTCTTAATGTTTGAGCGTGTGTGTGAGCAGATGAAGCAGACAGCGATGTAGTTGTGGATTAAGAGCAGAAAGTGTGTTTTTTTTTTTTCTGCTTTAAGGCGTCCGCTGGTGGAAAATTAAACTTTCACCGCAGCGGCCGTCACACAAATAAAACCAGCATCGCCCCGTGATTCATTCTGTTTTCGTTTTGCGTCTCTCTGTCTCACTCTTTTGCAGTCCTTCTTGCTCTTGTGTGTTTTTTTTTTTTTTTTTTGCTCTCTTTCTCACACCCACAGTCATGCTGTACAGATGAATGCACAAATGTGACAGACTGCAAGACGGTGACTCACATGCAGCAGAGCGCTCTCTCTCCCTCCTCTTTTCTCTGCATCAGGCTGTCACTCTACAGAGTTTTTCTTTGACTGCATCAACGAGCGAGAGGAGGAGGAGGAGGAGGAGGAGAGGGTTTTAACCAAATGTTAAGGAGTAACGAGCACTGATTTATTGATCTAACGGTTATGAAGTTTTGTTTTTACTCTCTGTTTAGTGTAATAATTAACTAAATAGATGTGTTTTTTTACTGTTAGCCAGACAAAATGTTGACGTCTATTTGGACTTTGGGAATAAAACAGTAAATTAAAAAAAATATATATATATAACTGATCAAATGGTCCGTTTCAGCCCCAGTAACACCATCTAATTAATATCTTTTGATGTCTACGAAGCCTTTCTTGATATTGGTTTGCTTTTAGTAGAAACTCTTATTTATTACTTGTGCTATTTCAGTAAACATTAAAATCGTTTGAGGTAATGCCCACCAGTTTCTTGAATAACAGAACTGTTTGTTGTCAGTGTATGTGTGTCTATAAACACAGATCACCCATAACATTATGACCACTGTTCGTGTGAAGTGGATAACATGGATTATTTCTTTATTATAGCACCCGTCAATAGGTAATTCATAATTCTGATGGCTAGCCAAGTGAGTCAGATCGTCTCCAAAACTGCAGCTCTTGTGAGGTGCGTCTGGTCTGCAGTGGTCAGTATTTATCAAAAGTCTGGGGATGGAAAGGAGGTAAATGGTGACAGGGTCGTGGTTCCGAGGTGCTCAATCCAATCGATCAACTTACAGGATCAGCTGCAAGATGCTCGATCGAACATCTTTGAGCCAGATACCACAGCTCTCTCTCTCTTCCTATCGTCAAATCAGTTTATTTGCTGAACTGGACCCAGAGTTGCTTTGCTCTAAGCTAACAGTATCTAATCCTCAATGCACTGATGTCAGAGGAAGGATTTCTGTGTGGTGTTATGCACTGGGTTATAGTCCTGTCACTTTGAAACTATGTCAGACAGATTGAACTGAAAACATTGTTGAGTCTGCACCGATACTTATCCAGCATAAGGGCTTGTGAGATAAAAATTCTTCTTCCTCCTTTTCTGCAGGGACATCATGATCACACATTTTGAACCGTCCATCTCGTACGAGGGCCTTTACGGGGAGGTGAGGGACATGTGCTCGATGGACAACGACCAGCTCTTTACCATGAAGTGGATCGACGAGGAAGGTATGTTGTCGTTATGCTCGGGGTAGGGTTATAAAATATATAGATATGAATTTACAAAAAACCTTGGATCAGCTCTTAAATATGTGTAGTTTCTTGCATCCTCTCATAAATCTCGAAGCGAGATTCGTGCATATGAGAGGGAGATCAAATACATGACAGAAGCTCCAACTGTGAGCGCTTGAAAAGTGACAAGTGGCAGCATTTTGGGTTGAAAAAGCAGGAAATATGAATCGGGACCTTGTGCACATTCAGGAGATCTGTAGTGATGCGCAGCCCTACTTAATGGGTTGTAGGAGAGGAGCACATTATTATTTATAATGCAGACTGAATATGTATATCAAAGAAAAATCAAGTTGATGATAACACAGTTAAATTTAAAAGTCACTGGTTGCGTCTTGCCCACATAGACACACACTTGTCACTTGACAGTAACGCTCAGTCTTGTCTCGTCAGTCCATAAAGTGCACAGCGCCCCGGTTCAGTCCCTTGTCAGCCAGTTAGTCAGGCAGCAGTAATGGTGTCACTGGAAAGATGGAGCCATCACGTCGTTCTGCTCAGGATAAGGTCAGCATGCCCAAACTCATTAGACTCAGATCAGCTCACACTGGTCGCCACCCACACTAGCAGTCATTAGCCTGTGTGAGAAAGAAAGGCTACCAGATGATCGTTACTAAGTACTCTGCTGGGTGCTGGCCGTCTCTCCTGCTGCCCCGTCCATGGAAACAACACGCATACAGCTGTTCATTGTGAACTCGAGTCATTATCTTTATAATTAGAAGTCGTACCTGGGAGTAATCTAATACCAAGCACTCATTTTGAATTGTGTTTTCCTATAAAACAATCATTTAATTTCACTTTAAAGCATCGCAAACTGTTAAGCAGCTTTTTAATATTTTCTCTGGGATAATATTGCTGCACACGTGAAGTTATATAAGCCGTAAACACACACACACCTCTTTAAGAGTCATAATTTAGTCACAGGCCACAGTTGTGAGTGCAGTACACCACCTGTAGGGTGTGTTCTTGAAGAAAAAATGAGCTGGCTGCACACTGAAAACCATCCCTGGAGTAAAACAGAGCACAACTCTGTGTATTAAAAGCTATTCATTGACAGGAAGACAAGTAAGTTGGTGAGAAATTCAGTATCTTTGGGTTTTGTCTAATAAAACAAGCACTTAATATCTTAACATCTTTAGGAACTTATGTTAATATTGAATGAATGCAGCGTTTTCCCCAAATGCGCTAACTTATAGAATATGATAGCAGCATTGATGTGCGCATGTCTGACTCGGAGACAAGTTAAAATCCTTAAAATATATATATCGGATACGGCGGGAGAGTGAGGTCGAACTCGTGGGGAAAGATGTTTTCTTGGACCACAGGGACAAAACAACAACACTACCACAAAGTTTTAAAACTATTTCTAGTCAATTAGACCACGGCCGAGCAAATTCGACCGGCGGTCCGTCATACTCCGGGCAATTAATGTGGAACACTGGAACGATTAATTGATTAATGAAGTAAAGTCCACAGTGAAATTAATTTAATTGGAACCATAAACATCACATGTTGTATTTGCTGTATAGATGAATGAAACAAATGGTCAGATAATTGATGGTTGATAACAGCCTCTCAAATATAAAGATCTGCGGTCTGTGGATACAAGCTTTTAGAGATATGACCTTCAGCTCCAGGAGCTTGTGATTGAATTTCTTTTTCAACCGTTCCAAACAATTATTTAATTAACTGAAAACATTCACGATTGATATTGATGATAAAACCGTGTCCTCTGTTCCTTTTGTTCGCTCAAAATCATGACACCTCATCCTGAAACCAAAACAGTCATAGCGTTAACCTTGTGCCATTGTCACAGTCCTCCCACTAGTTAAACATCAACTTCCAGTATTTGGTATCGTATTAAATATACGGCGTGTGTCATAGTTTCAGTTCTCGTGCTATTTATACTACCAGTAATTTGTCTTTGCGATTAGTAAGGTAGGGCTAAATATAGAATCGGCGGTCTGAGTGTCAGCTCACACTGCCTCCCCTCGAGTGTCACGGTGTCACCCGACTTTTCCCGTTAATGATAAGGAAATAATTAGTTCTGTGTCTGAGTGGCATTTTAATTATTGATCGTGGTGCAAATATTCATGTACAATTAAAAAGGAAGCGGTTTGAAATGGCAGCATCGACTGCTGCAGTCTTCCCCCGCTCGCGCTCGTGCTCGTGCCCACGCGCTTTATTCAATGTTGACTTGAAAGTTCACGTATTGCATTTCATATCACACCTACAAGGTTAAGACTGAAATTTTTTTTTTTTTTTTTAAATGTCATGCTGCCGTTGCGTCTAACCCGCCTTTTTTCGCTCTTTGCTCTGAAAACTTGGCAACGCGATGTATTTGTAGAACATAATTATTTCTACTTTGTTTGCTCGTCTTCTTGTTGGTTATGTTTAAAATTAACCTGCTTGTTGTTCGTCTCTTGCTGTGAACAAGAAACCTGGTTGATCATTCTAGAGAGCTAACAAGGCTTTAAATGAGCTCGGTTGCCAGTTTATTGGGTACACCAGTGAAGACGAATGCATTGGGAGTCAGTTTATGTTGAAACAGCGTAAGAAAGGATGTAGTTTGTGGTGCTGTTAAACCGTATGAATTAATAAATGTTACATAGCCTAACCCACTGATTAAATGGGGTTGTCAAAATAATAGAAACTGCCTCCGAAATGAAAACCCAGTTGAACCAACAGCTCTCTCACGAACTACCTGGCTGCATTTAAATACGCTCCACCTTGACAGATGTTATCAGACTCATGCATGTCTTCCATCCATCCGTCCAAATCTTACTTGTATGGATCTCAATACTGTGTAGACATCCTCCTGAATTTGCACCCAAACTTTAATTTGTAATCGTCACCGGAGCCTCCATACTTTTTTTTTTTTTAACTTTTTTTTTTTATTAACGAGAAACACAGTACAAACGTTCCTTGACAACATCACAAATTATGTATGACAGTGCTAAAGACAAGAAAAAAAACCCCCCAAAAAAACCATTGGGCCCCAGA
This sequence comes from Chelon labrosus, assembly GCF_963514085.1. Lineage (NCBI taxonomy): Eukaryota > Metazoa > Chordata > Actinopteri > Mugiliformes > Mugilidae > Chelon > Chelon labrosus. The sequence goes on along the minus strand of NC_140342.1, from coordinate 19,075,514 downwards.
AAGCTGAATAATACTAATAAGTGAAAAAATAATAAATAAATAAGTGGACAGTTAAGACATTCCAGCATATTGTGGGGTTCCCCTCAGTTAGAGAGGTACCTTGCTATAGGTAGCCACCTCCTCACAAAAACATCAGACCTTAATTGTAATTCACCTTTGGCTAAGCCACACCCTAGAATGTAGATTGACCAATCACAGCCAATCACAGCTCCCACAGGGGTCCGACACTTTTTCACAGCGCTCCATTGACTTTAACGCAGGCGTCTCATATTTTCGGTCTCGGCAGGCTATACTGTCGTAGTTTATCAAAAATATGGTTAAATGTTTAATGTTTAATATGGTTAAAGACATCACCGTTACAGCTTAAGTTGCATAGTTGTTGATACGCTAGCACACGCTGAAAAAATACAACGTTATACGTGCGTAACGTTAGTCCGTTTGCTTCGTAATAACGATTATAGAAGTGAATAGAGACGTACCCAGCTTTGCATGAACAGTGTTGCTCCTTGATATTGTCAGTCCCAGCCTCCGTCTCGATTAATAGGATATGCGGTGGTTCATTTTTTGACTGACGGTATGCTTTGGCCTCTGTTTGGATGCCTTGTTGTTCGTTGCGTTTCACTTGTATGTCCTGAATATAGCCTTCGAACGCATATTGCAGCCCCCTTTTGCCTACTTCTATCGGACACTTTATTTGCTGCTTTATAAAAGTTTGACAAAAGTTCAGCAGGAAGAGCTGTCACAGCATAAGCCATGTTGATACCAGAGCCTTATAGATAACCAGAAAACCACAGCCCAGAAGAGAATGTCGGACGTAGCAACAGTAACTAAGGGGGGCGGGGCTTAGCCAAAGGCCAATTGAGCAGTTAAAGCCTCCCTTCCATACACCTCCCTCAGCTTCTGTTTCCACTGCGTCACTGTAGGCGGCTGTGGATTCGTCCGTTTTATTGTCACCGTTTTCCGAGCAGTCATCAAGAGTATATGTAACAAGTGCTTTTGGATCGAAAAGAAACTGACTTGGGGGGTGAATAGTATATTAATTCCCAGAACTTTATCTATCTCGCTCTTTACCCCCTTCCAAAAAGGAAAGCATCAGTGGGCAGTCCCAAAATATGTGTGAGCGGTCGCCAACCACTCCACATCCTCTCCAACAGTGTATTGCAGCTGGGTTATCTACGAATTTAGAGACCACGGAGGGCGTCTTGAAGAACCTAGCCTTTTAAAGCAAGAAAGAGGCAGAAAATATACAGTAACACCATAAGTGACCACAGAAATTTGCACAAGATTAAGATAACAGACAAACTCCACAGTTATTTAAAGTTACAAGACGTCCCCAGGTAATACTAGTACCGTGTGAATAGGACAAAAAAAATAAATAAATTAGATATTTATAAAGCTAAGACACATTTTATGACTCAACACCGCTCTGTCATTATTGTCATTCCTCTAAACACGCTGTCAGTCCAGATGTTCTGACATAAAGCTGATTAATGTTATCCTCAGGCTGTCTTATTTCAGTAATGTACCTAAATAAGATGGGGCTGTACGGGATACAATCTAGAGGCTACGGGTTTTTCTGTAACAAATCTGATAAAGACAAAGTGAATGGTTTCCATTTCATCTGATTTCTCCTAGTAACTGGGTTTGTTGCATTCAGAAATGTGTTGAATGACATCTGGTTTCTCCTTCGCTGCTAGGTGACCCCTGCACCGTGTCGTCTCAGCTGGAACTGGAGGAAGCTCTGCGCCTCTATGAACTCAACAAAGACTCGGAGCTCATTATCCACGGTGAGCCTTGCTGCTCTCTTCAAACAAGACCCTTATTCATAACATGTACTGTTCAGTTTCAGCATGTGACACGCGGGATATTCTTGTGTGCGCTTGTAGCCAGGAAGATGTCGAAGCAGCCGAGTTTCTTAACCCTGACAGGACGCCGGTTATTTTTGACTTTTTTTGCTCTCGTGTCGATCCACTCGTTTCTTTACGACAAGTGAAGCTGGCAGCGTCACTGAGCTACAGTAAACCAGACCACAGGCCCGAGATCATAGCCGGCAAGCAGTGCCAGCACAGATCTTCATTTTTGGCAGTCACAAACCTTGACTTTTAAGTAGTTAGCATCCTGCCAGTACTTGTAATTGATCTGCTAATATTAGAAGGAGACGAAGTATTACATATTTATCTGGCCTAGTGAAACCTGACAGAATTTAACGTTTACTTTTTGTTGTGTAGATTAAGCAACTGTACCTTTTCATTTAGTTCACTTAATCAGCATACAGGATGTAGCTTTACATATAATATACATTTATATGTGGTTCACCATCAGTCTGGTTGGTTGTAGCTTCCGTTTCATGTCTCTTTGTGGGTTTACTTTTCTGTTTATTTCTGGTCACAGACGGTTAGACACTCTACACAACAGAGAAGCATCAAAACATATGGTTAATGCTCCACTGACCTGTGAAAACCGCGCTCCCTCCACTGTCGATGTCTGTCTGTGGGCCCTTGAGCTAGATCGCTTCCCCCGTCTGAGCTTATCCTACTTGACAAACCGTCGTGCAACTTCACAAATCCAGAGGTCAGGGCTAACTCGGATGCTGCGTTCGAGGGGGGGGGGCATTTGATTGACAGGCTCTGTGTGTTTCCGTATGTAACCTGGGGGTAGCGAGGACGGGGCGGATGTGGTTAATGTAAAGTTTTAATCAAATCAGAGGTGACGGGTCAGTGGTGCCGTGGATGCCAGTGTGACGGCATAGGAAGAACAGGGGGGTGGGGTCAAGAAGAGGATGTGACGGTGCTGCGGGGCGCCGCCAGGTCTACTCGTTAGGGAGCTCGCCGGCTGTAGCCCATGCCTCGCCTCTGACTCACAACACCCCTGGTCGAGTTCAATCTTTCTATCTCTCGTCGACGTCTGTAAGATTGCGTCTTTTCCCACCTCTATGGAAGTTGCGCGCACAAACACGCTCACTCTGTCATGCAAACAGCGCGAGTGAAATTCATCACGAACCGCCCCGAGGCTATAGGTTTCTGCAGCAGGTTGTCTTCTCTGCTGAGGAAGTGAGATGTACGCAGCAGCAGCAGCAGCAGCAGCAGCATACAAACATCCTCACATGAATGCTGTCAGACTTGCCTGTCTTTTAAGATGAAGTGTCTTTCACAGCTAATGATGTCTCTCTCTGTTTTACTTTGCAGTGTTCCCATGTATACCAGAGAAACCTGGCATGCCATGTCCAGGAGAAGACAGTGAGTTCAACCTCTTCCTCCTTTGGTTTTATCTGATTTTGACACCTGACACCCAAGGAAAGCTTTCCGATCAGTTGAGAGAACCCCTTCTTTGTGGAGGATTTAAAAATAACAATTGATTAAACATATGGCTTCGAATAAGGAACATCCGAAAACAAAGGAAACCGGAGTCGTTTGAGTTTTCTTGAAGACGTTTCACCACTCATCCTGTTAGCGTCTTCACGTCTAAATGACTAGAGGGAGTTTAGGTTTTTAGTCGGGACACCAGTAGGGGGGTGTACACTTGAAACTCGCATGACTCATGTCCCTTAAGTACTCAGTACTCGTCTGTAGTTAGAGGAATTTGTTTTCCAGAACTAATTAATACTGTGAATGACCCGTTCTGAAACTCCAGACTTGAGGAGTGAACGTGGGCGAAACTTAAATATAGGATGATTAGACATTTGAGTTTGTTAAATGTGATGTCTAGAAAGAATGTCAACATTATATCAGCTTGTATAGAACTGAAAGGATGTCGGGTATTTTGGCTTTTTACACAGTTAAACAGAAACTACTGATGGTGGTGCACGACTTTCTGTAAATTTAGAGATCAGTTTAGTAGGTTGATGTCTAAAACCTCGGATCTTACAGCTATTTATGTAGATATTGCTTTAATTAGTTGACATTACTTGATAGAAACTAAATTATAATACCATAATATCGACCCTGATTACATTTATTGAAGCGACAAACCTCCATACGGGTGACACATTTTATAGGCATCATTCAAAAGAGCGACTCAACACTTGTTTTTCCTCTCCGCAGAGTCGATATATCGTCGTGGAGCGCGGCGCTGGAGGAAACTTTACTACGCCAGCGGTCACGCCTTTCAGGCCAAACGCTTTAACAGGGTGAGAGACATGATACCATATTCTAGCAGCGTTGGGCTGTTCGTTAAGAATGTAATATAATGTGTTTTTGCATAGCGGTTGAATTGTTTGTAATCAGAGGAGGAAAGAGACATCGACCTCCTTTGAGTAATTTGTGTTTGTCTGTGGGTCAGAAGTGATTGTGTTGATGCGTAACAGTGACTCTGTTGGGGTTTGTCTCTGGGTTTGAGACGTTTCAGAAGTCATTGTTGCTTCGTTATCATCTATTTGGAACATACGTGGGCTTGTTTATGATCATGATTTTTTTTTTTTCCCTTCCGAGCAGCGAGCCCACTGTGCCATCTGTACGGACCGAATCTGGGGTCTGGGAAGGCAAGGCTACAAATGCATCAACTGCAAACTGCTGGTACACAAAAAGTGTCATAAAATGGTCACAGTGGAGTGTGGCAGGCCGATCCAGGTGAGATCTGCAACAAATGTCAAGTTCATTAGCTTGATGACGCAAAGTGGATCATTAGCATCCGTGACTCGCACACACACACACACTGGAAAATTGTTTTCTGTTTCTGTGCTAATTATACTATAATGGTTATTATAATGGTTGTAATGGTGACTGTTATTGTCTAGGAACCAATAATGCCGGACCAACCGCCGAGTCATTTAGACCCGACTGAACAACCAGGTAACACAAACACACAATCAAATAAATCCTAATCAAACACAGTTAAAGGTTATTGCTTCCACAACATCATAATAAAAAAAGGTTAGTTTATTTTGGATTCACAGAGAGGCAAACTGTCCAGACAATAAACCTCTTGTTCTTCTTCTACTCAACAGACATATAAATGTAAAAGCTGTCAGTCAGTCTAAATATTAAATAGCATATTTGTCCAGAGTTTACATGTGATTAATCAGCTTTTATGTCTGTTCTAAATGAAGCCTAAAGGGATATTTTTCAAGTTCTTGATTCAATTTTTTTGATTAACTACGCTGCTTTACGCATATGTATGTTATTATCATTGCAACAATGACTGCGTTTACATGGTCTTTAGTATCCCGATTTTGAGGCTTATCCCGGCTTTGAGCATATCCGGGATATGGTGTTTACATGGAACACAGAGAAACCCGGTTATTCATATCCCCGTATACATGATAAATAACAGTATCCCGTTTTCCGATCGCTGCATCCTATCTGCGCATGCGTGTTTCACGTCTTTTTCAATGTTTTCCAACGCGACCTAACTTGTTCAACGGAGCGAGGTGGAAAACCAGCATCACGTAGCTTTTCCGCAACAGATTTGAATACATCAGCATGTCGGTGTTTTCTGCCATCTGAACACGTCGTTATGTTTGGTTCTTTCATTACTTTAAGGGAAAATTCTGTCTCTTCGTCGCTCCAAAAGTGAGACGTTGTCGTTGCCGCCATGTTGTTTGTATATCTAGTGCGTCACTTGGCGTCACTCGCGCCTGCGCAGACAGTGGGCAGCCGTCAGAAATCGGGATAAGGTGTATACATGCTCCAGTATCCCGGCTTCTATCGGAGTACTCCAGGTAGCAAAGCCGGGTTTCTTGAAATCGGGAAATGGGCATATCCCGATTTCTGAATTCGGGATATGGTGTTTACATGGACAAACACGAAAACGGGATACTTCAATATCCCGATTAAATTCGGGATACTAAAGACCATGTAAACGCAGTAAATGAGATATACTGTCCAGTATATTCTATAACCTCAAATGCACACGTTAATTTTCTCTAATATTTTTAAAAGGCCATGTCATCCGGTGCAACAGTGTAGCTCATTGTTTTGTTCTAAGAGTTTTTAGACAACAGTGAAAACCTGTGGCTCAGAGGGTTAAGCAGTACCTTTGGATTTACAGGAAATACTTGTTATTAGGATCAGTTCATTGTAATAGGTGTTGTGGACTTCGATGTTAAGTTGATGGAGAGGCTACGTCGACAACACAGACCCCTGCGCAGAGCCTAGCGCCGCAACCGACGTGCAACTCCCCAGAAATGTGACTTTGCGACGGAGAGCGCAAGAGCTGTGATTGGTCCGCTTGGTAGAAGCATATTTCCACTTTAGTATTTCCGGCTGCTTCTCCCATCTCCGCAATTTTCGAATAGATTTTTTGAGGTTTGGAGATGCAAACATTTATATGACTCGTCTTCAGCAAAGTTTCAGCAGGAAGTAGAAACAAAAATTAACCCGACTGGCAAAAAAAAAGACACAGCGCCGACTAGCATTTGAGTGGCGTTTTTACGGCGCGAGCGTACAAGTATAAATGGCTCGCACCGCCGCAGGCTGCATGCGTAGGTTACGCCGTCTATGTCCCTCGGAGGTATAAACTCCGCTTAAGTGTCACTTTGGATTTATAGACTAAAAGAACACCAAATACCTGCGATCAGTAATAAACACACTTACCTCAGGAGCTTGTGTGCTTCTGTGTAGCTTTGGCGTTTTACCTACAGCAGCAGACTTAAGTCCAGTCAGGCGGTTGAGAGGCTGACTGGAAGAAGAGAGTGTAGCATCGTTGTGTTTTTTTGTAAGAGAGGCTACTCACAGGACACCTGGGGTGTTGTGGACCGCAGGCATGCAATTTTATTTTCTAAATGCATATATGTTTTATTTAAAGCGCTAATTTTACACCTAAATTATTTATAATGTGAGAAATATTCACTAGTCTGGTTCTGCTTTATTGTTAAACACAAACTGAGTATTTTCTTTTCTCCCTAAGCAGGCAGAGAGAAATGACTCTGGCAGAGCTGCAGAGCTGTGAACAAAGCGTGTGACTGTCTCTCACCTATTTTCTCTCCCTCTTCTCTCCTATATTATTTTTCCTCCCCCTCTCCTTCTGTCTGTCTGTCACTCTGTCTGTCACATTCACCGCTCTCCCAGGCCCTCAGAATAAAGACTCCAGGGAAAGCTTGACTTACGATGGAGAAGAGAAAGAGGTGAGAGAAATCTTTTTCAAACGCCGTCGATCTGCGACTCATGGTCTGTCAACTTGTCATGTTGACTAGATGGATATGTGCGCGTATAATATGTATATTTAGAGGCAGACATCGGCGCCGCTTGTGTGAGAGCGGGGGAAAAAAAGCGTAAGATCACCTGTAATTGGAAGCAAGTTTCCGTCTACTTGTTTTGCCGCCGTGTGCGTTTTAGTGATCCTTCTCTCACCTGCTGTGCATGTGCGATACAGAGAGCCTGCAGACGTAGGCACCCCTCGCATTGCTGTGTGTATTGATTTCCTTTGGTGGAGCTAATAAAGTAACCCTTTATCACGGCTCTTAACACCAGAGGCTGATTAATGGCTCGGGATGTAGTTTGGGGTTTGGTGGGGAGGATTGTTGAAGCGGGAGAGCTGGAAACGGATAAAGAATGGATTGAGTTGGACACAGATAGACAGAGATAAAAGAGGCCAAACCAAATGATCTTATCTACAGTTCCATGTCTGACTCTGGGGATGGGGGCTTGTCACGTGAAGGGAGGTTAGATGGATAGGTAGTCGAAATGGTTCTCTGCAGAACTGATTACAGGAGAGGAGGGACGGTGGAGGACGATAGGTGAGGAAATGGTGGAGGTGGGAGTCAGGTTTACAGAGTAGGACTACGATATAACAAGTGTCTAATGGAATGGAGGCTGCATGATGGGATTTAATAAAGACAAGAAAGTCATTACTGAGATTTATTCTTGAAAAGTGGAGCTCTGAGCTGTTGCAGTCTCATTTACAAAACCACCCAAAGGAAATCTTCCCCCTCGCTTGAACCGAATCATCAGCTCTCTCAATATTTCAGGGGGAAAAAAAATAATCTCGAAGAAGGTTGATGGGCTGAAATGATGCATGACAAATTGTCCCAGAGTCGACTTTATGTTCATCACATCATGTTGTTTTCTGTTTGAATGGTGGTATTTCATGCTCTCTCCCTGTCGCTGTTTTTCCCCTTTCATTCCTTAAATGCTCCCCAGGCACGGAGCAGAGACACGGGGAAGTCGTCCTCCAGCCTCGGCCTGGCTGACTTCGATCTGCTGAGGGTGATCGGCAGAGGCAGCTACGCCAAGGTGCTGCTGGTGCAGCTGAAGAAGACGGAGCGCATCTATGCCATGAAGGTCGTCAAGAAGGAGCTGGTTAATGACGATGAGGTAAACCAGAGTTTTTTTTTAGACAGTACAACAAAAAACAATTCACATATTTGCTAAATAAACACACATTTGTTTTAGGAAAACCAGATAAGAAGGAAACAAAGTGTGTAAAAATTCACCACATCCTCCATTAAAACAAAATCTGCGTCCTTTGATAGATTCAGAATCGTCTTAATTGCCACGTACTCTATGATCGCACATACAAAGAATTTGTTTCGGTGGTTGGTACACTAAACATAAGTCTGGAAGAAATCAAACAATACCGACAATATGAAAAAAGTACACTGATCAGCCACAATATTAAAACCACTGACAGGATAACTAAACAGCATTATGACCAGCTTGTGACAATTCAGTGTTCTGCTGGGAAACTTTTAGACCTGGCATTCGTGTGGATCTTACTTAGACATGTACCACCCACCTAGACCAGACCAGGCACCCCCACCCCATAGCAATGACACTCCATGATGGCAACAGCCATCCCCAGCAGGATGGACAGTTTAGAAACAACTAAAAAAACATGAAGAACAGCACAAGGTGTTGACCTGGCGTCCAAATTCACTAGATCCCAAACTGATCAAGTGCCTGTGGGACGATCCCTCGGCCCATAGGACCCAAAGGCAGGCACCCCTTCAAGGCACAAGGGAGACCTACACAATAATAGTCGTAATATTATGCCTGATCGGTGTAGATCTAACATTGTTTTGGCTTTCCAAGAGTCCAAAATCCAAAACTAGCATAAATACTTACATTAGGGAAGGTTTATTGAGATAATAAGTGACTGCGTTTACATGGTCTTTAGTATCCCGAATTTAATCGGGATATTGAAGTATCCCGTTTTCTTGTTTGTCCATGTAAACACCATATCCCGAATTCAGAAATCGGGATATGCCCATTTCCCGATTTCAAGAAACCCGGCTTTGCTACCTGGAGTACTCCGATAGAAGCCGGGATACTGAAGCATGTATACACCTTATCCCGATTTCTGACGGCTGCCCACTGTCTGCGCAGGCGGGAGTGACGCCAAGTGACGCACTAGATATACAAACAACATGGCGGCAACGACAACGTCTCACTTTTGGAGCAACGAAGAGACAGAATTTTCCCTTAAAGTAATGAAAGAACTAAACATAACGACGTGCTTAGATGGCAGAAAACACCGAAATGCTGATGTATTCAAATCTGTTGCGGAAAAGCTACGTGACGCTGGTTTTCCACATCGCTCCGTTGAACAAGTTAGGTCGCGTTGGAAAACATTGAAAAAGACGTAAAACACGCATGCGCAGATAGGATGCAGCGATCGGAAAACGGGATACTGTTATTTATCATGTATACGGGGATATGAATAACTGGGTTTCTCTGTGTTCCATGTAAACACCATATCCCGGATATGCTCAAAGCCGGGATAAGCCTCAAAATCGGGATACTAAAGACCATGTAAACGCAGTCAGTGACATTTATCAAAATAGTTGCGGTTATTTTGCTGTTGAGCTCTTAATGTATTCTGATCCACCATCTGTGTTTAGGGTTTAAAGGCGTATACTGTATCTGCAGTTCAGAATCCCAAACTGTCTCTACAGTGTGACAATAACAAGATGCCTCCCTCCATTGAGACGTGCGGGTAGTTAATAGTGAAGTCATCAGTCTCCCTTCTCTGCCATGTATAATTAATATAATTAGCACAATCAATGGGAGCTGTTATTCATGGCACAGAGGACATTTGTCTCATGCGAACGAACATCCATCTTGTGTGTCTTGTCTGAAACACTCACAGTTAAGTTGACAGTCCCTGTAGATAAACCATCATGTCGTCAAAAAATTGATCCCCGTCGACACATGTAGCAGCACGGCCGGCGGCAATAGGAGTAGTTAGCCTTGATTAGACGCACTTAGCGTGATTGACAAATTGACAAGTGCCTCGCGATCGATGGTGAAGTGTTCTGCTGTCCCTGCCCTGTCAGTGTGAGCAGCCTCCGTGTCCAGACATATTATCGTCTGGCCATTGATAGACGTCCGCTCCTGCTGCTGCTACTGTCTCAGCCCTATTTTTTTTTTCTCTGCCGCTGCCCACCTTACACATGAGTGAACCTCAAACGTGGTAGCGCGGTCGATGGAGCTCTGTGCTTATTCAGCTTTTATAAATACAAGGGTTTTACCGCTGACTGACACGTGGGCGTGTCTTTGTGTGTTTCTCTTCCAGGACATCGACTGGGTCCAAACAGAAAAACACGTCTTTGAGCAGGCCTCTAATCATCCCTTCCTGGTCGGCCTTCACTCCTGTTTCCAGACGGAAAGCAGGTGGGAGTTTTTCTCTCGTATGAGTCGATGCTTTCTTCAAGGACAAAACTGAGATTTTGATGGAAACTCCACTGGTTCGACAATGACTGGGTACAGATCCTGGAAGTGCTGTTGTGTATGTGAAAAAACTGATATCCCTGGAGGCAGGATTGAAAATAAACTGTCAAAAATATTGAAAGTGAAGTTAGAAAGCTTAGCAGACCTCTGTCGCGTGCTTTTTTTTCTTAAAGCCAGCTTTATGCTTCTGCGTCAGATCTACGCAGATGCAAAGTCGTAACCTATCCAAGTGGCTTACGGCATTGTAAGGGTTTATACCTGTGCGCTGCTGTGTCAGCCACTATAAATACGCCTTTAAAATGCTAGTCAGCTGAGCTGAATTCCTTTATAGGAACCATAGGAACTGAGCGGCTCACGTTGTAAACGTTGAACCATGGTTACTTTTACTGAAACGCAGAGCAGAGAAAATATGTCAGATTGGACGGTGTGTAGGAGGCAGAACCAGGATGTGTTTTGTGTGGCTTGTCTGGAAACGGAGATATGGATAAGGTGCTCCGACACAGAATATAACTTGAAGCGCCATGTTTCATCCGAGAAGACTAAGGGTCTGTGTCCATATAGGTTTATTTTCTGGGGAGTGTTTCATTAAAAAAAGAGTTGTCTTCTATGACAGTATCGTGACAACCTAAGGCTAACCTGACAGACACGTCCGGAACAAGCTTCTTCTCCATTTTCTTGGTTACCAAGGCAACAGGTCCTGCATACAGCAATCAGCCACAACATTAAAACCACTGACAGGAGAAGTAAATAACACTGACTCATCTTGTGACAATCAGGGTTGGGTCAGATTACTTTGAAATGTAATCGATTACTGATTACAGATTACATGGCAAATTTTGTAATCAGTAACGTAATCTATTGGATTACCCAAAACATGTAACGTAATCTGATTACTTTCGGATTACTTTTTACACAACTTGTACAAGACATACACAATCTTATTTTCCTCTGTCTTTAATTCAAAGTTGTGGCGATTTTGCCAAGTACTGAACGTATTTTTGCCGACTGGAACAGGTCTATTCCCAGATAGCAAGAGGCTGGCGGACCACCATCAGCCCACTGGGGATAGACCTGGCAGTCCGCTGGAGTTTTGCTCATCGGTTCACTGGCGGTCCGCGAGCGAGTTGTCGTCAAATGCCCCAATATTTTGCCACTATTGGTCTAAAACCTTTTTCATTTATTCAGTTATACTTCATCCATCACTTTAATAACATTTATTTATGTATTTTCTTAATATTCATGATAAGTTAAATTTCAAGAGATGGTGGTCCAACGGTGGACCACAAGTGGTATGCCACCAGCGGTCTGCTATCTGCCAATCTGATTTTGCTATCTGGGTTGGTTGACGTTGACGGTTCCTCCATCTTGGGTTTTGATTTGAACCTTTTTCTTGTCAAGAAACTACACAGGCAAATGGATGATAATGACAGTGAACAAACAAATGGGCTGCTTGTCAAATGAAAACACTGGCTAGGCTATCATAAAAAAGTTGCATTGTTTGCATGATAAAATGTAATCAGGTAATCCCAACAATGTAACTGTAATCTAATTACGCATTTTTGTATTGTAGTCTGGGCTGATTACAGTTACTTGATTTTTGTAATCTGATTACGTAATCTAGATTACATGTAATCAGTTACTACCCAACCCTGGTGACAATACAATGTTCTGCAGGGAAACTTTTAGACCTGACATTCATTCGTGTGGATGTTACTTAGACATGTAGCACCCACCCAGACCAGACCAGGCATCCCCACCCCATAGCAATGACACTCCTTGATGACAGGATGCAGCCTGACCAAGCCACGCACACACAAACAGTTTAGGAACAACTCAGAAAACATGAAAAACAGCACATGGTGTTGACCTGGTCTCCAAATCCACTAGATCCCAGACTGATCAAGTATCTGTGGGATGATCCACAGAGGACCCTCCCCTCAACCCATAGGACGTTAGAAAACGGGTGACAGTGACAACACTACAGCCTTTCTGAAAATTTCAGTAGTTTTCAACCAGAGGCTATCGGGAGCGACGACACAAAAACTAAAGTACTCTTAAAAGAAACAAAAAATAGAAAAGATCTTGGCCCCAAAGCTTTTTCTCTCGCCGGCTACATTCACTCTCTCGTCATTGGTGTTGCATGGAACTGGACAGTGTCTCTAGGGTTCGGTGTTAAATCGGTTGAGTACTCTTTTAAAGTGGTGGTAGATGTAACAAAATAAGGATAAGCCATCCTGCCATAACAGGTCAAACCCAACTGACAAAATAGGTATTGTTGTTCGTCAGTGTTTCTAAATGACACATCAGAGCCTTTGCTCAGCTTCTAGCCCTGCGGTTAAGGTATGCTTTAACGTAATCAAAACACTTTATTAAGGTCAGGAAAGAGTGTGGTCACAATTAGGGTTTTGGGGGAAATCCCAGTCATAGTGAAAACATGTTTACTGTATGAGTAAAGAGCAAACTTGAAGTTAAGAAGAAAATGTCCGTTGAATTGTGTGTCATCGGGTCTTCGCTGGCTCGTGCTTTGTGCACCCATCCATTATGTATTAGAGATGATTAAACACATGACTAATACAACATTTTTTGTTACTTTCCACAGACTCTTCTTTGTTATTGAATATGTAAACGGTGGAGATCTGATGTTCCACATGCAAAGACAAAGGAAACTCCCAGAAGAACACGCCAGGTAGAGTCTTCGCCTCGTGTGTAATTAAAAAGAAACACAGGCCGATTTGCAGATTTTAACCCATCACTCTGTTGCAGATTCTACTCAGCGGAGATCAGTCTGGCGCTCAATTACCTCCACGAGAGGGGAATCATCTACAGAGACCTGAAACTGGACAACGTGCTGCTGGACTCCGAGGGACACATAAAACTAACAGACTACGGCATGTGCAAGGTGCGGCTTGCCGATTAAAGTCTGCCTTCTAATGATGGCACAATGCAATTTGGATAAAAGCACCTGAAAAGCTGCAGACGTGTCCGTTTACAGCGCTCATGAGATGATCTCACGGCAAATGATCTTTTTGTTTTTGCAGGAGGGCTTGAGACCAGGCGATACGACGAGCACTTTCTGCGGCACCCCCAATTACATCGCCCCTGAAATACTCAGAGGAGAGGATTACGGTGAGAATTACAACACGGAGGCACTTACCAGAAATGCTATCCTGATGATTGTATTTAATAAAGTACATGAATCATTTTGTAGGAATATCCGAGATGCTGCTCTGAGTTACAATTTTCGATGCAGACGCTGAGTTGTCTGCATTGTGCTCATACTGTCTCTACATTATGATATTAAAATAAACTAGTAAGCGTCTCTGTGAGGATAGAGGGACATCGGCAAAACAAGAAAGACATAATAAGAAGCATGAGCTAAAGGTGAGCTAATAAACTACACTTGAGGTTGGCTGTTTGCATGATGCACCTTAGACAAATACAATACAACTCCTGACATTTACACAACATGATGCTGCCACCCAAGAGCTTCACAGTTGTGAGGGTGTTCTTTGGCTTTCAAGCCTCACCCTTTTTTCCCACGAACATATCACTGTTCATTTTTGCAAAACAGTTCAGTTTTTGTTCCCCTGTGTGCAGCTGCAGACTGTTGGCTGTAGTTTTTATGCTGATTTTAGTGTCTTTTTTTTCTTGCCGAGGAAGCTTTCAGGTTATGTCAATTGAGGACACGTTGTACAATTCAGTGTTCTGCTGGGAAACTTTTGGACCTGGCATTCTTGTGCATGTTAGACATGTAGCACCCACCTAGACCAGACCAGACCAGGCACCCCCACCCCATAGCAATGACTCTCCTTGATGGCAGCAGCCATCCCCAGCAGGATGGACGGTTTAGGAACAACTCAAAAAAACATGAAAAACAGCACAAGGTGTTGACCTGGCGTCTAAATTCACTAGATCCCAAACTGATCAAGTATCTGTGGGATGATCCACAGAGGCCCCTCCCTTCAACCCATAGGACCCACTAAAAACATTCTGGTCATAATGTTATGCCTGATCGGTGTACGTATCTTCACATTGCTGTTGGGATTTCTACTTTTCATACCAAACTACCTTCATATCTCGGAGACAGAACACGTCTCCTTTCTGAGCGCTATGGTGGCTGTGTGGTCCCGTGGTGTTTATACTTGCGTAGTATTGTTTTCACAGATGGACGTGGTACCTTCAGGCATTTCAAAATCTCTCCCAGGGATGAACCAGACTTGTGGCTCTTGGCTGATTTCCTTTGATTTAGATTAGATTAGATACAACTTTATTGTCATTGCAGACAGTACAGACACATAAACAACGAGATGTAGATTGACATCTAACCAGAGGTATAAATAGCAAAAGCCCCTGATGTCAGACTAAGAGGGTGAGAGTTTGAATGTAGTCCTTAAAAGTAAAACCACAGATAGACCTCCTTTTGACTCAAATGAGCTAATCAGAAGTTTCGAAAGCTATGACATTATTTTCTTTTCAAACCTCTGACTCACTGGGAGGAGAAATAATCTATCTTTAAACAACTGTCATACACAAAGTAGAACGTAAACAACTTAGCCAAAACTTTGGTTTGTTAACATGACACGGTCAGTAAAAGCTAACCCAGACCTCAGCAGTGAAATGAAGCTAAAGAAGAGGTATTTATAAGATCCTCTGAATAAATGCTGCTCCAGCTAAACTCACGACGTAAAGAACAGAGATTATTGGTTGGAAAAAATGATGCCGACTACGTATGTGACTCAAATGTAAATGTTTTACAGACATTTATACCAACAAAGGTTAGGTTTCGTTTCAAGTGATCAAGTCAAATATTCATTTAGACATCATAACCAAGTGTCTCATGTATCTACACATGGTGCCATAAAAATAGAAAGAGCTCCCTGGATACCAAAGATGGTATCATAGCGACAAGTTCCACTGTTTAAAAAAAATAAAATAAAAAATTATATATATATATATATATATATATATATATATATATATATATATATATAATAATAACAACACTCATCTTTTTGTAATGTTTTTTCCCCCAATGAACATAGCAGATGTTTTTCTCAGTAGATATTTTGACATGTTGCAGAAGTAAAGCCACAGACGTATCAACATGTCGCTGTAATAATTAGGTCACACCATGGTGCTGTACGTAATGTGTTGTCTGCCTCGTAGAAAAAGAAAACTAGATACTGTTCGATTACTTTATACTCTGACTACTTTAGTTTCTTATGCTGTTTCCACACCATACAGTGCCGCTCAAGCACAGTCAGTCCAATTAAAAACCAATTGGTGAAACAAACACATAAGATTGATTCGTTAAAAAAGGGTGAAGACAGGTATGTGGTGTCGGCTTAAAGCTTCCATTAAAAATTACTTTTAGCCTTATGCTTCTTAACCATTGCCTCATTGCTGCTTAACATATATATATATATATATTTCATATCTCCCTAATCTTTATTTTAAATCTCATATTTTACCCATCTTCAGGCTGCTCTCGAAGCCAACAAAAGGTCATTACAGATCTTTTGAGTCACTGGAATTTCAGATTTGCGTTACCTGCAAATGCTGATGGATAAACCTAACCTAAGAATAAAATACAAATAAATAAAAACTTTCCTTTGTGTCGTTTTGATTTTTAAAATTATGTGAATCGAACACAGGCACAATTTCTATGTGTGCAAAAGAGGTTACGAAATTAAAGTCCTATCTAATATCGAGCGGAATAATAAATTTTTCGGGCGGCACAGTGGTGTGGGTTCGATTCCATCTGTGGAGTTTCCATGGTCTCTCATGGGTACTCCGGCGTCCTCCCACTGTCCAAAGACATGCTCGTTAGGTTAACTGGTGACGCATGTCTCTGCGTTAGCCCTGCGATAGACTGGAGACCTGTCCAGGGTGTAACCTGCCTCTCGCCCAATGACAGCTGGGTTAGGCTCCAGCCCCCCCCCCACCCCCACCCCTTCACAGGAACAAGCAGTTACAGAAAATGAATGAATGAATGACAGTTTTACTACGTCTCCCTGCGTTTGCTCTAATGGCTGGCATTAATGTGAAGGCTGTCATTGTTGGTAGGGCTCTGATAATATGCAGAAACACCATGCTTTCAAGGTGCAGGCGGTTGCTGTGGTAACCCCAAATCACTGGCGTTCGTGTTGCAGTAATTTAAATTGTATATTTTTTTGTTTGTTTTTTTCAAAAGCATGTTTGAGTGCTCACTGGTTTTGTGTTGCTGCACTCCTGGCAACACAAATATTAGCTGTAACTACAATATGTGTGTGTCTGTGTGTGTGTCTGTCCCAGGGTTCAGTGTGGACTGGTGGGCGCTCGGCGTCCTGATGTTTGAGATGATGGCGGGCCGGTCGCCCTTTGACATCGTCGGCAGCTCCGACAACCCCGACCAGAACACAGAAGACTACCTCTTCCAAGGTAACGCACACACACACACACCTGAGCAGGTTCATCGCTGGAGGAAAAGCTGCTGCGTGGAAACATGCAACACCTCCTGTATCAACACCTTTCTAACGGCTTCTCTCGGTATCAGCCGCATGCCATCTGTTACAGGAGAAATGTGTGAAAGCATGTGTGTTTTTGTCATCGTGTTATTGTGTTGAATGTATAGAGAAAGTCACTGAAGGCTTGTGGTACAGTTGAACTAAAAACTGCGGTAGTGTCAGCAGCCGCTTCTGTCGTTTTAGCTTGAGGGGACATTTTGACTCAACCTCTCGTCTTCTGGTTCTTCCCCTCCCCCCCTATTTCCTCTCACCTCCTGCAGTAATATTGGAAAAACAGATCCGAATCCCCCGCTCGTTGTCAGTCAAAGCTGCCAGCGTCCTCAAGGGATTCCTCAACAAGGTAAGAAGGGGTCAGACAGGCCCGTGTCAATCTCAAACAGTTTTGGCCTCTGCTGGCCCCTGAGAATGACATCAGTGTGATCTTTGTCAAATTCCATCTCCTCACTGTCTGACTCATTTTTCTTTTTTTATATTCTCTACCTCCTGCCCCCGTGATGCCTCATTGTGGCTCTCGCACCTTTTCGCCTGTCTATACCTTTTCCTTTCTCGCCAGAATCCCAATTTGCTTTTTATACCTTCTTTGCAGATTGTCTACCGTCTCATGTTCTCCGCCTTTCTTGCCGGTTTTATGACTCGTTATCGGTCTCTCACCCTCCTCTCCCCCTTCGCTTCCACAGGATCCCAAGGAACGCCTGGGCTGCCACCCTCAGACAGGCTTTGCAGACATCATGGGCCACCCGTTCTTCAGGAACGTCGACTGGGACCTTGTGAGTGATTTCACCTTCATTCTCTGTATTTGCGTGGCCCTCTGTAGACCTGGTAGTAACATCTGATCGCAGTTGACCAGCTGTAACTCTGCGTGTTCAGACCTAGCATTAAAATTCGTCTCTGCGTAGAAGGTGGGACGTCTCGCGTGACCGGCTTTGATCCGACTCAGATTATAATTTAAAGCCTGGAAGTGTCCATATGCACCATAATCTCACTGCAAAAGTAAATTAAGACACGTCTCGATAAGACATTATTGAGAAAACAAGCTTTTATTTTCTGATATTCAATAATTAAATTTATCTGTGAAGGTTCCAAGTCATCAGGGTCATAATATATACAAAAATAAGTTCATTTATGAGTTTTTCTT
Organism: Chelon labrosus; assembly: GCF_963514085.1. Taxonomy (NCBI): domain Eukaryota; kingdom Metazoa; phylum Chordata; class Actinopteri; order Mugiliformes; family Mugilidae; genus Chelon; species Chelon labrosus. The sequence goes on along the minus strand of NC_140342.1, from coordinate 19,057,269 downwards.
TAGATGTATTCATTCGTTTAATTGGTTAACGTCTACAGAATATATCAAGAGGTTCTCTTTACAAACAAAAAACATTCATAATATCCGTTTTTGTTCTTTTTCTGAATGAATGAGGATGAGATGTCAGATGTCAGGATGTATTTTGCGGTCACAAGCGACCCAGACCTCCTCCAAGTGTAGTCTGACTGATCAGACCTTCATACAGGTGTTTTTCACACTTGTCCTGAACACGGCTTGTGTCTCTCGCCACCTGCTCCCCCCCTCTCCATTTACCCTCATTCTCCACCTTAATCATGGCTTCCATCACAGTCTCAAATGAAGGAAATCAGCACTGGTGCGTGCCTCCTGCCAAATAGGTCAGAACTGACCCATACAGTATATTGATTATGGAGAGAAGGGGAAAAACAGGAAGCTGCTACTCGACAGCAAAAGGTCAATTGTAAGTGCACGGGGTCACCTTCTCTCTCCGTGCTGCCCTGCAGCTGCAGACGCTGTGTCAGGGCTGAGAGTTATTAGCTATGTGATGAGACTCGTGTCCTTGTCGAATGCAGGCGGTTAGAAACAAACAGGCCAGACAGGAGACTGACAACAGCGGATAGAGTGACTAACACGTGGACGGAGGCAGGAAGCCAAAGATGGAAAGGAAATGAGAGGAGACGGATCAGAGAGGGAGCGTATAGAGCTGAAATGTTGAGCTCTGGATGGTCAGTGATTCATGTGCATAACGAAGCCATTAATAAATCTAATTTTAATCTAACGCCCCTGTGAAGTACATCGACCTTCACTGGGGTTGCGGTAATCGCAGACGCGTGTTGCTTTCTCTTTAGCTTTGCAGGTCATTGATACTGAAAACTAAATGTTTGACTGCTAACTCGCTTCTTGCTGTGACTGGTGTTCGTGCATTTATGCTTGAAAACTTATAACCCTTTATGAATGTGGAACAGAGGGCAGGGAATTAATATCCCAGACCTGTCACTGGTTAGGCATCTCAGAATCACTGCAGGGATGCCAGGGAAATTTAAACTATGACTAAAAATACTGGGTTATTTCTGAAGCTTCCTGTTCTCAGGTTCAGCAGGGAGTAACCTGAAGAATGAATGAGATTCCCGGTTTACGACAACCTGAACCGTAAAGCTAAACTGGTGTCGGTAGATTTAAAGAAGCCTGATGAGGATATAAATTATTGTAATTACTGATTAATAATGAATAAGGCCATAAAATGTTTGCAGAATTAAACTTACTGACGATGAAAACCTTAAGACAAAACTTCTTGATGTTTGGCATCTGTGCTGTTATTTTCTCTTTAATTCATTAACATAAATTCAGTGATTTGATGTCGGTCGTAGGCCAAGTCGACTGCACTCAGATAAAGTGCAAAAAAATTATATTTAATCTTAAAACCAGTATATTTTGCCTTATTTAAAATTAAATAAATTACACCGCTCCACCGCTTTGCTGTCTGTAGTGATATTTTTAGAGACCAGAAGCAGAAACGTGATAACAAATCTGTAATTAAAGTTTCTTTATATCGATAGATTTGGCTAAATGCCTTTAGAGAAGAGGGACTTTAAAACACGTGTAAAGGATCAGGCACATTTCATCTCTAAGGCAGACAGACATGTGCAGTCGAATGAGGACAGACAGCTCAACAGGGATCACCATGACCTCTTTTTCCCTGTTTGGTCTGGAGCAGGGACCCAGCAGTCGGTCATAGTGTCTGGACAGATCAGCTTACACCCCTCCTGCCCCCGTCTCTCCCAACCCGGTCCCAACCCTGAAAGTTTGCCCTGCGGTGAACCCTCTGGCCTGCAGGGGGAGCAGGCGCAGACGCAGGAGCTTCAGAGAGTCACCTGTAGACTGTGATAAAGATAAGCACAGGCAGTGGGTCAAAGTACAAGTGCCTCGGCAAGGGTTTAGTCTAGTGTTTTTAAAGAAGTGTCTTTATTTTTGGATTTAAATCTGTGGTAGGATAAAAGAAGAGTGCATTTTTAAATAATCGATTTTTACGTTTAATAAGAAAAGCAGCAGATCCCTACTTTTTGACAAGCTGGTCTCAGAAAATATGGTTAAATGATCATAAAAATACTTAATTTTCTTTTGATAAACCAATTGATTACTTGCATCGTTACGGCTTAATCTCACTCGTGTGTTTTAAGGTCATTTTGTTCCTTTGTTGTTTTTCCAGCTGGAGCAGAAGCAGGTGGTCCCTCCGTTCAAGCCCAACATCTCAGGGGAATTCGGACTGGACAACTTCGACGCCCAGTTCACCAACGAGCCCATCCAGCTCACGCCTGACGACGAGTGAGTTCCCGCTTTAGTCGCTCCAACATTCATTTGTAACTCTTCAGTAAACTGACACGCCGACTCTTTCTTCGTTTCAGGGACGTGGTCAAGAAGATCGACCAGTCGGAGTTCGAAGGGTTCGAGTACATCAACCCTCTGCTGATGTCGGCGGAGGAGTGTGTGTGAGGGACGTTTTTGCTCATGCTCACCACACACGTACACACACACACACCCAAACGCGCGCGCATACGCTCACACACACACACAAACAGTCATGCACGCGTTTACGTGGCGTCTCGGTGTCTTCAAGCTGCATGGTTACGAGACAACTCGACGACATCTACCTTCTGTTTGAGGGCCGCACATGCACAGTAGAACGCTTATTTGCCAAAACCAGTCTCACACTCTGCCATTTATAACCACTTGCCCTTAAGCCTACCTTCTTTCTTAATTATTTTTATATCATATAAATCTGCACTGATATCAATTCTCTCATCGGGGCCTCTTTATCGGTAGCCAAACGAGGCTACAAAGTTCTTCCAAGGAGGGGTTGGGAGTGGGTTGGGGTGAGGCGCGACCCCTGACAGATGAACTGAGCATCCTCTCCTTCCAGCTGGCGGGGTGTTTTCAATGCATATTTTATTTGTATATAAACTATTGAGGACAAACGTTAGAAAAGGCCTTTTTAGCTTCAAGCCACAATTGGACAAAACTGTCACCTTGGTCATTTTTTTGGGATTAGCATTGTCGCGACACCCCTTCTGTAGAGAAAAGAATCATAACACTAAGCCTTTTAAAAAATAAAAAATAAAAATAAAAAAAAGAAAGAAAAAGATAAAAATCTATATATTTTCTCATGTTTTATTTAACTACACAATGTCAGTCATTAAAGTGTTAAATGTCCAGCCTGGGTAACAGGACCAGATGAAAACTCTGGAAACATCTGGAAACTAAGAGTCTGCTTCACGTCCCTTCTCCCAGAATGAAGGAACACCAACAGCAGTATAACACTAATAATGAGGTAACACTCTCAAACTGTGAATGAAAGAGCTCGCTATGCTGGGAAATGGGCTGGAAGAATAGCACACGATACCATGAACGCTGGAGCACAGGTTTAATTTCACTGTGCAGACCATCCATGAGATACACTTTCACACAGGACCAAAAAAACATTTTCTGTAAAATGTCTTGCTGGTACGTATTAGAAAGGTACAGTATATGTAAGGAAGATGTGCTGTCCCAAGTCATAGAATTTATATATCCAGATTTTTCTTTGCTCATTTTTTTTTTTTAATACTTTGCCTTTCTGAAACGTATGTTCTGTTGTTATTATTATTATTATTATTTTGTATTTCCTCCATTCCATGTTGGTTTATTTGTCCAAATCAAAAAAATCAAAGTGATTGTTGAAACAAGAGCTCAGTTACAAGTCCAAAACCTCATAACACGGCGCGGTTTGATCCTGAAATGTGGTTTTAAAACTGTAATCTGTATCTGCTGTGCTCCAGTTTTTTTTTTTTCCCCTGTATCTAGCCCACAGCTACTTTTCAGATTTTATAAAACTGCTTTAAAGCTTATAAAATCCCAGAGGATTCACTCTGACTGTAACAACACTACGTGATGGTGCATGAAGTCGAAGCGTCTCTCTACTTGGAACATGTACTCACACGGTGACCAGAGGAACACATTCATTCATCTGTTACACTTGTTACTTTCGCTTTATCGTTATTTTTGTGAATAATCAAATTTAATTTAGATTATTTTTGTTTATTTTTTATCACTACATTGATTCCAAAACGTTACTAGGTGAACCCAATGAAAACACTATTTGTTGTATTTGTTGTGTTTTTGGGGATGTTTACCATCCGCAGGACTCTGGTGAACTTTATATTAGTGTTCAAAGAAAAGAAAAAAAGAAAAAAACACAGACGGTAAAATAAACATTTTATTTCTCTCCTTGTGGTAATATGTGTTTGTCAGTGTGGGTCTTTCATTCGTTTAAAAATGTATTTCCCTGATTTTACTCGCTGTGAAGACAAACACTCGCCTTACATAATCCTGTCTGTGGCTCCGGAGGAGTTTAATCAAGTCAGAGACAGTAACCCAGACAATGTTATGGTCCTCTGATATATATATTGAGTTAGCAGGGATTGTATTACGGAACCTGTTTGAATAAGATGTTTTATCTTCACACCAAAAGATCAGATATTTCTTCCTCAGCTGCAGACATCTCAGAGTCTCTTTTATTAAGTTATTATTGTCGCTTGCAGCCCTTCTCCCCCAGCATCAAAAGAATTACTACTAAGGCACCTGAGTACCGTTTTATTAATATAATGTAGAAATGTCTTGGAGGTGAGTCATCACGAGTTCTCTCAATATAAAAAAACACTAGAAAAAGTGTTTCTTTCATAGAAGAATGACGTCTGCTTTTATGTAATTTACATGAAGTGGACGCTTCCTGGTAGAGACTTTTTTTAGTTTATTTCCTGCCTGACAAAAAACACATTTTTCCCTTGAGATGAGTTACAGAAACTTGACACTCATTCTGAATCATATAGAGAAAGGTACAAAAGCACTATTCTGTTTCATTGAACGCTATAGTAGCCTGCAGGTGCTGTTTATTTAACCAACATGTCAGATCTATTCTGCAACTTGTGTGTGTTTGAGGTTGATTATAGTTGCATGTTATTAGGTTTATTTGGCTTTACCTGACTCTGGTATTTATACAGCTGACTGTAATCTTTAGGTTTTGTCAGGACAACAAATAGTTTTGGTGGAGGACCAGTCTGAAGGCGTTACCATGCTAATGTTTACGCGGGATAGTGTTTTAACATCTTAATATTGTGTGTTAGAATGCTAATGTTCAGGTGGACTAGTGTTTTACAAGGGTCCACATCTTAGTGTAGCGTGTTAGCATGCTAATGTTCAGGTGGACTAGTGTTTTACAAGGGTGCACATCTTAGTGTAGCGTGTTAGCATGCTAATGTTCAGGTGGACTAGTGTTTTACAAGGGTCAACATCTTAGTGTAGCGTGTTAGCATGCTAATGTTCAGGTGGGATAGTGTTTTACAAGGGTCCACATCTTAGTGTAGCGTGTTAGCATGCTAATGTTCAGGTGGGATAGTGTTTTACAAGGGTCCACATCTTAGTGTAGCGTGTTAGCATGCTAATGTTCAGGTGGGATAGTGTTTTAACATGGTCACCATCTTGGATTAGTGTGTTAGCAAGCTAATGTTGAGGCAGCGTACTCTTTTACCGTGGTCACCATCTTGGTTTAGCATGTTAGCATGCTAATGTTTTTCACAACATAGTATTTTACCATGGTCACCATCTTAGTTTCCAGTGTTAGCATGCTAATTTGTAAGAGGAATAGTGTTTAACTATGGTCACAATTTTGGTTTAGCATGTTAGCATGCTAATGTTTATGGGGTTTATTGTTTTACCATGGTCACCATCTTAGTTTGGTGTGTTAGCATGCTAATGTTTGGGCAGTAAAGTGTTTTACCATGGTCACCATCATAGTTTAGCACATTAGCATGCTAATATTTGAGCAGCGTAGTGTTTTACTTAGTTATACTAGTTTATCTAAAAGGTGTGTTCTTCTTGGCTCATGCAACACATGACTACCACTGTCTACCATTGTTTTACTGCTGTGACCAGACCTGAGCTCTCACCCATATGGGTGTCTGGAGAGAAGGAAATTAGACTTAAGGTGTTAAGCCTGAGCTTTTCCACTGCAGCTGCCCGTGTCTGTGTGGGTCATGTGACTCCTGCCTGGCTTTTGGAAGGGCCTTGACATCTCCGGAGGTGAAGAGGTCATCGACACCGCAGTGCTCCCCTCTGGCCTCACGCACTGCCGGGTGTTAAAAGGTGAAACAAGGGGTCGCGGAAATGATGATGTGTCTAAAATAATAAAATGGATTGATTGGTGTGATGCAATAACTCACACAATGGTGAACAGAAACCCATTGTGCGAGGCTTATTCCATGCCCCGCTCCACTAAATCATCGTGCATTGTCTGAAGTGAACCAGATTTTGCGGAAAACGACTTCCCTTAATGAACCGAACAAGACAAATGCAGCATTGCTGCGCGCGGGACGAGGATGAATGTCTTTGCATAATACTGTATTCCCCTGATGGTGTGTTTGACATTGTTCCTTTGCCCTCTCTGGTGGAGAACGGGGGTACACCTCCCCAGGCACTGTTGCTCCACATCACCGCGTGGAAGAGAAGACTAACCTTGTATAATTAATGATGTAAAACAGAGCGGGATCTGAAAAAAAAAACATCCTGTTCTAATTGCGCTTATCTTGTTGGCGTTTTATTCGGCCCCTGAAGGGATTAATTAAGCAGCAGAAGAATCATACTTGGTGCTAAATGCAGTCCCTTAGTAAAACACATACTGCAATTTAAGGTGCATTCACTTGGCACAGCCTACACTGTATTTATAGTGCTCTTGAATGTTGCTCTGGGAGTTAATCTGAGGGATATCCAGCGTCTGAAGTTGCTGATTCCTCCCTCCTCATAATCATCCTCTCGGCGTGTGCTACTTCAGTGATTGTAATGATGCAGTGGAGGTATCTTGAGTAATAGTGTAAGGAAAACATTAGTTTCATTAGCAGACACTTGACACGATTCGTCTAGAGCCACCACTTCAGAAACACCTTCATACTGTATATAAATGAGCGGGACTTCCAAGTGATGAAGGAGTCCCGCTGCAGTAGGAACGTGAAGGTTAAACTGACTTGGTGAAGAGCTCTGAACGGGAGTTAAAGACTGAAATAGCAGCGTACAATTAATCATCCAAAACGTCAAAAACGAGGGTGATGAAAGTAGCAGTGCAATCATAGGTACAAATTTGGGTCATGACATGTTGCTGCATTTGGAAATCCCCCGTATGATGAGCATGTCTGTCACATTTCTGCCTGCCCTCGGCTGAACTCCTCCTTCCCATTAAATTTGTTTTATTTTTCTTACTCGAAATCACATGCTGTGAGTGTGTCATAAGAGTTAGTGGCCAGTACTAAGAAGCCAGCAAACAACTAAACTCCAAACTCAATCAGTTGACTCAAACAGAAAGTACAGCGTCCTACACCAGGGCTTTAAAAAACAACAAAAAACGTATATGATTCATTAGACTGTCCTGGATTCATTTAATTTAAAGCTAATATTTATGGGGACACAGATGAAGGATCTGAATTTAACGTAATAAAGAAGAAATAATAGATACGGAACAAAATCCTTCTTCTTTGGCCTGTGTCCAAATGTATTTCAAGTGTTTCTTAAGGTAGTATGCAGTTTTAAGGGAGACCAGTCAAATTGTTTCCTTATTAGGATTCAAAAAGTTCACTGTTTAGTTTTATTGATGAACTCCAGAATTCAACATTCATTCATTCATTCATTCATTCATGTAACAACTTGTCCTGTGATGGGTCGCTGGGGGGGCTGGAGCCTATCCCAGCTGTTATCGGGCAAAGAGGCGGGGTTGCCAGAGTTCAAAATGGTTTTTGTAAAAACTGTAAATCTGCTTTATTGGCTAAGTACATATACACGCGCGCACACACACACACACACACACACACACACACACAATGTGTTTGTTGTCTTTCCTCCATTTTTTCACACGGTGTAGGGGTTAGGTGCCTTGCTCAAGGGCTGACAAGTTTTATTTCCTTGCAAGAAAAGGTCAGTCCTCACCCGAGCGGTAATGGTAAAGGCCCTGAGCGTGGCGAGACACAAACATTTATACCTGAGGAACGCCCCCCCCCCCCCCCAGGTTTCACACTCCTTTGTCTTCTGCAGGTATCGGAGTCTAGACATTATCAATTTGCAAGTGATTAAAGACAAGGGTCTTGGAGAGAGAATGGGAGGTGGGGCATCTCAAATGATTGAATTTGCAATTACAGTTCCTCCCTTTTGATTATTAATTAATCACTGACGAAAAAGGAAAAAGAGAAAAAAGAGGTAATAGTCAAAACTTACTAATTCACACATATCTGATTTTAAAATAAAGTGAAAGACAATAATGATAATTGGGGAAATGATGGGGATCCGGGTTGTGAAAGGACGTTACGTTCTGGTCCCCACTGTTAACATTTACACGAACATATGTGGAGGATTGGTTTATCTTTTTTAGTGAACATGTTAGACAAGCATTTCAACACACACGGAATTGAGGTGATGAGTAAAAAGAAAACAATGATGACCGGAATAACCAGTGTTAAAAACCAAGATAACCATCCTTGGCTCCAAGACTTCAGCCGAGAGCCATGAGCTATTCGCCGTTGGTTCGGGTCGAATGACATTTTGCATATGTTCAATGAAGTCTGTGATGTTCTCATAGTCGAACCAGAGTGGCCGGACACTCCCAAGTCCACCTTTCTGACCACTAGACAACTAGACAAGAGTACACAAGGACAAATGAATGTTTCATTTTGACACATCTAAATTAATTTCATTGTCCTCTTTCACGTGCAGTATAGTCATATATGGCGTCTTTGGCGTTAGATGTCTAGTCTCAGGATGCTAAATGTGTTAAGAGGACTGGGTATGAGGCAACCAAATTAATGTTTCTCTGTTAATATTATCAATTTAAATACATTTTCTCTGTATAATGTCAAGAACACAACTTGCGTCAAGACACTTCACAGAACCCAGAGCCTGAAACCTCAAGAGCAAACACTAAGGTGATGGTGGCAAAGATAACACTTTCTTCTGAAGAACCCAGCTCATGAGGGGGAGGGGGGGGGGGGGACATCTGCTACGGAGAAAGGAGTAGATAAATCCATACATGCATCTGGATAAATCAAGCATGATACAAACAAGACTACATGACACATGGGAGATTGATAACGGATCAATAGGACGCATTGGGCCGTCGTTATTATACAGTAAAACTAATGGTCTCCACTATTAGTTGTGTTCATCCACTCAGAGCAATCTCATAGTTCAGGGAACACGGAAATTCTTCCAATGAGTTTTCCGCGCGCCGAAGTATACAAATTATGAATAAATGCTGTCGGATCAATACTCACATATATGCAGATATCATGGAGCTGTGGTACTGGAATTAAAATCAATAGGGGAGGCCAGATGCTGCTCATTGTGCATGTTCACACACATATTGGTGTCCTGGATTTGATCTTATTTTGGATATATATGTATATTGTTGTGTACGGTATGCTGGCTTTGTCTTCATTTTTCATCTTGTTCTGCGCCAACAACTACTGCCCATAAATCATAGTATCCTGATGTCTGTCAGAGTGTTATCTCGGTTTCTAAGAAGCAGGATATAGCCTTATCTAGGTTTTAAAGAACTAGTTTATGAAACAAAAGGACAGTAATGAGCGCGTCTTAAACCTACCTTTACAGCTGTGTTTACTGCCATTACATCACTTCCATCATTCTGTCTACCTCCTGTTTAATTATAAGAGCCAGATGTAGCCAGATGTGATTATCTGGCTTCCAAATAAGTAACAAACCATTCATTTTTCTGGAGCCAGATGCTGAAGACATGACACATGCGTTAAATGTGGCTAGGTGAGAGCTGATGCAAGCGATGACACACATCGCAGAGCAGAATAAGACTGTGAGTATCCGTCCAAGACTGTCTGACACCTCCGAGTCGGCGGTGAAGGTGTGCAACCTCAGACCGACACTTCAGCGAGCATCATTACCCTCAAAACACGCACGCATCCACTGAATAACTTTGGACGTATTTCAATATCTCCCATTGATCCCAGACAGGGCGTATGAAAACGACTATGAGGTGTCTGCCCCAGGGTCCACTTAGTACTGAGTCCAATAACACTCTGACAGAGTCTCAGCTAATGGAGAGGCTTCTCAATATACCAGTCTGCTCTGTCTGAAGAATCCAACAACCCCCCCCACTGCCACCACTTCCACCTTCTCCCTCATCCTTCAGCTTTTTGCTTTATTCCACTAACGAACAATCAGTGCTGGTCGCATTATTGCACATATGAGATTAATTTACTCCCCGCAGTACACAGAGTGATGTTATTACAGGAAAATCAATGTCCCTCTTGTTGTTCTCTGGGGCTGGACAGGGTGTACGCTCATCTGCTCTCATAATACAACTGCTGACCTTGCTGTCAGAGAGTGAGCCAGAGAGAGGCTGCGGCAAAAAGGCCGACCGCGTTGTTTATCAAAGCGTTATCAAGCCCTCTCTGCTCTCACAGACGTGTGACATCAGATTGTGGGTCAGTCAGCCAGCCAGCCAGCGTCCAGGGTGCACTCCAGCTGAGAAAAAGCCAGCATATGTCGACGGAGCACGATGACTTTTATAGGTTATGATTTCTGCTATTAAATAAAAAACAGGGTTTGATTGTGTGTATTCAGGCTCAAGCTTGAAATACAAGATTTGTAATTCAGATACCTTAACTTCTCACCTCCCAATACTCAGATTTATTTATTAACTCCCACCATGTCCACTAGCACAATAGACCTCCTGAATGACCTCTTGACCTTTTGTGGAGGACAGGTCCATATAAAGAAGGGGGAGGGGAGCTTTCAGGAGAGGAAGCCACCATTTTGGTGCCTGGGTGAGCTTGTCCTCTTTTAGCCTTTCTTTTTAGTAAAAAAAAAAATAATTGATGGCAAGCCAGCAACATAGATAAGGCAAGTGTCATGTCAGTCCATGCCAGAGCAAATGTCAACCAAGGCCATATCAATAAAAATAACCCGTAACAAGACTGAAGCCAAACATAATCAGACACATGAAGCCGAAATGTAGGTTACACTACCTGAAGATAACGGCTACCAACATTATTTTAAATGTAAATGTCAAACAATGATATGTTTGTATCATTCTTAATGCATTTATTTAGGTGTTGGGTGGCAATTTGAACAAAACAAGATGTTTTAATGGGCACTGCCGCTATTTTTTTTTTTTTTAATACAGTAAAATCAAACTGAGAATGTAAAAAATAATTACACTTTAAATTCCAATCTTCACCTAGAAAAGACTAAAGTCAAAAATAATCAGACACTACCTGAAAGTCAAAGAACAGTGTGGTAAATCCTGTTTATATCATTCTTGATGCATTTATCTACGTTTTGGGTGATCATTTGAACAAAAGAGGACTTCTGAAGATGTTTTGATGGAAAATTGTGCTCTTTTACACTTTTATTCTATGCCGAAAATACAATTACAACTTAATTTTCTTCAACGTCAATAGAAGCTGAAACCAAAATGAATCAGACACATGAAGCCAAAATGTAGGTTACACTACTTGAAAGTCAAAGGAAGGCGTTATACTATTCTGAAAGCCAATAAGTTGTTAAATATATAATATCCTATGTTTTAATCGTGGTTAAATGCATTTATTTAGGTTTTGGGTGCTATTTTGGACAAAACAAGGACAACAAAATGATGAAGAAAGTGTAAAGACTATAAAATAATTACTAATTAATTTAAATGTCCTCACTAAGCTCATTTCTTTACACTTTAAATTAGATATTTAAAAAAAAAAACTAAGGTGGATTAAAGCACTATTCTGAGAGGACCCAAAGCTGGGCTCTCTCACGACCTCTAAAAGTCCGCCAGCCAAGGATTTAGCTCCGCCTGACCTGCCTACTTTCAGCTTTACCTGCTGCCGTCGGAGCGAAACAAATCTCCCAGACTGTGCCAGACAGACAGAGAGACAAACAGACCGACCGACAGGCAGTCAGGCGCACACACACACACACACAGACAGACAGACGAGAGACACCCCCGCATAGTTTCCGTCAGCCCGGTGACGTCTCCGCCTCTCCGCCCGTGTGCAGTGTGACGTTACGGGGCTGTAGTGGAGCCTCTAGCTGCATCTTGTTGACGGTCCGCCAGGCTTTTCCAGTACTGAGAAGACCCCGGGCGAGTGAGGACGACCGACACACAGCGTCCAGGCAAGTGGTCACTGTTTCATATATATATATATCTATCTCTATATATGTATGTATATATATTTAGACGTTTTTTAAAAAAAAAGCATGGAGTATTTAAAGGGAGCGTTTACAGCAGGACGTGTTTTATCGGTGGAATATCCCAGACTGTGATTAACGGTTGGGGCTCGAATTCAGTCGCAGCCGACGGAGGGGGGCGAAGCTAACCTGCTTTAGCCTGCCGTATCGCTCTCTATCTGGGGTAATGTTAGCTGCCCGCTCGGTTATTGGTCACTATTCTGGTTCGGATTTTTTTTTAAATATATTGCGGAGCTTTACAGTTTTATCGGCTATAACCCAGAGCCGAGTCTTAGGTCGGTTACTATCGCTCTCCTCGTTGATGTGTGTGTGTGTGTGGGGGGGGGGCTGTAACCGGGTTAAGTTAGCCTGTCTACGGCTCTCGGGGAGCAGGGTTAGCCTCTGCGCTGGTCGGGCTGCTTCGTAGCCGACTGTAGCAGGCTAGATGCGGGTAGCTAAGCTAAGCTAGCGCCGTTGGTACTGACCGTTAAAAGACCCGACAGCTGCGGCTCAACTGATTTCCAGACTAATGCGATTATTTTTTTAATTTTTTTTTTTTTTACACTTTCACTTTACGTAGCAGCCAAGAATAATATTAATTTAAAAATAACACCACACACAAATTTGTTTAATTTATTTATTTTTTTTTGTGAAATGTCTTGACCCGCCGGGTTAATGGTACAAGCTACGTTTGATTTAAAGGCAGGGAGGAAGGGAGGGGAGGGGGGGACACGCCGCGGAGGTAAACCCCGCCGTGCCCTCACCGGATCGGCGTGTGCGTTGCGCGACGCCCCGTCCGCGGTGCCTTCCCTTCCCTTCCCTTCCCTTCCCTTCCCTTCCCTTCGCAGACCAGACTAGTAGTGTAGACAGTGAATGTCATTATCAGCGCTGTCTGCATACCAGTGCCTGTCGAGCCAGCAGCAGCAGAAGAGGAGGAGGAGGAGGAGGAGGAGGAGGAGGCGAGGTAGAGCCTGCAGACTGAGGAGGAGGAGGAGGAGGGGGACAGCTGGGGATGGAGCAGAGCAGGAGCGACGGTATACGCGGTGTCCTTGCAGCAAAAAAAAAAAAAAGGAGACCAGGACTCGGGGTGACATTAAGATACATGTCTGCATAGTTACCAGTGGATGTTTTTTTTTCGAGGCACTCGTATATGATTGAGAAATTAGGGGGGAGACGATGTTATCTATTAATGTGATTTGAAATACATGCGTATATATATTATTTTTTTTCTTTTCTAAATCAGCCCACGTTGGTATTTGCCATTAAAACGCCCACAAACATCAACCCGCTACGGAATCAAGCTTGTTTTTTTTTGCACCGTAGCTGCAGTGAAAAAAAAAAAAAAAAAAAAACGAAAGCATTGCTGAAATTTGCAAAAAAAAAAAGCGTGCTAATCCATTAACTGTGGCCAATGAACTGAGCCTCCGCTGTTTTTTTGATAAGCCGAACATTTCCGTGTAGATGCTGTCACCTTGACACCGAAAAGCGAAGTATACGTGAAAGCGAGAGTGCTTTAAATCCGCCGTGTTTTCTTCCTGGTGTCATATTGCAGCAGCAGCAGTGGTGGTGGTGGTAGTAGTTGTAGTAGTAGTTGTAGTGGCCATTATCAACAACAGCCAGCTTTAGTGTTGTTTACCTTCAGTAAAAACAGGGGAAACATCGCTTTCCAGTGCTGTGTGTGTCAAGCTGTGAAAGCACCGAGGGAAGGGGACGACTGCTGTTAAGGCTTTTATCAATTGTTTTTCATGGAGTTGATGGGGGGGGGGTCAGCGTGGGGTAAAGCAGACCTGGGGGAAGGCACAATATGGCCGGGGAAAGGGGGCACTTTCATTTGCAAAGTGAAATGTGTTTTTTTGACCATTGTGTATCAGCCTCTACATTAACAATGTAGAATGGGGGAGAGGGGAGAGGGGCAGTGGGTGCTGGGAGTCGCGTCTGGTCAACTGGTTTATTCGCTTGTTAAAATTCTCACTTTAAGTTTATTTTTTTTTTCCTGGTGAAAAACCTTAATGCAAATTTCCCTTCCGGGGTTCAATTACAAGGGCCCGAGAAAGCCTTGTGTGTTTGTGTGAAGTATGGTAATGGCCATTTGGTTTAGTGGTCCATGCTAACAGCCACTAACCTCTTCAGCCCCCAGCAGGGACGGCATAAAACATTTAAGCTCCTTACGGGCTCTTCATGATGAGATCATTTCTAGTTTTACCTCTACAGGAAAGGAATTTATCATTTATAGTTTAATAAGTGACTTAATGTTTTATTTTCTTGTCTATTTTCTGAATTCCTCTTTTTTTTTATTTCCTCCTTCCCAGGCATCGGATCACAAAATAAAAAATCTTCGGTAACCATCATGCACGTGTCTAACTACCAGAAGATTTGTGTCATTTGAAAAGACTTGAGGAAGAAGAGAGACTCGGAGGAATACAATAACTCGGTCAGCAGACAGAAACGACGATAACCCAGTGTTTTTAAAAATGGCCAGCACCCAGACCAGTTTGAAGACCGCCTTCAAAGACTTGAACTCGTTCAAGGGCAACATGAAGCGGCTTTACAGGGAGCGGCTCGAAGACGCGCCGATTAAGAAGCGGGTGATGGCGGAGATCCACCTGAAGCGGCGCGGCATGGATTCCTTCCCCAAAACTCCCAAGGTGAAGAGGGAGCACTTTGAGGATCTGTGCCACGACTCTGACATGGACGTGGAGGGCCGGGCTGAGCTGCACGTGGTGGGCTCTGCTAAAGCCCTGGACCTGAGCCCTGGGCTTAAACACACACTGGCCCAGTTCACCCTCAGCAGCCAGAGCTCCCTCGGGGGCCCAGCTGCCTTCTCAGCCCGCACAGGCCTCGAGCCTTCCCCTGCCGGCATGCCCCCTCTGCCCTCCCCTCCTGTTTTGGGAGGGGGCCCTCTGCTGGTGCCCTGCGACAGCTCCACTGAACTCACCCACTCGCTGCTGGAAGGGGAGTCCATCTCCTGCTTCGTTGTTGGGGGTGAGAAGCGGCTCTGCCTGCCCCAGGTGCTCAACTCCGTGCTCCGCGACTTCTCGCTGCAGCAGATCAACACTGTGTGCGACGAGCTCTACGTCTACTGCTCGCGCTGCGACGCCGAGCAGCTGCACATCCTCAAGGTCCTGGGCATTCTGCCGTTCAACGCGCCTTCCTGTGGCCTCATTACACTGACGGATGCACAACGGCTGTGCAATGCTCTGCTGCGTCCCGGGGCAGCCTTGCCTGCCGACCCCAGCGGTAAGCTGTCGGCCCATGGCCTGCTGAAGGAGAGCGAAGCCAGCTTCCAGGTGGAGCATCAGTGTTTGGGGAAATGCCAGGGCCTCTTTGTGCCCCAGTTCTACACCCAACCCGAGGCACCCTGCATCCAGTGCGTCGAGTGCCAGTTGCTCTTTTCGCCACAGAAGTTTGTCATGCATTCACACAAGTCACCCGATAAGAGGACCTGCCACTGGGGCTTTGACTCGGCCAAGTGGCCCTGCTACCTGCAGCTCGCCAGGAAGTACCAGGGGACCCCTGAGGAGCCCAAGCTCAAGCAGCTGCTGGACGAGGTCAAAGAGAAGTTCCACTACCAGCTCAAGAGGTCGCTAGACAAAGTAAGTCCACTTCTAAATTACACCTATATCAGCCACTCTTCACCATTCTTCTAAACTTTTATTTCGCCGGATGATAATAACAAATAAAACAATAAAGTCTCGGCAAGCGGCTGTCCAGTTGACACGTCTTCTTTTCTGGCTCCTTTCTCCTGTTTTTGCATATGCAGCAGTTTTTAAGTAGACTACTTTTACGCCTGGTGTTTTCTTAAACCCGCGTTGACCTAGCGGGTGTATCTGAGGCCTGGGACAGGTGGTGACATCTGCCCGCCCAGGTCTGATCAGATGAGGTGAGGCCAGCTGGCCACAGCTGAAGGGGAAGTGCATCATTTGTCCCCTCGCTCGGGGTCACCTGGAGGTCAGTGGGAACGTCACTGAACAAAAGGCCGATGCAGGAGGCTCAGGAAGAGACACTAAAACGCTGGTATTGGAACTGCATGTCAGCAGTTGTGTCTTACTCCTTTTAAACAACAAGCAAAATATGTTTTTATATTTTCCCTCGGTAACTAGACTTCTTTCGCACATTCCTACGTAGTTTTAATAAATCTCACGCTATGTTTGGCTGGTTAGACTTATAAATCCTGCAAAGAGTTGCTTAGCAACTTGGACAAAATACAGGTTGCTGCTTGAAATAAGAAAATGTCTAGATGTAGTAGAAAGTCAAGGTTTCCAGGATGGAAACACAGCGTTAGTGACCGTTTTACCTCCAGGCAGGCCTGAAACTGAAATCGCTTCACTGCGAATACTACTAGTTATCGCTGAAGGCCAGAATGCTGCAGTCTTCTAAAGGAGGATGGTTTTGCTGATTATATTTTTATTATTACTCCTGTGTGTGTGTGTGTGTGTGGAAAAAAAAATAAAAAATCATGTCAATGCAATACCGAAGCCACAAGGGCAGCAAGCCTATTGACAAGTCAGCATTTCAGAGGGTGAAAAGCTCTAGAACTGGTTTATGTCTCATGACCTCCCTCTGACCAGAGCGGGCCGCCCTCTCCTCTTTGTATTGTGTTGTGGGTGAAGGTGGGGTTGTGTTTTTGTCTGCTTGCTGGTGGTTTGTTCGCACACACACACACACACACACACACACAGAGATCCACAAGTGCAGATAATATGGAAAGCTACAGAAAAAGGGAAACCCCTGCTGTTGAGATTTACTTATTTGTCGCGATCATAGCTGGCTACGTGTACATGCAGGTGTTAGAGTGCACCTTTCTAAGACACACACACACACACACACACACACACACGCGCAGTATACAAACTGTTTATGTAAGATAGGAAAATTATTTCCCCCCCTTTCCTGTCTGCACAACTTGCTGCGTGAATGTACCGGAAATACCGTCTGGTGTCTCGTCTGGCGTCCCCGCCGACCGCATTCCCGTCCCGCCTCTCCCCAACTGTCCTCCTCTTCTTCCACTGCCTCGGTTTAAGGTATGCGTCTTGGAAGACATTCTTTCTCAAAGACATAGACATTTTTAATGCCCTACACAGGAAACGCACAAAGCACACAGCAACGTACACGGACCACACACACAAAATATATGTAAAGTCAAGGTGGATGAGACACCTACAGTCTCAGTTTTGTATGTGTGATGCATTGCCTGTGTGTGTGTGTGTGTCTGTGTGTGTAATGAGCAGCTAACCGGAGGCTTGTGTGACACATCTTCGTCTCTCTCCTGTCTCACACTTAGCCAGGCTCTCTGGAGCCTCTGTCTCACTGCAGTTTCAGGTGCTTGTTTTCTCTCCGTGGTGTGATTTCTCAGTCGCAGTTTTCTTTCCGTTCCGCAGTTTCTTTTTAATGTCAGTGGAAGTGACTGGGCTCGTACCTCGTTCTGCTATTTGCGCGAGGTCTCGACTTACTTTGTTGGAACTGGTGTTGTCAGATCAGTTGCGACAGTGAAAATTTCACGCGAGAGCTCGGGGGTTTGTGTGGGCAGGAGACGCACAAAGTCGCCAAATTCCTGGAAAGATAATGGAAGACTGAAAAGGAAGCAGGTGATTTTTTAAAAAAAAAAACGGGATGCCACTTCATCTTCCTCCTGAGTGGCGCGGATGTACGTGTGTGTGTGAAAGGTCAGCGGCCAGAGAACACCGTGACCTTGCAGTGTCCTGCTCCACTGAGTCAGGGCACAGTAGTTCCCCCCCCCCCCCCCCCCTCCGAAGCCCCAACCACTCTCTGTTTGTGCATTTGTGTAATGAAAGTGTGTGTTTGACAGAACAGGAAGTGAGGCAGACGGACATGTCTCTCACCCTGAACATCCTCCAGACTCTCAGTGTCCAGCCGCCTCCACTTGCACTGGCTGCGTGTGACTCATACTTTCCACATCCTAGTGGATGTTGGTGGAGGGCCGGCCAGGCAGCTTATATAGTCACACATGATTTTTTTAAAAAAAAAAAAAGATGGCTCGCTTTCAGTTTGTTGGTCTAACCCCCCCGAACGCAGACCACTTTCCCAATAGGCTCTTATTTACACGCGGTGTCAATGTGCACCATTTACAAGCCGTTCATAGTTTTACCCGAGAGCTCTGGGGACCCCCCTAGAAGAGAAGAGACGCAAACAAGGAGAGCCTTCTGGACGTCCAATGGCTTCTCGTCCCATATCCTGTTCGGAGAGTGTTTGGTTTGAGGAAGGCGCAGTTTTAAAAAAAAAAAAAAAAAACTCCAGGAGCTGCTCTCCATAAACGGCGCTTTGTGGCTGGAGGCACTGCTGCCCCTGTCTATTGATCCCTGCTGTGTAAATAGAGTTTGCTAGACGGACGCCACCGACACACAGCAACAAGCTGGAAACCTTATCACAAGAGTTACTTTAGCGTTCGACAGACAGTGAGTTCATTTTGCCTTCGGGGGGGGGGGGGGGTTGTGACAGACGCTTGTACTTTAGACTGAGACGTCGTGTGTCGTCATTTTTTTTTTTTTTTTTTTTAGTAGGTGATTTATTTTTTCCTGATGAGACGGGGAAATAACGGCAATTTAGATTTGATGATCACCCCCGCCGACTTGTGAAATTACATTACATGTCATCAGAGGGGTTTAGCAGCAGCGAATTGCAAAACATCTCAGTGAAAGAAAAAAAAAAAATCCCCTGTTGTTCTGAACAATTTGTCCCGTTGTATTTTAAGATACAGGGATACACATGTTTTGAGTTTAAAACTTTCTCATAGAACTCTTATGTTAAAAAATCATAAATGTGTCTTTTAATCGTGCACACATATATATATGTTTTTAAACTGCTGGTGCGTCGCTATGAGGTGATATTTCAGGCATGTTCCCGAAACACAACCCGAAACACAACCCCCCGACTTTGTGAGCCAAAAGCTGCGTGTTTTGCTTATTTGCCTCGTCCTTGTTTGTAGCGTCGGAGTTGGCCCAGAGTCAGACGTGTCAGACGGAGAGAACAGCCTTCCTCTGTCTGTCTCCCCCTGGCCGGGCTGACACAGTGGCTGCGGCACAGACGGCAGACAGCTGCATCTCTCTGGCTTCCTCTATTTGCTATTTGGAAACCAATGACTTCATTACCACAGACCAGTGCAGCTGCACTCTCTGGCTGTCTCCTGGGCTGTCTGCTCTGCTCTGCTCTGCTCTGCTCTGCTCTGTCTGCTTGTCAGTCATTTCTTTTGGGCTGTATCTAATTGGATTTCGCCAGCGTGCTAATCAGTCACTGAGCTGCCTTTGCCGTTTCTCTTCCACTTCCATCTTCAACCAATCCCGCTT
The DNA here is from genome assembly GCF_963514085.1 of Chelon labrosus. Classification (NCBI taxonomy): domain Eukaryota; kingdom Metazoa; phylum Chordata; class Actinopteri; order Mugiliformes; family Mugilidae; genus Chelon; species Chelon labrosus. The sequence continues at coordinate 19,037,728 of NC_140342.1, read as the reverse complement.
CTCTTGGGTTCCCACTCTCACACATCTTGACTTATCATCTTCTGTTGGCTCTTTCTCACTGTCACCCTCTTCCTCTAATCCAGACAGTTGTTGCTGCATGTATCTATAAACAGTCAATGCCCCCCCCCCCTCCAGGCCCCAATCAGTGAACAGTAACAAAGTAAGCGGCCAAATGACCCAATAAGTCGATCGTTACATAAGCAATAAGACCACTTGTGCGCGTCTGCAAAGGCAGATGAGAGGAAAGGCCAGCGGCTATTGATCGGGTCTCTGACCTTGATGGATGTGGCGAGCCGCTGGGCGACACGGACGCTGAATGGAGAGGGGCCGAGAGAAAGAGGAAACAGAAGAAGAGTGAAACTGGGAGATCGGTTACAGTGCCCACAGCCGGTATTGCGTAAGTTCCTGTCTGTGTTCGGACACAACTCTCCCAAGTTAACCTTAACTCTACTTCTGCCGTCTCCTGCTTTGAATTTTGTTCCTCCTCCGTCTACAAGCTGAAGTAGACTCGGGCAGACGCAAATAGGGTGTCTGTGGTCAGAAAAGTCCCCCCCCCCCCCCCAAGGAGGCAGGCGCTTGAGCAAATGAGGAAAGGGTGGAGAAGAGAAGTAAATAGTTTGAGTATGAAAGGAGAAAGATGACAGGGTAAGGTCAGTACGGCAGGTCTGGATGTTGTTTCAGTCACAAACTGCTCCACATGTTGGTTACCTTCCATGAAGCAGGCCTTGTCCATAGCCATTAGGTTGTGACAGGGGGGGCTCGGGCCTCTGCTCTTTTCCCCCGAGTTGAAAATTAACCTCCCCAAGACCTGAGCTGAACCACAAATCTACCCTGTAACAGCCCTCTTGATTGGCCAATCACATGCCTGCTGGCTCGCATTTCCCCCTGCTAACACTCGCTTCTTTGCCCCCCCTACCCCACCCCCCCCTTCCTCAAACCAAGACACCCATACACATATTTTCTACGTCTGTTTGTGCATTTTCCATAGAACAATTATCCACTTATACTGAACACACAGCCTCGTCTTTGAACGTCTGGCCCGGAGTAACCTACAGTCTTATCATGGTTGCACATAGTTTTTTGGTGTGGGAGACCGTTCGTGTTCCCAGTTCACAACAAGCCATGCCTTGGGCGGTGTGTGTGTGTGCCTGCCTGTTGTAAAAAAAAAAAAGGCTAAAAGGGGCCCCCACAAGGTAGGAGGGGCTGAACCGAGGGGCCTCTGGTATGTCACCATCAGGTCAGTGCCAGTATCACAGCTCCATAACAGCAACGCAGCTCACTGGAGGGACGCCAAAGTCATTATTTCTCAAGTCTTTGTCTTAAATAGATAAGAATCCTCACAAGTTTTAGGTTTCACACGGTCGGGGAGGCGTCAGCTCCAGTTCATTCGACTCGCAACCTAAAAAATGTACCGTTGGTCGAGCGGTGAGAATTTCCCACCACAGCTGCACCTCGTTATTTTTTTGACAGTTTCCTTGTTTGGATTCTTTTCTCACCTCGCCACCAGAAGAAGAGGTTAACGTGCTGCTGCTACGGGGCTGATGTGATATAACCACAGGAGCAGGCAGCAGCAGCAGATAGTCCCGTCCAGATACAGCGGAGCCTCAGCCACGTCTGCCAACAGCCCCATAGACTAAACAAAATTGCCTAAGTCCCTCCCAGCTAAATGTCCTGCAGGTCCTGGACTGACGGCGTGTTTGCATGTTCACTACGCTCGGCCTATCCTCCCCACCCCACCCCACCCCCTCGGGGACATCAAACCAGTTTGTCGCTTCCAAGGAGAACGAGAGTGAGAAAAAGTGAAAGAGAGAGAGAGGGGGGGGGGGGGGGTATATAATGGTCTACGAGTTCAAACAAGACTGGAGGAAGAGAAAGTTGCTTTGGATTGTAACACGTCTGACTTGCTTGTTTTTCCGTGAGACCAGAATAATGAGGAGGCTCGGTATTAATTAATCGACGACGTGTTGATGAGAAGATTAACCGTCCCGCCGCGTCTGGTCTCCATGGGAGACAGTCGGACGAGCAGGTTTGCGTGTGTGCGTCGGGGGGGGGAAGGGTGTAGTGGGAGGTATACTGTAAAGGAGCTGTGGGACGCTGCCAGCCTGTGCATGTTGTGTGCGAGAGTGGAAGAGAGAGAGATCGCGTTTGCATTTGAAAGACTCCTTCTGTGGCCGCCTTCCCGGTGGGAACGGTGATTAATGAAGATATAAATGGAAGAAACCCAGAGACGGCGCTTTCCATAGGAGCACCATACACACACACACATCATATAGGCACTTAGACTCCCTCCCTCTCTCTCTCTCTCATATTTTCTCCCACAGCCCCAGTGTCCCAGACAAGGAGATAAACACAGGATATCAAAGGCGTGTCATGAGTCCCACTGGGCTGCCACCCGGCACATCCACAACACATTAAGCCCAGTCACTACACTCATCAATTATGCATGTTGCAAACACGGGGAAATCACCGGAAAATAGTCGGCCTTTAGACTATTAGACGAATCCCCGTCCCTACGCTTCTCCAGTAATTTGTTTGTGTCTGTTTAGTAGCGGCTCGTCATTCCCACATGGAAGTGATTCTGCCCGTGCTCTTTGATTCGTCGTCTGTGTAAGTGCTGCCGTGGCTCTGACTAGTTTTGACCTGCACACTGAATAACCCTCCGTGCAGATGCAAACCGGCTAAACGTGGATAGGCGACTACTCGCCCCCGTAAGTCCTCTATTTTTTCCGTCTCACCTTTGCTCCACTAACATCAAACACTGTTTCTTTCCCGTCCACCGCTGACAGTCTCTATACCCTGTAAATCCTTATCTCACCGGGAGTTCTTGAGAGTGATGTTGCTCGGGGCAAGGTTGTAAAGTTAGCGATTGGGGGGGGGAAACGTGGCTGCACCACTGAGGGGCGAAACAAAGTGACATTTTGTGCTTCGCCCGGTCGTCCGTCTTTCCCTGCGTCTTGCCTCGCCCCGAAATGTGTTTATCTCACCGCTATTCCCACCTGCGGTGATGCCGCTCTCATGGGAGTCATCCGTCTACCCTAATATTCCTCAAGGCAAGCGGCACCGTCTTCTTTGCCTCACGTCCCCCTCAGGGAAGCCAAACCAGCTCATCTAGATTCTGTAAATAGAGGACTCCTGGATCTGGATTTCCCTCTGGATCCTCAACAGCCCCACTGCAGCTCCTCGCAGCATAAACTAAGTAGCAGGCAACTCGGCAAGGTCATTGACCTTCAGATGCAATTAATTACTGAACAACTTTCATACAATGCGTAATGTGTGTGTTTTTATTTGAGCGTACTTCAGCCGTGGACGCCTAATTAAAGGGCTATATGTGCTGAAAGTGGCGAGTGCACTTCAGCGTCCTTGCATGCAAAGTCTCTCCTCAACCATCCCCGAGCAACAAAGTGCTCGTGTGCGCTGCTCTTGTCGAGCATGTGGCACTTCTTCTTTGCGTGCCCAACTCTTTTATTTCTTTATTTTATTTTCTGGCTTCGCTGCTGCCCGTATTAAAGCGGCCTTGCTGCTGGGGAGACTTGGCCCTCGTTGGAAGTCTTATTGCCCTTGACTTTATCCTTTTTTTTGAAAAAGTGCAGCACTGCCTTGTGGTTTACAGTCTGGCTACGGTTTAACTGGTTCCTATGACGAGCGCTCCTTGCTATGCCAGACATTTTCTTTGTCATCACTATCAGAATGTCTTGGCTGAGACACATCCTGAACCCAGATGAGGCCATATGTGCGGTAGTTCTTCGTAAGAGTGACTCACGCTGAAGAAGCGCTCCAGCCTTTCGGCGTAACGATGGCTCATTTTCTGCTTTATCAGAAGATCAAGCTGTTTCGTTTTCTACTCTTGAAAATTTCAACTCTTAAAAAAAAAATCTAGATTTCACCCTTGTGTCATCAGAGGAGGATGACAGGAAGGCTTAATGATAACATCCCCTTATTAGAGAGAGGACACGCAGTAGCACGAAATACAGATGACACAGTCCAATGATTAAAGGACGCTAAAGGGTCAAATGCAGCCAGACACACACACACACACACATAAACACAGCAACCACCAGCCACTTCCTCACCCCTTTGCCACGCCACCGCTATCCTGCAGCGTGAGTCACGGTGCTCCATCCGTGCTGCGGTCTGCTCGCCACTCATCAGCGTCACCGTGGAGCCAGGTCAAAGATTTATCACCGTCCCGGCCTCTCAACTCGGTCTGTTTGATCTACGTCCAGGTGTGTTCACTTAGAGCTCTGACTCAACCGTAATGAGATTTACCAAAGCCAAATGCCCCTTTCTGTGGGGCCGTTGTCAGGCTTCGCCTCAGACTTGCGTGTGTTGATGAGGGGGAAGTCTGGCGATCAAGTCGACTGCGGCTTCACCTGTTGTATACAGACGCTGATGTGCTGATGTCAGCGACGGGAAGCGTCGAAACGAATGGGCAGCCTCAGGCCGAACGCTGATGGGTTTCTGTGTATGTAGGTCTCATCTGAAGTAAATGAAACCAGTGAATTTTTCAGTCCAAGAGTCGTTGCGAAAGCAGAGAGAGAGAGAGAGTGGCCGTCAGAGGCTTGCTTTGAAAACCAGTGCTTGTGACAGCGAGAGAGACGCGGAGATGGAGGGAAAGTCATGGTAGTTGATGGATTTGCATTACAGGAGCTGTGTGTGTGTGTGTTTGTGCGAAGGAGAGACAGAGTCGAGCCCGAGGGGCTAGGACTGCAAAGCCAAGTTGCCCATGCAGAGAGGAGCAGTAGAGGCTTCAAACAAGCTCCTGCATGTAATATGGATGAGACCGGAGCTCCCTGCAGAACAGTCAGAGGACCTAGGGCCTGTTTGGATTTAACTGTCTCTTCTTTCCATGTGTCTCTGTGATAGATTTTTACCCTGCGGGGTGATTTGGCCAGGTGGAGGTTCCTCTTTGTAGTGCTGCGACTGTAGCACGGGTCAGCCTCCCTTACTCTAAACCACCTCCCCCCTCCTCTTCCCACCCCTGGCCTCGTTGCAGACAGGTACGACCAACTCAAGCGTTGACATATACTGCAGTATTCCACAGTAAAGCAGTAGAGGAAGAAGTAAACAAACCGCAGATCGATATATGGCCCAGTGACGCAGGGTCTTCTCTCAGGGGCAACTCCAACTATTGCAATAAAACACTTAAACCTCTCATTGAAACACCTCCTCAACGCTGGAGCACGTTTTTCGTCTTCAGACTTGTTTAGATTAGACACAGTTTTGGTTTCTGTTTCTCAACTACAGACATTAGCCCAGACTAGCCTTAAACTGATCAATTATGTTGAAATAATCACTCCGAATGACGGCGTTACTGATGCGAGGTTGTTTGTAAAGTATAATTAGCGCTTGAGTAGCTGTTTGAAGCAGGCTTCAACGTGCATTTTACTGGATGTTGTGTAAATTACAGCAAAGAAAGAGGGTCGGGTTAGTGTCTCCATTTTGTGTTTCTCCCTGCGTAGTGATAGCAGTGCATTGCTGGCTTGCTGACAGCCTCTCTCGGCTTTCAGTCTGCTTAGCAACGCTCGTCCTCGCCGCTGCGGCTCTCTCACTCCCCTCTGTCTCCAAGCACTCTGATTTGTTTCATCCATTCGGGTTGTAAAGCCAGGTTCCCTCACACTGAAGGCCAAGGCAGCTGTGTCTGCTCCTAATTGTGGATTTCCATCAGTAACCTGCCTCCAAACATGCACGCAAGGTACTCGAGAGAATAGATTTACATTATTCTGTAAATAAACACATCACACATGCGCACACACAGACATGCACTTGGCCCAGATGAAGCTCACATGACGACTACAGTCGTCCACAGACAAGACGAGGGCCGACTGGCCTCGTTCTCAGTTGATGCGTCCTCCCGGGAGCGTGAAGTGTGTCTACTCATGTCTACGTGCGCACGACAGTTCGCTCGCGCGGTCGGCTACGTCACCATCCTTCACTGCCGTTTTGATGGGACGTCTGTTTACTCTCTGGTGTGCATCAGTGTGTGTGTGTGTACGCATCTGTCTCCTGGCCTGGTTGACTCACATAGGTGAGCCCCAGCAGCTTTGGTAATTAACGTTGCAGAGGGGCACTGGGGAAGGAAAGTGGAGCACACACACACACACTGAACCGCTGCGCTAGAGACGGTGAGCTGCAGATAAATGTTCAGATACTATCATCTTCTGATTGATTCTTAAAATCCTTTCCCAGACTCATGGCCGCGGGGGAATATGTGCACATTTAGGACACTTTTGGTGCATTAATCTAATGACGGTTTTTTTTTTATTGTGCCATCACAATATCGCTTTAATATGAATCTGATGAGAGTTTGTTTGAGTGTAGTTGCACGGAGGGCGACTAGATTACATTTCAGACATCACAGAGCTTACTCTGCATAATAATATGTCTGTCCTTTACAAGGCTGAATCATATTTCCTCCCTCGTAACGATGTGCGATTATGGGTTAAAATTACATTATTTAGCAATACGCTTTGTCTGTTCGGGACTATTAATCACAGAGCTGCAGGCTGCTGGTTTGAAAAGCGTGACATAATTCGGTTGTACTTCCTGCTTCTGATGCAACGTCTGTAGGATGTCCAGCTACAGAATGCTTTTGAGTAACGTTTCATCGTTGCTGCTGCTGCTGCTGCAATAGTTTCCTCTGGAATCACTGATCGGTTCGTCATAAAGTGAAAAGGTGTCAAATTTACGGCGAAACTTATTGTGACAACCAAATTCTTTTTAATTCATAATTGTTTGTATTTGAGAGTTTATTTTGAGGTGTTTTACAGTCATCAAGCAGTTATCAGAGTATTTTAGTTCAATAATTAAGCAAAAATGAAAAAGAAATCACCCAATCCGCCTTCTCAAAAGTGGATATTTACTGATTTATTAGATTGGTTAAACTAGATATCTTTGGGAGTTGTCACTGACAAATTAATCCGTTCCAGCTGCAGCGGTTTTCTTTGACATTACCTTTAATATATACCGTTTTATAGATGGTATATATGTATGTGAGATGTGGGGGCGGGAATTAACCCTGTTCCAGTCAGACAATTTGTCCATTCATGAGGTAACATCATTACAATCCTGCACATACGCGGCTGTGAGCGCAGACTGGAAGCCGCCACCTGGGATTTGACTGTGAAACATGAGGAATGGAGGACTGCAAGAGAGGGAGATGAATAGAAAAATTGATCGGGGGGGGGGGCGTCTTTCATGTAGAAGAAGGATCCCGGAGAAATACAGTTTCCGCTTTCCAAATTAAACCCCCCTGTCTGCCGTAAAGCGGCAGTAGGTGGACAGTAGATTTTTATAAGGAGGGGAGATTCCTCGCTGTCGCCTTTTTTTTTTTTTTTTTTATAACTCGCTTCATTTTCTGCCGTAGACTCCCGTTAACTGTTAATCCGCTGGGTGCCGTTGGTCCAAGCTATCAAAGGCTGTGGATTGTAAAATGGCTGACTGGAAGTGTAGCTAAGGAGGAAGGAGCTCAACATGTCAGGAGGGAGGGGGGAAGCTGGTGCGAGCTTGACGCGCATGTGACGGCTGTCTAGACAGAGTGCCCATGTGGCGCAAAAATGTATTCTAGGCCTGAAGCCAAAGCAAGTCAAGAACGAACCTGCCCTTATCTGCCTGCCTCTGTGTGTGTGTGTGTGCGTGTGTGTGTGTGTGACTCGGGCATGACTAGTCTGGCTGATGCTTATCAGTGGCTTGTCTGGCTCGGGTTTTTGTGTTTGGAAACAGGGAGGAACAGGTGTGTGTGTGTGCGTCTGGGGGGGGAAAGCACAGTCACATTTTGTCTTTCTATCTTATTTGTCTTGGCCGTCTGCCTTTTTCATTATTATTTCCTGTTTCCCTGTGTGTCACCTGTTTGTCTAACCGTCCACCTGTCAGACCTGTCCTCGTCTGTGCCCTGCTTTGTTTTATTGCCGCTTATCGCTTTACTCAAATCTATAGCGAAAGAAAAGTAAGTTGAGTAATATTCCTCTGGGCTCAGATCACTGGTGCCTCTTGACAAGCAATGAATTTGTCTTTTGCGGCAAATATTCTTGATAATTTCACTTAATCGTTAATCATAGCCCAAATTTAAAAAAAAAGAAGTATATTCCTTTAGCTGCCCCACTTTGCTGCCTGCTTCCCTTGTGGGCTGTTATTGATTTGGCTGCTGAAACAAAGTGTGGCTCCCAGTCCATGGATAAATGGCTTATTGGATTAAGACCTCTAAAGGCCTCTAGTGGCTGCATGTGTGTGTGTGTGGGACCACCAGAGTACTGGGCCCCAGTAAAACCAAAAGACAAAGCAAAAAGTTACACGTCAGCTTTTGAAAAGGCTTCGCCACAGATCTGTCTGGGTGAAAATGAAATTTAAGCGACAGAAGTAGCTGTCTGAATCACACCTTAAGGCAGCCGAGACGCTTCAATATCTCGCTGTTGCAAGGTTCAGCCAGGAAGTATACATGTCTGTGTATCTCTCGCCTGATCTTTGGCACAGTTGACGACTGCAGCAGTACAGGATGTGGTCTAGAAACAGACAGGGTGTGACTGACTGTCTCACTGAGCGTCTGAGCATGTGTGTTCAGTTCATTTCTCGCTTCTCGCCGTCTGAAGCAGAATGAAAAAAAGGCACCCAAACAAAGGCTGTTTACTTCCTCCTGCGAGAGGGGGAAAAAATGGAGAATGAGCTGCATTACTCTGTCCTCCTGCTATATCCCTCCCCCCCCCCTCCCTCCCTCCCCCTCCTCAATGCCAGGCAGGCATATGAATGGTTTCCGAAGGAGGGAGGGAGGGAGGGAGGATGGGTGGCCCTCAGATGCCGTCCCCCTAGAACTAGACTGTGGCGCTCTCCCTGGGGTTTGTTTCACTTTTCAAATCCGGGCCGCCGATGCCAGAGGGGGTTTTCGACAGATGTGAAGACGATTGTGCCCCCGAGAGCAGACGAGGGTACGGTTGGATTTTTAGTGCCGCACACAAACATGTAGGCCTGCCTCTTTTTTTTTTTTTAGGATGAAAGGTCAGAACAAGGCTTGCACAGTCTTTACAGTGCCCTAGATAAGGTTTGCTATTAGGCTTGTCGGGAATAGTTTTAGTGTGTTTGTTGTGTGGGACAGGGTTTTTTTTTTTTTTACAGTTTTACCACATCAGTAGCCTTTTCTCTAAAGAGTCCTCACATGCCACCAGCTTAAAAAGGAGCGTAACAATCCAGGCAATAAGCTTGCAGCTAATGATTATTTGTAATATATCAAGTAATTTGTCTAGAAAGCGGCGGCTGTCGCGGTTACCCGTAGCCCAAGGTGACGCCGTCTATCAATAAACTAATCGTCTTTCGTCTAGTTTACAGCCTTTACACCGGGGCGACAAGTTCAGGTTGAAATCACAGGTCGTCCTGTTAAATCTATTTCCCTTTTTGCTCCTACATTTTTTTTTTTTTTTAAAGTCGGTGCCAATTTGCTCCATTGAAAATGCATGTATGTGTTTTATAATACATGTGTAGAGACAGCATGTGTATTTATAGCCAGGAGTAGCTGTGTGTGTCTGTGTGTTTATACGGACTGAGACGGCAGTCATCTGGAGAGTCCACGTGACTGTAGCGGAGGGACGGGAGGACGGGAGGGAGGGAGGGAGGGAGGAGACCTTGACCTTAGACTTGTTTGCCCTCTGCGTGGCCGTGAGTCAGTCAGTCGGCGCTGATGAGTCTCAGGTACATATAAATTACACCGAGATGAGACTTGGAGAGTAGACTCTGCTTGCTGCCTGTTAGGATGAGCAGAGAGTGGCAGGAGCTGAAAGAGACTCACTTATATATATATATATCCTCTGCAGTCCTTCTGCTACAAAGAAACTGGATGGCTGTCAACGTTTTATGAAGCTGAAAGCCTTGAAACCAATCGTAGCTCAGCTCTTCGTGAACGATATGACGGCGCTTTGGCTAGCAGAGCCAATTATGAAACCTAGTGCTTCTAATTTCTTTAAATTTTTTTTTTTAGATTCCTGTCTGACACGACGATATCAACCTCCGTTTCAAATTTGGAGTCGATTTTAAACTAAATACAGAAACGGGAGCGATATATCATAATCCTGGTGTAAATTAGATATTTGCTATAGGGGGGCACAGATCCAGCTCACTGCTCACTGTGTTTACCAGACTGTGTATGGTAATGTACGGCCGTGGATGTCTGTGTAGTAGAGTGGCACTTGTTATTGTTGGATTTAACAGCACTCAGGCTACACACACACACACACACACAGAAAAAACACTCCCTGCTCCGTTAATGCGTCTGCTGTAGAAACGTCACGTGTGCTAATGGTCGGTGGACTAAACTAAGGCTCTGGAAATGGGTCACTGTAAAAGTTCACATGGCTTTTTTAGAGCAGTGTGTTTCCACGGTGTAGCGGCGGGACGAGGTAGCTGCAGCGGCAGGCAGACTGCTGGTAATTAGGAACAACAGGGCAGAGTTCAGCTGAGCGAGTGTGTGTGTGTGTGTGTGGAATGCTAATCCACGTTGTCATAAGGCGAGCTTCAGCCTGACAAAGGGGTTGGAGACGTAGCGGGGGTTAGGGGCTGTGTGTGTGTGTGTGTCACCGAATCAGCCCAGATAAGAGAGGTGCTTCATTATTGCAGATTAGGACCAAATAGCAGCGTGGTGTGTGTTAATAAAGCAAGGTGGAACAGTCCAGAGAGGGAGAGAGGGAGAGGCAAGGAGGAGAGGAAAACAGTTGTGTTGAAACGTTTGCACCCGCACACATTCGTTTAAGAGGAGATAGCACAGAACAGCAGGAATAATGAGCAGGGGTTGAGTGTGAGCGTATGTATGTGTGTGTGTGTGTGTGTGCGTGGGTGGTGGGCTGTCAACTGTCAGGTAAGCAGGAATTACTGGGAGAGACGGGCGGCCATTAGTGGAACACACACTTATATGTATGTATGTGTCTATATGTGGACACCCATAAGCGTCTTTGACACGTTCTCCTTCTATCCTTCTATCTGTGTGAGGTCCTTCCTAGCTCCTAGCTTATTTTCCGTTCCCTAAACCGAGTCTCAAACTGATTCACGGCCCAAAATGTAGTCGCTCCCAAGGTCTAACCGGTCCTCGCAACTGTAGACACACAGATACACCTGCCTTTTAATGAGCTGTCAGTCGTCTCGGTGGCGGAGCATCTGCAGGCGTCGGGGGGTCGAGCACATGAAAGACCCCTGCCTGACCTGGTGTTAATGTCGGGTTGGCCCCCGTGCTCCCGGTGTGTGTGTGTGTGTTTATCTCACACGTGTGCAGTGGAGGGGGGGGAGACAGATTTGAGATTATGGGCAATCCTCCGACACACACACACACATTCGTACACAAACCGATAACCTTTACATTGGAATTAATCCAGGCAGCGAGAGGCCGGCTTCACCTCCACGCAGCACCGCAGTGCTCGCGTTGTTGTTTTCTGTCAATTCTCCTCCTACTTTCCGCTCCTTCGCCTCTATCTCTGCCCCGTACCACCATCATCTCTCTCTCCCTCCCTCCCTCCCACCTTCCTTTCAGTGCTGCAGTGCTGCCTTCTGGAAAGAAAAAAGGAAAAAACACCAACCACAAGCACTCGTAAACGGACGAGCCCCCCTTCTGTATACGCACACAGAGACACACCTGGCTACGCATATGGCTCCAGCCTTTTAGATTTGCATCCGAGCGCTCATTCATCCGTGTCCTTGTAAATAAGGGACGATCCCCCCCCTTACATGCAGCACACACGAATTCACACACAAATCAGATTAACTAGTAGTTTTTTTTTTTAATTCCGATGTCATCTAAACCCGATACGTGTAATTTTATGATTTTAATTCATCTGAGCTGTGTTTCTCAATTACGCAATTTATTGTTTAGTCGGGAAAACTGCTTGTTTTGTCTGGACGTCATGCAAACACAGAAGATATACCGATTAGAGAGGCAGACACGGGTGGATGTTTGGTTTTTTTATTGCATTATCACATAATAAAAGTAAAACAAAACAGAAAAAGTATATCAAATCGCAACCAATCTGGACGTCCGCGTCTACAGTTTTGTTACTGTAACGTATCTGTGTCTTGTCGTTAATTTGTACACTTCTACGTCCAGTTTAACTTGACACCACTCCTCTTTAATTCTTATCTAATGTGTCGGCTGCTCCGTATCTAAATATTTTTTAAGTCGTATTATCAGAACATGCGATAGTTTGTTTCTTGAAACAGAAAGATGCTGTGGTTAATAGCTGAGCCCATTTAAAACAATAATAAAGGAGCTAAATGAGGTTGCTGCTGGTAGCTAATACAAGGACGCGCGGCTAATACCTCGTTGTCATAGTAATTTGCCAGTATTGTTCTGAGGCTGCTTTGGTCTCCTAATGACGGCACGTCTTAGCCAACGCAGCGCAGAGAAAAATCCTTCAGTCCAGCTGATGAAAGGTTGTCTGTTTAGTATTCACTGTGTCTGACTGTGTGTGTGTGTGTGTGGATAAACGTTTATAGACGGCTTTAAGAGGCTAGTAAGTCAATTATTGATGCTTTCTACGTCTTCTGTCTCCCTTCCTTGTGCTCTCTGCTTTTGCAATTTTCTCTTCATTGAATTCTTCTGCTTTCTGCCTTCCCTCCGCCCTCCGCCCTCCGCCCTCGTGTCGGTCACGGTGCTACCCAGCGGCCTATATTGCGACGCCAGAAATTCTTGTTCCCGGTGCCTGTGCTACCTGTCAGTTCAGTTGAAGGTGTGTGAACCGCAGGCAGCCTTGTGTGTGTGTGTGTGTAGAGTCAGGCCCGTCTGTCACGGATAGGCCTTCTCGCTGAGCGCGTCCCGGATTTGCTCAAAAAACAAAACACGGGCGCACAACTAGAGGCGGCTCAGAGGACACCAAGCTGACAATGAATCATAAACATGCGACTCGCATAAATATATACGTCTTCACGTTGAGCTGGAGGTTGACTCCAGCCGTGTTTGCATGTATACAGATGAATCATACATATATAGAAGTGCGTAACTGCAGACGACCGACGCTCCTTGTGTTTTATTCATAGGCCGTCTCCGGTGGGCTCGTTCAGTCCCTACTCATAGATTTTCCCGCCACCTTCGGTTTCCCCAGCTCTGTATCACGGCCGTAGCTCACTTAGCGCTGTTCACTTTTAATGCCGTTTGTCTCCATTTTCTATCTCCTGCCTGTCGTTCGTCTTTATTTCCTATCGTTTAAATGCCATTTGTCTCCATCCTTCCCCTCTGTGACCGCGTGCCACTTGTAATTTTTCTCTCTCTCCTCTCTCTTCCTCTCGTTCCCACGCTCTCTGACAGAGTCAGTCGTTTTTAATTGTTCGGGCTGCTCTAACAAATGTATTCTGTGGTGCGCTATATCATCGCGTCTCTCTCTTTTTTTCTGCGTCGAGTTTAACCTTGAGGGGTGTGTGTTTGTCTGCCCGTTTAACCGCCGCATCTTTTTTTTCTCCCTGTGTTTCAGAAGGCCGTGGAGGAGGAGGAGAGCCAGGTGAGAAGATCCTCGGTGGATCTCTGCTCTGCCAGCGACAAGTTGGGGGACGCCGACCCTGCGAGAAAGGTCAGTTCCCTCCCTTGTACGCGTCGTCCCGTCACTCCATCATCTCCGATCGCTCCCTCCTTCCCCTTCCCCCTCCTCTACACATAGGTCAGCTCTCAGGGTCACCACCCACACTCTCTCTCTGACGGACACACCCCCTGCTCACCCATTCATCGTGGCACGCTTCTCCTCTCTGGCCTGTCAGGAAACACACTCATGTAGCTGCTGAGCGGCTCTCCTCCTCACTCCCTCCCCCTTTTTTTTTTTGCACACGCCAACTTTACATGCAGCTCTTCGTCATGATTATCTTTTTTTCTCCGACTCCCGCACATCCTGATGCCTGATAGATGATCCCTCGTTCACATGCACACATGCATACATTAGCTTTATTAGATTACAGTACAGCACATTCCCTTCTCCTCCTGCTGTTTCCCTCCATGCATCCATGTGTGTGCATGGCCGTGCATCTAATCGCAATAAGTCACATGTTCCTCTGTAAAGCTGGTGGACAGATCAATAAATGCTGATGGAAGATCTTCCGTTTGTTTCTTTTATAGCCATAACACGAACAAAAAGACAATATGCCAGCGTTGTATCTTGGTTTATGTGTTTTTTTCTTTTCTTTTCCTCAGGGGAAAACGTCTCCACCTACTCTGATGTTCAATCGTCTTTTCTCAGACATCAAGGAGGAGCCAGGACACCCCACCCTGGTCCATCCCAGGTACTACACCTTAATGACCTTCATTTAGCTACACAGACGCAATGGTGGAGTCTGTAAATGTCTTGTCCGCAACCCAAAGGTATTCAGATATCATACATTCAGGAGCGAGTCCTCATTTGAGAAGCGGTAACCAGAGGAAGTGACAATTATTTGATTATCAAAATTGTTTCAGGTTCTTTTACTGTTGATAATATGAATTGGCCAATTAGCTGTTTGAGCTCTACGCTGTTTTCATCTAATCAGTCTCTATCGTTGCTTAATCTGTTGATTAAATTCTTAATTGTTAAGTGCGTGAAATATAATTTGCTGATTTTGTTCAAGCACCCTCTCAACAATCAGAAATGTTAGTTGGTTGTCGTACAAGACGAAGGGAAAGCTTCAGATCCTTGAGGATATCTGGCGTTTCAGTAATATGTGCTTGTTCATTTTGTCAGCTAGTTTTTGCAGCTCTAGTTGGTTTTTAATTTTGCATTTTTATTATTTACTATTGTAAAAATGCACCAGGAGAAGCCTGCCCTTTACCTGTAGTTTCTCTCTCATCCCTAATTTCTTCTCCGTTGCCTCCTTCTGTCCTTCTTCACTTGCGTCACTCCTCTTCCTCTCCCTTCCTTTCCCCCCCTTAAGTCCTCGTTCCCTCTCTTCTGCCTCTCCGTTTCTCCCACTATCCCTCCCCGGGCGCCACCAGCCTTTGTTTGAATATAGCTCTCTGATGGCAAACACGGTAATCTGACCCAGATTAAAGCCTGGAATTAGATGGTTTACGGCGCTGTAGCTACATGTGACCACTGGCTTTGACATCCTGTCTGAGTGGAGGCTCGCAGACATCCGCAGCCAGACAAACCGGGGAAGATTAGAGCCCCGGTCACCTGCCAGCGTCACATGACCGCTGCGCCCTCTGAGGCCAAATGAGACTCGCGCGGACCAGTTTGGAGTCCGTGTTTTGCATTGGCAATAAATGAAATGCCGTGCTAGACGTCCACGGCGCCCAGCGTTGTGTTTGGGTTGCTACACACATCCATTAGCGGGAACGCGTGTCGTGTACAGGCCAGGCTTACATTATTCAATCACTTCTGAGGCGAGTTCTTCCATTCCCGCCGAGCATGCTTCGTTTTCGTTCAGAGGAGAAGGAGCAGCAAGGCTTGGTTGGTAGTGCTGTAGTTTTTCAGTCCCACTGAGCTGTCATGCTTAACCTAGTTCACTGCTGCAGCCTCAGCCTTGTCTGGAGGGGACTGTTGGTGGGGGAGGGGTTCAGAGCTCCTCCTCTCCTCTCCTCTCCTCTCCTCTCCTCTCCATCCTTTCACACCATGCAGCCAGGAATAGACAGATAGTGTTGGCTGAGAGGCTTCAGAGCATCTCCAGGCCCTATCTCTTTCTCAGTTGCGCTCACTACCTGGACATTCGCGATAAGCCGAGGGTCTGTTTGGGCCGAGATCCTGTAAACACACGATAAGAAAATATCCATATTCCACGCTGTGTTCCCAACCCCTGCCTTCAGCTGGTCCCATTACTTTGGGTTAAATCAGTTTTATTTATTGCGTTACTGGGCACGTTGCACAGTAGTCCATAACTTTTAACGTTTTATGGTGTCTGCTGCAAAGACAAAGAAGTTTATCAGAAACAGAACAGCATAAGTAAATAATTCAGACAACTAGGAATTGAATTGAAATCACCAATAAAGTCTTTACTTTTGTTTAAAAAAAATAAAATATATCTCTGTATTTCTCTTCCAGTTACTACATGTACACATACGACAAGATGGTGGCTCCCAACGTGTCGCTGCGGAGGGAGGCGGAGATGAGCCCCGAGATGTTCGGAGCGCTGCTCAAACACCACTACAGCCGCAGAGTGCTGGGCCACGACGAGCCACCTATGGGTTAGTAAACAATACGCACATTCATGCAGACTGAGTGAACATTTATTGACTGCGAGTACGGTCAATAAATGCAGGTATGAAAATTTAAAACACACACACACACACACGGCGCTTTATCACACAGCCCAGGCCTCTGTATTATTTGCCTTTGAACATTGTTGATGTTGGCGCAAAATCTGTCAATAATTTACAAAATCGTCTCCTTTTTCTGGCCTGACTTTCGTGTGAAAGGAAACGCATTAACTGACACGGTGTAATTATGTTTACACAAGTCAGAAAATGTGAGAATGGAAGAGCAGAAAGTGGGAGTGGCAGGAAATGGCATCTAGTTTATCCCTTTACTAACAGGACGCATTCTTGTTAATGAACGTGAATTAATAAACTAACCTACAAACAATTAATTTAATGCTTAAACTGATGCCTTATGATGTTAATTATTAAATTAAATAATACAATTTATTGGGTAAAAACAAAACAAAACTGGAAATAAGACTATAAATGTGCGCTTATTAATAAAAAGCAATTTAATCTGATTTCCACAAACAGACACCGACGACGTCCGATTATTAGAAACACATTATTTATTTATTTATTTATTTATTAGAGCGGCTTGTTTATGTACAGTAGACGCAGAAAACAAGGCTGACACATGCCGACTATTAATACATGACACACATACAGCGAGAGGCAGCAATTTACATAACGTACAACATAAGCAGAAGCGACGCGCAGATCATGTTCCTGCAGAATGAGTAGACACGTGCTTACTGTACACAACCAGCCGACAACACACACACACACACTCGCGCACACACACACACCCGTACACACACACACACACACACACACACTCTTGCAGCCTGCAGTGATGCACATAATCATGCACTGACCTTCAAATAAAGACTCTGGGGGCACCTCCCTATTGATGAACAAGAGGGGTGGAAATGGCAATGACCTCCTCTTTGCATCGGGTGTGTTTTCATATGCAGTGTGTACATTGTGCATTAAAAAGATGTGTGTGTGTGTGTATATATGTACAGAGAGAGAGAGAGAGAGAGAGAATGAATCACAGGAATCGTCTGCCATCATTACTCCACGTCTGACTGCCAGGCTCTCTGTCTCTCTCTCTCTCTCTCTCTCTTTCATATCTTCCAGCCGTCCTGCTCCCCTTTTTCTTTTCCAACCAATCTGTCTCTCTTCCCTCCATCCTCCCTCTCCCTTTTCCTGGCAGCTATCTCTACATCCTCCATGAGTCGGCTCTCCGTCTGCTCCCACACTTCCTCTTGCTCCCACACTTCCTCTTCCTTCCAACCATCCATCCATCCATCCATCCCCTTTCTCTTTCTTCTCCATCTCCCTTCATCTCCCCCTCCCTCTCTTCTGCCTTTCACTTTTCCGTCAAGGCCCCGTCTCCCTCTCTCTTTACGCGGCTTATTTCTCTTCTAATCCACCACCCACCAAATGGCTCACTCCTGTTAGTCGTGTGCTTCTGCTCTCCTTTGTGTGTGTGCGCGTGCGTGTGCGTATGTGCGTTAAGAGTGTGTAAGCACATGCGCACGCCGGCTCCGCTCAGTAAATGCGTGTCCTCTCCGGTGTCAGACATGCTGTGTCGAGAGCATGCTGCTTCCTGTCACACGCATACTGTATGAATATATTACGCTGGTAAACAACCCAGCAGTTCTCAAGCCTCCTTTATTTCAGATTTCTCTTTTTCTTCTACTCTTTTTTGTACGTGAGATTACGCTTCAAACGCATTACTAGTCTACACATGCCCATCAGCAACGTCCACACGTGTTTTAATGTCAAACTAATGCTTTGACAATGTGGTTATCTTGTATTTTGTCGACTAGATTCAGTTTATTTCATCTAAAATCCCTGCAGCGTATTGGATGATGATGGATTTCAGAGGTAGTAAAGGTTACAGATGAGACGTCACCTTAGCTGAGCTCCAGCAACTTGTTATTGCGAGTATTTCTGGTCAGCAAATTACACTTTCATTTCATTCTTTGTCCAGTAGATTGTAAGCTGCTTCAAAGTAAACGCAGGTCTTTGAAAAGAAGTGACCCTCATCAAACCGGCTTCTTTTAACAGTATAAATTGCTGGTCATTTGGCGAAGGACAGTGAACTAGTGTACGAGACGAAACGTAGCGCCGCTCTTTCTTTTTTTTATTGAGACAAGAGTCGTGTTGAATAGAGAATCAAAACGCCACGAATGTGAATCAAATTGCGATGTTGCCACAGATTCCCACCCTACCCTTCATTTGCCGTGATGCACACCTTGAAAGCCACAGCGAGGGAACAAGTTTGAACCGAGGAGGAGCCCACGCAGAGAGCGGTGCAGCTCCCACACAAGGCCCTTTATTCTTCTGTTCTCTCTGTGTCTGAGGGCAAACGCACAGAGAATTTGTGGGCGAGTGTTTGGTTCCTTGGCTGTTGCCATGCCATACTTCTGCATGTGTGTCCGCTCACGCCGAGGAATAAGTGTGAGCTTTTATGAGGTTGTGCGAGGGTGTTACTAAGCGTGGGCGGGAGTGTGCACCAGCACGGCTCGCACTTCCTGTCTTTCAACCACCTCCTCTTCTTTTTTCTTTTTTTTTTTAAAAAAAAAAACCAAAACTTCTTCCTTCATCCTCCTCTCTCTCTTCCCTCCTCAGATCTTCACGCGTCGCCTCCTATTGCTGCTGGCGCCGAGGAGGCCAAATCCCAGTGTGCTGCTGCTGCTGCCTCGGCCACCGAGCGGGAATGCCAAACCCAGGCAGTTTCCATGGAGACAAGCAGCCCGGTCTGCAAGAAAGCAGCCCACATCCCAGCCCACACCTCTCCCCCTCCTCCTCCCCCTCCTCCTCCTCCCGCGCCGTTGTTGTCATCGGTAACGGAAGTAGCAGCTAAGGACATGAGCTGCGCCACGAGCAGCGCCGCTGCAGCGTTCGGGGGGCTGGAGGACGACAAGGACAGGATTGTTGTGGAGATCATGCAGATGTACGGCAGGCAGCAGGAGAAGCTCAACTCCACCCTGCACAAGCAGCTGCAGCTGGAAATGGTGAGTCGGCGGTTGGAAAAAAAACAAAGACCAAGATAAATGAACCCAAGATAAACTAGAGCAGATCTGTTCCCGCCTATTAAATGTGTCCTTGACGTAGATGTGGAGGTGATGTTCACCTTCCATCGACTGCTCCATCTCTCCCTCCTTACTCATGGAAAGTGTTGGTTTGATCAGAGTCCACAGAACAGTTCACATAAATCACTGTTTTAGAATAAAATACAAATGATTAAAGCTCTCAACTTTAATTTCAGTTTGGGCCCATAGAAAGAGAACTGGTTGTTAATGAATATACTGTCTTTAATAAGTTAAATGCATTCACACAGAACCTTTTTCCACTTTTCTCTTTTGTCCATTTATTTCGTCCATTATTCCTCTGAATACGTATTGTTAATGGTCAACGTTTACACACACCAGTTTTGATTCTTCTGTCAGTGAACTAAGCAGTCCGAGCCTGAATTCAAGCCTTCTCGTGTCAAACCTCGGACCTCCCCCTGGAGGGACTGTAATATGAATAGTTTTCGCTACAGGGGTCACTGCAGTATCACATTATTATGATTATTATTATTATTATTTTCCTTGACTTGATCTCTGTCTCTCCAGGAGCTGGAGGCGTTGCGTGGGGGCGAAGTGGCGAGGCTACGGGAGCTGAGCGCCGAGCAGCGAGAGCTGCGCTGTGAGCTGGAGGCGGTGCACAGTGAGCAGGCGAGGCAGCTCAGCCAGGCCCGCCAGGAACAGCTGGAACTGGAGGCCCGTCTGGAGCAGCTCCGGCAGCAGGCCTGCGCCTGTGAGCCAGGATCACAACGCAAACAAGAGGCCCACTACGCTGCACAGGTACGGGCTTAGAGGGGAACACGTGTGTACACATCACAGAAACAGTCAGTGACGTATGAAGTATGTTCATGTCGGCACTGCCTTGAATTTGCTGAGCATGTCTCAACAATTATTTCATAAATAATACATTAACACATGAATTTGTTTTTTGTTTTATAACCATGAAATCTTTTAAACCTTAGATCCCTTCTCCTGGAATATTTAGTTTAATTAGTTGTTTGGACGAGTGTCAAAATATAGACTAACTGGAAAAACGTTGTAGCTCTTTATTCTGTGTGTATATCATGTGTGTGTCACTGTGCTGCTGAAAGGAGTAAAAATACTCACACACACACACACACATATATACACATGGGACCTTTGTTTGGGTTTCCACAAGACTTCATCTTGAGATAGGCTCTGTTATGTTGGCCTGAGCTCAGGGCTGCAGTATCACCCCCCTCCTGTCTGTTATTTTAGCTCCGGCTCCTCCTGCCCCTCCGCTGCCCCCCCTGCCTCCATTGGCATCAAACTCAGGCTCTCTGCCAGTTAGGGAAGGGGGTGGGGGGTGTATGTGCATATGTTTGTGTGCTTATGAGACGAGAGCGGGTCTGACTCCAGAGCGTGTGAAGTCATTTCACAGTTAAACATGTTCTCAAAGTGCTGACGCCTTGTTTGTGGGCCTTAATTCACCCTGTGATCATAAATATTTACTTGGCTGTCAGCAGCGAGGTTCATCTCTGACCATTAGAATGTGGCCACTCGTGTTTTATAGAGAAGCCAACAATGAGGTTTAGGGTCTCTGCAGTGTGACACCAGTAGATCGACCATAACTGACAGACTGCCGTTAAATGTGAAGCTAAATTGCCCTCTAATGCGCCGTAGTCATAACTTGTCCCCACGTCCGTGTCTCCTGCAGTTGTCGGAACTTCGTCACCGGCTGGAGCGAGCGGAGAACGACCGGCAGGAGCTGCAGGAGGAGCTGCGGCGGGAGCGGGAGGCGCGAGAGAAGCTGGAGCGCACGATCTCCCACCTCAAGCAGCAGATGGCCCAGTCTGGCACGATGGGAGGTAGCCCGTCTCCTCCTCCTACCCCTTCCACGGGACCCCCGAACGCCCGCTCCCCGCCCTCCATATCAGAGGCCCCACTGGCTGGCCAAAAGTAACTGCCATCCCTCCGGGGCCTCTTTCCCTCCCCTCCCTCATTCCTCTCCACATCACCCGCCAACTCCACAGACACAAACAAATCAGCCTGAAACAGAAAGGAGCTTCACGTCTCCTCGGGCTGTTTTTACGCCGTGCATCTCCCCCTCCCCTTTTTTTATTTCAGTGTAGGACTGACTTTTTTTTTTTTTTTTGTAATTTAACATCACTTAAAAGAAAAAGGTTCTTTTTTTATTATTTTGCTTTCCTCTTCTTTCTCTTTAAAACAGTATTTAATGATTTTTGGGCATGTATGTTTGATTTAATTTATAGTTTTTACTGAACAAACAGCTGCTTCACAGACAGGAGATTGGTCGAATAATGACCAGCTCAACCAATCACTATCCCCCCTCCCCCCCTTTGTGATCTTCTCCCATCCCTTCTTACTCTTTCGGCTTCTGGAGCTAATGACTTGGAGATATTTGGACGCACGAGCCTGCTCCTCACAGACGTCACTTCACGCTACTACCTGGCACAGCAGCCGGTGCCCACGGACACGTCGACTCCTGTCTTTCTGTACGTAAAGCCCGAAACGCCCCTCGTACCAGCGACTGCAGGGAACTGCACGGACACTTGAGAACAGTTTTATTCGGTCCTTATAAAAACACGGAAAGAAAAACGTTAAAACACCAAGTCTTTATGAAGGAGAAAGACCTTTTACTGTACAAAGAAAAGACATGTTGCAGATGTAAAACCTCATAAAAAATATGCCAATAGTGACGCAGAACTTGAAGTGAGTGCTTTGAGCGTGAACCTCGCCTGGACCCCAGCTGCTCCAAACACAGACTGGTTTCCTCTTCGCTCTGCTGGGCAGCACCTGGACTCCCCTGTTGTAGACCAAACAGTCTGTTGGTTGACCCACCAGCTGCCCGATGTCTCCCCCGTCCCCCATCACCGGAGACCCCACACACCTTCCAATCGCACTACTCTGGCGCCATTACCCTCTTGCTGGGAAACTCCTTAACACTGTGGCTTTCACCCACTTTGGGCCAGACAGGAAACACTGTGCTCGATTCAGACTCGGCTCGAAGAAGCTCACGAGCAGTGTTATGCACTCAACACGCTCTCCTCCTCCTCCTCCACCTCCTCCACCTCCAGAATCCCCTGGGAAAGGAATGTGTCTGGACACGGGGGCCGGTTGAGCCGCTGTAGCTGTTCTAAGCAAGAAGAAAGGCTCACATGTGTGGTAGCTGCACTGTGTCGCCGTAAAACATACGACATCCTTACATGTGAGTGTGATTGTGCAGTGCGGGCATTCAGGCAGAACAATGGGCCCCAGCGTTCCCAGCAGACGATCAAAGCTGCAGCCTGGTCCCTGTTGTTTTTTTTTTTTGGGGGGTTTTCTTCTTTGTATCGTTTGACTTCATTGTCGGCAGACGGTTTTATGCCCACCCTGTTTTGTCGGAGCTTTTTATCAAAGTATGTGGGTCGCAGGTGAAAGCAGTTAGTCCAGGGTGGTTTGGGGGTCCTGCTTCGCTTCATTCTGCCTGGCTGAACAAACAGCACCGGGGCAGGACTGCGCACTCTCTCTCCCCCGCGGCAGGCTGGGTGGCCCGGACGTTTTGTGCCGTCAGAATGGGGGCAGCTGTTGTTGTCTGGGGGCCCTCTGCCTACCCTCGGGTGAGACTGTACAGGATCCCCCAGCTCCCAACAACTCCCCTCCCTCCCTCCCTCCTCTTCTCACTCACACATGCTCATCCATCCATCCATCCATCCATCTCCAGCGCCAGATCAGCTGAGGAGGGGCGTGCGGAGTTTTGTAGATGCCCAGGAGAGCGAGCAGTCGTCCAGCCAGAGGAAGAGAGGACTTTCATTGTGTCAGTTGCCGGGCAAAAGCACTTTTTATCGCCACTAAGAAGGATCCCTGCAAGCGAGTGTGTGCGTGTGTGTAAATAATTTGTGTAAGGGGATCGGCCTCGGCTAAACTCTGAGCTTTTTCCCTTTTTTTTTTTTTTTTTTTTTTTAACGCATCTGCTATAAATGCAAATTGATAGACATTCCACTGTGCTCCATCCTGTTCGATGCAGATTTTCTTACACAGCTTCCCTTTACAATAACAGACCTTAAAGACAAGGCAGAGTACAGTTGTGGTTTGTTGATCGACGCAGGTGCAGGTGCAGGTGCAGGTGCAGGTGTAGGTGCAGGTGCAAGCCAGGAAAATCGAACCCATGCCGCAAATGTAAACTCTACTGTTGTTCCATTTAAACCTTTATTGAAATTATAAAAAAAAAGAAAAATATTTAACGTATTAACTAAAGATTTATATTCACTTTGTAAATACAGTAGTCATTAATATATTAACTGTTCTTATATAAATAATCTTCAAAAGGTTATATCATTTGGACCAGAACTAAGGCTTCAGACGGCCTAAATGCTTTTGCTTTCATATATATATAGATATATATAGATATCTACATATATATATATGTCTATATATATAGATATATATATATATTAGGACTTGACTTTAGTTGGGTGGATGTGGGGGAGTGAGACACATGGTTTACCGAGACATGATGCAGGACAAAATTGGAAAATAATACTTTGTTACACCCCCCGCCCCTTTTTTCTGAACTGATGCAATTGTTTTTGTGGATTTCGGACTGTTTAACGTGTAATGTAAGCTTTTTTCCTCTTTGTCAACCCTTCCCGGGCTAAATCGATAAAAAAAAATTGTTAAAGAAAATGCATTTTGGTAAAAAAAGAAAAAAAAAGAAAAAGAAAAATAGATTTATTTATTTTTTCTTTTTCTGCATGTTTTGCTGCCCCCCCTTTTACATTTTGTGTCACCGGGCCACTTTATCAATCTGTTTATTGTTATATATACATAGAAAAGAAGAAAGAAAGAAAGAAAAGTTTCCCTCCACCTAACGCACAGACTATTGAGACGGCTCAACTGCATGAATATTGAACATGTGCAAGTTTTATATCAGTAATGGTTCAGAGGTCGGGCCTCGATATAAAGTCAGATTATGAAGAATATAAACAGTAGCCTGATTTGATTTGGAAATTGTGTGTGAGAGTGAGCGTGTGTGTGTGTGTGTGTGTGTTGGCCTCCCACGTCTGACTGAAGCACAGCAGCTTTGAAAAAGGGAAAGACTCGCTCATGTAGCTCCGGATTCGTTTTTCTGATTTAAGATATCATATATTATTCTCGTCAGTGGAAGATAATCAGTATTAGTTTATATTCACTGAATTACCTCTTCAGCAGAACAAAAAAAAACAAAAAACAAACTAAAATACACTTTTAATCCAAACACATGAGCAGATGTCTAATGGAAGTCTGTACTTTTTACTTTCTGAGTAGTTTGCATTTTATACACAAGGGGGCACTGTTTAGCATCTTTACTTGTACACAATTATTAAAAAAAAAAAAGTACTGAATAAATAATAATAATAATAATAGGAGAGAAAGATCCCTTTTGTGACACGGCGTGCTGGGCCTTTTTGCATTTTGCAGTGTTATGAGAGCTTGATTTGTACAGAATTTTTACAGGTGTGAATTTTGCCCAACCCACTAAATCGAGGGGTACAGGAGCTTTTATTTTTTGTTTGTTTGTTTCTTTTTCTTTTTTCACCACGTGAAACACATTTGAATGCAAGGATTTACATAAACATTTGCCTCCTTGCTTACGTGAAGAAAACTCAAAAGTCCGAGGTTGACCTTTTGAGGCGTTGCAGGTGACTTTTGCTTTGTGGTTGGGTGTGTAATTTTTCAGCCGGTAATTATTCTCGGAGAAGCAGAGCTGAAAACGGTGACGGATCACACTGAATACTAATGTTTTAATTTTACACACATCCTGTTATAGATGAGAAAAAAAAAAAAAAAAAATAAATCTATGGCTTTGCTGGAGAAAGAACTTTTTTTTTTTTTTTTTCTCTCGATGCTGAAACATGAAACGCAGTGTCCGTGTATGACCATTGCATACTACGTTGCCAATACTACAGTGTGATGAGACTTTTGTTCTTGCATGAATCGAGACACTGTTCTCCTACCTCATGTTGTGATATAAAAAGATGTTTTTTAAGCAGAAGACACTGCATCTCTAACTGTTTATCATCATTGATATTTACTAGTAAATTACATACCTGTAAATGCTTTTAGCTAATACCTCAGTTGTATCTAGTGTTTGTTTCTTTCTGTTTTTGCCCCCCTGATTTCAGATCTTGTAAATAATACCCTGTATAGACAATGAACTTGAATCAAATTCAAGTAAAGTTCTGTAGTGTCAAAAACCACCGTGGTGTTGCCTCCTTTTTCTTCTTTGTCTCACGTTTTTTTTTTTTTTTTCTTAAAACTTCCTTATTTGTTTACATGGACGCTAATATTTCTCTAATAATCTGATTAGCAGCTCAGTCAAATCGGATTGAGAAGGGCGGTGTAAACGTTCGATAATCTGATCAGCAGGAAAATATTTTAAACACCCGACCCGATTGTTTCTCCTTGACTGGAATAAATACTTTCTGGGCCCCATGTCGAGTAAACATCAGGAGACATGATGAGTTAAAAGAAGGAACAGAATCCAAGTGGGTGAGCCCATGTTGGTCGTCTTCTTCTTCTATTTCTGGCAGATTTGGCGCCCCACAACTGAGAGAAAGACTTTTCCCATAAAAACAAATGAATAAAAAACTATTCTGATTCAAGGTTTAGTTTATGGAAACACAAATCATCATTTTATTTGATGCTCATGTGAACAGCAGGGTCGGAATCACTGACTGAATAAACACTGTCCATGTAAATACGGCTAATGTCTTCACATACAGATAAATAAAGGCGCATTAACACCTCTCGCGAATAACGCTTCCAGTTCATTAGCAACATATCTACGCATCGAGCCGATCAATTACACAATCGATACAGTTTAGACGGTGGTTTAAGTCATTTTCAATGTAAACACAACAAGCTTCCCTGTGTTTTAATCTCTTACGTGAAGGAAAACAGAATATTAAGACTTAAAAATAGTTGTGCAGCCCTTAAAGGGGAACTACCGTTTTTTGACCTTATTTCTGGCATTAAATACGGTCGTATACTCACCCATATAACCTTTGTGTAAGCTGTATTCCTTTGGGAGATAACTAGATCAGCAATTACAGGTAAATAAGCCGACCGTCGTGGGTGCACGCGGCGCTCAGAGATGACATCATCCAGGTCAGAAGACATCATCCGGGGTCTGTAGGTCAATCTACAGACCCCGGATGATGATAACAGGTAACTCCGGACTCAACGGTGAATAGCACTAGCGTACGATAACAAAATATTGGTGAAATGAACGAGTTTCGCGGCAGATAATGTGTTATTTAGAGGCTGTGTTTCGGTGCCCCAGTCACTCCCACTATATGGATATACACTGATCTAATTATCTCCTGATGGAATACAAATTACACAGAAGTTATATGGGTGAGTAAATGACCGTATTTTAGAAGAATCGGAGTCAGAATCAGCTTTAATGACCAAGTATGTGCACATACAGGGGATTTGACTCCGGTAGCTTTACTCTCTTGTACATAAACACACAAACTTAAATAAGTGAAGAAAATTAAAAATAAAAATTAAATAAAATAAATCTCAATCTATACACATAAATTATAGAATAAGAGCAGATATATACACCAAGCCAGGGTTTTATACAGTGTCTATATACAGTAGTGCAGTTATTGTTTATCGTTCATGTGGACGGACTCACACTCTGTGACTGCTCAGAGTTCAACAAAGCAACAGCCCGGGGGAAGAAACTGTCCTTGTGGCGGGGGGTTCTGGCGTTTATGCTAGAAATAAGTTCCAGGTTGTAAAAAAACAAAATGAAAACACACATATCTCAGTTATTTTAAACAAATGCTGAATACCCATTCAATGCTGATTAAAGTACATAAGTATTTACTAGTGTACTAGTGTGCCTGTAAAATGGCAAGTGAGTGTATTTTCTGATAATAAGACACAGATAATTATGTAATTATAAGTTACAGTTTTCACTTTTAAAGCAAAGCCGAAACACTTTGAAGGCACATGTTTAACAGTTACACACCTTTTTTTTTGTTGTTCTTTCTGCTTTTTATTACAGAATAATAATTTAATCTCCACACAAGGCTTTGCGAAGGCTTAACTGTGTGTCAGCTTCAACACTGGAACCAAATCCAGACACGGCTCCTTTTAATCCTGAGAGAAGTTTACCTGGAGCAGTTTTAAAAGATGTGGGAATTATTCCTGTTTTTTTTTTTGTTTGTTTGTTTGTTTGTTTTTTCTCCCTACAGTTTCTGGTTTCACCCGCATGGAAAGATTCAAAGCAGCATTATTTCACAAGAAATGACGATGTGAGGAGGAGGAGGAGAGGCCAGATCCCAGTCTCCAGTAAGAATAAGTAAAACAGGAACAATATTAATGCTTTCTTTAATGCACATTAAAATAAATAGGGACTTGTAAAAAATATATAAGTCAGAGTTTGGTATCTGGCATTTAGCTGAGTCCTCACAGTAGTATATAATTAAATATGGCTATAAAATGTAAACATGTGCTCAGAAACTACACAATCATTTTATCCTATTTTAAAATCACATACACATCACATCCATATACATTGATCAGTCACAACATTAAAACAACTGACAGGAAGAGTGAATAACATTGACCATCTTGTAACAAAACAATGTTCTGCTGGGAAACTTTTGGACCATTCGTGTGAATGTTATTTAGACATGTAGCACCCACCTAGACCAGACCAGGCACCCCCACCCCATAGTAATGACACTCCTTGATGGCAGCAGAATGCAGCCTGACACAGACACACACACAAAAACGCTTTAGGAACATGAAACATGAAACAGCATAAGGTGTTGACCTGGCCTCCAAATTCACTAGATCCCAAACTAGTCAAGTATCTGTGGCCCCTCCCCTCAACCCATAGGACCCAAAGGTCCCTACTAACAACATTGTGTTGCCAGCCACCACAGGACACCCTCAGAAGGCCCACGTCTATTCTCTGATGAGTCACAACTGATTTGGAGGCACAAGGGAGACCTAAACAATATTAGGAAGGTGGTCATAATGTTATACCTGATCAGTGTGAACTGGCTTCTTTCGGAGGGCTTGTCCAAACAAGTGTGACAACATCAGTACTAGAGAGAACAATGAGCCTTCCCCTTGGCATCAGCTTAATATTACTGTTATTTGCATATAACATCTTCCTGCTCTGGCTGCATATCTACCTTCAGCACAATCATAAGCACCTGTGAACAGACTTCTGGTGTGCCAAACCTCACTAAATGCAAATGTCAGCACACCAGTAATAATGCCAACATGCAAATGTTTTGGAGGATTCTGTTTTCCCAGTATTCTAAATTGGTTGTAGGTGTGAGTGTGAGTGTGTATTGTTGTCTGTCTCTCTGTGTGTTAGCCCTGCGATGGACTGGCGACCTGTCCAGGGTGTACCCCCACCTCTTGCCCGATGACAGCTGGGATAGGCTCCAGCAGACCCACCGCGACCCTAAACAGGACTAAACGGGTATAGAAGATGAATGAATGAATGAATGAATGAATGTTTTCCCTGTTGCAGTTTGTGTACATTCAGGCTGATGCTAGGAAAACCCAGAGTGTCATTTAGTTTGAACGTATTTCCACCATCCAATGAAAAATTATGTGTCCATTGACCGATTAAAAAGAAAGGACCTTAAATCAACGTCCAAATCAAAACAAAGATGGCCGTCAGCTAGCTACCATCGTGGCAAACAAACTGGGGAACATTTGTTTATATCATGTAGCTGACGGCATTTCATTTCATCTTAAATGTCAGAAGAGTCTTCGGGGTCAAATCAGTTTTATTATAATCAAACGTAATGAGATAATTAGCTATGTGAAATATATATGTTAGCATAAACTGGGGCTAACTGTTTCCCCAGGGAGTGCAGCATGTTAGCATGCTAGCATGCAAACAAAGTTAATTACAGAAAAACTGTGTCTGAATTACGTTTGTCATTACGGTCAGATTATTTTAAAATGAGGTGCCTGAAGTATGTAATTTCTGATTGCTATCACTGAGTTGTGATAGCGCCACATAATTATTACCCCACAATATGCAATAATGATTTTGATTCGCATTAAACAGGATTTAAGTTGTGTCCCCTGGGGAGCTTACATGTCTGTGTGCACCTCCAACAGTAGTACTCACATTATCTCTAGTTCCCTTGAGACAAATCTAAACAACTCTTTTGTACAAAGCATTCAGGTCTCCACAGTCAATTTCACTTCCTCAAAGGTGCATTAAATTGCTTTGTGCAGTCATGTTTTGTCCTCTGCAGCCAGGCTAAAATTAAACCTCCACTCGCAGAATCTGTCAGGAGGAACTGCTGCCAAGCCCTGCGATAGCTGCGAGGTTGGACAGGCTGCACATAAAGCAACAGCAATCAGAAGGCTGTTGAGGAAGCAGAGCCAGGCAACGTTCAGATCTAGGTATGCGGGCAGTCCCACGGGCAGCGCGGTGAGCACACCCAGGAAAACCAGGAAGAGGATCCAAGTTTTGAGAAATATACGCAGGATTTGGTAAACGAAACTTTCCCTCGAGTGAGTTCGACTTTGGTCCGTGATCTGGTCTTTCAGAGAAAGACAGCACCTCGCACGCAGAGCCGCGGCGGCCAGAGTCAGGAGGAGCACCACGGTGATTTCCAGAATCAGAAACCTATGATAGAAGACCCAACACCTGTGCATCTGTTGGAGGGAAACATCCTCGAAGACAGGAGTGAAGTCCGACAACAAGAAGACGTAGAGAGCAGCGAGGTACCACAGGAAGCCTGTCAAAAACAGGTACCCGTACCATTTTGCTGTAGAGGAGGTGGCACGTAATCCCCAAGACACGGTGCAGAAATGATCCAAACCGGCCATGACAACAACAGGCCACTGCAGCACTCTGTGAACCTGCCCTACAATCTGAACCAGCAAGCATGTGTGATAGGTGGTCACCCTCAAGCCGAGGAGGACGACGCCGACGTGCCCGTCGCTGCAGACGCGCAGGGCGGTGACGACGACGGCGAGGGCTGTGTCGACGACGGCCAGGGAGACGCTGAAGACCCCCAGGAAGCTTCTGCAGATGTGGCTTCTCTGGAGAAACACCAGAACCCAGTTGAGGAGACATTTCCCTCCGAGGCCGAGCAGGACGGAGGTGACGGCGATGTACATGGTGCGTCCTGTGGAGGAGACCTTTAACCTCGAGTAGTCATTGTGGACGGACCTGCAGGGACAAAACGACAATTTTTTAAGTTTTAAATCCACAAAAAAACTGAAAACAACAACTACTGTCGGCTGTTTTTTACATTTATGCTTTTCAGCGTAAAGTTTGCTGCTGCCTACCCATATGTGTATATCTGTACAGCTCGATTTTTATTTTTATTTTTCTCCTTTAAGCCAGGAGCTACCGCCCAAAATTTCGTTATGTTCTTACATAATGACAATAAAGTAATTCTTGATTCTTGATTCTTTCCACCCACAAAGCAGATGGTGACAGGGATATCCTGGATGAAAAAGGCCCCTGCTTGCAGAGTATATTGTTTCAAGGATCCTTGTCCTTGATGACAGCTGCTGATGAATGTTTACAAAGAAATCCTATTTCATAACCAGCCGCCCTCACGCGAAAGATCCCATTTGGCACAAGTCCTTTCACACTGTGTCGCCTGCTGAACATGGACTACGCTCTGTGTCTCTCAGCATACAGTAAACGTTATTAATTTGTTTCGGTTATATATTGTGTTGGTGAGTCTAGCTGAGAAATGATTAGGATTCACTTCCTCTGAGTGAGGATGTGGTTGAAACCAACAGCTTTTACTGATTTTTCCATTTTCCGCTGAGAGCCGCTGGATGGATCATTATGAAAAAAATCTGAGCCGGCTTTTAGGAAGGAGTGACCTCTCTGACTGACTCACATGCCGCCGATTCAACGTGCTGACTACTGTCGACAGCGTGTGGCTTTTCGTACAAACCAGAGAGAAACTGCAGACATTTAAAAAACAGCCGGAGGAGGAGGTGAGACCTGTGACCCGTCTGTCACTCAAAGGGTCGACTTTCTTAACTACGTATAAATTTGAGCCTTAATATAATTTAAAGAGATGAGTTATGAACAAATTTGAGGGTCTATAGATAGATTTGAGGAACCGTTACCCACCAACTTTCATTTCTCTCTTAGACGAGAGAGAACTCTATAAAGTATGATCTACTTTATGTCAGTGCTTCAATTTTATGCCACTCAATTCTTTATTTTTTCAAGAGAAGTATTTCACTTTTTACTATCAACAGCTTTAGTCACACGTTGTTAAGTTAAACTTACTACATTATACTTTACAATTCTGAATGCAATTGGGTACTTTCACATTTTGCATGTACGTAAAAGATCCAAATATTTTCATCAACCACTACCTGAAATTATCAGTCATGAAAGAAATCCAGGAAATATTTGTTTTTCCAATTCAGCTCTCCAAGGTCGGGGGGGGGGGGGGGGGGGGGGGGGGGGGGGACCAAGTGTCTAATATCTCGCCTGCAGCCCTGTGTTTTGTCTTGCTCCCGTTTGTTTTGTTAGGTGCCAGTCCTTTTTCCTAGTTATTGAATATTCAAATAAACCAAATCCCCTCTATTTGACTGTGTGAAGCAGAAAGGGAGCTCTCCTCTACTTCTACTTGATCAGTATTGTTGACTGAAGCCATATAGCCACAAAGCGGTTAGCGGCGCACAGGTGGTGGTACTGGGCTCACCGTGAAAAAAAGGAAGTTAACACCAGATAAATATTAACACGAGGGAGGAGGGTCACATTTTGCACTCTTAACGCTCATAACATTCACAACGCTGCGTTATTATTGTGCAAAAATGCAGTTGTCTAGCAGATAATATTCTAAAGAGCTGTAATCATATTTTATTTTCATTCCCCATCCATCTGTGCAGCTGCTTGGTTCTTACTATTTAAAGGAGCTGAATTAAAAATGAAGAGAAGCCCGAAAACTTTTGCAGAAGTCTGACTGTAACACAATGAGAATGATCACATATATATATATATATATATTAAAAAAAAAAAAAGCTACAGTTAAATGTCTTACCTGTGTGAATGCAGCGATCTGATGTCAAGAGCAACCCGTGGAGTCTGAGTCGGTTTCCTCTAAAAGGCGTGGTTTAAAGACACATCTGTCAGCTCTGACAATAGGGAAGTTCACAAATCACTCAATTTCTATTAAGTATTAAGCGGAAGTTTAGACAGCAAAGCAACCATCGTTTCATTTTACAAAAAGAGCTTTGTGCAGCAGATATTTCGCAATACAACAACCGACAGGGTTAGACAGCGAGTATAACGTGTTTAATGTGTTTATAATAAGAACAGATTAAATGTCCAGATATTAAAGGTGTTGATCTTTGTGTCAAACCCACAGCTGCCGAGAAGCCGTTGTACACTTCCTGTCCAACACCAAACAGTAGTTTGTTATTTGCTGCAAGCTAGAGAAGACAGTGAAACTCCAAATTAACAATTACACGGCGCCGTTAAAAGTCTGTGTAAGTAAATCAGAAAACGTTTTACGTTCCCCTGTAATGCATTCACATGAAAGCATTATTCTCATTTTGCGTAGTGAAGTGATTACCGACTTAGTAACAGGTATGTCGTGTGAAATAAAAGAAGGGAGCAGTTTCACAGCAAAGTATTTTGTAGCTTTGGTGAAATAATTAAATTGACTAGAACACCAGTCAGTATATGTGTGAAGGTTGTCAGTCATCCAGGTCATAATATATCTAGAACAAAGGTCAAACAAAGACAACTGGAATGGTTTTGAGTTTTCTTGAAGGTGTTTTAAGCACTTCCTTTGTCGAGCCGCTGTTACAAGTGATGAAACGTCTTTGAGAAAACAAATAAAACTCAGTTGATGTTTCACTAGTGTTCTTTCTTTCTCACTATCCGGTGCCAGTCAGTTGTGTAACACGAGCGTCAGGTTACAAAGTGGCTCTTGTAAAGTATTTTCATTCATTCATCTTCTGTAACCGCTTATTCCTGTTAAGGGTCGCAGGGGGTCTGCTGGAGCCTATCCCAGCTGTCATCGGGCGAGAGGCGGGGGTACACCCTGGACAGGTCGCCAGTCTATCGCAGGACCAACACAGAGAGACAGACAACCATTCACACTCACACCTACGGCCAATTTAGAATCACCAATTAACCTAATGAGCATGTCTTTGGACGGTAGGAGGAAGCCGGAGTACCTGGAGAGAACCCACGCAGACACAGGGAGAACATGCAAACTCCACACAGAAAGGCCCAGTCGGCCCATGGATTCAAACCCGGGACCTTCTCGCTGTGAGGCATCAGTGCTAACCACCTGTGCCTCCCCAGTATTTTCAAAGTCTGCATTTATGTAAAATTGTCTCTTCTTTTATGTCCTTTAAATGTCTTCCACTGTCTTTGACCAAAGACCATGAGGTCAGTCAAGTCTGTGTACTGCTGCAGCTAAAAGTGATTACATATGAGGTACAGTTATTGAGCTTTTATCAGCTGCTGTTTTGCTTAAGGTTTATAACACTATTCAGTCGATGACTTCGGTTGAGCTCAAACACGTATGAGAGGGACATAAATGAGCGGTGCAATGAATAACCACCTCGTACCATCATCATAAAATGCAAGCATTTATTGATTCCCAAGAAAAAGTGGAGACAAAACAGTTCATAGTGTTACAGATAAAATGTTTTGTGTTTTTGTCAAACAAGTCTTTAATAGAAAAATCGATATTTGGTTCAAGACATTTGCGAGTTAATTAGCTAGACTAGTGAATATTATAAAAAACAACGCAATACAATTTATTAGTACCACAAACCTCAGCCTCCAAAATCAAACAGCATAGTTAAAATACCACAACCTTCATGAAGATAAGATCAGGTGCAGGACACTGGTGTACCTAATGAAGTGGCAAGCGGCTTCTTTGCACTTCTGGATCTTTGTATATCTGTTGCACAGAGTAGCTCTCCTGCAGGTACGCTACACCCCTGTGTCAGTAATGGTTTAGGACAAGCTGTTGAGTTGCAGAAACTCATATCCTGAGCACGATAACACCGTCATACAGATGATACAGACGGCTGTCCTTCAACCTTAGGCCAGCCTCCATGAGGGCCAACGTCAGGTCAAAAAGTTCATCGTATAATCTGAACGTGCAGGGATCTGGAAATGGCACCGACACACATCTGTTGAATGAATCCACTCCTACGGAGAAATGTTAAGACCACAGATCCATTAGAGGAGATAAGATAGGGCAAATGGACAAAGAGCAACGTGCTTTAACTTAATTTGACTTCTCCTGTTACCTCCCTCCAGTCCCATTATATCCGTCTTGATGAAGACCATGGAGATGATGAATCCTTGCCTCTTGGCCGTTCAAACCACAGCCACTCACACAGGAGCGCTGGGATAAAGAGAGAAACTAGAAATATGATCTCTTGCTCGGCATCACCTCCGCTTCAGTACAACCGACGCTCCTACTCTCTCTGCTGGAACGGGCTTGATTGACTTTCCCTGACAACCAAAATGTTTTCATCTTGTCCTTAACAACCTGATCGAATTATCTGACCAATCTAATTAGGCAGAGAGACACGGAAGACATTGAAGTTGATGGGCCTAAGGGAATAAACTCGACTAAAGAAAGACACATCATAGTCGAAATTCTAGCTCCTCAATGACCTGTAACACAAGACAGACCCGTCCTGAGCGCAAAAATTAATGGACAATGAATTAAATAAATCGTGTTAGCGTCATATCTGTATTAGTTATGTTAATACATGTAGCAAGTGATGTTAGGTAGCTACCTGAGGCTGTATTAGGCTTACTGCCGTTAGCTAAGGCCGATATTAAATGCTGGTTAAGAGGACGTGTTATTAATTAAGAGAAATAACATAAACACAGACAAATAGGTCGGATGATGTTACCATAATGAGCTAGCGTTAGCTGGTTAGTCAGTCCGTTAATAGCTGCGTTCTTACCTTCATAGAGATGTGTACATATGACTTCAAATATCATTAAAATCCATTGACTAAAGCTTCAGCTGTCCTGAAACACGTTGCAGACGTTAGACAAAGAGCAAGAACATAAAAGAGATTGTGCAACCAGAGCATTACCGTCCATAATCATGCTGATTATTTTTTACACCTGAAAATAAACACAAACACAAAAATGTGCTTGTGTTCTTAAAGATGAGAGTCAGTGATGACAGGCGATCGGCTGCAGCTTAGATGTGACATCACATTACTTTACGTTTCTCCTATTTTGCAGTTTAATGCTTCTAAATAAACTTCACTCACAGCTGCATTCAGGACCTTTCAGTAACTACAAGGCTCTCACACACACTTCTCACAGCAGTGGCCACATACACAGTTAGCCACAGTCCCACCTTCCTTAAGAGAGGGGGCCGGTGACGCACACGTGCCGTTAATGAAAGTAACAGTTTATATCACGTAGGCGTCGCTTTTCTTCACAGACGACAAAGGTCTATAGTGACTCACTGTAAAAACACTCTGTTACGAGAAAGGGTATCATTCACTATTTGGTGTAACAGTAAGTTTTCACCGTTGGTCGAGGCGGAGCTTATCTATAACTCATCTGTAAGTTTCCAACTAATAATTACTTTTCTTAATGATTGGTCTACGGATCATATTCTCGTGCAACAGATTGACACTGGTTTGCAAAAGATGTACACCTTACCAAATCAGCCGTTTTATGAGACACTAGATTTGACACAACAGTACCACGGGACGTTAACCCTTTATAGGGCACTCATTGATATACTTGGAAATTCAAAATTTCAACCCTAGAGTGTTGTATTGGCGGAAAAAGACTTTTCTACTTTTGTGAAATTTTTCAAAAGTAATGAGTTTACCATATCCTTGCCCTTACGTGGTAAACAACATAAACATGTATTTAGAGCATTAGAAGATAAGTCCTGATTCATGCACTTGTCAACATACACATTATCACCACATGAGACAACGTTAGGACACTTCTTCATGGTACCTAATGGACCTTGCAGAAAACATTACACCCTGATGTGACCTGAGGATGTTGCCTTGACCTTCTCTGATTGGCTGGGTGAAAACCACGTGCTTCTAAACCTCACTGAGAGGCACAGGGACGCAATTTAAAATGTGCGTGGATGTTACCACATATGGTTCCTCGGCTCATAAAGGGTTAACACACCAATAAAGAAATGTCCACAAACCTGATTATCATCTACAAAATAGAATAAATAAAAATAAAATTAACTAATACATATGTTGTAATATAGATTGTATAAGTAGATGTGCAATATCACTTGAACTTATAAAACGTGTATAGAAATGCAACCATAAACATTCACAATGCTTGTTTTTTTTTTCCAAGCAACCACAAAATGACTAGAAGTAAACTTAGAACAGTAAAGTAATTGAATCTGAAAGCTGCAAATCCTCACATGTGTGAAGCTGAAATAATTAAGCTATAACAATGTTATCAAAATTCACCTGTTTTGACCCAGGTCGTTGATTTAGACACAAAATCAGATGATGTGATTATTATGACAACAGGTTGCACACACACACACACCAAAAAAAAAATGCACCAAACATCAGTTTTCTCTTTAAATTTGAGCAGTGGTTGTTAAATAGTTATGTAAATCAAGCAAGCGCTGGTCTCGTTGTTAGAATTATTTAATGACCACACCTTGTTTTTAATCAAATTAATTTAAGTACTCAGTAAAAAGCACCATATTTGGCTTTGAGGTAGGCAGGTACCAAACTGTTTTTCTCATGAAATCCAATACAGTAATGATTGGTTGAGTTACAGACTAATTACATTTTATACCTGATGCAGTGTATGTTAATAATTGACAAAACACGCGGTGAGGTGCGGAGTGTTAAGTAATTCCAAGTTGCTGCATACATTAAATATTCATAGTGAAAATTCGGTAATAACAGAAAAGAGCATTCTTACCGTAAATTTTTCAAAATAAACACAGAGTCCTCTGTCAAAAAAAAACAGCGAGTCACTACATGGCTACATGACAGCAGCCATGTTGGGTATCAAAGGTCCTCCGCATGCTGCAGTGCTCGGGAAACCCGCCAGAGGACGGAAGGCATTGGGTCAAACATGATCCAACAGGTCTTCATGGAAGCGCTGATCAGTCCCATGATAATCTCATGAATCAGATTCTTTGGTTGAGAAATAGCCAAACCTGCTCTCTTCTTGCACATGTCTCGTCTTGTTTTCGTGCGTTAGCTTCCCTTCAGATTTTTACCTGTCAAATGTGACACAAAGTTGACTTTGTGTTGTCTTTAACCGCTTAATTCGGTCTTCAGCAAAATAATTGTCTACACTGTCCACTGTCCATTGCATGCTCTTTGCCTTACAATTTAAAAAAAATAACATTGCATTTTCCATTGTTTTTGTTTGCATATTCATATAGACATTATACAATATTACATATTAATTTCCGATCAGGGAGGAACGTAAATATATTTAACTACACTATAGATGTAGTTTTAAATTCGACCACCAGGCGCGGTAATGGCGCTGTGGCTTTCACTGAGCACCGCACATGCGCAGAAAACCCTGAAACCGAAACCAACGTCACTTCCTCTCCCGTTATGTGCCGTTTAGTGATGTTTTTAACACTTTGACAGCAGCTCTGTCTTTAAATAATCCTCGAGCGGCGTCTCAGTGCACCTGGGCCTTCGTGAACTAGTGTCGATATAGGCATGTTGACCCGTTTGTGACGAAGTAAGATTGCATTTCGGTCATTTTTTATGCTGTTTCTAAACGCTAATAGCTAATTAGCTATTGCTAGGTAACGTTAGCTGTCAACAAATCAGCCGTTTTATAGGGCTGAGGAAGATTGTTACTGAGCTGTTTGTGTTTGTTAGCTTCTTTTATGCCATTAGAGTATTAAACTCAGACTGTAGTCTCACTCGGGCTGTGGACAAGGTCACTGTTGTAGATGAAATGTTAAATTGAAAGTCATTTTAGAGTTAATTTAATTAGTGAGGCTTGTACTCAGGTGTTACGTAACGTACAGCCACATAAACAAAGCAGTAATTTATCTGGTACAAGACTGAATGTTAAAACAGTTTATCATCTTATTAGTTTCTATATTGGTGCCCCCATATTAACGGGCTGTTCAGGAAATAACTGGCAACTATAGTGAGTTGTTTCGGCCACGCTTCAAGCAAAACAAATTAAACAGTTTTCACGTTTCAGCTCCTCAGGTCACATTAGTTGCTTGTATTTGTCATATATAATACAAAACTGCAGACTTTTCACATTTTGGACATTCATTCATTCATTATTCATTCGCTTGTCCTATGAAGGGTCGCAGGGAGGGATCCCAGCTGTCATCAGGTGAGAGGTGGGGTACACCCTGGACAGGTCGCCAGTCTGTCTCACGGCTAACACAGAGAGAGACAGACAACCATTCAATTTAGAATCACCAATTATCTTTAGACACTTACCTGGAGAGAACCCACGCAGACAAAGAACATGCAAACTCCACACAGAAAGGCCCCAGTCAGCCTGGATTCGAACCCAGACACTTCAGTGCTAACCACTGCACCACTGTGCCTCGTTTGGACATTTCTTAGACCAAACAATTTACAGAATAAATAGTAATCTGCATGTTCATTAATGATGAGAAAAATATTATCTGCAGCTCTTCTTAAAAGCCTGTTTTTTGTTTTACTTATCATTTATGAGTCAGTCCTTGGTTATACTTCCAAGTAATTACACTGCTGCTGTACTTTTTAAGACCTAAATAAAACTGGGATAAAACTCACAGCGTCCAAACCGTGAACCAAGGCATGTTAAGTTTATAAATGATTAATCAGTTGCCAAATTGATGGCTCCTTAAATTGCCAAAATCTTGTACATAAGTTTTGTTGCTCCTTTGCAGAATGGAGAATTCAGAAACCAGTCCATCTTCCAGGCCCCTTGCAGTGCCGGACAGGGGCATGGTGCGACCCTCGAGACCCCACGGTCAGCTGCCGGAGTCAGCTAGACCCTCCAAGCACAGGGAGCACCCGTCCAAGTCACCAAGGAGACGGCGGGAGGGGAAGAGGTTGCAGCGACGGGGGGATGGTCACGAACAGCTGCTGTGGGAGATTGAGCGACGGAGGTTGCCAGGCCAACACGAGCACTTGGAGCCCTCTGGTTCAACGAGCGACACAGCGGAAAGCTCTCCTAAGAGGTTTGCTCTGCAGGTTGCCAGCTGGTCCGCCGCGCCAGTGGCACAGCTCTGCTGCTCAGGACATGACGTGATATTAACTTGACTGCACTTTTTGTTTCTACTCACAGAAGAGCACACTTTCTACATGGACCGTACCCAGCCACTCACTTCGGACCCAAAGCCTGTATTCTTCCCAACCCAACTTCAGTCATGTAAGCATGAGGGGACCTGATTGAGTCAAACTTTATGTGTACAGACTTTGTTTGTTTGGACATTGATTTGTGTATCTGTGAGAGATAAGACAAAATGTTGTGATTGGATGTCACATGGAATGGGAAGGCTCATAGGACACGCTGCAGATGCTTGTTGTCACCTGATCGAAGAGACTTTTTTTTTGGACTTGATCTGAAAACATATGCACAAGTCAAATTATCTGCGCAATGCCTGTTGTCCGCCACGCAAAGAAGGAGAGGAACAAACGGTAAAATGGGACGAGGGAAAGGCAAAATTTATTGTATTCTGGTCTATGGAATTTGACCCGCACTAAACTGACGTTACAACAGTGCGTCATAACAGTTAACGAATGACTCAGCTAAAAGAGTGCAGAATAATCTTTGTTTAATTCGGGCATGAAATCAGTTTGGCATTTGACTTCATTTGTCGTCTGTCACGATTCAAAGCAAGTATATTGTAAATAGGTAAAAGTTAACCCATTAAAAAATATTTAATTTCAGTGTTTTTTTTAAAAAACTTTTTTTTATTACTCGCTATTGAGATGCAGCGTTGTGTGTAAGTGTTGTATTTGCATTTAGGTGTTTGTCTTCTCAATTCTGTGTCTAAATTTTGTCTGTTATCTATTATTTTGTCCTAGGCACATCCAGGACCCGGCCAGCCAAAGGCTCACCTGGAATAAACCTCCTGTCAATGTTCTGGTCATCAGGAAAATCAGAGATGAGAGTCTGGTCGAGCCATTTAAAGAGCTCTGCACGTTTCTAGTGGAGGTACAGGACACAGCGTCGGATGTATTTCACAGATCTGAAACAAAAATGAACAGAAACAGTTAATTTTTTTTCACTACATAAAATAGTTTATACATGTCTTGAAGAACCAACAAACATCAATAATACATTACTTAGACGTTTGTGCAATTACATTTATGTCAATGTGCTACCTGCAACATAGAAATGGGATCTCCAGTTATTTTTTTTAAATTCAAAATAAACACATTTCACATGATTTCAGCCATCTCAGGTTAACAGACATGAACTGAAGCTTTCCAAACTTTGAGGGAACAGAACCAAAGCTCCAGAACGAACGTTTTTCTTTTTACGATTGCATCTAATAATTTACCGCACGTTAAAAGCATGCTGTAGCTCAAGTGATTGACCGGCTTGACCGCTAATCGCAGGGTTGGGGGTTTGATCCCTCGTCCCTTCACATGCCAGAGTCACTGATCACAAAGTTGCTTACAGTGGCAGCTGAGCACCTTGTGTGGCAAGCTTGATATCAGGGCAGACAATTTGGCTCCATTAAGGTTCGTAATCTTTTTTCTGAGATAGGTCTGAGTGGTCTTTTGTCTGCTGTGTTATTAAAAGGAGAGCAGTGGCTTTAAGCAACATTTCCTACATAACTTTAGGTAAAGGTGGGCTAATAAGTTAGCTGCCGCGGTCTACACATGAGCACTGCATTTTCCAGTTGTGTACAACCGTCAGCTCTGCACTAGCTTTGTTTTTTAGGGCATGATAAACTGGCTACTAGGGCTTTATGCAAACATGTTACATGACGACAGACAGATACTATCTAGGAAAACAGGAAAACCTTTTTATGCATTGTGTATTTCCTTGTGCTGTTATTGTGGATTTGTACAAACGTTCCCTGATCACATTAGTTTTACGTGTCGTTAATTATTAGACTAATGGATATATATGTGTGTTCCTACACTGTTTTGCTTGTTTCATATCTACCATGCTTGGTCTGAAGTCCCTGTGCATCAAAGTATGAGGTATCAGCACAGACATAATTAGTTTAATTTAAGTTTAATTAAGTTAAGTCTATAAAATCTATAAAAAGACCTGCCTCACGTACATGTTGTCCAACTCAACTCACACATGTAAGCTTTTTAATGGAACAGAAAACAAAATTTCTTTTCCAGTGTTACTTTCTGGAGCACCCAGGATCTTTTCTTTGCGTTTGCTGTTTGTAAACTTGGACACTTTTCCAAGTGATTTCGGTCAGAGTTTAGTCCCTGGTGTGTACTAAACCAAAACCATGTTCCAGCTGATATAAATATGCCAAAGAACAGAGTGTACACTGAAACACTTGCGGTACTGACCTCAAACAAGGTTAGACAAAAAGAATCCAGGAAATGGTCCAGACACGGAGGGGAGAGTTATGGTCTGGTCTCGAGCAGTTACGACACCTTTTCACCACATGTTTTCAAAACAAGCTGTACTCTGTGAAGCCAGACTGTCAGAGTTGGCCGGCAACGTCGCATATTTGCATTCCGCGCAAACACATAGCGTCATACTAAGCTACACATGTTTGGAAAACCATCAGCGTCGTTTTCAAAGGCGTACTTTTGAGAGATGTGTGTGCGTGCGTGTGTGTGTGTTTGTGTGAGTTTTGGCTGCAGTCGCTAAATCGTGCGTTTGTGTTTCAGGAGAAGCAGATGATGGTGTACGTGGAGAGGAAGGTCGCGGACGACGCTACGCTGTCGAAGGACGAGGCGTTCGGCTCCATCCGCAATCAGCTCTGCACCTTCAGAGAGGGTGAGGATTGTCCTGGAGTAAGGACACGAAATCATTAAAATTAAAATGTTTATACATGATTATACTTAAAAGTTTCAGCATCAGTTTCACCGTCAGTTTCTATTTACGATGTATCTCTAATCAGCTTGTCTTTATTTTAACGGGAACACTTACATTTCCATATATTTATAGATGAATAAACTTGCTGTGGCTCTTTCCCTCAGACATCTTTAAAGTCGGTACGAGGGCCTCCCAAGAAGTTCTCTAATGACTTTTTATTGAACAGGGAAAAAAAACACCAGATTTCATTTCAGATTATTAGCGTGAAAATAAGAATGACAAACGAAGATGTCGTGTGACTTCAGGTTACGATGACATCTCCGACTGCATCGACCTCATCATCTGTCTGGGCGGAGACGGGACTTTGCTCTACGCCTCCTCTCTCTTCCAGGTATCATGCTTTTTTTTTTTTTAAAGTATTGAAATTCTTGAACGCGGCCGATTCTCGTCGTATACTAGAGAGTCTTATCTTGCATCCTGAGATGGTTGAACTGAACCACTCAGATGTTTTTTCATGACTGCGTGCTTCCTTGTTTCTGTAGGGCAGCGTGCCTCCAGTTATGGCGTTCCACCTCGGCTCTCTGGGATTTCTGACGCCCTTCAAGTTCGAGTCTTACAAGACTGAAGTAGCCAAAGTGTTTGAAGGTAAATTGAAGCTTTTTGTGAAATAACGTTCTACTCTTCGTCTTCCTTTTCTTTTTTGCTAACATGTACCCACGGGCTTTCAGGCAACGCGGCCATCACTCTACGCAGCCGTCTCAAGGTGAAGGTGGTGAAGGACATGCTGCAGAGGACGGGACAGCAGCCACAACAGCAGCAGCAGCAGCAGCAGCAGCAGCAGCAGCAGCAGCAGCAGCAGGAGCACAATGGACTCCCCCCTCATGGACACAGCAACAGCGAGGCCGGCAAGGTCACCCTGCAGATGCAGGTGAGGGCAAAGCGTTTGTTGAAGCCGTCAGATAATCTTGAGTTAAATTAAAGATGCAGGTTACAGTTCGGTTCCACCTCAGGAACCTTTTAGGAACTTAATTTTTAGTTCATAGTGCCAAGAAAACGTCTCTCAGGTAGGTTTTCTTTTTTTTTTTTTGGATGAACTGACGAAGCCGTTGTGGTGGAGTTTGCAGTTTTGGATGTTGCAGATTTGTTTGTGCAATAAGAGGAGCCACTGAAATCAATACTGGAAAGCGAGCCAGGCATTGGGTAATTAAGTTAGCTGAACATGGAGAAACAAAGTTATGTGGTCGGAGAGAGTGTAATAGAGAGAGAATGTGTGTGTGAAGCAACTGTGATACATTGTCATTGTGGAGCAGATCTACTTTGGAGACACTCTGGAGAGTCCAGTCTCCTTTCCTTCCGCTTTAAGTTTCCTTTGTATAACTTTATTAGATTTATTCAAACCGAAGAGTCACGTAACAGTAAACACACATGTTCTCGTGTCTTCACCTTCCCCTCAAATACTGCTGTTCTTTTTAATCCGTTAACTCTGATCATCGTGGTTCTTGAGACCGCCGGGCGACTGGGATCTCTTAGTCTCATTCTCAGTTGTTCCTTTTCCACGTTTCTTGTAAATATTTGGTCAAAGTGGGCTCATGTGACTGCAGCAACCGGGGATCGCGTTCGTGAAGCGATGCTGTAATCCATTAAGGTGACGGAGGCTGACTGCGTGCGCCGCTTCCTCTCCGTCCCCCGGCCCCGTGCTTGTGTGTGCGCGTGCATGCATGCATGCGTATGGCTCGGCGAGGGAACATCAGCTGGGTTGCCGCGGCGACAGTCATAATAAAGCTGCCTGGCGCAGATGCGG
This sequence comes from Chelon labrosus, assembly GCF_963514085.1. Taxonomy (NCBI): domain Eukaryota; kingdom Metazoa; phylum Chordata; class Actinopteri; order Mugiliformes; family Mugilidae; genus Chelon; species Chelon labrosus. The sequence continues at coordinate 18,993,791 of NC_140342.1, read as the reverse complement.
GAGGAGAAGGTCGGATGTTGTGAAGTTCTGTTGAGCCAGTTGCCATGGAGACCGTGGCGTCAGTGATGGAGTCGGCGCGGCGGATGGATATTAATGATTCCTGACGCTCTCAGTCTGACACACTGTGTAACTAAACAACATGCCACACTGCAGGAGTCACACACACACACACACACACACACACTGCTGCAGTTGGTCCGTTTCAGCGCAGCCCTCTCCTCTTTCCTCTCTCAGCCCCGGGGTTTTTTGTCCCGTCGATAAAAGACAGTGACGGATCGCTGTGGTCCCCTAGCCCGGGGTCGACCTCACATTACATCACGTCTGCCGCGTCCAGCCAGGAGGCTTGCGTTGCGCTCAGCTGACGTCAGTACATCTGCCAGACATCACAGCCCAGCGCCCGTGTGACAGACTGAAGTGTGGAACATGCACGGCGGAGGTCTGCTTGTAGTTTCCACTGCGTCTGCTGCTGGATGATTGATTAGGTTTATCGAGCACATCAACTGTCTACGAAAGGGATTTATACACAAAGAGCGTGTACATCGTCAGCTATTTACATATATGTTTTATTTGTATGTGCGACGGCTGTGGTGTAGTTATTTAATCTGAGTCATCTTCAGTGTTTCAGGTTTAGTTCTGAGTAAGTTTGATTGTTTATTAATTAGCTGTTTAATGGAAAAAAACACCAAGAGCCAGGAGAGACTGATGGTTTTGATGTAAATAGCGCCACCGTGTGGATATTAAAGGACATAGCGGCACGGTATTAATACTAAATGTTTTTTTTCAGACTCTTACTTGAGCTCTACTAAATCTAAGGTTTGTTTAACCACACACATGTCTACTTTTGTTAGTGTTTTAAACATTTTTAATGAGAAAAACACATTCATTCTTTACATGTGCTATAAATTGTACACCGACGTGGCGTTTGGCTTATAGGTGACACTACAGTAACATAAGGAAATTAAATGCTTTGTTGTTTTTCTTGACCCTCTGCTACCCTCTTGCATAATCTCTCTCTGTCAGTCCATTCACTTGGGGTCCCAGAGACCCCAAAGGTAGCACGAGGGTTAAACATAAATATTCCCACAGATGACTTCTTCAAAATCCACATGATGATAGTGTATATACCATTACACACCCAGATTTAAAGGATTGTGCAGCTTTGGTGGAGTTTTGTTTTCCCAGAGGATGTTTTAATCTTAATTGAGGTTATGTGTGTGTCTGCGTGTGTCTGTGTCTGTGTGCAGGTGTTGAATGAGGTGGTGGTTGATCGAGGGCCGTCCTCCTACCTGTCCAACGTCGACTTGTACCTTGACGGCCGACTCATCACTTCAGTCCAGGGAGACGGTAATTAACCTGAACCCTGTACTTGCCTCATCGTGCTTCAGCGCGCTGTTTGTGTGTTTCAGCTCGAACAGAAACACAAAAGTTTTTTTTTATTTAATTTATACAAATGAACTAAATATTGGAAACTACCACATTAAATACTCTCCCCTTTCCCCGTCTCTGTCCTCCAGGTGTGATCGTGTCCACGCCTACAGGCAGCACGGCGTATGCAGCCGCGGCGGGAGCCTCGATGATCCACCCCAACGTCCCCGCCATCATGGTCACTCCCATCTGCCCACACTCGCTCTCCTTCAGACCCATCGTGGTGCCTGCCGGGGTGGAGCTCATGGTACGGATGAGGGTGGAATATAATTCACTTATTTAGTTTAGGCATCATGATTGAGCCAGAGAGGAAACACAGCAAGAATGACATGGTTTTAGCAGCAGTGAGGAGTGGTGCACTGGTTAGGAACAAATTACTGTGGTGTTGAAGGATAATATTACACAAAAATTATGCACATAATGTTTGCAGTCAGTGATCCTAGTTTCAACTACTGAAGAAGATCTACACTTTTATTTTTTGTAATTTTGACACCCACCAGTATCAGTAACAGTTGTTGTTTGGGCTGCATGCATCTTCTGTCCTTCTGACTATCGAGGGGCGTAGCTTCAGCGATGGCTTTGTCGATCAGTTAAATCCAGACAGAAATATCTATTAGAAGGTTTTTTGTGGTCCCTACACTTGTAGACTTGTAGACTCTGGAGCTCTGACCAATAGGTTTTGGATTAAATATCTAAATTTTTTATTCCTGTCAGCCCGTCTTGATGAAATCTAATTTCTTTGTTTCATCATACTTTACTTTCTGAGAAAACTGATGACATTAACTGTACTTTGTCTAGATCTATTAAGCTAATGTTGGCCTTCAACAGGGTAGAGTAGGATGGAGAACATTGAAGTCATTACGTCTATCAACCATCAGTATTTAGCTGAAATGACGGCACTTTGAGTCTGGAGTGTCTGGCCTTTAATGAGCTGTTAGATTATCACTCATTGTTGGGAATCAAGATTAAAACAAAGTCCTTCAGTTACAGGCGAGTATCTGGTCATTAACAGACCTTAGTCATGTGAGTTTCAAGTGTTTACCACCCACAAAAATCTAACCTTCCCACCGTACGTATAGAAGTGAAGAAGAAACATCTTAAAGAAAAGTCAAACTAGTCCAGCTCTCTTAGTCTTAGTGTCTTTGTTCTTCTACACTGTGGAAACTTACAGTCTGTCCTCGTCTCCCCTGAAACAGATCACCTTGTCTCCTGACGCCAGGAACACGGCCTGGGTGTCGTTTGACGGCCGAAAGAGACAAGAGATCCAGCACGGAGACTGGTAAAGACCATCAGCTATCATTATTTGTTGCTTGCTTCAATATATATATATATTTTTTTCCTCCTCAGTTCAGGATTAATTTTTCGTCCATTTGTCTCCCTACAGTATTAAGATCACCACTTCCTGTTACCCAGTGCCGTCTATCTGCTGTCATGACCTGGTGTACGACTGGTTTGAAAGCCTGGCTCAGTGTTTGCACTGGAACGTGCGCAAGAGGCAGGCCCGGCTCGCAGACGGCTCCGACTCCTCGGACACGGAGAACTGACGACGAGGGTCAGGAAACACCGGACCTACAGCCGAATCAGCTTTACGTCGATCCTACGACGAGCATGTACAATAATCATACGTTAAATCATCAGTTTAGCCCCGTTACATTCCAGTGCGCACACACACACACATAACGTTTAATTTCTTTTCTTGGATCACGTAATAGCGCAGTTTGAAGGACGAACCTCTCCGTGAATACGCTGTGAACTAAAAGCTGTAGAAGTTACTGTCAGGAGCTCATTACTGGTAGAAGAACACTGACGGACCTGAAACCCAGCAGGTCGACCGTTTCAACCTTTAAGTGTAAATGTGTACATATAGAAACGTAGGACGACTTTATTCAGTGTCATATTTATGTGATATTTATGTATTTTCCCCGATTCTCATTGCCGAGTCAACCAAAGACGACTGTGTGCGACTGTTTTCTGCTCTAAAAATGTGTCTCTGTACGTGAAGTAGCTTCTTTTTTTTTTTCCTGAAACGTTTCTGCCTCGGTTTAAACTCCAGTCATGCATGAAGTAGGAATGACTATTAAGGCAGTAAAATAAATCTGTCTCTGTTTGATATTTGTGTGTCTGATCAGTTTATCACCTAATAATAATGATAAAGCCAACTCCGGTTTTCATCCCCTACCAGGAATTACAAAACAAAACGAGAGGCGGTGTCACAACACTCGTGTGCTTTCTATATTTTTATTGCAATGATAAGATACAGATATATTTCCAGACATCCAATTATTTTTTTTTGTTGTTTTTATTATTAAATTAGACTCCAATATTACAGGAGACAGTCTCGAGAATGATATCGATCCAAATGTGGACAACTAGGTGATCAAAAGACACAGTTTTTTGACCAGAGATAAAACATCGATGTTTTAACAGTTTCATTTTTAATTTCCCCCCCCTCCCAAGAAACGTGAGATGAGAAGAAGCAGCAGCAGCATAGAGAGTAATAATACTACAATATACAACAGACCGATACTGTGCAACAGTCAAGAACAACTGGGAGAATCTGTTTTTTTTTTCCTCTCTCTCTTTTTTTGTGAAATAATGGTTATGCAGACGTTGCCACTGGCAGCTCAGGAAACAGAAGCACTTTGTTTGAGGAAGAAAAAAAAGAAATAAGAACGAGAGACTGAAAAACACTGTGGCGCGTGAAACTCGACGAGAGCTACGAGCCTCGGTGGGATTACAGCAGACAAACGACTTAATATACAGACAGACGAGAGAAGTTTGGTTTTAGGGGGGGGGGGGGGCGAAAAACAAAAAGAGCTGTACAGAAAAGCTGCGTGGAATATATTAAAATATTATTTTAATCAGAGTGCGCGTGGGTCGTCCGTCAGCGTTACACAAGCCGCTGGTTTCATAACTTCAGGTTAATGACTAACCGCTCAACAGCGAGTGAGAGGAACACGGATGGATCTGACGGCGCAAGACCAGACCGTACACTTTATATTTGAAAGAAAGAAAAGAAAAAGAAAATGCCGATATCTTATAGGGTCCCACTGTTTTCTAATCCCAAATGTTTCCTTTAAATAACGAGGAGATGAAACATAGAAAAACAGAAATAGCCACTCCGGGGAATAAAATGACATCTAGCAGAAAAGAAAAGTTTGTTTCATAGTTCCTTAAACTGAGTACTGTATGCATATATTTGATATATCAATAGAATCCATATATAAATGATACACTTCTATACTTAAATATAATTCTCGCTAATACTAAAAAGAGCATCTACGACGTTTCTAGCCGGAAGGAACAGCTTGGACCTCGGTTGCCGGACCTCGGCTGGGTTTTTAAAAGTACGCCCGCCGTTTACACACCGGGCTTGTGCGAGACTAGACGACGGGACTCTGACTGGTGAGAACGAGACCAGAAACGTTTTGTTGAGCTGCACACTAACAATCTTGTGCTGTGCTTTTTTTTTTTTTCTATTAGTTTTTTTTGTCGTGGAAGGTTTGAGGAGTTTGACACTGCGGTAACAAAATGAACGAATTAACACAAATAAAAATAATAAAATCTTCCCTCCTTCGCTCCACAAAATTAATCCGCATGCATAACGTTAGCTGTGTTTGGCACTAGAGTTTGTTTTTACTTTATATCTGGTTCTGTTTTCAGGTCTTGTAGCCTTAGTTGTACAGCAAATGCTGCAATCTTTTTTATATATATGTATATATATGCATATATATATAAAAAAAGAAGGAAATGACGTACGCCAGCTGTGTCCCAGTTGCTCACATTTACTCGTCACATTATTAAACATGAACTAGAAGAAGTACTTCACACTGTGATTGTAAGCCGTTATAAAAAAAAAAAAAAGAAACCGAAGATGGCAAGTACCTCAAAGAGCCGCGCTGCTCTGCTGTCCAAACACTCAATGCAGCCGTAACATGGTCGATTTCTTTTTTTTTTTTAGTTTCCTTGGAGTAAACTACAGGGTTTGGTCCATCTGGGCTACGTTCAGGTTTCAGAGCCGACACGTTTTTTTGCTTTAAGCGCTGCCTGAGAAAGCTATCAGACCCGCTGATTCTGAAAGAACGGGGGCTTTTTGTTTGTTTTCTTGTCCAGAACTACCGTGATTATGCCAGCGACGTGGAGCTGAAAGAAAAATGAAAACAGTTCTCGTGAATCTTCTTTTAGCGGTCAGTTAGCCATCTTTGCTCCTCTCCATCTTCTTCGTCTCACACACACGGGACGTCCAAATAAAACCAAATGACAGGGGGACGTGAGTGAACACATTGAGTCGAACAAAAAAAAAAAAAAAACACAAAACAAATAAAACAACTTTATGGCATAAGGAACCAAAAAGAGATTCTCCGTCAGAGATGTTGTTGTTGTTGTTGGTGGCGGTCTGATGGGTTCCTCAGGCAAACGGCAGCAGTTTCATCTCTGACATAAATAACATTTGGGTGGGAGGAATCAAATCCACCATAAGGCTTATTTTTAAACTTTTTCTTTTTTTTTTTTCCTCCATTGTCGTAGCCGTTTCAGTGTCACGTCTATCCCGGTACTGTTTAGTGGAAGATCTCAACAACAAGAGATGGAGCCTCTCTGCGGCCTCGGACAGACCGGACTAGCAGGTCCTGGGATCACAGCAGGGAGGGAGGGTAGGACAGAGAGAAGTCGAGTGATGGGACTGGAAGAAGTTTATGTTTCAGCAGTCTGAGCTTTAGTCTCACTCCCACCCCCTTCTTCCCTCTCTTGTGTCTCCTCCTCCTCCTCCTCACCATCCTCCTCCTCCTCCTCCTCCTCCTCTTCCTCCTCCTCCGTGTGCTGCTCCAGCTCCTCCCTGGTGATCATCTCAAAGTCGTTCCCGTTGCTGTGCTGCGAGCCTTCGTCCTCCCGGCGGTCGCTGTCCGTGTCCGACTGGCGGCCGTCCGACCCGTCCCCTTCCGCTTCTTTGCTCTCCCCCGGCTCCCCCGCCTCTTTGCCCTCCTCCTCCTCCTCTTCCTCGTCGTCGTCCTTTTTCTCGCTGTCGGACTTTTCGTCGCTGTCCGATTTCTGGGCCTTGGCGGAGGAGCCGCCGTCCTTCTCGTCGGACTTGTCCGAGCCCTTCTTGTCGTTGGCTCGCGGGCCCTTGTACTCGTGGGTGTAGAGCGGCCGGAACGAGTCGATGAAACCCACGTCCGCCGTCAAGTTGGGGAGGAACCAGAAGTGATGGCGCCCGCCGGTCACCAGCCAGATGATCAGGAACAGGATGCAGCGGGCTGAGGAGAGGTGGAACGATAGATGAGACTGCTGTAAAATACAAATACATCAAACTGACTCAACAGGACTCGTGTACGTGTACTCACCAACAGCTAGAAGCAGGATACTGGCCACAAAGCAGCCGGCTGCAACACTTAGATAGTACACTCCAACACGCATCTCAGCTGGCCACAGAGGGAACAGTGTGGCTGCTATCACCGCAATGACTGACAGATGTAAAGAGAGAAAGAAGAAATATATTAGCAGATAATCCTCACTTCACTTCTTGTTCAACAGATCTCCACTTTTTAGATTTCCCCCCCCGCTGACTCACCGAGGATCAGACCCATGGCAAACGTCTTGAAATGGACAGGATCGTAAATCCACACGTATACCTGGAGGAGAGGAACATGAGTCAAAGGTTTCAGGATCATAAACGTATGTTATAAAATAACCAATAGCCCACCTCGTTCCCATCCAGGAACAGCTGATCCTCATGAGGCTCCAGTTTAAACTTCTTCTTCACCTCCTTCTTCTTCTTGGGGCTCCCAGGACTGTCATCCTGTTGGGTCAAATAAAAAGGAATCAAATCTGCATCTTGGAAAGATTTTCTGGGTTGACGTTTCTTCTGGGATCCGTCTCTACGCTCATACAGAAAAATCCATATCCACCTATTTACTGTCAGGTTATATCGGCTGGGTCAAGGCTTAAATTCAAAGCAAACACACCGAGCTTTAGCCAGCCGGGGCGAGATTTGTCTTCAGAGTATCAGTATAAGTATTCAGTCACGTACACTTTTCTCTTTCTTGGCTTCAACAGCCTCGGGCTCCTTCTTCTTCTCTTTCTCCTTCTTCCCTTTTTTCTCCTCCTCTTTGCTGCTGTCGCCCTTGGTCTTCTCCTTCTCTTTCTCCTTCTCCTTCTCCTTCTTGGTGTCCTTCTCGGTTTTTTTCTTCATCACCTTCAGAGCGCGGTGGAAGAACTGCTTCTTCAGGAGTCTGCGCGGGAAGAAAGAGGAAAAAGGGTGATAAATGGATGTGATCAGAAGTGCTCAAGGCGCGCACACAGACCTAAAGAGCCAATCCATCATCTTTTACTGCTTATGCTCCAGAGCAGCGACATTCAGCTAGAGTTTAAAGACGTCCCCGATCTGACTGAACAGTCTCGACCAATTTTACAGATAAGAAACTCAACACATCTTAACAACTGAACGCTCGTCTGATTCTCTCCCTTTCTCTGTCAATCAATCTCACCTTCAGTACGGCTCTCTCTCATCCAGATTTACTCCCTCTACTCAGCCAAAAACCTTTTTAAATCTAGAAAGTGGTTTGTTACTTGTAGTTTGAGACCACCCTCTTCTCACCCTCCTCTTGATTTGAACAAACTACGCGTGAAAGCAGCCTTAGATACGAGTAGAGGTTTAATCAACTGACAGAAAATTAGTCCGTCTGTAATCATCTCGTTATCATTCAAGTAATTTAAACATTTTATTTTAGCTCCAGATTCTATATAATAATCAAAAAAACAATATTTAGTTGCAGTCCCTCATCTCCAGCGTACGTGCCACATAAAAAAAAAAAGATACTTCCTTTATGAGAAATACCAGAGGTGTAGCAGAGCGTGTTGCACAGCTGACCTGTTGCAGTACTCCACCACCGACTCCCTGGTGGTGAACAGCGCCTCCTCTCCCTTCTTAGCTTTGGCCCACTTGGAGTCCAGCAGACAGTCCACGGCCTTCGAGGCTAAATTTAGGGACACGGGGGGAAAAAACACAGCGATTAGCGCTGGACCTTTGAATCGAAAATGTCAAGCTGCGATTATTAGCGATCAGCGTGAAACTCTTTTGAGTTAATGTTCGTCCGGTGAATTAATTCATGAATCTAGAAACGGAACATGAGACTGAAAAGGTGCCACGGCCGCAGGTGAAGTAAAACTCGCTCATTTTTAACTTGCAGTAATTAATTTTCCGGCCGCTTTGAGACCGCAGTAACCACATTATTTGGTGAACTTGTTGCTCATTTACAGCAGTTATAGACCAATGTGGTTATTAATATGCAGGGCACCTGATTAATGCAAGTCGCATTTACCTCTAGAGAGGAACATCTGTTTAGCTGCAGCAGACACTGGGTTTGTCAGAGTGTCTCATCTGAAATTATGCTACGAGAGCGGAAGCGTGAACTGTAACGCTGGAGAGCTGAGAACAATGAGCCGACACAAATTATAAGGTTCAAAGAGGCTAAAGATTCATGAGAGAAGTCTCTGTAGGAGAAACAATTTTCAGGTTGTTGGGATAAAAATATAAATCACAGCAGAACATTTCCCTTCATTTAGAAATCCTTTGGCAGAGGCGAAGGTAGCGCTTGTCAGGTCATATGATGGTGACGGTGATGAGTGGAATAGCTGGCCTCAGCAGTCGTGCCCTGCGCCACCCACAACTACAGGAGTAAACATCACTTCCCAAAAACTGACAAGTTGCGCCACAGAACAAGACAAATATAAATACTGTGTGGGGGAGCAGCAGGTCTTGCAAACTGCAGCAGAAACGTTTGTTTAGAAGCGCGGCCGCTCTTTGGCAAACGTGGCACACCAAAGACGGTGACGCAACACGCGCAGCTGGTTTCATTTACTGCGACAAAAACAAATCGGTCTGCCCAGTAAACACAACTGTCCGCGTGTTCAACAACCAAACAGGTTTGTGTCCGGCTGAGCACTGACCGATGAAGTAGTCGACCCGATGGCCCATCATGTTGGTGGACTTGGTGGGGCAGTTGAACCGGAGGTACTTCGCCACTGCCTTCTCCTCCTTGGTGGGCTCGCTCACCTCCTACACGATCAGACAAACAAACACACAGAAACAAACAAACAAACATTCAGTCAGTCAAGTCCTCCCATCTGGTAAAATTATGTTTTATTATACACCAATCAGCCACAACATTAAAACCACTGACAGGAGAAGTAAATAACATTGACCATCTTGTCACAATACAATGTTCTACTGGGAAACTTTAGGACCTGGCATTTGTGTGGATGTTACTTAGACATGTACCACCCACTCAGACCAGACCAGACCAGACCAGCCCAGCCCCCCCCCCCCCCCATCACATAGCAAGGACACATCTTGATGGCAGCAGCCTGACACACAGTCACACACAAAAACGGTTTAGGAACAACTCATAAAACATGAAGAAGAGCACAAGGTGTTGACCTGGCCTCCAAATTCCCTAGATCCCAAACTGATCAAGTATCTGTGGGATGATCCACAGAGACCCCTCCCCTCAACCCATAGGCCCAACACTAACAACATCTTGTTACCAGACACCACAGGACACCCTCAGAAGGCCCATGTCCATTCGGTGATGAGTCACAACTGTTTTGGAGGCACAAAGGAGACCTACACAATATTAGGAAGGTGGTCATAATGTTATGCCTGATTGGTGTATACTGGCTTTTATTTTACTCAAATAAATTCAGAATAAAAAGAGGAAAGGGTTTTCCAAATCAGTACGGAGGCTGATTGAAGCGTCTGCTGTGAACCAAAACGAAGAACGTGACTAAACACGTCTGCTGTCCTCAAATACTTCACAGAGCTACCAGCTAATACTGCTCTAAACAGAGATGTAATTCACTATTTGTTGTGACGGCGTTCATGTTCAAGTTAAGATGTACACCACTATCACTAAGTTAGCCGACTGTTTTTTTTTTTGTAATAAGAGACAATATACTTGTACTTTACGACGAAGGCTCTACTTGGATTGACTTTTAAGTTTATTGCACACGTTTGATCTGGGAGAATACAAGAAAGATAAATCACCAGGGGAGGGAAGTTTGTTTCTTTACAAAAACAAATTGGACTGGGACACGGATCAAATGTTTTGGTGCAAAAAACTTTGATGGAGCATCCCTAGTCTGAAGCGGCGCTGGCATCTTACACACAAAAAACACTTCAGATAATAAAATCTATCTACGACTGGCCATCTTCACCAGAGGAAGGTAAGTCTACTCTGTAAGAGCAGCCTTATGAAGTGTACACAAAGCTTCCTTAAACTCTTCCCTCCAACACGTTGAGATCCTGCGCGGCTTCATCCAGTCAGGCCTGGCTCTGGCCCGCAGCACAACGAAGACAGAGCCATCAAACGAGCCTTTGTTTGAAGAAGCAGGTATCAGTCGCACAGCTCGGTTACACGAGACCACTAAACGGAAAGCCCCCGTCGCCCGTCCACACGATCCACCTTTCTCGATTGCTGAAGGATTAGCTGCTCTCTTCTAACCGTGCGCGGACGAACCAGAAAGCCACAGCATGTGAAGAGTGAAGGGAAAAAAAAGAAAAGGAAGGACCTTTAAATCTATAGCACTCTGCAGAAAATGGAAAAACTGCTGTAAAGGCAAACAAACTGCCCTCTGTCAGAGCCACGAGTCGAGAGCACCTGCTGCCATTTTCAGCGCCCCAGTTCTGCTTGAGGTTTTTGTGCACACAGGTGAGTCACTTATATCTGTGCTGCCACATCAGACGAACAGCTTCCATAAAGACCACCTCTGTTCTGACCGCACTTCCTTGCCCGTTTCTTTGTGCTTTGCAGAAACGCTTGGGACAGCCGGAACCCGGAGGCAACCATCTGCTCGATGCGTTTTTTTGCCCGGTAGACGTGACGGAGCTCGCTGATGCAGGATGACCGCCTCGTGTCTCGTTGCTATGCTCCCACTTATCACGGTGTGAGAGGTTTAGATGAAACTGACCCTTCTGTGTCAGCCTCGCCTTCAGTATCTCTCACCGTGTCTTTCTACAATCTAAAAAGCCACAAACACTTTTAAATGCTTTGTTACTTTCTGTAATATTTAAGCAGCGACATTAAATCTGCAAATCTAAAATCTAATGTTTCCTATTGGCACAACTATGGATGATTTAAAAAAAAACAACCTGAGACAACTTTTCCAAACAAAAAAAAAAAAACGTTTTGGGAATAACTGCCACCCATGTTAGCCCTTCGGCGCTGGAAAATTACGTTTGAATAATCAATATCATGTCATAAAAAGAAACAACAATAGTGTAATAAAGCATGCTGATCTAAGGAGGCTTGTCTGGTTTTTGCTACACTCATAAGAGAGAGACCGTACGTGTTGTTATGCAAATCACACTCAGGCATGCAAAGAGCTGCAGGAACACTTCAGTAAAATGAACACACGTACAACAGTCCTGAAATAAATGCTTAAGATCAGTCAGGAGGCTCTAGACTGAGAGGTGTGTCTAATATTCAATACACCTTCATTGATTTAAGGCTTAATTTAATGCAGGCATGTTGAAATAGGCCGTTAGTTAACTGTGCACATTCACGTAATAGCTTCAGGCTTATAAAGTAAAAATATAAAAAATAAAATACACAAAGGAATTGCGTCAAAACAGGCACCAACTGTTGTGTAATGCAGGGAGTCACGGTGGTAATGGCAGCTCATAAATGAGATAACAATACGTGTTGTAATTGAACTGAACATAAACAAGTAATTGGCACCTGGAGTGAAAACATGCAGGGTGAGTTTGCGTACTGCTCTGTAGTACAACATAAAGTCTGCCGTCACTAAATGAAGTATAAAAATACTATAAACTGTTCTTAATGTAAGGGAATCACAGACTACAACCTACAAAATGACTGTGAAGCTGAAAAACCATCTTGAAACTTAACATCTTCTCAAAGGGACAGTAGTGAACGTAACGGTTGCTGCTGCGCTAAGTCTTAATGAAGGTATTCGTTTGTTTAATATAAATGAGAAAGATGCAAATATAACCGTTTTCATTGTGGGCGCTCTGGCTATTGTATTGTGCTGTACTGACTGACATTTCTATTATTTTGGCAACCCCATTTAGTCAGAGCTAAAAAGATCCGAAATTCATTTATTGGTTTAATTCTTGACCGTTTTAAAGCCCCGCAAACTACGTCCTTCAAAATCATCCAACATAACATTTTAACAATCATGAAGACAGAGATTTAACGCAGGACTGTTGCATTGATTTTCAACAGTGGACCTAATGAACTGGGAAAAGGGTGCTGGCCTAAGAAAACCCCCGAACATTGTCAGTCATCTACAATTTCAGCACGTGGAAGGAAAACTGTTCAGCTCAGTTCAGCTTACGCCACGACTCTGGCTGTGTCCAAATTCCAGGTTACGTACTGACTGCGTAGGTACAGTATAACAACTGACATACATAAGAAAATTACACAGTACTTGGGCCGCTGGATGTCAATCAAACTGCAGCTTAAAAATGTCACTGCCAATTGTACGTAACAAAGAAAGCAAAAGGTCAAATACAGTTTGCTTTTTCAGCACATCACTGGTACAATAGTGTTTTTTTTTGTGTGTTTTTTTAATCAAATCTGGCATTTTGAGTATTTGTACTGTGTTCTGTCCGATGTGATCAAACAACAAACTCAAAACTGGATCAGATTGGGCCTTAGCTCCCGTCTGAATAAAAAAAAAAAACAGGAGCACACAATTAATCTGGCACATACACAGCTTCAGCTTCAAACAAGAGCCCGACTGTGTTATTCTGGTCTACCTCACTGGGCTGAGGTTTGACCATCAGTGTCCAGCTATGAAGGTCAAAACACATCAGAAAGTGTGTTAACGTTTTAGGTAAAAGTTTGGGATGCACATATCAAACTACTAAGACTGTTTTTTTTTTGTTTTGTTTTTTGTAATACATATATATTCGAGAGAAACACAAGTCGCAGGGATCTGTAACCACTCCATAAACTGTTGCTTTGACTGAAATCTAAGCTCCCAGACCCACAGCACATCGCTACTAAAAGCCCTGGGATTTATATCGAGATGCACAGTGTGGACTCATTAATTAAATTCCCTCTGATTGCCACACGTTATGTAAACACGTCTGGGGTAAAGCTGACGCAGCTTAGCCACCAAAACCTTTACTGCAAATCAAAATGAATATTTAAAAAATGACCAAAGAAACATCTCAGAAGCAAATATAACAACGCCATTAAACCGGTTAAACCAGGTTTTGGGTGCTGTTTGTAATTAAGACACTAATTAGCTGGGAAAACGAGTTACTGAAATGCAAATACTGGACATTTGTTTTCGCTAGCCAGCTAATGCTAACTACCGTTAGCCATGATCTAGCTTCATCTGCCGCCTGTTAACGGCTCCCTGCGCGGATGCTGCCGCTAACAAACATCCGGCATCAGGCCGCAAACCGGCGCCTGCTTTTTATTTGTTCCTCTTCAACTCGCAGGGCGAGTATTTTTGTCATGAATTCAGTGATGTTACCTGGATCCGTTTCTTGTGCTTCCTGCGCTCCGCCATGATCCTCCAACTCAGCTCCTCCGTGCGCGAGGCTGCGCACGCTTATTCCAAGAGTAATCTCGCGAGACTAGAAGACTGGCGTCAGAAAAAAACAACAACAACAGTGTTTCCCATTGAGCAAAACTTTTAAATTATTTTTCTTTATTTGATTGTAGATTTGAACCATAAATTGTAATAATATCGAAGTGAAACTAGGAGCAGGAAAAAATTTGAAGATAATATGAAGTCTGTGTGAATGAGACCGTTATAATAGAACAAAAATAAAACCTAAAAAATAAACATTTGCTTATAATACTGTACTTGTTTTTTTAATATATATATATATTTATATATATTTTTTATATCTGAATAAATATGGCACATAAATTAAGTGGCTGAGTTAAGGCTGACATCAGGAACCACTTCTGAAAATGGTTTGGCCCACCATAGGGCCAGATTAGGGCCAGCTCTGGTTGCAGTTCGGCTGAGTTGTGGGCCTTATGTGGCACGTTGGATGCCGGATGTGAGCCACATAAGGGCCGCAATCCATTCATGCATGTGGGCCAAGTGCAAGTGGGTTGTGTGGCACACCACTGTACCAAATGTACAGTCTCACTTCCTATAAAACCTGTGTAGCCCTCACATGCTGCCCTTTCTTAATACAAGGCATCTGGAACCTTTGCAACTACTGGGTTCATTCATTTTGGAAAGATTTTTACTTTCCAATCATACACTTTTTTTGTAAATTGCATATTAAGTTAAAGTAAATCTATTGGCATAATATGTATAATTGCAATTCACTGTAAAACTCTTTAATCACGACCACCAAATTCCCAAATATTGAATCTTTTTGTATGTACCTCATAGCACCTATAGCTGGTGAAATTGCATAGTTGTGTCATAGTTTCAACATAAAATCAAATTGTTGGTTTTTCACTGGAAAAGTAGATTTTAATAAGTCTTTCTGAGCATTTGTCTTAGCCCTGAAGACATAGATTTATCGTCCATGAATGCTTAAAAAATAACTACACAGTTAGAGAAAAAATCTTGATCCTGATGTATTTATCCTTCATCACGATTTTTTAAAAAAAGACATTACAACAGGTTTCTATATAGAAAAACACTTTATTTACAATCCAACAAATGCAAAAAAAAGTATTCAACATTCAAATGCAAAATACATAAATATTTCATATTTATAAAATATTTCTAGTAAGATTGTAATGGTATGCTTTTTGCCAGCCTACGGGAGAAATGACACATAGCAGCTTAAAATAAAATTCAGAGAGCTACAGTTAGACAGAGACTAAAGTATGTAATGAAAGAGAAGGACAAGAAAGAAAACTTATGTAGGACTTTCTCAGCATTCCATGATTCAAGATTCACACCATTTTCTCTTCACTGTCATTTAAAAAAATATGTACATATGTGTAAAATGCAAAGGTTTTGCGGACACCTATGTTATAGTAAAAAAGTATCTTTAATGCAGTAAATCATTCAGTATAAAAAATAAAGCAGACGGGCTTTGGTTAGTTTTTGTCCACATTTTCAGGCCGTCTCACTGCTGGCAGACGGAGGAGAATTGTTTTCTGCCTCATGGAGGTGCTCGGTGGATTTGAGGACATCTGGGTCTCTTGGGCTCGCCATCATCTCCTCGCTGTTGCAGTTGACGGGGGAGCCGATCTCTGATGAGCGGTGCCCGGGCTTCTCCGGCGTGGCCTGCAGGGTGGCGGCCGAGAGCGGCAAGTTCATCATGTACAACATGCTGCCCAGACGCCTGGACACCTGTGGAGGAGTGAAGAGAGCAGACGGACGTTAGAGCTACAGTGCTGTGTGCTGCTGAGTCAGAGTCTGAAGGAATTATGGCGGAGAGACAAGAGGAAACACTGAGGAGGGTTGTCACAGTTGTCAGTAGGCAAAACACAGTGTTCCTTTTTCAACATTAAATGGCTGACTCACTGGAAACTCTTAACACAACTGAACTATTGTTTATTTTATTACTTGTAGACACAGCTGCGTTTTTCCTTTTGTAATTGAACTGATATTATATATTCAGTGGCCAGGTTATTGTTAACAAGTAACACAAGTTTTAGTCCCTGGCCTGATGAGAGGAAAAGTTGTGTGTGGAGTGAATAAGCAAAGGATTTTCTTCGACATCCAAGGCGGTAGTACCCTTGAGCAAAGCTGTGTGTACAAATGGATTAGTTAAGTGCAGATAATAAATATCCAATGCTTCTTCTTCTTCTTCTTTTTGTTTGAAGACAATGTGTGCATGACATTGTAGACAAATACATGAATTTGATTATACTTGACGTAAAACACCAAAGTCTACAGTCTCAACTTACACATTTTGGTAAAGATTTACAAAACAAGCCTTTGTCCCTATGATTTAAGTCAAAGTAGCTCGTTCATCCCATATTACCCCAAAAGTTTCTCTCCCATGACTTAAATATGAATTTTCAGTCTGTGTTTCTGTACCTGTGAGCGGATCTTGAGAGCGGGCCCCAGCTTGAGCCCCAGAGTGTCCAGTAGATGCTCCTCTGAGAGGAGAGGCAGCGTCTCTCCGTCAATCATGTGGTCCTTGAACGTCTGGAGGAATAGTCTCACGTTAGCACAGTGAGGACGCGACAGAATGAATATGGAAAGGGTCAAGTACGGAAAGAAAAGAGTCACCCACCTGAGCGTACTCTGCACATGTGGGTATACTGTTGACAAAGTTGAAAACATCATTCACCGTCCACTTCCTTATGTCTTCGGGCACCTCCTCACCGTTAAGAAAGAGATTTGGAGGACCTTGAAAGTAAAGAATGCATGTGAGTCAAATCAAATCCAACATAGGGTGCTGTTATTAACTTGTATGTGTAATTCCCAAACTCACCAGGTGGAAGGAAACCATTTCCAGGGACTGGGAACATGTAAGGCATCCCTGCGAGAGCTCCACCAGTGGAAGGATACATGAATTTCTCCTGGAAAGCTGAACACTGGCTGGTTATGTCTTTCTCATTTCCACCATTGTTGGCCACGTCAGAACATCCGTCTTGACTGTTCACGCAGGCTTTACGCAGGCCTTGCTCCCCCTCTTTGTAGTTCTTCCTGCTTCCTGCAGCGTGTTCAGAGTCTATTTTAGTTTGATGGTGCGTCTTAGTGGGAACACACTCCTCTCCAATGTCCCCCTTCGGTTCCTCCTTCTCCTCCCCCGATGTGGCCCCTGGGCTCTGCTCCACACTTTTATCTTCAGTTTGGCCCTTCAGGTTGGACACGTGGCTGTCCACGCTCTTGTGAGCGGTCGGCCTCCTGCCGGCCCTGCGTCCCCTCTCTCTGTGCAAGGTGCTGATTGGCGGGTAAGGGCTGGCAGACATGAGTATACTGTTGGAGTGCAGTTCGTCCAGGGTGGGCCTGTGGACGAAGACATCGTGGCCGTCTGGCATGCGCTGACGACCTCTGAACACCATCGGGTTGGAAGGGTACGACAAAGGATTATCAATTCCCATCAGCCCCTTCTGGTGAGCGTTCTCCAGCTCCTTCTGGTGCAGGATGGCGTTCATCTCCATCCTGTAAAGGACACGAATATTTTAAATATAGTTGTAAAGTGAATAAAGTTTTTTTGTTTATTTTTAGCAAACTCTGATGCAAAGCTTTGTGTGGGTGGAATGTTTTTGTGTGATGCCTGTGATAGTCTGCGCAAACTACCTGGCTATATTTTGCTTGTGAATGAGCTCCTGTCGCCGGGCAACTGTTTCCATGGGCTCTGAGGGCAAGAAGCCATAGCCAGCTGATAGAGAGAAAGAGAGACAGGGCTGTTAATGATGATCCTTGTACCATATAGTTATTCAAGACTGTCTGTGAATTCTCTCAGGCATGCTCACCTGGTCCAGGTAAGCCTCTCCCAGACATGACATTGGTGTGAGGGGGTAAAGGTGGACCAAGGTGGGGTCCCATGTGCATCTGCCTGGCATCAGAAGCTACCATCTCAGAGGGGGGAACCAACTCCCTGACAAAAGAAAGGTGAAGATAATTCATTGGACATTCACAGACACATAATCTAATAAAATCAAATTAGATTAAACTACTTAATTTGCTGGAATGCAGATATGTAAAGTATATTTTTTCCTTAAATGTGTTAATTGTTCAAAATAGTAGCATCAGACTTTCCACACTAGCCAGAGCTACTGTTTTAGTTTTCAGAGTGAATTCAGGTACAGACCTCTCCATGAAGCGAGGTTCGAATTGTGTGTGGACCCCTTGCAACCTCTGCTGCCCCTGGGCGAGGATCTGCGGAGCCATGGCCATCTGGTTCCTCATTATCAGCTCCTGCCTCTGCCTGAGCTCTGCAAGAGGAGGGAAAAGACCCACAGGTCACCTGAAGGCCAGTTTAGCCAGAACCAGCTGGAACATGCACTGACTGTGAAAGCCGGAGCACCACCGAGCCGTCCACAGAAATCAATTCACGGCCCCGGTGTGAGGTCACAAAGTTAGTTTAACCTGTTTAATGCTACAGATTTGGACCGAATCCATTCGGTGTGTGAATTCTGATCTCACCTCCAGCCGACATGCCGTTGACCAGTCGATACCAGTGCTTCTCATCCAAGGTCCCCTGTTCTCCCAGCGCCGTCATCTTCCTCAGCTGCTCTCGCGGGGTCATGACACGCATGCGACCTTTGACCTCCACGTGAATCCTGTTAATAGATAGAGTCAGAAACTGAAAAATGTAATTTAACACATTGGTTCAATATATAATACTATTGTAGAGATAAAGGCTACCTGGAAAAAAACGTGTGATGCCGTAAATTAGAAATAATAATTAACATAAAATTTATTATAGTTTAAATAAAACCAGCTCAGATATTGAAAACTTGACCTGCTGCGTAAATCTTTGTAATTTCCTCGTACTACCGCTAGAGTGCAGCACTTACTAGACATTAGAGGAGCAAGTAATTATAGCTCATAAACAGGTTTGACATCACATGCTGCACAAAAGTACTCATGATAAAAACATGTAGTATTTGTGCTGGTTTGCTGTTTAAACTCTCACAGTAAAGTTCTTGCTGTTCATGCATAAAATGCCAAGCGCCAAGTAGTGAACCTAACATTTCTAATCGATGCAGAATCCTCTTAGGGAGACTTGTGTGGGATCCATTCATGCACATAACTAACTATAACCTTGACTTTCACCTTTCCCACGAGCCAAAATTGATCCGACACCGATCTTTACTCTAAACCTCACCGTGCTGCACCTGTAAATCCAAATCCTAACCTCACCTGCAAAAACAGTCCCTGAAAGGAGATTATTTAACCCTCATCTTTCTATGCTCACAAAGTACATTTGGTATTGTCGCAAGAGAGAGACACACACTTGCGCACTCGCAACACATGCCCACATTGTTCTTGGCTGAGCCAGCAGCTTGTGTACACACCCACAATCGACTTAGGGCACCTCCAATTAGCCCTCTACAGTGCAGAAATCCCATTACAAAATATGATACTGTAAACGACAGCGTGATAATCCAGTTCTGTTAATCCGGGGCGAGCGTGCCATATTCATCTGGAAGCGTGAATATTAATGCCCATCACACGGATCTTCACCAGCCACCGCTTTGCTTGATTTTTGCTTATGCTGATTAAAAATGATTGATAAGTCTGTCAGAATATAGGGCATTTGCAAAGTGTTCACACGTGCTTGGTTTCATTTCGGCTGTCCCCTCCCCCAGACAAATGCTGCCATAAGATTTGCCCCGAGGCCTTGTGCATTATCCGCAGTCCTTCTAGTTCCCTCTGAAGCCCATTTAATCTGAGGGCTGTAATCCTCCTGTTAGCCCTGCCACAGTCTGCTACCTACATCTGCTGACCTGCCGGCAGTCCGTCCCGCTGGCAAGTCCAACCCCCCATCCCCACCTTCCCAGGCCCCTGCTACCCCCAGGATCCTATTAGCTAAGTCCTGGCTATACAGCACTTTAAAGGGATGTGTTGGAGGTAATCCGCACGTTTAGAGTTTTACCCTCAGCAAACCTTGCCTGTAAGCATCCCGGACAATACACCCTAAGTGCTAAGCCTATTAGCCTCCATTAGCTCCCAGGATGTCCTAAAAACACCTTGGGGATAAATCTGGTGGACGCAATCGGTTTATGTGGAGCTATGTGGCGCCGACAAACACACCCTCCGCCTACTTCTCTGCCAATGTCACAACAGCTAACATCAGCAAATGAGAAAAAATGTATTTCAACATTTATGTCCTTCTAATTCCCAAGTGGGCACTAAGCTCCGAGCCTTGGGCCTTTGTGCAACGTGTTATCGCGTTTACATACTTTTAGCTGGGTATTACTGATTTACACTTTCAAACTGTGTGTGATACAGTAAACAACTTCTTTTTTAGGCCTTAGAATTTGAGTGGTTGAACAGTTCATGACTAAATCTCTGAAGTAAATCAGTCAGGGTGTCAGCAAAGTTTGAACCCTGTGAATCTGAAAAGCCACTGTGCATTGGGATGTATTTACAGAAAGCAGCACATGATAATTCGCAGCCGCCGTTTCTAGTGCTATTACATTTAAATCCCAGAGCTGTAATTATCTGGTTTTCAAAAAAAAAAAAAAATAAATAAATGCCCAGCGATCTTTGACCACCAGGTTGACAAAATCACTTACAGCCACTTAAAGAACCCTCAGTGACTCTTCAAACACGTGCAGAAAAAATATTCTGTCTGTTTCTGTATTTCCTTGTATTTATGTATTTATTTTTTGCTGGAAATGACACATGTAATGGAGAACGTACAATCATATGCGACAAGCTGAGTAAACTTTATTGTATTGCAACAGTTGTGGTGAATAATATCAGTTAAGTTTTTATATAAATCTTAAATACAAATAATGAATACAAAGGATTAGCTAAATCAGTATACCCTTAAGGCAGTGAGTTTTGCTCATACTGTCACGTTTTTAACTTGTGCAAAGACCATGTCGAATTCTTGCCGCCATCTTTGGGAAATGCCGTTGCAACCCTTGGATTTTATTCAGAATTGTATTTATTGTGCATCATCCAGACGGTTAAAACGGACTGATAGGATTCTGGAAATACCTTCAGAGCAGCAGAAACCGTTGTTAAACATCATTTTGTCGTTTACAGCATTACCCCGCGTTTATTTTTCATATAATTCATAGTCAGATGTGTGCATTGAACGTAATTCGTCAAACGTTAGCTCCAGTGAACTTTTTGGAGAGATCCTTCATAGCGCCTTTTCAAAACGCCCAACACTTTGATTACGTTTAGTCTCTCAAGTGCAGCCTGAAACTTGGAGATACCGCCGTGACACATGTTCAAACCTCGCCTGGCTCTCAGCTAGTTAGAAAACCTTGCATGCAAATCTTAAGCGGTTCTGACATTTTGTGAGTGAAAATGACGCCAAAAGGTGAACTGCAGGAGCCTCCTGTCATATTCGTTAACGAGCAGAGGCCGCGCCGCAGCTGCCAAATCCGGGGATTGGTCTCCTTGGATTTTCTGTTGCCTGGTTAATCTCATTACAAGAATGAATTAAAGGGAAAAATTGCTGACAACTTAGATGGAGCCCTGAGGAGGTCATATCAGACAAGACAGAAGCATTGTCTAGCCTTTCCTAATCCCCCTCACACAACACACCCGGGCTAAAGCCATGCATATTCTGCCAGTTGCATGAAGCAGATTAGATTTCATGAGACTTGTACAATAAGGGGCGAACTGCAGGTAGTCTCGATTTGAGAATTACCCGTCATAAACTCGCACCACATAACGCTGATTGAAATTATGAACACAAAGCATAATGTGAAAATATGAAATTTCATAAATATTTGCAGCTGTGAAAGAGAAAGAGACAGCATCCAATGTATGTTAGCAGCATTATCACTTCAAAAAGTGTCATTTGCAGAACTTGAGCTAATTATCAGGTCAATTACACGGATTTCACGATACTCCTTTAATCGCATTGGCCTTCAGTTTAATCACTGACTGAGGTATTAGTAGCCTTTTATAGAGTTTACTGCTCACATTATTCAAATTAAGGTTTTATCATGGAAACGTTTTGCACTTCTATGTACTAGTGGTGCACATTTTTCACATTTTGCTTTGATTTAAAAGGTTGTTAATCTAATACTTGATCAAACACTGAACAATTAACGGGCACCATTGTCGCCAAAGATAATGACGATTTGATTAAAAGCCCAATATGTCAAACACAAGGAGAAGCATGAGGGAAATGACACAAATACTGAGAGATGATTGTTTAATTGACTTACCTTCAAGTTCACACCAGTAAAGCAGAGCCTGGGGGCTGGTTTGGTCCGAATTCAGGTAAAAAATACAAGTGAAAATGTAACCAAAAAGCCTCCAGAGAGCTCACAGGACTCGTCTCTCTTCTGTCCCTCCTTCACTTCCAACTAAAACGACGTCCCACTAAACAGCCAACTGGTTGGGGTGCAGTCTGCTGCCAGCTAACTGCCTTAACTAAAAAAGACCTTTTAAATACCGATTCATTTCATCTCCATTAGCTGGCCTTATCTCCTGCAGTAAGCCCTCCCTGTCCTGACATCACTGTGATCTCCCGTCCAACTGCTTGTTGCACCTTGCAACTGATGTGTAATTACTGAAGCAGTACTGGTACTAAGCATGGAGTGCTAAACCTCTTTCAACGTTTACCTCACTAATCCCTTGTTAGCACTTTAGGCCATGGTTAAGACACCCAAATGCTTAGCTTCCTTTTCCAGCAGCAAAATGGTCAACCCCTCCTTAACTGCTCTGTGGCCACATGCAGAGAAACCGCACAGTGCTGGCTGTAGACTTTAGAAATCCCGCAGATCCGTCTTGTTTTTCTTCCTCACATGTCTAGTTTGGGTGTCAGAGGTATTGCTCTCCCCGGGGTGCCGAAGAGTTGACCCAAACACGCTTGGTGGTAATTTGCCAGAAATCCGACTAAATGTTGGACGGATCATCCTCTCAGACCTCTTAATCTGACAGTTTGCGCTCACCAACCGCTTACAGCATGGGCCCTGCACTTATTTGAATGATGTTTTCCTAAATGCCTGGTGGGCGGCTAGGTGTGCTCAGCTGGTGGGCTGGTAGGAAATTTTACTAAACAGCAGACATAATGCGGAGGGGGTCAGTGTGTGTCCCTCAGCAGTCTGCAAGAAAGCGTGGAACCCCTGGAGAGCTGAGTATACCTAGAGTTCAGCAAACTGCTGTGTTGTTTTGTTATTTGTGAACTCAGTAGACACATCATCAGGTTGTGGGACAAGAAGCAAGTAAATCGATGTAAAAGCCAGACTGCTGGTCAGCAAGTTTGGTCCAAGCAAATATATGTCAACCACTCAAAAAATCACTTGAAGATGACTTGCTGATGTGTTCCTGTCAAAAGTAAAATTTGTAATGCATTTTTGCTCATGAAAGGTGCTGCATATATTGCTCGACTGCTGAAAAATATATTAGCCTTGTTTTCTATGCGTGTTACCTACAGACCTGGAGACTATCGGCCTGTGACTAAATTTTTTACCACTCTGTTTTCATGAATCATTGATTACCTTGTCTCCGTTCAAACAGAAAAGGAGCTGTGATTGATTTCTTCTGGAAACCGGAGGAAAGAGGAGCCTGGCCAGAGTCTTCTTACATGAAGAATTAGTCAGCAACAATGCTCAGTGGCATCCAAATGATGCTTAGACTCCATAGGTGTCATAATCACTGCACCAGGTTACACCACAACTGTGCCCTTGACATGAGGCAGGATGGATCCATCAGCTCTCCTGTGACATCGCAGTTAGCTTGTTATTTACTGAAACTCATAAACCAGTTCTGCTTCTGTCGATTTAAATGGTCTGTTGAGTCATAGCCAAATGATTTTCTGCTTGGGAAGCCAGTAGGTTTACTTGTATATAAGTAGAGTCACATTCACAACAGCATTCATTCATTCATTCATTCATCTTCTGTAACCGCTAGTACCTGTACCGCTTACACCTTCGACAGGTCGCCAGTCTATTGCAGGGCTAACACAGAGAGACAGACAACCATTCACACTCACATGCACATCCACAACAACATTATATTCTAAATTTCACACAAGATTGTAGATAAACTCTCAACCTTGTTGTGTTGTAGCCGTTGTATGGAAGCCTAAAAGTACTAATAGTTTTGTTTTATTGGTACAATGAATCTAATTTAAGGACTATGACTTCCTACTAATATCTACAACTGATTCACACACTGACTCCAAACGGTCATCTCTTCACAGAACCCGATCAGATAGATCACAACTTAGAGATATACTATATATTATATAGATATATGATATATAGATATTTATACCTTTTGGACATGAAAAACATAAAAAACCTATGAAGATGCCGTAAAATGTGAAGTTTTGTTAAAAATTCATCTACACAACAGAACAGACAAGAAGCAATTAACTGATTAATGATTTGACGTGATTTCATTTGCATTAATTAGCAACCGTCTTGACATGATCAAGTTGAGTATTCAAATATAAGGATTCGCCGCTGATTTTCCCTTAGTCATTTCTATTATTGCAATTGCTTTTAATATATTTTGTGGTTTGGATGAAAGAAGAATTGCAGAGATGTCAAGCTTGAACAATGAATTCATTAATCAAGGAAATTATTGTCGGTTTTATCCTTAACAAAAACCGTTATCACGTTCAGATCAAATCCTAAAAAACAAGCCACGTTTTTAGTACTCCATACTAACATACTCAAGTTCCTTGGGTAACATTTAAACTTATGTATAGTTTACATTTTGAGCTTATAATGTTTTTGATCCATTAAAGGATTTGAAAATGTTCCTCATTGATAATTAGATTCAAGTTTAAAATTACCGACATAACATTTTAACCAAATGTTTATAATTTTCTTGTCTTTTCTTATTTCATAACAATCTGTATATACGATATCCTTACTAGTGTATCCAGTGTAAATGTCTTTCAGCCCTAATTAATGACAATAATTATTTGTGATTTTATTGCTTTGTGCAAATTAATTCAACCAAAACAACAAAATTAAGCTAACACCTATCATTTGTATGCATTTAATAAAACTATTTAAAACAGGATTTTACAAAGACGACAGAAAAACGTCAAATTTGAGATAAAATCTGTTCATGTAAACAGCACAAACCAACATATTTAAGGCTGAGCTAAAAGGGAAATAGCAGCAAATTTTATGTCTCCAACATAAATTCAGAAACAGAAGTATTTGTAATACTTGAAGAAACACATAGAGTATAATGATATTATAGCATTATAGCTATTCATCAGTTTTATTAACTCGTGTTACACTCAAGTCAGCAGAAGTGTGTTTCTTGACTGAAAAAAAAGAAGAAACCCCTAATCAAGGACTTAGGAATTAAGAGAAGAGAGCATTAAGGCATCTAAACCTCTAATTTAGGAATCTCCTAGGTGTAAGCTTTTTATAAGGGATTTCTCTCCGTGCTGCTTGCACCCAGCATGATGGTGTCACAGTGAGGTGACGGAATCAGAGCAGGTTTAACGTCAATAAACAGGCCCGGCTATAAATTCACTGGGTCAGCGCAGAACTGGACTCTATTCCATCTTCTAATTACAGCAACAATCTGGTGTCCGGATCTCCCGTCTTTCCTGTATTCCTCCTCATCAAATGACGACTGTACCCAAAGCTGTAATCCCACTAAGTTGGAAGCATTACCTCTTGATTACAGTGAGATCCAGAATAGTAGGATAACATTTGGTTTGAAGACTCGCTGAGCAAAGACTGAACATAACGCAAAAAAGGACATATGAGTGAAGGCAGGGGTTCAATTAACACTTCCTAGTTTTAAAGACTTTCTCTTATCAAGGGAATAAAGCTCATTTTAGTAAGTTTGCAGGTAATCTTTTGCATCAGTAAAAGAAGAATGTCTTACCCTGTGACCTTCTCTGTCTCTGATACTGAGTCAAAGAATCCCAGCTGCAAAATATTTTCTGACGCACTTTAAAGAAAATAAAAAAAGATGAGACAGAATAGAGAGATGAAATGAGTGTTTGGAAAGATAAAATGAGGCTAAAGTCAAGATTTCATCTCTCTATAAAACTGTAGACTCTGATAGCATGTTTGTTTGTGTACAAGACTAAGATACATACAGGTAAATGTTGGAAAATTGGTGGTAATGACACAGGAAGTGATCACGTAAAATGCTTGGTGTCAAAGAGCTAACATCAGCCGCGAATCCTGAGGACACCGCTGACAAAACTGACTTGTTTGATGTATTTTTTATCACACATCAACCTCCACATAAAGAAATCATTATGTAAAAAACATTTCTATAACAAACACTGTCAATCATGAAGTCATGTACAACTGTTATGCTGCATACCAGTAAAATATCTCAGAACATATATAGTTTATTCTATTATTAGTTCTCAAAATACTTGCTGAACAGCCAGGTTCTGTTTGAAAACAACAAACCTTTACACAAACCTGACAATCATACCTTTATCTGTCTTCATACACCTTATATGAATGTGAACAGGTGCCAAATATCTCACACAGCTCTCTCAAAATAACCTTGAATGCAAATAGGAAGGAGGGGCTGTAAAGTGTTGTCACTGTCTGACGGGCCTATAAATATACCATCACAACTCTAAACAGCTTCTCAGCAAAACAGGTAAGAACACTCTGATTCAGCCCTGTTGATCTCTTCTTGCAAAGTTCTAACTGGTGACTTTTATTTAAAAACTGGCCTCGTAAATAACTATTAAAAGATATTTTTCGTTCTTAATAGGTTGTATAGAAAAATGAATGCCATCCAGGTGCTTTCCCTTGCTCTGCTGTCCGTTCTGGCAGCCAACGCTCAGGTCATCATGCCTGGAAGATGCCCTGTGCCTGCTGTTCAGAAGGACTTTGATGCCGCGAGGGTGAATACCAAACCGTTCACAGCGTACCAGGAGAAATGTTTTAATTCACGGCCTGAAGTTTCAGTGTATCTTCATCAGCATTAAATTCAGCTTACTGGGTTTCATCTGCAGTATCTTGGTACGTGGTATGAAATCCAGAGACTGCCACACACTTTCCAGAAGGGCGAGTGCAGCACTGCCACCTACAGCCTGAAGAGCCCTGGAGTCGTTGGTGTCCTCAACAGGGAGCTGCTGTGAGTCCTACAGCCGCATCTCTTTTGTCATTTGACCACTAGAATTTCTTTTAATGAGAAAACTGGATTAAATAAAAATGGTAATAAACAAGAATGTTTTAACTTTTTACTTTTTAGAGCTGATGGGACCATTAACGCCCTTACTGGCTCTGCCAAGGCCCAGAGCGCCTCTGAGCCTGCAAAGCTGCTTGTCTCCTTCTTTGAGAGTATGGACTCCTTCATTTATTTTTCTTTACAAAGATTACTATGTCAACACCTTCAACATGTTTTCTCTTCATGCTTTCAGACTCTCCCCCTGCCCCATACTGGGTCCTGTCCACCGACTATGACAACTACGCGCTGGTCTACAGCTGCACTGACCTCGGACTGCTCCATATGGAGTTCGCCTGGATCCTGAGCAGACAGCCCAGCCTGCCTGAGGAGACGCTCGAGGAGCTGGACAGCACCCTGTCCTCCATCGGAGTCAGAGTGGACAAGCTGCTCACCACAAACCAGGATGCAGCTTACTGCAGCGCCATGAACCAGTAAACACTGTTTTCACTGAACATCTCTATGCAAAGTCAATGCAATAAATACTTAAAACCAACATGCATGTTTAAGTCTCTGTCCTTTAAGTCTCTGTGGTGATCTGATTAAATGTACACCAACGACACCGCTATTTAGTGTCCAGGAGGTAAATATAGACGTATGGTACCAACAAATATGAGTGATGATCCAAGCTTTTTTATGAGTAACCTGCATATGATCAAGACTGTTGTTTATATAACTTAAACTTGACTAAATAACAGAAACACAGCTTGATAAAATGCAGTACAGTTCCCCAGTACCACAATCAGATTATCTTAAAATGGTTGTGCTGTTGATTTAACGCCACTTTACTTCATTAGACTGCATTAACTCTTAGTCTAATAGTAGTTAGTAGTTGTATAAGTGCAACTAACAAAATGCCAACACTGCCTACACGTTCTATTGTTGTATCTTTCTGTTTTATGAACTTCAGATTGTAAACGAGGGTAAATGAGACATTTTTCTAAATCCTTTTATCCACTATCTGTAACTTCTTGTCCTTTAGACGTCGCTGGAACTGCTTTAGCTGGCACTGGGTGAGAAGCAGGGTTCACCTAGGACAGGTCGCCAGTCTTTCACAGGGCTGACACACACACACACACACAGAGACAAACAACCCATTCACAGTCAGGGCAGTAGTGGCTGGAGAAGCAGCT
Source organism: Chelon labrosus (assembly GCF_963514085.1). Taxonomy (NCBI): domain Eukaryota; kingdom Metazoa; phylum Chordata; class Actinopteri; order Mugiliformes; family Mugilidae; genus Chelon; species Chelon labrosus. The sequence continues at coordinate 18,965,499 of NC_140342.1, read as the reverse complement.
TTAAGACTGTAAGGTCATAGGTTCTCATCCCCTTTTAGTCCTTGGCTGAGGTGCCTTGAGAAAGCTCCAAACCCCCAAACTGCACTGTGGGCGGCGCTCCACTGGCAGGACATTGCTCTGAGCGTAGACACTGAGGGATGAGGGATTAATACAGAATTATTATTATTATTAATACTCCCAATTTAGAATCACCAGTTAATGTACTATATGAATGATTTAGGACTGTGGAAAGAAACTTGGAGCAAAAACAACATGAAGAAAGGCAACACAGTCACAAGAACATGTAAATATCATCTCAGATCCTCGACAGATTTGAACTAAGAACCTTTCTTGCAGTGAGACAATAGTGCTAACCACTGCATCCCTGATTTTTAATGATATGTTTGTATGCGAGAGTTCTCTCAAGGTGCTCTGGCTTCCTCTCGCCTTTCATAGACATGCTACTTAGGTTGATTGGTGATTTAAAATAGGCCGTAGGTGTTCATGTGAGTGTGAATGGTTGTTTGTGTTAGCCCTGTAATAGACCGTCGACCTCTCGCTCAATGATATCTGGGATAGGCTCCAGCCCCCCTGTGACCCTAGAGGGCAAGCGATCTTGTTTAAAGCACTTTCTTTTGTTTAAAATAACCCTTACATCCAGACTGACCAGATCTTAGTGTCATCTTATATACTGGCACCCAGTCATTTTTAATTTTAACATTTTACTGACATTTAAAGCATGCAGTTTCTTGGCTCCTCTTATATAGCTGAAGAGCTTTGAGCCTGTTAGTGCAGCCTCAGATCATCCAGCCGTTCTGTCCCTGTAAGACTCAGATCAAAACCAGCAGAGGCCGAGGTTTTGCTTTAGAACTTCTCTCTGAGGATCTGAGCCTTGTGGAGTCAGTAACATTAAAGTGTTAATTAAAAAAAGATCTTTTAGAAGCACCTGTCTTGGTTTGTTCTGTTTGTTATAATCTTTTAATTTATTGTCATCTCAGTTCATTTATTTCATCTAGGTCAATTTATAATCATGATCTCATCATTTTAATTATGTTTTTTTTAATGGTGGTAAAGAAGACTGTATGTAAAATGCTTCAAATGACCCATAGTTAATTTTATAACACTAAAATTAGGCTGGAAAGAATACTGAAAATAGGTTTTTATAAAGATTATAAAGAGTCTAAATATTATGATCAAAACACTGGTGGTAAAATACAAAACTTTAAAATCTAAATCAGTCTTTGAATATACCGTTTATTTTCCAAAATACACCAGAACATTTTTTACAGGTTGTTACTGTTTCATCGACAAGGCTGTTGCTGAGTACTCGTACATGGGGCTGCAGTAAGTCTCGTCCTGGTTGGTGGGGACCATCTTGTCCACATTCACTCCAACAGAGGACAGGATGCTGTGCAGCTCCTCCACGGTCTCCTCAGGCAGGGTGGGCTCTCTGCTCAGGATCCAGGACAGCTCCTTGTGGAAGAGGTCAAAGTCGGTGCAGCTGTAGACCAGAGAGTGACCCTCGTAGTCGGTGGACAGAACCCAGTAGGGCCCGGGGGGAGAATCTGCAGGAGGGACGAGTTCGAAGGGTTAAAGACGCAGGAATATGAACTTGGATGTTAGAATTCATTTGTAATGATTCAAACGTCCTTACTATTAAAGGAAACCTGCAGCTTAGCAGGCTCAGCTGGGTCCTTGACCTTGGCGGTGCCGACGATGGAATTAATGGTTCCATCATCACTAAACAAAAGAAAATAAATAAATAATGAATTTCCTTTCACTCAGAGTCTAACCTTCATTTCGTGAAATTTTATGCAGTCTAAAGAATCAGTGAGCGACCCTGTGTGTTCACAAGGGAGGACGTTTGGCCGAGAACATTCGACACCTGATTCATTAAAGGTAAAATAAACGTGGCTTTACTAACCAATACCAACACATATTCATATATGGAATGACTTATATATCAGTGCTTTGTGGATTTACACAGACATTTAGAGAATGAAAAGACATTTGCTCTCAGTTTTACTATTATTTTAAGGACTGGGCCAAAGACAGCAACTGAGGAGCTAAAGAAATTATTTGAAGTGCTGCTAAAGAATAAAGGTATATTAAGGGAAGTCAGTGCAGCTGCAAATGTAAATTCAGATGTTTCTAGGTAGAGTGGTCTACTTACAGCAGCTCACTGTTAAAGACTCCAATGACTCCTGGGCTCTTCAGGCTGTAGGTGGCAGTGCCGCACTCACCTTTCTTGAAGGTTGCTGGCAGCTTCTGGATCGCATACCACTTACCAATGTACTGCAGAGGAAGAACAAGATTTCACACATTAAATAAAAAAAAACAACAACTTGTTGGCAGGTCATCCTCTAAGTATGCAACACACGTTAACAAAAAAAAATAAAATACAAGGAGTTTAGAATTCACCCTGGTAGCATCAAAGTTTGCCTGAACGTCAGGTTTGGGACATCTGCCGAACTTCAGCACCTGAGCGCTGGCAGCGAGCGCGCACAGCAGAGTCAAGGAAATCACCTGCACGGCCTTCATCTTCTCACATCAACCTGCCGAGAACAAAACAGACAACTGAGTTAACCGAGAGGGAAAGAGAAGGAGACGTGGATGGAAAGAGTCATTGCTGCTGCCTGCTCACCTGTTCGCAACAATCTACCTCTGTGCACCTCTGGCCCTTCTTTTAAAGACCCAGACACCTGTCGCTTCATCACTGTTCACATTCCTGAGCCCCTCCTCTGTGTGAGGAAGAGGTGGAGAGAGAGGGAGAGTGCACACCTGTTCAAATAAAAACACAATGTGAGGAGTATCACTGATGGCAGCTTAGTGATGTAATCTGGAAGCATCTTATTCATTTACCTTTAGTCCATTTATCTCAGTGAAGCATGAAGGTAAATGTGAAAATTACAAGAAAACATAAAAAATATCTAAATATAGTGCTCCAGTAGACAGGGCTCAGGCAAGAAAGACTGAACTAAAGACACACATTCATTTAAAAAAATAAATAAATAAATAAAAGTCTGTGGACTTAAGGAACCACATTTCCCCTTAGGTTTGTTTGACTTTAAAATGAGTAACTGCTCATTTCTACTCATAAATATTTAAATCTGATCATAGACGTTATCACTGTTGGTACATATGTAATGTGGGAAAGAGATAATTGGTGCACGATAACTTTTCTTAATAATCTTTGTTGTTAAAGGATAACATTGTGAGTTCACTTCATGCTAAGTGTATAGCTACAGCTAGCATCTGGTTAGACTGGTTGACTGTCTGAAGAGCTACACACGACCGTCTGTAAAAACACAAAGTGTCAATATTGTGCAAATCTACGGAGGACCAAGACTGCCATAAAAAAATAAATAAATTACAGACATTAGTTTATGAAATGTGACCAATTAAAATATTAATTAAACTTTATTTAGTGTCTTTCCTGATCCCTGTCAGTGAGCGTGAACTCATACAACAAAACCTAAACACCTGAGAAATGACCTCTGACCTTCTAACGTAACACACTCAAACATGAAAATAAGGTTGTTATCTTAGCTGAGGGATCGCTACATACTGTATCAGCTTAACCAAACACTCGCCCCTCTCAGTGCGGTGATAACATTCACCAGTTGCGGGGAAAATAAATGAACACAGGTTGAATAATATTTAACTAAAATGATTGATCAAGGGTGGCCAGCAATAAAACTCTGCAGAGATTTACGGATCTCTTTCATAACAAGAGTCTGTTATGTTGCGACTCAGATGTTGTTGAGGCTGTAGTCAGCTCTTTATTGTGATTATAAATATATGTAAGTTATCGAGAAAAAGTGCAAAAACATGACAAAATAAAGGAAAAAAGGAGCTATTTTTCTGTCCTTTTTATTGAGATTTTTTTTTTTAATTTTCAGTCACAGTTCAGGAAAATTGCAAATAAAGTTCTTAGACAACTGAGGAACGTCTACGATACAACTAATAAAAAACACCACCATAACATTTAACATACAATGTATAGAAAACCAATACAATACCAATAAATAAACATGTGATCATAGAAATATATATATATATATATATATATATATATATATATATATATATACTTAAATATTGAAATTGTGAATGAGGAATGACCCTTTGTTGTAAACTTTATCAGTAAATAACGGTTAGCTAATTATGAAGCTACAGTTAGACTGGACCATCTTTAGCTCGGAGCTACACATAATCAAGTCTGAAAGACCATACTTGTACATACTTATTTGTGGAGGACAAACAGAAAAGTAAAGGAATTAATTAATGACCCAGTAAATAAATGTTTTGGGAATTTTTTTACATGGGAAATTACTTTAATTTATCTTTACTCCAAAAAGGTATGATGTTTAGCCTAATTCTCCGTCAAACTAACCAAAACAATTTTTTTTTTGAAGGATATTTACATATATATATTATGTGTGTATATATATATCTATATATATAGATATATATATAGATATATATCATTTTCTCACTGTGCAGCTCCTCTAATTTCTGTGTGTTGTGTAACCTTCATCTCAACCAGTGAAGTGGCTTCCACACTTCCATGAACGCTGTAGTAACTCAAATTCTGAGAGCTGTCAGTTCAGTTTGGGTGGAACGTTACGCACAAAGTCGTGACCTCCGTTGTCCCTCAGCAGCAGGGATAATTCTCAAGCTCGGTATGTATATGATTTACTTTAAGGTGTTTTGACCCACACATGTTTAAACTACAGCGTGTGTAAACAGCTGGCTGAGACCCAAGACCTGTGACATGTCAGTCTTTGCTGTCGCTGTCACATAACATGTCAGTCAAGTATAGATAGTGTAACATGAAGGACTCTTTAGGCTCCATGCCAGGTGATGTCTTTTTTAACATGTAAAAAGGCAGAACTACATTTTTCCGTCACAAATATTGATTGATTAACTGATTTATAGGTGAGTTGTTTGTATTTTTTGGTTAAAATGTGTAATTTTTTACAGCTTATCATGAGAGAATTTTAGATTCAAAAGGATTTTCTCTCAGCAGAAAAAATAACATTAAGGAGGGCTAACAAAGAAGTTAACACACAAACAGAAACACAACTATCATATGACCATGATTTATTTAATGCTCTCAGACATTAAAAGCTGAGTTTAGGTTAGACTGAACAAGATTGAGAGACTTTAACCATGGTAAGCCCTGTAGTGTTATCCTAAAGGGCCAATTAACTACATATTAGCATCAAACTCTGCAGTCATTGTTGCATTTACAGCTTTTTCTTGCTGCCCCCAAGTGGTCAAAAAATAAATTAATGCAGGTTTAAGGTTGTCCTAAAGCAACTCTGCACTCTCATTCTATTCAGTATGTCTACAGTAATCATCATAGCACAGGGTTCTAGCATAAAAATAGCAGCAGGACTGATGCAATATATCGGAAGTAAGGGACTGAAACAACAACATCTGATAAACGTTTTTTAGCAGGAGACTAGTGTGCATAAGGGTGAACAGAATGACTAGACTCAAAAGTTAGAAGTTTGGATTACACCAGTGTCAGAGATGAAGAGGCCACTTGGATGAGCGGTGAAACACCTTCAAGAGAACTCAATGTGTACCGTCGCCTTTGTTTTACCTCTGTTTTTATCTACGACCTGGATGACCGAGTGTGTAAACAACCAGCTCCTCCTCAGCATTAACATGTGCACAGACCCATGCCTGTTGTTCAAGTGGAAGTTAAAGCTTGCTCTGACCCTTTGTTGGCCCTCTGACTGGTTCCAACTTCCTGTGTTACTGTTGCTAGGTTACAAACAATGGCAATTATGGGGTCCTTTCCCATAGAAAAACACTGACAACCTGCAATAATAGGTTGGAGGTGAGACGGTACTAAATGACTTGAATTTTCACACTTTTTGTTTTGGTTATTTCCTCCTCATGGCTATTATTTGTCTAACCCAGCAATAGTAACATAGAAAGCAGAAGGAAGGTGGTCAGCAGACCAACCAGAAAACCAACAAAGGGTCAATAAGAGAAAGGTATTCAGATTAACCTTCTCTGTTTAAAGTGGTATTTTTCAGTTGTACTTTGTTTAGTTTGTTTTTTAGATTTCTTTCTCTCTAAAAAGTAGAATACGACTGGCGATGAGTGGCTGGTTAAAGTGTACCATCAGTATGAGTATGTGGCATCTATAAAAGCTTTTTCTTCTCCAGAAAATCCACAAATATCATGACAATGGACTCACTGTTTTACATCTGAAAGCACCAAACGAGGAGACAAAGGGAGAAACTGAATTATCTAACCATGTGACTCACATGCATGCAATCAAAACAAGTAAGCCGTCTTTATTTTCTGCATCTTTATGTTCCTCACTCTTCTTATAAAATTTTCTAGCCTGGTTGTCTCTCCTCATGATCATCTGACCGGTTGAACTCACTGCCTCCATCCAGAGAAAAACATCCATCGCCTCTGCTTTAACCGAGCTTTGATGTATGCATGTGCAGCTAAAAAGTCGCTCCTCTCTGAAGTGTGTTAGCTATGAAATTGAGCCTTTTGATCTTTTTCTTCTTCCATTTAACCTTGTTTGTAGCCTGGGAGCTTTTGTCTGGAACCAGGCAGCATTTATTTGACGGTCCTTGCATGTAATTGACAGTGTTTGGTCCAGAGCATATTTAGACAGCAACATTGCTCATTTAAATGCGACGCTGTGGGCTGAGATGCTTCAGTTCATGTTTTCAGCGCTGGAGCATTCTGTTAATTGACTCACATGTCTGAGATTTGGGATTCGTGCATATTTGATGCATTTGAAGCAGAACCATGTTGCTCCAGTTAAACGCGTCTGGTGACAATTGAGTTCGCAACGCTAACAGCCTCACAAAGCCAGTAGCATTGCTTTAAATTCCTCTCATCCATCTCATTTGGGGTAGTTCTTTCTCTTATATGGTAATTTAACATAAAAGAGACACAATTCACACATGTTGTGACTTAAAATACACAGCCACGAGAGCTAAATCAAAGAAGCTGAGACATTTCAGCGCATGTCAGCCCATTACTCTCCAGATACATGTTTCTCACTAATTAACACTTCCTGGACTGATGTGTGAAAATCATGCCCTTCTGCTGTGTGTTCCTCAAAAGGACAGTGCAAAACCACAAATAAAATATGAGAGCAAAGGAATCAAAATGGCCTATTTATGGGTGTCAAAAGTGTAAAAAAAACAACATGCATGTGACTGACACCATAGAAGAAACATCAAATGCACATAGATATAGATAGCCCTGTATTGGTGACGTCATTTTTAACTTCTTTTTATTCAGGCTAATTTCACTGATAGCAGTTCACTGCCCCTTGTTTTTTGTATATTTAGTATTCCCGGACCAAAATGGTGGATCAGTAGCCTGACAGTGAGCTACAGAGGTCTGTGGCCATACACGACGTCGATGTAAACAAGAAGGGATATTATTGAATTAGATAAAATTTAATTATTGTATGTTGTTTTTTTATATAACCAGGTCTGATTGTGCCCAGCAGCTCTTTAGATTTGTATATCTGCTACTCTCCTCAGCTTTAAATTTAAATAATTCAGATGCTGGTTGTTCCTATTAAGATATCACGCAGCGTTGCAAACCGTTAAATAAATCCTCTGACAGAAAACAAATCCCTGTCCATGTAGAGCAGGGGAACATGCAGATTGTTTTCCCGCTGGTATGTCCCCCATGACTCCAATTAGCTAATAACTTACTTCATGTCTGAAATAAAGCTGTCGCCCACACAAAGACGCCCATTGATGACACAGAGTCACAGAACGGCAAAACCTCCCGAAGAGCAACGTCTTTAACTCAAATACCAGAAAGAGACGACACATATCTGAACCTACGGGACACAGAGGTTTGAGAAAATACTTTTAAATTGTAGCATTTTTTTGTTTTCTTGAAGCGATATTGTCTTCTTTTAAGTAATTGTGTTACGAGGTATCTTGCTTATATAAAAATCCTTGTCTTGCTCTTTGGCAGTCATCTCGGCTTATCGCTACCCGCAGGTAACGAAGGCCCATCTTTACCACCATGTTATCTCTTGCTCTGGTTTTTGGGCTCGTCCTGCCGGTCATCAGGGCCCAGATTCCCCACTGGGGCCCGTGTCCAGAACCAGCAGTTCAACCCGCCTTCACCCTTAAACAGGTAAGAAGCAATATGTGGAGAAGATGTTGAACAAAATGGATGAAATGATTCCTTCTTATCTTCTTGCACAGCTTGAAATAGTAAATAATTAAAGCACTAACTCATAATAACAACATAATTTACCGTTCCTAGTGTTTGCAGTGAGCACACACGTTTACTGGCTCTAGTTTAATCAGAAATGCACCAAGTATTTTATTATGATTGATTCTTAATCAGTAGCAAATAGTCATTAATTAATAAACCTCTGCAAGATCTTAAAATAATGACGGTGGTGAAGTATTCCGATCGTTCACTTAAGAAAAAGTACAGAGCTTTATTAGCATTTGTCGTGGTATTAAAGCAGAACTTCTATGTGTTGCATAATAACATATTATTAGAAATAGCTAACACACCACATTTAGCACTTGTAAGCATTTGAAAAAGGGTTTATGGCTCACTAAAACTAAAACTAATTAATGTGTCTTCTCCTGTAGGCATCTAAATAATATTACAGTATTGTAACGGTGTGTTATATTAAGCTTATTTAAGCAATGCGTGTAAATGAGCAAATAAAACTCTTAAATAAATGTACTGTAGGAGTTAAGGGTGGCTTAAAGTAGAAATACATGACTAGAATATTAGTAAGTCTGAACTGAACATATGTACATTAGTTCAGTAAGTAGGATATATTTTATTGCCCTGAGGGGAAATTTGACTTTGTCCCACTGTCACTACTGAAAAGGTTTGATTGTACACCTGTCATGCGTTTTACAGAACACATTAAAGTATGTAGATTTATTCATAGTGTCACCTCACGTGTCTCTCTCGTGTGCGCATTTCCCCTCACAGTTCATGGGGAGATGGTTTGAAATTGCCAAACTGCCGGCCCAGTTTGAGAAGGGTCGCTGCATCGAAACCAATTTCACACTGAAGACAGACAGCTCCATTCGGGTGGTCAGCTCTGAAATACTGTGAGTCCCACGATGCAACTGTGGAGTCGGGAGGTAACATGTGCACGCTTTGCTTTCACGTTAATCCAATGTGAAATTTGTCTGTCTCGGATAAAACAGGAAAGGAGAGCTGAGGAAAATCGAAGGGACTGGTGTCATAGAGGATATGAAGAATCCTGCCAAGCTGGGAATAACTTATTCATACGGTGAGGGGGACAACATTAGGTACACTGTGAGAATAAATGACTGTGCTGTGTTGTGATGTATTGTATGTTTATCAGCCATATATTAGATAGACTCTCCCTCAAAGATCTGCCTGTTTTCTTGTTTTGTGCTCCAAGACATACATCTCATGTCTTCTTGTGTGTTCACCACAGTCCTTCCCTACTCCCCTTACTGGATCCTGTCCACCGACTACGTGAACACTGCCCTGGTGTATTCCTGCACGGACGTTCTCAGGCTCTTCCACGTCGACTTCGCCTGGATCCTGAGCCGAACACGGACCCTGCCGGACGAAACAGTCGAGAAAGCCAAGGAGGTCTTTGCCAACAACAACATCGACGTGAGCAGGATGATTCCCAGCAGGCAGCAGGGCTGTGAAAAAACTCTCTGAGCAGCGATGGAAACACAACATAACACGGTGGCAGCAGGGGGGAAATGATGCAAGTAAAAAAGAAACATCCAGAAACATCTTTGACTAATATTTTAAGATGAATTAAAGTTTCTCTCCTGGTTTGTGTGTGGAGTTTTTCTGGCTATTTAAGTAAATGTTTACAGCATTGTAACTGTATGCTTGCACATTATAGGAAGTAGTTACTGATGCTGTTTTAAGTTTAGCAGCATAAATTAATGCTAAGTCATAATTTTACCTAACAATGTTTATGATATCGTAAGCTGAAAGGCAATCTTTCCTTAGACTTAGATTTGTTGCATGGAGAAATGCTCTGTTTGCATCATACAGTCGTTGAATTATCTTGGAATAAAATTATCAGAGTCATCTGGATATTTATTACACAAACTGGAACCATAAGGATCTAATTAGGATTTATAAAAATCACTGAAACTGACTTCATGTGATCTTTGTTGGCTCTAAAGTTGTTGTTTTTTTAAGAAGGCATCAGTGTGCAGTGCAGGAGCAGCTAATGCAAACATTTCTAGACGGAAATCTCAAAAGATGTTCATGAAAGGTGTTTACTTTACTTGTAAATCTATTTAAAGTAGATGATCCATTTAAAATTCATTTACAAAACATTATCAGACTATATCCGATACTAACCTACAGGGCTTATTGTAGCAAAGGAAGACATTTGCATGAACAAATGATTATTGATTAGAAGTAAATGTGCCCATTTCAAATTCATTCCTAATATTGAGTTATAATCATAGACGCATTAATTTGCAAATTCAGTTTTGCAGATGGTACAGGTAAGGTTGCTTTATTACTATTAACTAACACTGATTATCCATTTGTTGATTACATTTTTGTCTGAATCTGCATAAAGTCAAATAATTCCCTTCTGAATTGGAGTAGAAGAATAGCAGATGGGACTTTCTACCACAGTATTGTAGTGTAATGTTAGATGAAACGCGTATGGAAGTGGTTTTAATAATGTAAGAAAAATAAACTTGGTATTAAATATGCAAAGTCTTTGAATTACACGCTCCACAACACATACACACACGTGGAAACAGTTTTCAACAACTAAAAACATGAAAATGAAAAAATTACAATGAAACCAGATTTGTTGATGAAAGATACATCTAGAGTACGCAAATATCAGTAAGTATTATTTGAATTTTTACACAATTTAGTTAAATATTTAGCTCAAATCTCGAAGCGGAACCTTTGTTGCCTGACTCGAATTTCACGTCGGATTTATTTTTACTCGGCCTCAAGCTAGCTTAGTAGTTGGTGTCTGTAGCCTCTCTATCAAATAACTGGTTGAAATTCCGACGAAAAAAAAACTCTTCTGTTTTGTTCATGCATGAAGCAAAGATTTTGTGAAGTCAAACATTGTGTGTTCTCGTATAAGTTAGTTTTATACAACAATGATCGTGGCAGCTTCGACTAGCAACGGTCCTAGCAACAGTCTAAATGATGCGTTCACTTACTGTAGTACGTAGTGGAATCTGCTTTAGGAGTGACGCGTTCACGTTGGTTCTCGTCGATTAGAGGAAAAGGTCAAATAGGAACAGAGCCAAATGTTGTTGTTTTTTTTTTTTTTATCGCTACAGTGGATAAGAGTTGTCCTGAGGTCGTCTCATGAGAGATGCCAAAGGCAATGATTCCCACGTCCTTTTACAGTTCTGCATTAAGATTAAAACATAAATAGAAACGTCCTACGGGGCTTAAACCAGCCACAGAAAACCACAGAAGAAGAAACAGTGCTTCTTCTGGACAAACATTTAAGTAAAAACAGAGAACACACATTTAAAAGTGAGTTCATCACTTTAATCCTCTACACACCTAAATCGTTAATTTTTTTAATCATTAAATAAACATCATACATACTGTTATAGGATAAAATAAAAAGTAATTTCTCATGTGTCTGAGAAGTAACTCCAGGGATGAAGAGAATAAAGGTGCTGTTGAAGAGTGTGAGAATTTATAGGGCAACCTTTACAAAGGTGAAGAGCCTGCAATTAACAACTGAAAAGTGAACATCCAGTGATGATCAGGTGAAGCTGACTGTAAGAAGAAGGAATTTATGCAATTAACGTTGTTTTCACTGAGAGGTCGCAGTAACTTCATCTACATCAACCAGTTTTCTTGTGTTTACTTCACTCGTGTCAGATAATTGGACTTAAGTGGGCAGGACAAGGTTTAAGTTGTTAGCAGTCCTAAAACGTGCATGTTTCTTGTAGTATAAGACCCTTGCACAGAAATAAAGAGAAGGATCCTGATGACAACATCTTTATCCGGCTTCATGTTGAAAGAGAAGATTTTCTTCAGTGCCAGCAGACGTTCTTGTACAGTCTATTCTTCTCGATATAAGTTCAATCTCCAATTTTTTCCTCACATGTATCCTCACAAATGTGTACTACGTTCTTGTGGCAGTTTCCATTGTTCAGTGTGAGACCAAGCAAAACTGAAAGAGGGGATAGTTTTTAGCAGAGCATAAATCAGCACTGTGGAGAATGTATTCACAGGTCAACATATATCTGACTGTTTCCCTTCTGGGCTCACTCTCGTTAAGCGTTTTCACAGTCTGACATCCTATAACTGGAAGAAAATTTTAATAGATCTGTCACAGGGGCATATGCTTGCTCCTATAGCTGACACCTTTGTGATAATTAGGTGAAACAAAAGCGCAAGATCGCAAGATATATCACACCCAAGTATTCATGAGCTTAAAGTAAAGTTGAAGAAAGAGCCTTCTGTTATTTTCTTTATAAGCTGATTTACATAAAAACTGGCAAATGCTGGCAAAATTATAGTTTAGTATAGTTTTATTCGCTGATTTGTGTTTAACTACGGTGAAGTTCCAATAACAAAACAAAATCGCTGAAATTTTTGTGGTTGCCCAGTCAGTAAACTTGCTGACTGGCTTTCTTGGGTTAAGTTTGTGCCTCCGAGCTGCATGTTTGCAGTCTGGCAGGCTGGGGGAAGCACAGGACTGCTGATGGAGCAGACAGCCAGTAAAATGCATACAACTCAGCATGCCTCATCTCTGGAAACAAACCCAACACAAACCACAGTATTACTACAATAATCCCTCCGTTTTTGACAGAATTGGGGCTGTGTAAAGTTTGAGACATCTTTTCATTTCTGTGTGATGCCAAACAAAATGTTCTTGTGTGTGTGTACAAACGTACTTCTGTATTCTTAAACATGACATATTTATGTGCAGAAATTGTAAATGACTTGTACACTGTCAAGAACTGCTACAAGATTTGCAGTTTATTCAGTTTATTATGATTAATTGACATGTTTTATACTGGATGTCAACAGGCAGCTCTGTCTTTGTGCAGCATGCATATTTAGAAAATCAATATCTGGGTTTGACTTGCTAAACAAAGAACTGCGCAGTTCCCAGAGGAACACGGGAAGGACAATAGAAAGTTAGTCAGGCACAGCAGTAAACACATCTCCAGTTTGCAGCAGTTGGCAAAATACCAAGTAGCAAATAAAAATGATATTCAGCATAATTCTCACCACCACACCATGCGCACCGTATACTGAAGTACAGTATGTCACTGTCCGACAGTTGAATACACATTTATGATCTACAGTTTGATTTAAAAACAAATAACCCGATAATCTAATAAACAGCAACTCTAGTCTGATTCATGCACACACTGATCAGGCATAACATTATGACCACCTGTCTGTGGTCTAATACTGGGTTGTCCTGTGGTGTCTGGTAACAGGATGTTGTTAGTGGGGGGCCTTTGGATCTTATGGGTTAAGGGGAGGGGCCTCTTTGGATCATCCCACAGATACTTGATCAGTTTGGGATCTAGTGAATTTGGAGGCCAGGTCAACACCTTGTGCTGTTCTTCATGTTTTTTTGAGTTGTTCCTAAAGCGTTTTTGTGTGTATATGTCTGTGTCAGGCTGTATCCTGCTGGGGATGGCTGCTGTCATCAAGGAGTGTCATTCATTCCTATGGGGTGGGGGTGCCTGGCCTGGTCTAGGTGGGTGCTACATGTCTAAGTAACATCCACATGAATGAATGCCAGGTCCAAAAGTTTCCCAGCAGAACACTGAATTGTCACAAGATGGTCAGTGTTATTTACTTCTGCTGTCGGTGGTTTTAATGTTGTGATCGATGTAATTTAATGCTGATTTGATAGAAAACAGAAAAATAAACAAAACCAAACATTTCCCAAGTCGACCGCTTGTCAGTCAAATGCTCAAAATAAGTAAGGGGTCAGCTTTGGCAGCGTGCCACTGCTGTTATCTGAGCTGGGTAGTTGCTTATATTCTGGATACTGAATTATTTTGTCAAGTTGTATCTTTGAGACTGCGTATCAAGTGAAGTCTGCCATTTGTGTTTGGGTGCTGCTGTTCAGGAAGTAGATGTCTTGAAGCAAATATTTGATTGGGGAAAGAAGTTGGGTCACACACAAATACAGAAGCCCCCTCCATGTAACAAGACCAGACTTAAACTTTGCCCAGATTTAGATTGGAGCTCAACTCCACAAGCAGCAGCTGTATCTCTGACTTCAGTATAGATTTTCTGAAATGGTTGAATTAACCTGCACGCCTCCTTAACTAAACCTGCAGCACTTCCAGCTCTAATGATCCTCTTATTTTTTTTCCAAGTGCAAGATATCTTTACCAGTCAGGTAATTTGAAGTGAACTGAGGAGGAGTCTGTCATCTTCAAGTAGGAAACTGTCAGTCAGAGCAGATTGAATCTATTAGCGCGTTATGTTATTCCACCCCTGGGCGTCAGAGCGCTGCTGGTTCCGCAGCAGGAAATCTCTTTACTGGTCTCAAAGCATTCCTCGTGACCCCGCCCCCTTTTTACAAACTGTGTTTTATAATGTAGTGTGATCTCTGTCCCGAGGCGCTGCTACATCAAACAGCCGCGACTTGGTGCCATATGCGACACAGATTCCACGCAGACTTCTCTCAGCAGGAGCTCTGTGGATGTGCTTTGCACGAGGCTCATTTAGGGGTGGCAGGTTTTATTCCCCTCCGATAGAGACGTGTACCACTTAACTGTCTCCAGGCCCGATGAACCAGCTCCCAGTCCCCTGGCCTACATTTATAAAGGGATTTTAGATGTTCATTCATTTAAACAATCAGTGTCACACTGGCTCAGTGCGTTCACAGTGACAAGAGGAAAACCAATTTGACAGTTTGTGCTAATTTGTGTAATTCCTCAGTGGAGATATATCCAGGCTGCAAGATGAAAAAATAAATAAAAAAATACTGTGTTGTGATTGTTAGAGTCCAGCTCTGAAGCTTTGAAGGGCTTTGGAGAAAAAAAAAAGAAAAAAGTTTTTACTCATTAGTCTAATTTAGAAACAGCAGAATCAGGGAGATTTTACTGTGAGTAAAACAATAATTAATCCCTTTGGAAATGTAGCCTCAGATGTATGCATATTTAAATCCAGTTTGATCACAATGTTCTCATCTTGTCCTTTTTTCCTGCATCGTTACTGTTTATGTTAGACAGAAGACTTACCTTTACTTGCAAAGATAGTTTTCCAACTTTAGTCGACCTTAAGCTGTCGTAGCACCGCCAAGCACATGCTGTGTGTTCAGCGTCCACATACTTTTGGCCGTGTAATGTCTACGGCGGTGACGAAAGCTATTGTCCCAGCAGAAACAACATGACAACAGGAATTCAGTCGCCTGTCTCATCATTGCAGATGATGTGTTTAGTGTCGTTTGCGAAGGCTTTAATTAGGCTCAAAATATTGTTTTCTTCCATGCACCGTCTGAGATTTCTGTGTTTTGTGCGTTTGATGACATGTTTGAAGACGGCACTTTGTGTACAAATAGGAGCGTGCAGTCTACACAGAATGCAAGCAGACTATAAATGTACGAATACAGGTAAGTAAACAAACTTTGTTCATGCGACTCAGAGTTTAGTCTAGTTTCTGGGCTCTGGCAGGAAAAAAAACAAACATCTGAAGATGTCACTGTGGGGTTTGGAAATCTGTGATGATTTATTTTTAGATTTGATCTTAGGAAAATCACTAAGCCTGCAAGCTGATGATTAGTTTCTTTATCAGCTACACGCACAGGACATTTTAGTATGAACACATGTGCAATTGAATGCAATCCAATTCAACAGCTCTACTGTGTTCTGCTTTTACGATGCTTATACATTTTTATTCTTTCAAGAAGGTGTTAATATGACATTATGTGTGAGAGGTGGACAAAATATCACTTCTGTACAACACGACCGAATAAAGTCACTCGAGTCTGTTGACCACTCGCTCCTTTTGTCTAAAAAACAGGGTTCAAACTATGGGTAGGGTTGTCCTCTGCTACAGCTTTCCATTGCACGTTTGACTAATGCATTTCATTTATTTGCCCACGAAAGGGAATGACTGTTTCCTTGGAATAACATCCACAAAAATATTGAAGCATTTCTGCCTCTGCACTGGATTTCAGAGACTGTTAAATGCAGGCTACTTGCAGGAACAGAGGATGTGGCACGTATTCCCGTGCATGTTCATGCAGTTCTCTCGCTGACCTCTGCCCTCACAAACTGTCAGAGCCACAGGAAGGCCTCTCTGCAGACTCCTCAACAAGTGCATTCCCAGATCCTTTTACTTTTATCACCCCCGAACCCCTTCGACCCTCCAACCTCTCTGAGGCCACTTTATGAGAAAATTCCTGGCTTTCAGAAACAACTGAGAGGCAGCCACAGTTTCGTTCTGTTATGTAACTTAATTAGAAACTTCATTGTTATTACTTCCACAGATTTTGAGGATCTGTGTCATGACGTTCTCATCCACTCACAGAGACTAACTCGTCTCCAGAGGTACGGTGGTAGATATTTTTTTCCCCTACATTTTTTTGTGGAAAGCAAACCAACCATTTACTGTCTAATGACATACAATTTCCTTTCATAGTTGTCCTAGTTTCGGGTTTTTTAAAACATCTTTAAAAAGTTGTCGGCCCCATTCCAGATGTTGTGAAATTCTTGAGACCCCAGGGATATGGTATGTTAAAATTATGAGCTTGTATCACGTTCATGTCTCCGACTGCTTCTGAACTGGATTGCAGGTTTGAGTGCGCCGGAGAACACCTGTTAGGTGTTTAATTATACATATACTGGGCAGGGGCTCCATGTGCTGTCGCCCTAAAACATTCTGCAGATGGCATGTGATAAATGATGGTCTGCTGAAATATCTTAAAATATTTGTATGACACCGTGCGATAGTCACATATATTTTGCGTTTTTGGCTTTATGTCTGCAGTCTCTCTTAGTACACCTCATATTTGTACATACAGTATGTGTGCAGTAGACATAAAACACACCTGTATTTTGGTACGACACTAGTCATGCAAAAATATACCAGCAAGTCTGAGTGGATTTTCTTGATTAACGTTTTTAGTAAGAACGGCAGATTTCCTTGATGACACAGAAACGAAAATATGTTAATATATTTAATTATTTAAAATATAATTAACTACAGAAGCCCTTTAGTACTCAGTAATTCAAATTTGAACATCTAGAATTCAATTACAATCCCACAGACCACGTGGTATCATCTAAAGTAGAAATAAAATGACTAGTCTGAAAGAATTTTAAGCAAAAAAAGATCAATTTAACCTCAATCTTGCTGCTAAAAATGGTTGAGGAGCATTTGTTGGTGAACCAAAGACATTTAATAACATACCCTTCTAATATATCAAGTATATACACCAATCAGCCACAACATTAAAACCACTGACAGGAGAAGTAAATAACATTGACCATCTTGTGACAATACAATGTTCTGCTGGGAAACTTTTGGACCTGACATTCATGTGGATGTTACTTAGACATGTAGCACCCACCTAGACCAGACCAGACACCCCCACCCCATAGCAATGACACTCCTTGATGGCAGCAGCCATCCTCAGCAGGATGCAGCCTGACACAGACACACACACACACACAAAATGCTTTAGGAACAACTCAAAAAACATGAAGAACAGCACAAGGTGTTGACCTGGCCTCCAAATTCACTAGATCCCACACTCATCAAGTATCTGCGGGATGATCCACAGAGGCCCCTCCCCTCAACACATAGGACCCAAAGCTCTCCACTAACAACTTTCTGTTGCCACAGGACACCCATAGAAGGCCCATGTCCATTCTGTGATGAGTCACAACTGTTTTGGAGGCACAAGGGAGACCTACACAATATTAGGAAGGTGGTCATAATGATATGCCTGATCGCTGTATGTACACACATATGGAATTTATTAATCCTTTTGCAATCGTACGTGCTAGAACCATCCAAGTAACTCAGGGAGCAGGTTTTGGGTTCAAAGCAGTGACCCTCTTCAAACCACGGTTCCCATCCTTAAAAAACTTTTCATCCCGATATGGAGCTCACATCCACGACCATGAGATTAGGAGTCTCATATGCTACTGACTGAGCCATCCAGGCCTTGAAGTAGAATTTTTATGCCATGAAAACTTACAAAAAACTGCATCGTTCAGCTTAAATTTAAGAAGAAGATACACGCATCATATCATCATATGAGATAACTTGTTAAGTCAGTTCATGAGTTGATAATTAAAAATGTTAGATTGTTGTTGTTGTCCTAAATATATCCAAAACCGAAACCTGCAGGATCCGAACGCTAATCTGAGTGAAGCGGAGCTGGAGGCAGTACTGAGGGTGAATGTGATAAACTCCAGTACCGCGTCCAGTAAACACAATGAAATACGGGAGCTTCAGGAGAAGAGCCGTTAAATAGAAACCAGCACATGCGAGTCAGAACAATTTTGGGGATATAATGTGAGTGCTGTGGGCATCCGGCCTCATCAGCCTGCAGGTAACCGGCCCACATACTGCAGTGTGTCTGTGGATTACATCACTGCAAATCCAAAAAACCTTGAAAATATATTTATACAGAACATGTGAGAGACCAGAATAGATTAAGCATCGAGGCAAGAATGCATTTTTTATTCTCAGCCTTGTGAAGCCGGTCGGTGAAGCTGCCATATGGATTTGATCATTTCCAAATTTTAGAGAGACTCTCTCGATATCAGCAGCAATAAAAATGCTGATCTAGGGTCAGCTATACTTTCAGTGAGGGGCAAGAGCATGTTGAGGGGGTTTTAGTGCGATTCAGCACAAGTTGGAGACTGATAAGAAGCGTCTGAAGAACACAAAATGCAAACTGCAGGGTTTTAAAAGCTGGTTGTACAGCAGATTCAGCAAAACAGGGAAGGGAGCAGTCTTGGGGAGAAATGCCCAACAGTTATAGAAGACAATAATATTAATTACACTCTGAGGTGCATTAACCAGCTGTACAGTATATGCCAAATCAAAATGAAACATGGGCTCAACAATCTGGGCCACTAGCAAAAGTCTCAGGAAGATATGACTGACTTAACTGAAGGGAGTTGTAGTTGTCTTTCACTTTATATTGAAGTTCAAAGTTAAATATAATGGCTGCTTCAAGCGATAGGTTGCTAGACTCGACCCAGTTTTGAGTTGGGTGGAATCCCTGCTTCGGCCAAGATGGCGACTGCTAGAGTCGCCAGTGTTGAGCTTCAAAACTGCTCTTCATGTGTCCTCTGAGTGGCATCACTGAGGGATTAGTCTTCAGCTTTGGCACTGCAGTGCTTTAAGCTGAAGACTAACATTACATGCTAATATGCTCACAACGAGAGAGCAATTACCAAGATTTGTTAATCAACTAAAAAGCAAATAGAACTGTTGTGAATGTCTTTATTTTTGCAGGTATTCGGCTGTAAGTTCTGTTCGTCAACTCAAAGCGCAAGTGAAGTGCTTACGTCAAAGTATTTGACAGGTGTCATTCATTTGACAGCGTTTAACATTTTTAATTAACTTTTCTTTCAAGTAGAATGAGACACTTTATGGTTTTTTCTCATCCTAAATGTCTCAAGTCGCAGCGTTTCCACGCGCGAGGAGTGTCAGACATCTGCTCACGTTTTAAATCGAAGAAGACAACAATCTGTCGGCTGTGACAGCCTCAGTAATTCAAAAAATGTGTAAAATGCAGGGACCCCGGCGTCATCAGTCCTGAAGGAGGGTCACACGTCTTCGGGGACAAAGTGCACGTCACTGCAGAAAAAGGAGGATTTAGCAACCCTGGTGGCAGGCGATGGTTAAGAAAGATATTAGGTTTCGTTTGGGTTTTCATACAAATCACAGGAATTAAACAATTGGAATAGCAAACCATGGTATTTATTCACCAGAGAGTTCATCAACAGCTAGCAGGGGAGATGTGGGAAGACTGCAAAGGTAACTTGAGAAAAAAGAAACTCATAAATATAAAATCAATGAAGCTTTGGGCAAACCGTAGAAAAAGGTAAACGTTGAAGATGGATATTTGCAGTACTGTAGTAACAGTAATAGATAGATGATTGAAATGCATTGCCAAAGTACTGCATAAGGGTTAGGCAATGGGCTAAAAGAAAAATATATAATCTGTCAAATAACTGGCTAACAGGCCTGGATAAATAGTTGAATGAAAACAGTAATAGGTCATATTTGAAATGGTTAGCAAACAGAAAAGAATAAAGAGTGTTTAGCTCAAAGTTAACTTTATAAAAAGTTAACTTGTCAAAAGAGTAAGCTAAAAGGATAACGGTTAAAACCTTACATTTATTGAAAACAACTAGCTAAAGGTTTGAGGAAAAAAATCTGCTACCACCCTGCAATGGTGCCGTGTGTATACTCTATATATGTACAGTATGTTTATGTTTGTGTGTTTTTTAATGGAACATGTATCCACGGAGGCCGACTGTGCTGAGTGGCTTGTTTCAGCGCATGTTTTGCAGTCTCCATGGCTCCCACATGCACCGTTCCACCGACACAGGCTGTGCAGGCTACGTGGCACAATCCGAGCATCAGGATCGTGCACCAGACAAACACACTGCTGCTTCCGATTGGCTGCTACAGCTGCAGCAGTTTGCTTCATTAGCTGCTCTCTGTTTGAGTCCTGCTTCTCCTAATGACTCAAGCTTCCTCCGTTGCATATGCAGCATTAAAGTAAGCCTCTTTACAGCCAGGTAAAAGACGAGTGGTTCTGAAAGTGTGTAAAGTGGTTGAAAAATCCTCATTCTCAGTCGCCTTTTACCTCTGGCATTACAGTCTGACACTTTTTTTTTTTTAATTCTATATTTTTAAAAAACATTATCAAATGAGCTGGTGCATTTGCAGCTTGGATGTAGCGTTGCATCACTGGAGTGAAATGAGTCATGTTTTCTGTCATCCTGGACAATGTTGCTCACACATTTGTCAATACACTGATGCAACACAGTAGTTATTTCAGAAATAGTTTTTTATCCTTCGCAGTCAATTTCTGCAGAGAGGCTGTTCTTAGGAAGATGAAGCGCTGAAATAAAACATAAAAAGATGTGCTCCTTAGGTTTCTTTGCAGCAGTTAGAGGAAGTTATTGTTGTTTATTGTTAAGG
Source organism: Chelon labrosus (assembly GCF_963514085.1). NCBI lineage: Eukaryota > Metazoa > Chordata > Actinopteri > Mugiliformes > Mugilidae > Chelon > Chelon labrosus. The sequence goes on along the minus strand of NC_140342.1, from coordinate 18,944,361 downwards.
AAAGAAGCATGAAGACTGCCTCCAAAGTTGTATAAGTGACAGTTTAATTGCTGCACCCAGCTGTGATGTGTTTATTCCAAAATCAACCATTTGTTCAGATGCAATGTCGCCCGATAAGTCTGGATTCCAAACCTGTGAGAAAAGAAACGTGGTCCTAAGTGGCACCTTGTTAAACGGTTTTCCACTCAGAGCAGTCGTGCCGCTCACCTTTCCTAATTACAGGACCGCCATTGGTTGGATGGACGGCAACGCAGGAGCCAATCCCGGAGCGCCTAACAGCACGCCGGAGCTGAACGACATGCCTTTTTGTTTTTAATGATCACGAGGGCTCCTTAAAAATGTTTCCCCTCATGTCTGTCCCATACAGGGGAGCAAAGAGGTAGAGGGTTTAGACAGCTCGGGCAACCACAGTGCAGCAGGTCCTCCCCGTCATCCCCAAGAGAGCCGCCGGATCCAGAGGTGATCTCAGGAGGCCACAGCTTCAGCACCTTTTCAGGTAAGGACCGATGATATTACTTGAGGTTTATGTGTTTCCAGAGTGACTTTCTGCGACTTCAGCTGATTTGCGTTGGCTTGAAAAGTGCTCAGATTCAGAAGCCAGAGAGAAACTTCAAGGAGACAATTTGTCTTTTTGAGCCCAGCAGCTGCAATTCAATTCAACATCCTTTTGTGCAGCAGTAGAAAAGAACGTCTCAGTGTTCTTGGCTGTTTGATTGTCGAGTTCAGTCTCTTTATTTGATATTCTGATATTCAGAACTGAATCCTTATTTTTCTCAGTAATCCCTGAAAGGCTCTATTACAGCATGTCCTCAATCCTCTCATCCTCTTACTTAAATAAAAGCGTGCTCGCTCTCTCTTTGTTTCAAGTGCATTGTCTTCTCAAGGATTTCCATATCTAACACTTAGCTCCACAATGAGCTACAAGACGCAGGGATCCACGAAAGTCTAGTTGCATTGTGATGCTACGGTACCCTGCTAGAAAATGAATCCTGCAAATACACTAATGTCTTCTGTCTGTTCCCCCAGGAAGGACAAAAAAAACAGAAAATGGCACGTGTTGGACGATCATCGCTTTCCCTGATCCACTCAGGATTCTTGTTAGCGATCGTTTTATTATCAGGTGAGAGTTGACTCGCGACCGCACTGTTGTGTTAGTGTACTCTAATGTCATAGTAGTTCATGCTGAAGATGTTTAAACAGCAGCTTTTAAAGAACTCAATGATCAGATAAAGAGCGTACGATTACCCGTGACCTTCACACATTTTAATTTTGATATTTTGCTGCAAAATCTTTTTAAAATGAGCCTGAATTTTGGGGGATTCAAAGATTAAATCGACTAACAATGAGGAAAACAGGATTCTGACATTCTTGCACATGTTCAGTCGGTGTCGAAAAGGCTTAGAAACATCTTTTAGACCAGTATTTATCAAAATATTTGATCAGTGACCCCTTATAAACAACTTGTCAGGCCATTGCCAGGTCATTCCTTCTGGTTGGTTTAATGAGAAGGATTTATTTAACTGCTTATTGACCCATATGGTTACTCTACCATAAGAAATATGCATAAATGTAGTTTAAAAAAGTCCACCTCGACAAACAGTAGATTGCTATTTGCTCCATTTATCTGTGTTATAAATGTAGTTTCATTGTATTTGCAGTACTGTTGCTTTCTTTAGTGCTTTTTTTTATTAATTCATCTTTTGGCGGTGTGTTTTAGAGGACACTGGTGCCACATTGTCATAAAGACACAGTTGCCCTCATCTATTTAGCAGTAAAAAAAAAAAAAAGAAGCATGTAATGAAAATGACCCCCAGCACCACAAAACCTTTCTGGACTCATAAAGAGACATCTATCCCTGCTCCTCTGGGACATTTTCCACGTTAATAAATTAAAGGGAACGGATATCCTCTGCGATAATCAGCTGACTTGGCTGTTTTCTCATAATCATAAACCTCTGCAGGAAGCCCCTGCTGGAGCAGAAGACACCCAGACACGTCCCCCTCCCCTCCCACCAGCCTCTTTTACAGTGTATCTGTAATTGGTTTGTGTGAGGGCCCACTCTTTGTAGTTTTTACAGGTTGACTGTTTAAGGAGGCCCCAAGTAGCTGCATAAAGTCCTGGCTCGGGTCTGGTTCAAAGCTAAACGTTACATGCGTGGGGCTGGGTGGGAGGCGGCGGAGGGGGGTGTGGGGTGTTTAACCTGTGGGATGCTGCCTGCGCTGAGGCGCCGGGGCCCCAGCACCTGCCGCGTTTCACTGAAGGGGCTTATTAGCGGGGTCAGCGTTTTTGAGGGAAAGCTCAACATCTGGTCCTAGTCAGTGAACGTCCCTGCTGCTGCTAATGTGGCTGCTGCTTGTGTTTTACAGACTTTCTGGGGGCCGTTCCCGTGGAGCAGCACAAACAGGAGGAAGGTGAGGAGGCGTGACGTGGCATGTGGCTTCAACAACGACAACAACACATTTATTTTTAATATCTTAAAGCATAAAGCACTGGAAATAAAGAATCTAGACGCTGTACATTTCTGGTATAGAAGAAAACTTAGACCTTTTTATTGTCTTGATGTTTTGCACACTTTGAAATTTGACTACTGCCGGCACATTTCTTTGGATAAGTCCAAAAACCATTACATATAACATTAAATATGAATATAAGTCTATAAAGATTATCTGGGGTCTGAGCACATTGATCTGTTCAGTCTTCAGCATGATTTCTTTTGAGCAGCACGCTAACCTGAACTCCATTTCTCTGCCTCTCCTCCCCTCCCCTCAGTGACTGCGGTGTCTGGCGATGTGAAAACCGAGGCCATGGCCAACCTGAAAAAGCTGGTTCGCAACAGAAGAAACGCCGCCGTCTTAGCCGTGCCCCATTTCAAACGTATGCCAGACTTCTGGGGATGGTACAAGTACTTCATGGACAGCCACAACCAGGAGGGAGTGAGTGGAGCTTGTCTCGCATTAATTATTCAGGCTCTACCCAGTCATGATTACGAAACAGTGCTTGTTTTTCTTTTAAAAACTGAGGCAACAGTTTGCGTCACTATTTAAAAGCGACTTTCACAGTTTCTTTTTTTTAAATCAGCCATGTTCCATGTGGCAAGATTTAACAGTTTCCTTACGTCTGGAGTCCAGAAGACAACAATAAAAGATTCCTTGCTCAGATCATGCTTGTGTAAATGTATTAATATGCATTTTACTATCTTAATATGCACAGATACTTTCCAGTACTCAGTACCCATGAGAGCTTTGTGTTTCTGAACCACGCTTCATATTCTGAGAAACAGAAAAATCTGAAAAAAGTTATCCACAGGGGAGAGAGCTTCATTTGAATTATTTGAATTTTGCTTTTGAAGGCTTGGAGAGGATTTTGAATGAGAAGATATTCATTAATTTTGCTTCCTTCTCGTCAGGTTGAGGACCTGGACCGCCTGTACATGGCCTACCTGCAGAACAAGCACAGGTCAGAGGAGGGACCCACCTTCAATCACTACCTCACGCACCTGAGTGAAATCTATAAGACCTGCGCCGATTCTGATGATCCAGAGTGCATCTCGGAGTCCACTAGCAAGCCAAAGGCGGCCATGGTGATGCCTGCCCCCATCAAGTCTGCTGCCGTCAGGCTGTGCAACCCCTACCTCGACCCCTACTGCCTCTACCCCCTCCTCCCCAAGGCTGCCATGCCAGAGCCTGAGCCAGCTCCCGTCAAGGTGCCAGCTCCCATCCTCACCCCAATGCTGCCCATGCCCATGAAGAGCCATGCAGGTTTCTACTACTATGCCCCTGTCCTGGAGCCCTTCCTGAGCGCTGAGCAGAAGACCGAGCTGCTGAGAATCTGCAACCCTGAAGATGTGGAGTGCCTGCAGTACCACCTGAGGGCAGCGTACGGCTACCGCCCAGCCCCCGGTCCAGCTCCATCCTATGCTGCCCTCAAATGCGACCCCAGGGACCCCTACTGTAAGCCCCTCCTGGTCCAGAAATCTCCCACCGGCTTTTACCACCTGATGTATCCCGGCTGCGATCCAGCGTTGGATCCTCTGTGCGTGGTCAACGTTGCAGCTCCCGCTCCCCTGGCTGCTGAGGAGGCCCCGAAAGAGCAGCACTGCAACCCTCTCTTCGACGCAGGCTGCAACCCCCTGACTGCCACCAAGATGTCTGGTCTCACCAAGCCCGTCCTGGAGTATGCCCCCAACGATGAGCCCGCACCTCCTGCTGCTCCTCTGTCCTGCGACCCCCAGAATGATCCATTCTGCATACTGGCAGCCGCCGCTGCCCTGCGCAGGCCCGCTCCACAGATCCCCGAGCACCAGGTCTGAGTTTGAAGTCCTGTTATTAGGTTTAAGTAGTTCAGTGTTTTAACTAACGTAATATAATCCTACACATTGAATCACTCTCTTTAATTTTCTATTCTTTAACATTGGGTTTATTAAATAATGTAGTAAAATGAAACAGGTCTTGAATAATGCTTTTGTTTGCTATCTTTGATCTGCTTTGCATCTGTTTTGAACCAAAACCAAAAAAAAAATCAATCAATCAACCAGGTTCGCTACAACCTCGGCGTCCGTGGCAAGACCAAGGAGGGCTACGACTGCTATGTGCACTATGACAAAGACTGCACCCCGGTCAAGTCTGGCCCCAAGGCCAAGGCCGACATCAAGGCTCCAGCCAAACCCTTCTGCCATCCGTATGATACCAACTGTGGCAAGTTCGCTTCACCCTCCGGCGCCGAGCCCCCCAGGGACGGCATAATCCTGCCCGATCCTCACTGCGACCCCGAGTACGACTTCAACTGCCGCCTGCGTCGCGCCGAGCCTGCCGCCGCCGCCGCAGCTGATGAGCCTGCTGCCGCCGAGGAAAAGGCTGCAGATGAACCCGCCAAGGAGGCGCCTGCCGCTGCTGCTGTCCCAAACTTTGAAGATTTCCTCAGGGGCGTCATGAGGCAGTACAAATAGATTTTAGGCAAACCAACGCCTGCCTGTTAAGCTAACCGGTGAAAACTGAGCTACAGTCTCTGATGTTTATGGACTTCACGGACCACAGTATCGTCAGCGCCGTACACACCTATCAAATCAATCACAAAATATTCCAGCTTTCTAAACAATAAATTAGATTTTCCCAAAGAATCTGAAGGTTTCCTTGTCTGTTTGGTCTGTTTTCATCAAGCAGGTCGAACAAGCAACAGAAAACATTGTGTGAAACTTTTTCATTAGTTACTTCATGTTTGTATGTTTGTAGAAACAAAAAAAAAGTCGTATGTATAGATGTGTGATAGCCTGAATTTGCAGTAGCTGGCAAGCTTTTCTCTCTGTTGTACATTCTTTTTACCCCGCGTGTATTTAACATTGTTTTACACAGCTTCCTGTAGCTCTAAGCCTTGTAACGCTTCGTCTGTTTAGTTTTTATGAAGTTCTAAATAAAATTAAAAAAAAGATCTACTCAACTCCATTTCTCAACAGTCTTCACGCGGAGGCCACAGACGCTTCTGCTCGGCAGCCAAAAATAGAAAACGACAGCAGCTAAAACAGAATCCCACAGTATATATTGTTTTAAACCCCGCCACCGTAGAGAGCCCTGCTCTGTGAATGTACACATAATTATAGTCCCCAGCTGTTGCGTCTAACACGTATTTGTGCCAGCTGGCAGCTCGTGTTGAGCTTTCACCACTTTATGCTCCGCCATTATCAAAACAGTGCATTGTTGCTACATCTGCACAGTTTATTTTCGTACATAAATATATATGTTTTTCGTGATAGCACGTTACATCGCAGGATCCCTGATGAATTAGAGACTTGGCAGGTTTTTAGAAAATCTAGGAGAAGTTGGGGATGACATGCAACAACTACAACAATGTTATAAACTGTATTTGCAGAATTAATTTGTCTGATTTATCAATGATTATGAAAGAGCAAGTGCAGTCAAGGAGACTTCCTCTTCACCATCAGCTGTACACTAGCTTTAAGACAACTCTAACAATCTCAGCACGGTGGAACAGTGGGTAGCGCTGGTGCCTCACAGCAAGAAGGTCCTCGGTTCAAATCCCCATCCCCGGGGTAGAGATGGTTTGATTCTCAGGGACTTTCTGTGTGGAGTTTGCATGTTCTCCCCGTGTTTGCGTTGGTTTTCTCCGGGCACTCCGGTTTCCTCACATCATCAAAACATGGGTGCTAGGCGCCGGGTCAGGTTGGCTCACAGTGGCGGCGTGCATGGTCGCAGCAGATCAGGACTAACCCTCCATCCGACCATGCAGTTTCGTTGTATGTTGTATAATGACAAAATAAAGCACTTTAGACTTTACTTTACACTAATAATACATAATTACATGCCTCTCTGACCTTAATAGTTCATGTGAATCATTTTCTGTCAAGACAGGAGGTGAAATCCAACAATGTTAATGAGTTTCACGTTGTCACAATCATACACAAAGCTTCCTGTCTGTAATATTTGAACATCGCAGTTTGTTCCTGCAGCAGATACATATGCAGCTCACGCCTCAGTTTGAACTGGATCAGAAAGTTTTACAAGCTGAATCACAAACTGAGTTTGGCTGACGAATGAGGGCATCTTTATTTAAAAAACACCAAAAGACCAACTGTGCTGAAACATTATATTTTGGAAATGAATTGCAGCTGTGGACCACCAGGACCGCATGTCTGTTAGCCAACATTTCAGCATTTCCAAACACTGACAGTCTCAAAGGCCGACAACACACAACCTGACCCAGTAATGACTACCTGAACACAACATGCACTCAAGAAAGGCCCACGTGTTCCTAATTGCAGCCTTTTGCTGGACTTGCGCTCAGCTCTCCTGCTGTACTGGAATTATAACAGTCAGAATAATGGCGTCGGGTCTGATGTGCTCCTATAGTTTGACTTTCTTAAATGTGCTGAAGAACACGAGGTAACTTGTTAGCGTGCAAGCCCGATGCATTTACATAAATCATCCAGTCACTCATTTTCTCAAGAGGTCATGTACATTTTTGTCGCTTTGCACACAAATCAATGTGCAGATACCCTCAGTATCACTGTACAGTCAGTTAAGACTCAGTTACCATAGCAACGTGCTCAAATTTTTAGCGCAGATTGTTACGTGTTTCAGTAAATGGGGTTTAATGTGCCATGCATTTACTCCACCAAGTCCTGTGTGTATTTAAATGCAGCTTTTCACGTCTAAACAGTTCATTTTTCAACAGAGTGTATTTGACTTATTTTGGTGAGTAATGGCACACAACACAAACTTATGTGCCTTCTGTGAAACGGGCACAGATAATCAAACAGTTGAGCGTCCCGATGATAAAACAACAAATGTCATTTTTTTCTTTTTAAATTTTTTTTAGATAATGTGCTTCAGCATGTGAGAAAAAAACAACAACAGAATATTGTCCTCATTCAAGCACAGACGGGGTTGGCAGATGTGTTACTGTGCATTTTGCACTGACGGTTCTAATTTATTTACAAGCACATGAATGAACGAGACGACGCATTTTTTTTTTTTGTGTCTAGGTTTTCTAGTTTGAGCCGTAGCGACCAGCCATGTTTGAGCGGGCTCTGGCTTTGGTCCGTGTAGAGAACAAAAGAGGCAGGACACCCTGTCGCAAAGCAAACTCATAATCGCATAAGACAAGACAAGACAAGACAGGACAGGATAGGACAGGACAAGACAAGAGATCTTAAGATAATGTGCAGTGACAACAAACACCTGAACAAAGACATTGCAGTGGTTTTAAACAATGACTCTGAGTAAACCGTAAAAGTTTCTCAACTCCAGCTCTATTTTCTCGTATCAAGCTGCTAATTGGACTTAAGCAAGTGCTGCATGGGACAGGTATTCGTGGTAACTGTTATCTATTTTAGGAAGTCCACTGGCTACAAAGTCCCAAAACATTCACTGTTTCTATCAGATGATAGGATGTTGCTTCAAAGATTGAACGTGGTTACCAGATATATTTGCCAAAATGTACTGTACAAACTGGAGCTGTTTCAGTTTGTTAAGCGCCTCCTTCACCGTTTTTTACCCCTGACCTTGAATTCATTGTTCATTTGTTGTAAATGTCCTTGGAGATAATAAAATCCTAATTTCAGAGATATTTTCACCCTTTTTTGGAGTGCGAGGCTTCATGTTTTCTTGCATCTTCCAGCAGGTGGTGCTGATCTCTCAGAGCTCATTGCTTTAGTCTGTGCAGGTGTACCAGCTGTCTGACTGAAACAACTGTCTTCATCTCAGCCTGATTGTCATGGCTGCTTCAAGAAAACATTCATAGTCAACGAAGGCCTCCCTCTTAATTAAGCAATTTATCCAATGTCAGTTGAGTCAGCAGGTCGGCTTCTCACCGATACCAGTAAAAACATTTTTAATCTAAGGCGTACACAACAATTTATCAAAGATGCTAGTTTAATACTTTAAGGCCGAGATGTGTGAACGCTGCATGAAGCGTCGTTGCTCAAAACTGAATTTCATTAAAGGTCGTCTTGGGGGATCAAAGATCAAACAGTGTGGAGAGGAGGAGAAAAAGAAAATGTTTGGAATCAATTTCACGCCTCTGTGAAGAATAATTGCTGTGGATTTTAAACATTATGATATTAAGATAAGCGTCTTTCAGCCTGTCACAGCGGAACGCATTTAGTCTACTGGTTTATCACGGCTGCCTGTTTTGTGTTAATTACCAAATATCTGCTGTGAAAAACCATTTTTCCTCCTGCTACTGTCTGTGGTTGTGAATCTCAGAGAGATAGATAGATAGACAGATAGACACACATATAGATAGATAGTGTATACATACTGAATGCAGTCTTGTCAAATTTAGAGCAGAGATCTATTGCCTTTGCAAATCTACACTGTGGAGTTATGCCATTAAGAACTATATATATACACATATATATATAGTTTGGCATTTGGGGAAATGCACATATTGGCTTTCTTTCTGAGAGTTATTTCGTATAATTCATCTTTTTTATTGAGCTGAAACAATAGTCCAACTGGAACGCGTAAACAAACAATTTTGTTGATCCATCCGTCCACCCCAACCTCCTCTTTCAGCCTCATTGAACTGTCATGAAACTGCTGATGCAGTGTTTCTTCGTGAGCTCACAGTCTCTCTAGTCTTTCTTAAATTAAATCATTTTGTACTTGCAATATGCATAAGGATATTTCTTTTCTGTCTCAGTTTACTTTATAAACCGCTTCAAAAACTCACCTTGTTTTATGCTCGAATGCTCCTTTAGACACATTCAAGAAACAAACTGAATAAAATAAATTCTCAAATTGTTCAAATATTCTGTTAAACTCAATCCTGAGAGCTACGAGGGGACGGTGGAGGTTTCTGAAGAACAGCTTCAGTTTCTAAGTGGTTTCAGTAGAAACATATGAAGAGGGTTTTTGAAAAACCTCTTAAAGGGCATTCGCCATTTTTTACGACCTTATTTCTGGCATAAAATACGATCGTTTACTCACCCATATAATTTTGGCGTCATTTGGAGTCGTTTGGACGATATTTAGATCCGTGTATATCCATATAGTTGGAGTGACTGGGGCACCAAAACGCAGCCTCTAAATAACGCATTATCTGCTGTGAAACTCATTCATTTCACCAATATTTTGTTATGATATGCTAGTGCTATTCCCCGTTGAGTCCGGAGTTACCTGTTATCATCATCTGGGGTCTGTAGATTAACCTACAGACCTCTGACCTGGATGATGTCATCTCTGAGCGCCGCGCGCACCCCGTGCGGCTTGTTCACCTGTAATTTGCTACTGCTAGTTTTTTTGCAACATGGCTGAATATTTTTCTGATTCTGAGGTTGTGGACGACAACTTTGTTTATGATGGACGTCCTTACCGTTTTGAGCCAGAGTATATGGATGAGGAGCTCGTTGAAAGGAGGATGCTGAGGCAGAGAGAGGAACAGCTGGCCAAAGAGAGGAACAGCTGGCCAAAGAACAACAAACCGCTGCACGTCCGCAAATAACACTAGTGCATCATAACAAAATATTGGTGAAATGAATGAGTTTCGCAGCAGATAATGCGTTATTTAGAGGCTGCGTTTCGGTGCCCCAGTCACTCCAACTATATGAATATACACGGATCTAAATATCGTCCAAATGACACCAAAGTTATATGGGTGAGTAAACGACCGTATTTTATGCCAGAAATAAGGTCCAGATTGTAAAAGACGGTAATTCCCCTTTAAGAGCTATTTCACAAAACTAATGTGATTTTTAAAGCTCAAATGAATTCAGATGACTCCATGAGTAATAGATGGACAAACAGAATCTAGACTTAACTACTCAGAGCACATATGCAACTATGACTGGAACAAAATCCACCTGTATTCCATTTTCTCTAAATTATTCACATCTGAACATTTATATCCATGTGCAACATACCTAGATGTATACATTATACATGAGCGCTCCATGGTCAGCTTTGGTATCGGGGACATCTGTTTGATAAAGAGCTCGAGCTGAGGTTTTACTGTCATAAGCATGCAGTTTGTCCTCAGTCACGTCTCCGTCCAAACAGCCATTTATAACCCAAACCCATCCTGTATAGAGAGGAAGGCTGACAAAACTAATGGACACTACATTTATTAATAACTCGCAAGCAAATACACTTTTTAGTTGACCAGAATTGAAGTGGTACACAAATGGTTCCCGAAGCCATTTGGGAAAAATGCGGTTTTCTTTGCAGCCAGCTGGTTGAGGGGTTGGTGGCCTTTTCAGCTGAATAAAACCTCCATACTCTCCACCAGCAGAGTCTAAAGCAGCTATATGAAGAATGGGATTTCATTTTCTTTGCCTACTCTGCTGTATTGCTTTTTATGTGAGTGAGGCAATAAAGTGAAAAGGTACACTAGGGCTGTAAATTGACAGGGGCTTGTATCTAGCAATCTGTAGGGACCCTTGCACTTATGCCACAGATGATGATTATGTTTTGTGGGCCGCTCTCTGCTCGCTGCATTATGTTGCTATTTCAGAGAGATGATGGAAAATGCAAATGATTAGCGGTGTGGGAGACTAAAAGTTATGCGAGAAAGTGAGTGTGACAGGCAGAGAGAGAGAGAGAGTCATTTGAAAGGTCAACACTGTATTAGCTCTCAGCGTGTTTTTGAATTAAATAATCCGACAAACTTTCCGCATATAGATGTGTTTTTCTGCTGCGGCTGATTCAAAGCAGACGCTCCTCACATTGTGCAGGTTTTAGAGTGGAAAAATAATCTATTAAATTATAAAAATAGCCTACTTTAGCTTAATTTATTTGATCCCCAAATTCTAAAAAGCTAGTCGTGTTTTTAATTTGCAATTTTATGCTGCAGTTTAATGAAAACATTTTATCACCTCCCGTCAACACTCGCTGTATTTCAAGTCAGCAGTAGGTCACAGAACGTGGAGAGTAACCCCACGGCGATTTGCACAATACTGCTTCTGTTCTTTAATCTACGTTCCCATAAAAACATTCACAGTAATAAATCTATCCTTTTTTATTTTTTACACAGGAGAAAAGCCTGAAGCTCTGTAACAAAAGTAACTGCAACAAAATATTTTACAGCTCCTTCTCCCCCTCCCAGAGCCTGCTTGGGCCTGTTTTATTTCTGAACTGTAAAGCAGTGGTAATTTCACTTGTTTCATCCGATTAATTAAAGTTTATTGTCTTATATGTTTGCGGGACCAGGCAGAGAATGAGGTAAACAGTCTGAAGTTAGTTTAAAGGACTTTTGTTTGGTTAATTCAAATCATTGCTAATGACAAATGACACTATTTGAAATTACTTGCTGGGTTATTTTGTAGCTAATCACTTAGCTATAAAAATGCTAGCCAACAACAACAGCCTGCTAAGCTAGCTAGCTAGCCAGATACTGTATTTGTTGCCTTAATTAGATTCAGAAGCCCTATAAAGACAGGATTTTAATAATAATTATAATAATTGTAACCCTTAATTGTCATGTAATCGGGAAATTTCACTTCCTGCTGAACCATGCGTTCAAACAGTAGTGTGTACAGTTGGAGCAGTGGGCTGCAGCCTCTAAGAACCGTTCCTGGGGAGCAATTTGGGGGTTAGATGCTTGCTAAGGGCACCTCAGCCATGGACAAAGTGGGAAGCAAACCTGGGACCCACCTGACCCACCAATGAGGACTGTCCCGCCCCAAAAAATTTGTTAAAAGACAACCTGTGTGTGTCAGGACCACGTAGTGTCTAGTGTCTGTTATTTTTAAGTTCAGTTTTCTGTCCTCTTTTCGTCACTTCCTGTTTTATTTTGAAGTCTGAGTCTGCTGAAGTCTGTCTTCCTGTCTAGTTCTGCCTGTGTGATTGCTTTCCCCGCCCTCATGTGTTTCACCTGTGTCTCATTGTCTCCCTCTCCCTCATGTATATATACGCTGTGTTCCCCTTTCCTCCTGCGCCACATCATCTCAAAGGATTCGCTTAAGTGTTCCAGTCTGGTTTTTCCCAGAGAGATTCCTAGTTGTAACTATAGCTAATCTTTGTTATCTGAATTTTTGCCTGCCGGACCTCTGCACCTTTGCCTGAATCCTGATTTCCTGATCCGTACTTGATAGTGTGATGCTAATGTGATTGTACACAGCTAGACATGCCCGGCTGGACCCAAGCTAGCTAGCTTGATTGCTAACCGGACAATAAAGGGGTGTACAATGACAAGTAGCGATGTGACGACGAGAGACTGTGGTGTTTTAACGGAATTAAGCAAGTTGTAGAAATGATGGGAGAAAATAACTTTTAGCAGCACAAAGTGGACGGGTACCAAGCTGAACTAATCTGAATTACGAGACGCCACAATTGGGGCAATGACCAATCAGAGTGTCTGATACAACTGACTGACAAATGGCGCAAACACAAAGTTTCTCAAACATTTACCGCAGGGGAACACCGTCCACAACCTCCGTACCACCAGATTTAATGTGAAGCGTCGGACGAACCCATATGGCCAAATGCTTCTTGTATGGGAAACATACAAAGGGCTAACCCAGGCAACCAGAGTCTGGAGGGTCAACTAGCGTCTAGCTGTACATAAAGATGGGAGACAAGTAAATAGTTGGCATGTCTTAAACTGTAAAAGCTCCACATCGACCCATTAAATTGAATTTATTTAAGTCTAAAATGATTTTTCTGCCAAGAGGGTTTTAAGACCAAAAGGTATGTATTGAATTGGACGTATTGTTGAGAATCTTGTCAAGGATGAAACCCAAAGCTCAAAAGGTAGCATCTGTCTGAGCTCATTTTCTCAGTTTCTTGTGCGATTGCCATTTAAATAAATAAAAATCTCTCAACAGCCACTCTCGCAGCACCCATAAAAAAGTTAGATATCGATGGTTGTCGGCAGATCTGATCAATGATGGCTGGCCACTTCTTTAATTCATTAACCGCACGGTGCATGGGCTTTCAGATGCGATCTAGCTTTGAATAACAGTGAGCTGCACTGACAGGCTTTGTCATCGATCTGTCACAGCTCGCCGGCTCTGCCAACGGAGATCAAACCCATGGGTAAACCTGGAGACGCCTGTCGTTCGTCAGCGTTGACTCACACCAAGAGGAACGGTGGATGGAGGGCGGGCGGAGGAGACGGAGCCGGAGTAAATAAAAGCTGCGGTTTATGTCGGATATTTGCACGGAGATACAGTAGGCAGGGAGCGGAGACTAGCGATGGAGAGACCGGGACAGACGAGCACACATGGACAGATGGAGACTTAGAGGGAGGCTGAGAGGGGGGAGTGAAAGAGAAAATGAAGGATGAAAGTTGACAGATGCACAGACAAACAAACTGTGTGATCGGGGGGCAAAGAAGTGAGGCCTTGGGTGTTCAGCAATCCAAAAAAAAAAACAAAACACAAAAAACAAACTCTATTATTGTTATTCAGCTGGCATTTCTCAGAGTCTCGCGGACAGCAAGTTTAAACCGACTCGCTACAAACGCGGCCTCTTGCTAAGTCTTGGCCTTGGAGGCGGCGCGGGAGACCCAGACCCTGTGGGAGTTTTCTCCGCTGCTTGAGTCAGCACGGCCGAGGTTTGTGCTGACTGTGCCTCAGTCTATGAATGGCAATGAGGGGAGGCAAAAAAAAAAGAAATTAGCTCCTCTGTACATTGATTACAACCTCAACACAGCAGAGGGAAACTGTTGCCCTGCCCGAGTCTATACGGCACATTTTGGATTCGAGGCACGGCAGCGTCTGCAGTCTGTTCATCAAAAGTTTCAAATGGAAATCTTTAGTATGAGCACTGCTGTCTCAAAGTAAAGTTTTCAAATACTCGCTGTCGGTATGTAACCAGGAGAATTGGCTTTATATATATTTTTTTTACACTGTTTGTACGAGGAGCCCAACAGAGATAGGAAAAATCTGCAAATATTAGGTGCAGACATTCACCAAAGACAGCAAACTGTGCATTACTGTCGCATTTGATGTTCTGCTTGTTGAGTGAGCCACAGTCAACAGCAGATAGCTTGTTTGTTGGCAGAGACGTACTGAAAAAATAGATATTCTGTAGCGTCTGAAATCCCAAAGTTGCTCTTCCTTCCGGCTAAATTCACATAATTTAAAGTACAACAAAGTCGAGCCAGAAATCTCAGGAGACTTGTCTTTTTTTTTTTTTTTTAAGAAGCTCAGCAGGAAACATTCTTTTCTTCACAAAGACATCGACTCCAGTCTTTTAAAATTTAAAGCCAAGTAAAGAGAAATATCACATGGCACTTTTGAAACATTTAATGGAAATGTGACACACTTCTTTCAAGTGCGAAGAATGCTTTTTGATTTTTTTTTCCCTCGTCCTGCTGATACAAATGTTTTTGTGTTCAAAGACAGAGAATGCTGTCAAAGTGCTTCTTTGCCTCGGGCTTTATTTATAATTTAAGATTTTCCCACTTTTTTTTTTTTTTTTTTTAAACAAAGAATCCTTAGCAGAACTATTTTAATGCTCCATCTCAAAATTCACATACCTAAAATACTGAACCAATAGGAGTGGATTGCAGGAACAAATATTACTGTTTTTGTTTTTTGCTTTAAATTTAGCACAGAGGGGAGGTTATTTTCTCTTTTTAAAGCTGGTTTTAAGACCGCTTCCTTTTTTTTTTTTGTGCTTTAAGTGTTTTAAAAGCATGCAAGGACCCCGCCAGACTCGGAGTCCCGTGGAGTTCAGTGGTATTGACCAAATTATGGATGGAAAACCACACACACAGACACACACACACGAATCCACATGCGTCGCTGAGCATTTGCTTTGAAGCAGCCCAGATTATTCCTTCAGAATGAATTTCTAATAGTTGCTGCATATTTAACTCGCGTGCTCTTGATGGCGGATGGAAGTCGACTTCACAGGTCGGACTCTAAATCTCTTTGACCCAAATCCTCCCAGATTGCTGTCAAACACGTCACACATCTATGCCGAACACAGTCTGGTGTGGTGAAACCATCTTCGGGGCTTTCAAGGATTCGGCTGGAAGCAGCGAAACTCAGGCCTTGCTTATTATACTCTATATGAACTACCCTTTACCTTGGATGTTTCTTTTGTGTGAGAAAATAATAAAGTAAGAGAAATCTTGTTTCCACCGCAGGATTATGGCCGGGAAAGTAGATTTTTTTCATGCTTTAGCCACACGAACCTCTTTGCTGCTTTGTGGAGTTCACAACATATTTACTGAAGGTCAGTAGTTTGCAGCGGCGGAGTGGAAGAGAAAGGAGAGCAGAGGCGAGATGACATATCCTTTGTCTGTGAAAGCAACACACTATCGTCTTTGTGAGACAAGGATAACTGGCAAAGCCCATCTTGTTTTGCCTTCTATGTGTCTCTGGCAGCGAAACCTTGGAAGAACAGACTCCCAGTGGGTTTTTTTTATTCTCGTTCTCTCACAGCAGGACAACTTGTTCAATCCCCCCGAGATTCGCACCAACCGTGTATTTTGGCTTTTGTTCTCCGCTGATGAAAGGTTCCTCAGCAACATGTTCTTCAATAATGCACTGTGCACACATGCAGGATTATTCTTTGTGTTTGATCATTGCAGATGCAACTACAAAAGTGATTTTGATAGTTGAGGTTGCTGGCGTGCCAGAGGCGTAGTTCAACATTGTAGGACATTCCTGTGTGAGCGTTCGATGAGATGATTGATGCTGCTCACATATTTGTCAGTTATATGACAAAATTGTAGTCCGTTTGCTATTCATAAAGATCCAAAGTGAAGGAAACCCTAGCCAAGATATAATTACATATACAATAATGAATTACTACTGGGTTAGGATTAATGAGCTTCAAAGATGCTAGTATATGGATGTGGTGCCTGGACAGAGCCAGGTATTTATGCTAAGCTAAGCTAACGTAATTAATGTAGACATGAGTGGTACTGATCTTCTTTGGACAAGAAATTGACTATAATGTTCATAAGTGGTTATTAAAAGTAGACTTTTACCTCTGGACAAAGCCACACTAACACTTCCCCCATTTTAAGTATTTATGCTATGCCATGCTAAGCTAACAGGCCGCTGGAAGCTTTGTATTTAACATGCAGTGGTATTAATTTTCTCAAGAGTAGAAAGCCAACAAGAGGATTGTTAAATCCTCTGAACATAATGTACCGCATGTGTAAAGATGTCGGTGCCCAGCTTACAAAAGAGTGTGCGTATATAAAGACTCGTTGAAGTGGTCTGCTGTGCGGGGTCGATGCAGGAAATACAAAAGAGGAAGATAAAGTTTGTTTTTCACAGTTTTACCAATGAAAAAAAGAAGGATTTTTCAACGGCGCAGTCCTCATTGATTCCAGCTTCATTCATCTTTTCAAACACTTGTCTGAACAACTCATAGGTTTTTCTGCCCCCATGTTTATGCCCCTGCTGGAAACGTGTCACTTCACCTGATGTTTCCCACACGTGGGGCAAACGTGCACAGAAGGAATGTAATTATTTCAACCACAGAGAAACGACTGGATCATTACTGAACTATAGTGTCCACATAAAAAGTACCCAGAGTTTGTGGCAGACAAATTTTGTAACCTTTGGACAAAACCAGGTCAGTTTTTCCGTCTGTTTTAAGTATTTGTCATAAGCTAAGCTAACTGGTTGCTGGTAGCTTTTTATTTAATATACAGACTTAACGGTAGTAGAAATCTAGGAGAATACGGCGATGTGAATATCCCTGGAAAATTGCAGATCTGATCATTATCACCAGTCTATGTGCTTTTAATTTGCCTCCTAATTTCCACAGAGCTGACCAGTCTGCTGCTCGGATGTGGACGCAATGAAACAGATGCTTGGCAGATGTGAAAGTTAAAACATGCTTGGAGGAATTCACTTTCTGTTTAACAGGCTGCCGAGAACATGCCTTACAGCTGTAGCCCGTGGAAGTGTTTCTCACACGGTGCGGTGTGCTTATTACGTTCGCAATCAGAGCTCTCCGTTTCCTCTCTGGGTTCTGACTGAGGCAGGATAAGAAAAGAAAAGCTCGAGGGCACGGTGACAAAGTACACAGGATCGTGAAATGAGATGACACTTGATGTGTCTCGAGCTTAGGGTGAAGGCGGCTGACGTCCTCGAAGACGATCGTTTTCAAGCTTCAGGTTGAGATGGAGTCGTGCTGCTTTTTAAAACTCATAAAAGACCAGCTCTCATCTTTTCAGAGGCGGTATGTTGGAGAGAAGTGCCAACAAGGAAAGAAGAAGAGGAAGATTTCTTGTCTGTTACTGTTAGAGAAGACCATGTGGATTTATAGCAATCAGGCGTAACATTATGACCACCTTCCTAATATTGTGTAGGTCTCCCTTGTGCCTCCAAAAAAGTTCTAACTCATCAGAAAATGGACATGGGCCTTCTGAGGGTGTCCTGTGGTGTCTGGCAACAGGATGCTGTTAGTGGGTGGCCTTTGGATCCTATGGGTTGAGGGGAGGGGCCTCTGTGGATCATCCCACAGATACAGTTTGGGATCTAGTGAATTTGGAGGCCAGGTCAACACCTTGTGCTGTTCTTCATGTTTTTGTGTGTGTCTGTGTCAGGCTGCATCGTGCTGGGGATGGTTGCAAGGAGTGTCATTGCTATGGGTTGGGGGTACCTGGTCTGGTCTAGGTGGGTGCTACATGTCTAAGTAACAGCCACATGAATGCCAGGTCCAAATGTTTCCCAGCAGAACATTGTATTATCACAAGATGGTGAATGTTATTCACTTCTCCTGTCAGTGGTTTTAATGTTGTGGCTGATCGGTACTTTCAGGAGCGCTGCACACTCTCTCTCAGCTACATTATTCAAAATGTGGACGCTTACTTAAGACATTAAAAGAGAACTCAGCTTTATTCAGTGCATTTGCATGGCAACAATGCGATGGTGTAAACTGTCTTTGGGAGGCTGTCTGTGAGTGATGTTCTGAGATTTATGGCAGCGTGGAGACATAGGGGAGGCCTCAGCTACTTTTTCATCTGTGACAGTAACAACTTCTCAGCAGAACAGCCCTCCCATTAGTGCAGGGACTGCCATTATCTCTCAGCTATTCTAACATGCACAATCCGGCCTTCAGTTTGCTCTGTAGTCGTACATTTCTGTTTGTGTCCCTATACCCCGGGTCTTTACGTAGGTGGACTTATTTTAGTCTTTGGTAATTTTTTCCAGTTTTGCTTCTTTGACAGTGCACAAAATTACCCACCTGATGCTTGCTGAACACGCTATATTCACATTTATATATATATATATACACACACACACACACACAAAGAGAATTGTTTAGCCCTTTCAGTATTTCATAATCAGCCGCACCAACAATAGGAGCGGCGGGCATCGAGAAGCCATAGAAACCACTTGAGTGCTGAATACATGCAATAAATACGTCTGCACTTCACTCTCAGCTCTATCCTCGGCCGACCCTGCTCCGCTACGAGTTTTAACTGATGATTTATTAATAATACGTCCCCGCTAATACTTTCCAATCGCGCCCCGTATCGTCTGGTCTGCCGGGGGAAAGATTCACTGCGGCTGCCTCTCACACTGTTTTGCTGCTCCGGGTCACCGCCAGGTCAGTCCAACAGAACCCGTTCAATAATTCAAGCCGTGGACTGGAGACCTGGGACCCACATGTCACACACAATGAGGGAGCAGAAAGACACTAAACTCCAGCCAGACACTCAACAAATCATCATCAGCTGCTGACGTGTAATGAACCTAAATGACCTGACATGAGCACAGAGAGATAAATTTAGACTGGTGGGACCGAGGGAGCGGGCACAGGAGACGTCTAGGCTTAAGATGCCACCTTTGTCTTTATTTCATCTTTTTAGAATTCATGCAAAGGAGGAGCTTGACATTTTGGGAACGATGGGCTTATTTGCTTGCTTACCAAGCTAAATGAGAAGACTGGTCATTTGTACACAAACATTAGAGCGGTGATCAAAGTCAGCAAGTGACTTAATTCAGAGCTTCCGGACGTGATTCATTTATATCTCAGTGCAAATCCTCAGCAGTTTTATAGGAATGTACTAAGTTACAAGGTTATTTTGCATTCCCGAAAAGACTGTAATGCAATGATCACACACCGATCAGCCACAACATTAAAACCACTGACAGGAGAAGTGAATAACATTGACCATCTTGTGACAGTTCAATGTTCTGCTGGGAAACTTTTAGATCTGGCATTCATGTGGATGTTACTTAGACATGTACCACCCACCTAGACCAGACCAGGCACCCCCACCCCATAGCAATGACACTCCTTGATGGCAGCAGCCATCCCCAGCAAGATGCAGCCTGACACAGACACACAGGTTTAGGAACAATTAAAAAAACAGCAGAAGGTGTTGACCTGACCTCCAAATTCACTAGATCCCAAACTGATCAAGTATCTGTGGGATGATTCACAGAGGCCCCTCCCCTCAACCCATAGGACCCAAAGATCCCCACTAACAAAATCAAACATAGCTGTAAATCGGTCAACAATATCATAGTTTCACTGTGACAAAATTGACCCACAAATCCAAACTCTGAAGACTCTGTTGATGATACATGTGACGGAAGTTCAAACTTAGTTGCTTGATAATTCCTGCACAAATGCAGCCAAATGGGATTCATAGTTCTTCTTCTTCCCTGGAAATGTATTTGTAAGGAAGGAAGAATGCTTTCTCAAAGGAGGAATTTGTCTCATTCAGCCAAGTTGCAGCGTTGCACAAAAAAGCTAAACTTCAAACTTGCATGTTTGGTACAGTGGACAGTTTTGACTCTGAATACAGACTCTGGAGGATGGGAGGACGCAGTACGGACACCCATAAAATATATTCTCAGATACCTGGCTGTCCCAAGTCCACATAACCTCCCGATGGGCCAAACACCTATCCAGGCTTTTGGACTGTTCTTGATCAGATGCGTACTTTGAACTGGAACAGCATTTGTCCATGTTTCTAGTTTGGACAAATGCTGTTATAATCTGTTGTCTTCATGCCTTTCAGTCGCATCTACCTCCCGCCTTTGCTTGTTTCCCGCACGTTTTTTCTGCGCCACCTGCGCCTCATCATCCGATTCATCAAACTTTTTGATGAATTTGCCGGACTGTCTATTAATTCCCCGCGGTGAAGCTTTCTCGCCATTCCTCATGTTTTCCTGTTGGCAGCTTTCCCCCCCCTCGCGTCTCCTGGCGTACGACTGTTCCTGGGTTTTGTCTTTTTCCCGCTCCCTGTGGCTCATTGATTGCCTGGACATTTGTAAAGGTAATCAGCTGTGAGTAAAGCTCACTTCTTGTTCTTTCAATCTGCCTCTTGTGTCCGTCGAAGCTTCGTTACACTTGGATGAGGGAGGAAAGTATTAATGTTGCATTTTATATTACATTTTGTTTGCGTTACAGATGGAGTCATTATCTCTGGCCTTGTGAAAGAGAAAATACAGTTTAATAAGTTGTTATTAGTGAGCTTTGTTTTGTGATGGAGCCACACTGGTCACGTTAAACAAAAGAGATATTGCACACGATCTTTTCAGGTGCTGGTAAACACAGCCAGGGTAATAATTTCTCTCTGTTTCAAATCTTTGTGCTAAGCTTACTTAACAGCAGGTTGCTTTCATTCATTCACTCGCAAACATCTTACCCTCGGAAAATGAATGCCTATTCTCCAAAATATGACCTTTAATTCCTTCCTTATGCCTTTAACGCAGCTGCTACTTGTTGTTGTCTCTGTTTACAGAAAACACTTTATGTGTGCACGCATAATGTCAAGCACCCTTACTGCCAAGGAAATTGAGTGAAGAGAGAACCTTTACCGGCAACGGTTTCAGTAAGTGGTCATAAGTATGCGCTAAAAGGTTTTGATAACTTTTGAACATTTTAAATCCCCGCAGGAAGCCTAATAATCACCCCCCGAGTTTAAACTAACAGCGGTGGCAAATGAGCGAGAGCATCTAACTTCTCCACCGGCTGAATTAATCAGGAGGCTGAGAGTACTCTGCAGAGCGCGGGCCAGCGTCACGTCTAATGACTCCGAGTCTGAGCACACCGTGTCCCTAATTGAACTTTAAACACTCGAGAAAGACAAGGAGAGAAAGGGCAAGAATAACACTGTGTACCCATCACTCTGTGTGTGTAGCAGAGCAGAAGTTCACCATAGAGTCTTGGTGGAATACGGAGAGACGAGCTCCCACCGGGGGTTAAAGTTGCAAATGCGGATCTCCACTGCAACGAAATGAGCAGAACTCCTCAGCGTCTGCAGATCATGTCTTTGTTTTTAGAGCGTATGCAGTGCTTTGAGTCTGTTCTCGAGGATGGGACATTTTCAGGGAGCGAGTACTCACTGTGCAGTAAGACCTTTCTTTGCGCAGTAAAGATATTCCCAAGTGTGCTATAATACATCATGGAGTTTGCATAGCAGGCAAGTCAGTATAGCTTCACATTTGCAATTCATAGCAGCTCCCCCCACACATCAGCTCATGCTGGAGTAATAGACTCCTGTCACTGATGAGTCCCCCGGGGTGCACAGAGTGAATCCTTTCTCACGTCTGTATCGATTGATTCAGGAGTCCTACCTGATTTACATTGACAAGCGCATCGGGGCTCAAATGAAAGTAAGCATGTTTTCCAAATTGGAAACACAAGGGACACATTGCTTGGCAAACAGACAGCTGGGCAGGTAATCACTGATGTTTGGCTCGAGAAGAAGGCTGACTGGGACACTTTTGTTGTGTTTCTTTAGTGGCTGTGGTCACTTCGGACAAAGTGTGTGCTCAAGCTTTAAAGAACATGCTCTTTGTATTTGATTTGTAAATACGGGTTAGTCTGGTTTTTAGAACTCATGGTGCTGTGGCCATGAATTGAAATGATCTACTGACAATTCAGTTTGGTGTATTGCAGGTATAGCATGTAGTTCTGCTGCTAGTGCACACGATGCTATGACATCTTGAGTGAGAATCAGTTAAAAAGTTAGAGATTAAAGGGGAACTACTGTTTTAACACTAGCGTATGATAACAAAATATTGGTGAAATGAACTATATGCTATTCCCCGTTGAGTCCGGAGTTACCTGTTATCATCATCTGGGGTCTGTAGATTGACCTACAGACCCCGGATGATGTCTTCTGACCTAGCACTAGTGTACGATAACAAAATATTAGTGAAATGAACGAGTTTTGCAGCAGATAATGCATTATTTAGAGGCTGCATTTCGGTGCCCCAGTCACTCCCACTATATGGATATACGCTGATCTAAATATCTCCCGAACAACTACAAATTACAAAGTTACAAAAGTTATATGGGTGAGTAAACGATCGTATTTTATGCCAGAAATAAGGTCCAGGTTGTAGAAAACAGTAGTTCCCCTTTGAAGTTGCAAAAGCACAGCAGAAGGGACCTGCAGAGTCAGAGGAGAGTTCTTGGTGGGTTTGTCATCATGACCACTTCCACACTGCTCAGTTCATCCACTCTTAATAAACAAAAATGAAAAGAGCAGCTTTAGAGTCCAAAATGAATACAGTATAATAGTGTAAACGAGAATAAACTCATTGCAGTTTCACTTTTGATCAGAATAATAACATCCTGGGGTGAATCCGTGAGTTTGCCAGGTTAATTCACAGTATGATGCTGAGGCCCCACAACATATGGGTGACCATGCTGAGAAGCCAAATGAACAGATGGATTAAAACCCACAGAGTCTTTTAGATGTCAGGGCTCATTTAAGAGTCAATATCAAAGGCTGTTTTTGAAAGGGCAGCTTTTTAATTTTCGGTGAGATGCAGTTGGTGAAGTCTGACGCTCACAGAAGAGCGAAGCTTTGATTTACACTGGTCAGGCAAAACATTATGACCACTGGCGGGAGGAGCGAATAACATTGACCATCTTGTGACAATTCAATGTTCTGCTGGGAAACGTTTGTCCCTGGCATTCATGTGGATGTTACTTAGACATGTAGCACCCACCTAGACCAGCTCGAGCACCCCCACCCCATAGTAATGACACTCCATGATGGCAGCAGCCATCCCCAGCAGGATGCAGCCTGACACAGACACAAAAACGGTTTAGGAACAACAAAGGTCATAATGTTATGCCTGATCGGTGTATACACAACAAAACTACTGTAAACTGTGAAATCTTTACAAAGCTATGAGTCCACGATCAGGGACTAGACTGCACACACAGACAGCGAGAGGAAAATTAATAAATTAAAGCAAAAACATCAACAGGAATTCATACGTAACAGGGGGCAGATGAGGTGGAGAAGCTGATGTAATTATGTTGTTGATGGCGGCTTTGCATGGTATGAGAGCTGACAGACCCAGCAGCTCAGGGAGATGCGAGCCTGAAGAATGTCAAGGGTTTTAGTGTCCCTGAGGAACACGACAGATCTTGGGAAATGTCAATGTGTAAACACATTAAAAGGTTACGCTTCATCAGGCACGTGCACGCCGCCAGGAGCCCGGACAAACGTACGATCTGCACACGCTCACCCTCAGACATGTAGGCTACAACAGACATGTACAGTGAGCGCAGGCTGCAGGCAAGCCCGAGCCGAGCACGAACACGCTGACTGCATCAATAAATGACCTTTTGTCTAATCATTATTTTTGAGTAAGCTGCTCAAATGGCGTTTTCATGAATGGCACCCCAGATTACTTTTCTTTTGGGTAGTAATTTCTGTGAGAAATGGCAGTGTATGCAAAACACTGCCTCAAAAAGATGGGAAATGAGCAGAAATGAACAAAAACATAGCAACGGCGTCTAAAAAAAAACGACAAGCACTCAAAATTTCCTCAGAGCTGTAATTTAGACACCATTAAAATGCAGTATTTTTTTTTCCCAAAGGACCTTGAATAATACTGGCAGCATTACACCAGGACAAAGCTTATTTGCTCTACACATATACCACTCAGCCACCCGCTTCAACTTCTCTTTCTGCATATCCTAAATTGTATTTAATAGCTTCAATCAGTGTGGGGATGGAGAATCCCCGCTGCTAATGCACTACTCGTGTTTGCAGAGTGGACATTGCGGGCGAAGCGTCAGCCCCTTTTGCCATTAACGTTGCATTACATGTCTTGTTCCCCTCTATAATTACAGCTCCCGCTCCGCCTGAGTTTGGACCTGAGGCTGGGTGCAAATCCACTTTATATCAGGTGCTGCGAGGAAGACGCTCGGCCCGCAAACCACACACACACACACACACACACACACACACACAACCTGCCTCCGACCACCCCCTCCTCCTGCAGGCGCATGGCTCGTAGCCGGCAGTGTCAGCCAAACTATCAGCTGCATAAGGCGAGCTGCGTGCCAGATATTGTTGGACTATCCACACAGAGCTTTGGGATTCCAGCCAGAGAATTACAATGCGCACCAGGGCGGGGGAAGGTGGATGGAGATGAATAGATACAGAAATCCTTGGTAGCGCTGTGCTGGAATGGCATCTGCTCAGAGATTTTTGTGTGACACTGAGCAGAGAGGAGTGGTGTGCTTTTTCATTTTTGCTTTTGACTGCCTCAGCAATATGTTTTTTCTGTCTCACATTTTAAACTGTAGGATTCAGTCGCATACACCCTGGACAGGTCGCCACTCCAACACATTGCTAACACAGAGAGACAAACAACCATTCACACTCACATTCACATCTACGGCCAATTCAGAATCACCAGTGAACCTAATGAGCATGTCTTTAGACGGTGGGAGGAAGCCAGAGTACCCGGAGAGAACCCACGCACAAGATGCAAACTCTGCACAGAAACCAGAACCTTCTTGCCGTGAGGCATCAGTGGTAACCACCACGCCACTGTGCCGCCCGGATTCAGATTCAACATACACACATCAGTGCATTTGTGTGTAAATTAGGGACGTCCTTAATCAGCTAGTGGCATTAAAATACGCTGTAAGTGTACCTTTAGCTATTAAAGAGACAACTTGTGGTCGAGTGGTTGCAAAGGAAACATCTGTAACCTTGTTCAATGCAAAGTTATGAAAACAGGAAGTTACTTTAACATCACAAGCCACAAAATAAACAGATTTGCTTAAATTAGTGTATTAGACTGAGTTATGCACCCACTGAGTATATTACCACTTGACTCATTTTAGCATCTTTTGGCTTGTTTTGATTTTCCGTTCTCGGTCCATTCCAGACACAATATCCTCCTGTGTTTAGAGCTGTCTGAGAGATGATCTGTGCTGAAATATTGATGGACAGTCCCGTTACACCGTGTTCAGACAACTCAATGTCAAACCCACCCTGGAAGATGGACAACGTCTGGACCAACAGTGGATTATTTTACCCCCTGAAGCACATCATTATTGACAAAAAACCAATGTCACAAAAATATGAGCAGTAAGGATTTGATTTACCTTCTTTCCGGTCCAGTGACAGGGGTACACTGTTGTTCTTCTGGTTTTTTTTTTTAGGCCAACCAGTGACCTGTACACCGCGTTGGATGTGCTTGTTTTCATTCTCGTTTCTTGTTCCCTGATGTCCTGCACGTCGGGAGTGACACCAAGCTTTGCTTATTTGGCCACCAGCGTGTCACCTGCAATGTGTCCTGGCCAGAAGCCACAGCAAGAATCTGTCACACCTTAACCTATAATCTGACACTTCTTATTGGAAAGAAACACTGTGCAGTCTGAACATGACATTAAGGATCCTGATGGTGTCAAAAATACCTTTTCAGTACGTGCAGACTTGGCCATTCCCTGCTATGGTGTAAAAACAAGAATTGTGTCTCCTGTAACATAATTATTTTCACGCTACATATGTCCACCATTGACTGAGGTTGCCATGGGAATAGAAGGAGGAAAATAAAACAAGTTGTGGCCACCATTAGTCCTTTTGAGAACTTGTTGAAGATCCTTAAAAGAAAGATCAATGAGGGGTGGACGAGAGTACGTGTGGAAAAAGCAAAGTATTGGCGTCTTCAAATGAAATGTAACAAAAATCTAAATCTTATGTTATTATCAGAATATTTGATAAAACAGTTCATTCACTAACAAGACCACACCTCTTGATATTCAAAGTAGTTTATTTGAACAGGTTAGGAGATCGAACGGAGGGGTTGAGGGGATGGGATGAGAGGGGTCGAAGGGGAAAGGGAAAGAGAATGGAATAGCGACCAGTGGCGATCCTTCGAAGTGTGGGGGCATATCTCTGGAGGTGTCGACTCCTTGACCCCCCGGTTCCTCCAAAGAGATTGTAAAGAAGAAGAGAGAACAGAAAGGGGTGGGGTGGAGGGGTTTGAGAACTGAGTCAAACGGGCGAGTAGAGGTTAGATGCGCCTATATAGGCAGGTGCGGGTAATCGGGTGTTTGAGGCGTGGTCCTGTTCCTGAACCTCAGTTATTTAAACTTCATTAATAATAAGAAAAATTGGTACATAAATATACGTCAATATAAGACTCATTAGGTACACTACTGAAAATGAGTGCATTCTGATATAACAGTCCTGCACTAAATCCTCCTTCATGTCTGCTATAATGTTCAGTTTAGGTAGAAACAGAGTAAGAAAGGTGGTAATTCAACAATTTGATCATTTTGGAGGATGTAGTTACTTTGTGGTGCTGTTAAACTGGACTGAATTAACCCTTTATTAGGGCAAGGAACCATATATGGTAACTTCACTGATATTCATTTTAAACTGTAGGCAATTCAAATTTCCAAGTATTTCAATGAGTGCCTTATAAAAGGTTGAATGCAAAAGTCTTTCTGTTATTTAGCTTAGCTCGCTGATGAAAATGGGGTTGTCAAAATAACAACAGCCTCCAAATATGAAAACACAGATAAATCAACACCTCTCTCTGTTATTTTGCACAAATGCTGAATACCATGAGCTTCATGAAGCTAAGATTTACTGCAGGACATTTACATTAGAATGCATTCGTTTTCACTGGTGTACCTAATGAACTGGCAGTTACATTAAGTACACTGGTGTAGTAGTATGTAAATTAAAATTGGTTCCTTCCTTGCCAGCTGGGACGTAAAAGTGATGCTTACAGATGCTTGCATCAGTAATTACAGTCCACAAACATAACATACAAGCTATTATTCAGGAAGCTTATTATGCTAACTAGTAGCTAAGCCTTATTTATCATATCATATCTGCAGATACGTAGCCATGCCAGCGTATCGTTTTTAGCGTGGTTTTAAGAGTGGAGCGAAGCAGAGTAAAATCACACAACAACGTTTGGCGATATTGAGAATACATGCTGTCTATAAAAGGTTTTCTTCTTCTGTTCTTATTACTACTTGTCTGTGTACCCACAGTGCACAGCTTGAATTTTTTTACAATGCCGTTAGTGGTGGCAATCTCTAGCTCTGATTGGATAATCTTTATTCCCTCTGCAGCCTTCACTGGACAGATTGCATTTGTTACGCTGATGAATGACTAATTTTGACCTGTATTTACACATTTTTAATTTGTGTCTCTAATTCATAACCATTTAGATTAGAACAGGACTAGATTTCACCACAACTTGATCTTAATAAGTTATTCATGTGTGTCACTGATGAGCAACTGCATTTTTCCACTTGGTGAGATCTTAACATCATCCCTAATTTCACCTCATAAACCCACTGGAGCACAAAAGCGTGTCCGCTCTCAGTGCTGCTCTCATGCTTTTTGTCAGAATCTATCGAGCAGTTCCTCTTTGAATAAAGAAAACAAAGAGGTATGGTAGGAAGCGCGCTGCCCTCGCATCTGTCTGTCTCTGCCTATCAGCCCCTTGAGAAGTCATTGATCCATACAGACCCTTTGCCCACATGCCCGGCAGACGATGCAGCAACAACAAAGATTTCCGTTCCTCCCTGACAGCACGACCACTCGCGTTTCCGTCAAGAAGGAGTAGAAACCCTGGAGCTGTCATCCTTACACAGCAGGATCAAATGAAACATGATGACAAGCTGGGCTCAAGTTTTCCAGACTGAGGAAACACTGCATCTTTCATCTCCCGGAGTTACCTTAATGTTTTGGAAAATGCTCCGTCAATATTGCTCCTCACCTGTGGGCCTCAGACGAACTCGACAATAACCGAGCTTTAAACCGTTGACATCCTCATCGATCATCGATGTTCTCATAAGGCCCGAGAGAAAATGAGTTGATTAATCTTCTAAGTAGTTTTTAATGAGAGAGGTTTGAGCTGCTAAATTGATGATACGCAGGTTTTTCTCTTCAGCCATTCAGAGGACGATACAACCCTCAGCGAGGGTGGTAATTGGCAAAGGGGAAAAATGTATGTAAACAGCACAATGAGCGACAAATGACCATTTGGTGCCATCATCGAGTGAGTTGTAGAGATATGGGATTGGCGAATAAAAAGATGGTCGTTAGATGATCAGACATGGTTCAGGCAAAACAGAAAACAAAAATAAAGAGTAGGATTTTTACTCAATCTGTATACGTTTGCGTTATAAATGATCTTTTAAAGCAATAATTTGACAATTTTGAGGTGATTTCTCTCTGTTTCCTGTATTGATGCTAAGCTACGCTAAGATAAGCTAAGCTAAGCATGTGCTGGGCATAGCATCCTGTGCCCTTATGGCTCTCGTTTTAAGGTAACAATTTCCAACATTTTGTTAAATATTAAAAAACTGTAAAGGTTGATTTGTCTACAAGCTATGAATAGTAAAAGCCCAAATCCCGTTTTTAGAGGCAACACTTGAATCCCCGCATGATCTGTAAATACAGAATTACTATTCTTATCCTAGTATTAAGTCCTTTAATGATCCTCCTTGACACCACCCATGGGATACGTGAAGATCAGTTCTGAAGTTCAGTGTTGTGTCACCGGCCGTCGCCATCTTGGTAATGGGCTCCGCCAAACTCCAGGCTAACCCAAAAATGGGCAAAGAGGTGGAGCATGGGTGGAGCGGAGGGGGGGTAATACCAAAAAAGACGGCAAGAAAACTGTGAGGGTGCCCACCTGCCACTCACAGTGACTTTAACACACACAACTTTAACCATTAATATTTTTTAAAATACATTTTAAAAGATTGAGTTAAGTAAACAATTACCCTCCATAAAAGGGATATTAGCTAGAGAGACCAAACCTGAGACCAAGCTGTAAACATGTTTATTTCTGCTGTAAAATGTTGGGCATTTTAACGTGGAGGTCAGGTGGAGACACCCTCAAGTGGCCATTTGAGGAACTGCAGTTTTTGGCACTCATTTATCCCCAGAAGTAGCTGCTTGATCTGAGCACTGAACTCAGGATTAAACTGTTAAACTACTGTTTTTTTAATGTCTGCAGAGCTTTAACACCACATTAGTGAGATTTAATACAGGCAGCCACCAACCAAACAGAAGATATCAGGATGTTTGTAATTATCCCTTTGTGGAGGTGTTTGCTGTATTACACAGCTGCATGATTACCTGTGGCTGCATACCAGTCACACTTTATGCGTTTACTAACTTTGATAACAAGGGAAATGAGATAAATAAATGTTGCTCTCCAGAATGGACCAGCCAGGGAAGCCCTAAGTGAGTCTTATAGTGGTACTCAGACCCTATTTTGAGAGACTCCAAAGGCTCTGTGCCGAAAAAAAAAATCAATGGCATTACCAGAAAAGCTCCCATCTATTACAGCACCGTGCATCTAGGTGCACACGAGAGAAGCTCGGACTGATTCAAAAAACTCTGGCCAATCCCGAGTCACATGACTCAACCACCGGCAGCGATCGAGAGCGCAAAAAGGGACGCAGAGCCTCGGCGTTCACAAGCCTGCGCACCGCCAGCCCTCCGCCGCTATACGCCCAATTTCTTTTTAATTGAAACGTTTTACTCCCGCTCGGTGAGTACATTTTCCACTGCCATTTTCTCACGCATATTTTTATCTTCTTTTTCTTCCGTCCTTGTCTTGCTGTTCCGACACGGGGAAAATGTTTTCTGCATGCAATGCTTTAAATCTTGGATGCCGAGTGTTGGTGCTCCGGCCACATCCACTGAGAAATAGCTCTACGTGCTTACGGACGCTCTTGGTATTTTTTTTTTTTTACCCCCTTTTCTCTCTCTTCCTCTTCAGCAGCTTCTTTGCGAGCACACTTGTTATAATCCCCAACCTTTTGCTTGTTTCCTGGCTCTTCT
Source organism: Chelon labrosus (assembly GCF_963514085.1). NCBI lineage: Eukaryota > Metazoa > Chordata > Actinopteri > Mugiliformes > Mugilidae > Chelon > Chelon labrosus. The sequence goes on along the minus strand of NC_140342.1, from coordinate 18,913,884 downwards.
TCTTTTTTTTTTTTTTTTTCCTTTTATCATGGCTTGTTTTGGTGTGGTTTTGGTTTTGGTGCTTTTCTCTGATCTTGCAGTGTTTCTCTGGTGTTGGAGGCTGCACGCCTCCGCTGGCGCAAAAATAACAGTTTTGATTTTCATCTCTGAGGATTTTGCTTTTCTAATAGGTGAGAGATTTAACTTCGACAAAGTTTGTTTTGGCATTTTCTTTGTACTTCTCCGTGCAGCCTAAACTTTTTAGCCTTTTTAAAGAGCCTCGCACATACAGTGTAGCTGGATTTGTGTTCAGTTGTCAGAGAATGGCCCGTTTTGGACCATTTAATGAGGCAAAACTCAGCAGAAGCAGGCATCAAGCAGTCGTCCACAGTTAGAGACATCTTTATCTTTAATCCATTGTCCTGCTTCTTTAGAGAACTGACTGGAAAAAGTGCAAGTTGTCTCCCTTCTAAAAGCAAAACAATAGATATTTCTGTCAATTGAAGCAGACACGGCTGTGCTCCTCCGCTCCTCTGCTTGTCTTCCTGTACTCACTCACAAACTTCATTGCATTTGGGATTGATAAACGGCTCACACAGTCAGACATCACCCAGAGGAAACTTAAACTGACTGAATGAGTTAATGGAGAGGAGGGAGGAGGGGGATTTCAAGGCCCCTGACGAATTCTGCAGCAGTTCATTATGCAAATCAACCTGATAGATTTGATTAACAGTTTGACCTTGACGTGCAACCAGAGCTCACCCACAAACCTGCCGGCGACAAAACACACAAAAATCACCCACAAAAAAAGTTTTAAATGGCCGCTTTGACAACCTTTAAAATCCTTGACTGGAGTATTTTCTTTGTGCTCCGTAAAAGGAAACTTTCACAACAAGACAAAACGTTTCAATCACCCTTGAAAGATACGCGTGGAGACATTTGACAGCCTTTCCAGCCTTCAGACTTTGCAGGTCAGGGAACAGGTGGAGGAAGTCTTGCATGAAATGTGCTGCTACGCAAACAATACTTATCTCTCACTGGGGGATGAGGTAGGAAGGCTGGCGCTGGAGTAGCCATCCTATATATACGCATGCACAGAATGACTATGAGCTCAGAGAGGAGACGGAAGGAATAAAGTTTAGCCAGGCATCTCTGGACCGGTCAGTAATCTGTCTCTGTTCAGTGGAGGCCCGTCTTTACGCTCCTGCACCCATGGGCCGGGATGATCGCTGACCCTTAGCAGGTGCGCGATGTGGGCTGCCTTGAAGCCGAGCTCCACAGAGTTCATCTTCTGAGAGATACGGATGAAAAACATTTTAGAGCTGCCCCGGCTTTCAGACTACAGGTCAAAGAAGAGATTAGGGGAGCTGCTTCTCTCTGTCTCTTCTTATATCACCGCGCGTGAGAGTTATCGAAAGCGGAAGACAGACGGGGGGGGGGGACGAACTGGAAGAAAGATGACGCTCGACGTGAAAGAGTGTGTTTTAGTAGCTCATGTATGATTCCCACTTCACACAGAACAGTTCTGTGTTTCATTATGCATGTGGCAATGCCCACTGCTCCTTATTAGATCTCCTATTCCTGGACGTGTATGCTATTTCCACGCCTGCATTAGTCATACTCAACGCATTTCTCAGCACAAAGTGCCTTTTCAGTGTCTGGAAAGCGGCCGTTTTAGATAAACAACCGCCACTGTATACGCATGCACCTGATGCTCAGTTGTGTTTGCGAGGCGTGCCATTTGCCCGGCAGCATCGGTATCTCGGCACCACGGCCAGCTCCCTTTATTCCCCTCCATTCAAAGAGATAGCGGTTGATTTCAGCACCATGGACAGCTGCCAGCACTTTATTACCCTGGCAGCTGTAGCGAGCTTATTCTTGCCTGGAAGTGTGGAGTGTCTCTGCTCGCTAACCTCTGGCCTTTTCACCGCACACGTCTCACTCTGAGCTATTCCCAGCTCCGTTCCCCCCTCCGTTTCAGAAGGCAGAGGAAAGGGGTTCACCCCAGATAAGAAACTAAATGAGAATTCTTTTACAGAATGGGATCCCACAGGGGTCAGAAATGCTGGAAAAAAAATCACTTTAATACTTTTTTTTGAAGCAAAACACATATATTTTATATTTTGAGGACATATATTATCTATACAGCAGCTGATAGTGTTGTCAAACTTACCTACAATAACAAATGATGACTGTACAGCTGAATCAACACTTCCCCAGTAAACATTCGACACTTGTACATTCATAAAGGTACCGCTTTGTACCTAATTATACTTGAGAACATCATGTTATCAGCTGTAGCACTCATGAACTGCACAAGAAGAAACAACATGTTGTTGCTCTCTCAGAAAGGACCCCCTCTGCTCAATGTAATCTTTTTTAAACCTGTTATTCTGTCAACAGAACAACAGGAACAATTACAGTAACACGGCTTAAGAAATAAACCCCTTAACATTCACCAGATGCCCGCTAAGAAACAAGAGGGTAAAGGAATGGACACACCAATCAGATATCAAAGACTACAGCCAGTTGCCAACTTAGCTAAGAAGCTAAGAAGGAAAGGAGCTGGCCTCTCCTGAATCACGCTGATTCAGGAGTTTATTCATTATACATGATCATGTTGTTTTATTTACTGTATTTGTCGCTTCCATTTTTCTTCTCATGCACTGGTTCGCTCAGCTGAACAGTCAGTCAGAGTGATATCTCCGACCATTCAACATGTTGAATCAGGTGTCCGATTAGTGGCAACGGTGCAGGACACATCGCCAAAACTAGGGTTGCAGATGCTAGCCGACAGCCCGACACTGGCAAACCAGCGTCACCGTGTAACGGCCTCGAAGCCTTGGCAGCACCTTGTTCGTTGGACTCTTAAGAAATGTACATCACATTATCTTCAACGTGTATGTGCCCCTGTATAGTAACTTCACGACGGTTTAGGCTCATTACAAAGTAAGGAACAATTGGTACTTTGGTGCTTTGTGCTTTTCAAATATTTACAATGGCTGCCAGTTCCACTGTGAATGCAGCGGCAGAGTTTTCTTTAGTGTGTTTTGAGTCTTGCGAGTGTCAAGGGGTTAAACGCTACGAGCTTTTCAAATGCATCTTTTATTGCATTTATATTGGATTGGGCTGCAGTATATTGTTATGTTGGTTATGTAACGCTTCATTCAAGAGGTTAAAGAAGAAATTTCACCTAAAGTATCACAATTATAGTACTTTTCTTTTTTCTTTTTCTTTTTTAAATAAAACTGGAATATGTTTTACACTGATCAGCCACGACATTATAACCACTTCAGTGTTCTGCTGGGAAACATTTGGACCTGACATTCATGTGGATGTTACTTAGACATGTAGCACCCACCTAGACCAGACCGGGCACCCCCACCCCATAGCAATGACACTCCTTGATGGCAGCAGCCATCTCCAGCAGGATGCAGCCTGACACAGGTACACACACAAAACCGGTTTAGGAACAACTAAAGAAACATGAAGAACAGCACAAGGTGTTGACCTGGCCTCCAAATTCACTAGACCTCAAACTGATCTGTGGGATGATCCACAGTGGTCATAATGTTATGGCTGATCACATATACAGATGAAAACTGGATAAACCTAAAATAAAACTGCCAGGTACAAGTATCATGGCTAAACCCAGCGGGTATTCCTTGTGTATACGAAGCCTGAGCTAGAATAGCCCTCTGTGCCTCGGAGTAGGAATTCCCAATCGGGGACACGTTAACCTGATGAGCTACATTTGCAAGTGCCAGCAGAAGGCCAGCAGCAGGTTTTCGTGGAGGATCTCAGCTCATTTAAAAGCAGAAAGTATGATTTGATCTGCCTGTTACAATAGAACAACTGCAGATGCCAGTTTCACAACAGTCTGAGGCAGCTGTATCACCACCTGCTAGATGAAGGGTTCAAATGGCCAGCAGCTGCTGTTTCAATCGATGCAGTCATTGTATAAACTCCATCAGCTGGAAGAAATCAAAAGGCCCAAAGCAGTCATTCAAAGGTATCTTCTGTTTTATAAAAAAAAAAAAAAAAAAAATGATAGCGTTACATAACACTGGATTATAAAACACCCTTTGAGCATGACTGGTATATTGATGAGGATGTACCTGATGGTACGACAGAAGAGAAAGGTTTGGAAGTAGAGCTCCAGCGTTGACCAGTAGCTGTTAAAAGAAACCAAACAGCTGACACAATAAACCCCCGACAGACACTTTATTTTATACACCGTCTAGCTGCTGTAAATTCTGGCCACGGCAACTAATGTGTATTAATCCACAGTCGAAAATAGCCCTTTAACAGATGCTGGAACTATTTACTCCTCTTTGAGTAATGTTTGCCAAACTCTACAGTGCTCAGCTGTGTTGGGAAGTAATTTAGTGCTATTTTCTGAATGACTTTTACAAAAAAAAAATGTTCTTGCCAATGAGATTTTTTGATACGGACAAAATCACGGGTTAAACATTAGAGCCAATGTGGAAGTGCAGCTCTTTAAACGGCTATTTGAGTCAATTCCTCCCAACACCTCTGTGTTAAAATGTCACATTTTACTGCAGAAATAAACATGTTTACAGCTTGATACAAAAAAATACACAACAATTTTGGTCTCTATAGTCAATTTCCCCATTCGTGACATCAGTACAGGGGTAGTTTCATTGTATAATTTATATCAAGGATTGAAATTATGCATATAGGGCATGATAGCCAATGATATGTGGGTGACCTTGCCGACTATAGATCGCCAACTATCAGTTCCACCTCAAGTCTCCACACTCCATCTCTTTGCCCTCTTTTTCTTTTTTTTTTTAATTAGCTGGGAGCTGGGGGAGCTCAGGCATTAACCAGGATGGCCACGGTCGGCGTCACACACACATGATTGACGTCACAAAGAGGGGGGGTCGTCCATCTTTATGTTCGGTCAGTGACAAAAATATAGAGCGAGGTTTGAATCGAATCGTTTTGATCGATATATACGGAATTGTTTGTTCATCTGGATCTAAATTTCGAACTTCTCCAGCTCCAACACTAAAATAAGCATCATGAGCTTTACAGATGTGACAGGTATTACGTGAATAATGTTTTGGATTGCATTAAATTATGAGTTGAACAAATCAAATCTGGTCACTAGGGAGCTAATCGATCATCAGGAGAGAAAGCAGACGCCTGCTGTAATGGTTTTGTTCCTTTTTTTATTTGATCTGTCCTGATCCCATCGTGTCTATGTGGAGTAATATCATCATTATGTGGTATTTTTGACGTAGCATGTGCTCACCCCGCTGTCCCTGTGCAGCACAGATCTGTTTTATATAATAAGCCATTTCTTTTTTTCCATTTAAGTTGCAAACTGTCCCTGAAACGAAATTACAATCATCTCTTAGTCATGTTGCTTTTAGTATTCACAGTGTGAAAACTCAGCGTTGCACGCATCCGGCGCGGCGGAATGCATATTTTTCATTCATTCGATCGTTCGCGCCATCGCCTGAACTCCCCTCCTCACGTCTGCAGCCTCTCGCCCAGTTTCGCCTTTGACCCTTTCACCCTTGGCGTCGAGCCTCGCCCTCGGTATGACTTCTACACCTCAAGTCTGCTGCCTTCCGGTGTCACAAAGCAGAAACGTGTTTTGTTATCAGCTAATTACTCGCAGCTCTAGTGACCCAGTTACTTTAGCCTGGCGGAGCGGAAGCTACACTTGGCAGAAGCACAAGAGCGAAATTAAGGAAATGGAGAAACATATCCGTGCCAAGAGATATGGGAAAGCGCGGCATATGGTTGTACGCCCTCGAGCAGTGCTGCGGACTCCCCTGCTACAACAGCAGGTGGAGTCTTCTTTTACCCCCGTCTTTCAATCTCGTTTGATCAAACTCACACAGCGATGTGGGAGTAATCCTTCATTTCAAGTGTTTTCCGCAGCACGAAAATAGGGAAGTTTCCAAATAAAATAAAATAAATAAGCTTTTAAAGATATTCAGAAGGCAAATGTGCGACAAACGGTGATGCAACAGAGAATTTTCTCAAGCAAAAACCCTAAAAAACTAATGTTCCTGTGGAATCAATGAATAAACATCTGTGGAGTTTGTTTTTTCTTTACGTCGCCATCAAAGTCACCCAGAGAGCAGCTCTGTGCACCCCTTCCAAAACAGTTTACGCAAGCTAACACCGCAAACAGCTTGAAGTTGTCCCGGCGACACACACTGACCTTAAAGATCAGGTTCCCGGTGTGTAATAAAAGTGCCCCGGTTCTCTCAGCGATAATCATCCCTGCTTTTATTGTAAGATGCAAGATAAAGTGCCTTCCAGGGATATGGCTTCATCTCAGCGCATAGGTCACGTTGTGCTTTATCTCCCCGCTGTCGTCGCAGGTCGAGGCTGTAGGTTGCTCAGATCAGATTATGGTACGACTCATTTTAGACCCGTGATCATCTGCCCTCAGTCTTCATGCTTCAGAGAGCCCCCTCATAAATTCACCGGGGGGTGTGATGGACCGGGGGATAACGCTGATAGAAATAGGAGAGTATTTTCTTTACAATACCTCTGTATAGTCATATATAGTAGCTGTGGGCTCTCAGCACAGTGAAGCATAGCCTTACAGTTCAAAAAGTCAGTTCATTAAACGTATGAAAAATATGTAAATGATAAAAGGCTGATGGGATGGTAATATAAAAGGATAGAGTCACAGTAATAATTTATAAGCCAGCGCTACCTACCTACCGCATGATGTATGCCTGCATTTTCCATCTTTGATATTCCGGTCCGAGGCCCAGTTCTAAGCTCCTTGAAGATGATTGGCATTGCAAATGCCTTTTCCCCCCCTTTCCTTTTTTTTTTTTTTTGAAGTTGCATTCCCTCTTCCCTCCTCACCTCCTTTTATTTCCCTCTCCCTGCCTCTATATCTTCTTTTCTCTGCTTTTGTTGCCATTCCCACTCTCCCTCTTCAATTCGAACTCGAGACAGGTATTATGCAGAAGGTAATGGGGTATGGGAAGTGAAGGAAAAAAAAATATAAGAATAGTGCTTGACAGTCATCCTTCCTTGTTAAGGTCCACGGCAAAGCTGTCTCAAAGAAATTCCTGGTTCACAGTAAACAGGGCTCAAAGCTGCAGGGCTAGTCGCTTATTACATGTGTGCAATAACACGATATTCTCTATCCTTTCTGCACCGTTAAGCAGTATTTACTGTACGAGTCCTGCAGGAGAGATTAGATTCCTCTGGGCTCCTCCGGGCTGGGAGCAAAATGGCCCAGCAAGGACCTCTATTCATTAAGTCCTTAATTGCTAATTGAGGTCTTTGAATGATTCAGCAATAGCCGCTGCTGTTGGGGCATTAGCTGAGTAATTTATGGCTGCAAGAGAGCAGGAGAGAAAAAAAAATGAACGAGGGTGAGAAAGTGTGATTATTAAAAAGGACGCTGGTGGCTGCAGAGCGTTGTTTTTACGCAGCCATCTCAAAATCTGAGCAATGCTCTTTTTTTTTTTTTTTTTTTACTGCTGACTTTGGTCTGAGTTAAATTCTATTAAAATGATGTCCCGTGATTAAAGTCCATTTAGCCCTAATGCAATTTGACTCCGCACTCCACGTGCAATTTAATATTTTTTGATTAAGCACATTATTCTGTCTTTTTTTGTGGAAATTCTACATTCGTAATAACGATGTTTCTGTCGTTCTGTCGTCCGGAGCCATGTCTCCGACAATCATTATTCCTGCCCTTACGTCTGCCAGTAATAAGCTGGTGCGTCACTGAGTGATTTTGAGCGCTGATTTCAGCAGCGTTTAATCTTTACGCCTCTCGCTATATACAGCTTAAGAAGTATTTGCACCGCTGAGAGTTTTCCACATTTCTGCATAAAAGGGACTTTAAAACAAGAGCGGATTTTCACACAAGTCCTGAAAGTAGACAAAGAATCTGGATCTAAATGTCTTTATTGTATTGTTGCATGCAGTACAATGAGAGTTACACCAAGGAGAACCTAATAAAACTAATTGTGCGGCAACTAAACATCTCAGGTGACTTCTATCCAGTCATCTAGAGCTGCTGGGGGGAATCTTAGCCCGTTACTCGGTACAGAACCATTTCACTTCAGAGATGTTGGTGGGCTTCCTCACATGAACTGCTTGCTTCAGGTCCTTCCACAACATTTCTGTTAGATTAAGGTCAGGACTTTGACTCTGCCATTCATTCACAACATTCATCTTGTTCTCCTTTAACCATTCTTATGTAAAACCGCTTGAGTGCTTGGCCTCGTTGTCTCTCTTCATGACCCAGTTATTCTTCAGATTCAACTCGACAACAGATGCCCTGACATTTTCTTTTAGAATCCACTGGTATATTTTGAAACGCATCGGTCCATCAGTGATGATGAGCCGTCCTGGCCCAGATGTTGCAGAAAAGGCTGCAAGGACGAGGACATTGCCACCCCCGTGTTTCACGGACGGGATGAGGTTCCATACGCGAGCCTCTCGTTTAAGCCAAATAATTCTACTTTGGTTTCACCCATCCACAAAACCTTTTACCAATAGGCTTCTGGCTCGTTCACATACTGTTTAGAAAACTGCAGATGGGCAGAAATGTTCTCTTTGCAGAGCAGTGGCTTTCCTTTTGCCACTCAGCCATGCACTCCATGGTTATTCAGTTTTCTCCTAATGGTGGATTCATGAACATTAACATTAGCGAATATAAGAGAGGCCTTTAGTTGCTTAGAAGTTGACCTGGGTTCCTTTGTGACCTCTCCGACTATTGTGCGTCTCGCTTGTGTTGTCTTAAATCTCTTCCATTTTTTCCCAATCTGTCTGACTACAGATGTGTTGATTCCAAACTCTTTAGAGATGAATATAAAATGTCAACAAGAGAGCCTTAGCCTCTTGCCCTGTTTTTATGCTAAGCTAACCAGCAGCTAGCTCTAGCTTCCTATTTGTGGCACAGACACAAGAGTGGACTCAGTCTTCTCCTGTAACTCTCAAAAAGCAAACAGTGGTGGTTTTAATGGTTGATTAATTCATTTTAATATTTTAGATTAAGTTTGTGCTCGCCATGATGTAGTAGTCAGTCTGTATTCTTACTGAATCTAATCTTCTTGCAGATGGGTCGGTGTTTTCTGCGTTGGCATATTCCCAGCAGTATTTTAATAGATGGCTCGTATTTTATGTTGCATATGTTCTCCCAAAAGAGGACAAATAAACCATACCTGCACTGCAGCCTAGTTTGCAAATTTAGACGGTATAAAAATAAGATTTCAGTTCACATTTATTCCCTTGTATTGCGTTTGGCTGTCATTCAAAAGAAAGACGAGAACTGTCTTAAAATAGACCCACGATTCTTTCTCTTTTGCAGCCATGTTTTTTTTTTTTTTTTCCCCCGTAAGGACAAGTTAAGACTTGATTCAGAAATGTCTGTCTCCTGAGTCTGATAAGGCAGAAGGCGACGTATGTCAATGTCTCTGCGCGGACGGGGCGATGAAGACGTCCACAAATTAAACTCTGCCTTATTCTCCTTTTTTCTTTTTTTTTCCTTTTTGGCGACACTTGAGGTTAGACGCTTTCGGTTGTACGCTGTCAGCCCGCTTAAGATTAAATGCTGCAGTGCAACAGTCAGGCAGCGGAGAGTGAGTGTGGCCTGAATGCATCCTTCACATCCCGTATGTATTTGTCATTTCCGATGGGTGTTGGAGGGGTGGGGGTGTGGATGGGGGGGTGGGTTTCATCTTTTTTTTTTTCTTCCTCAGACAGGAGCATGAGTCAGTGAGGAGAGATCAGGGAGAGAGGAAGTGCTAAAATGATTACTTTCACCAGTTCCTCGCTTCTTTATCTCCAGAGGATTCAGACTCTGAAGCCCCTGACAGTCGGTGTGAAAGGACCAAAGAGGATCCATGAAATACTTACACTTGGAACCTCTGCAGCACGGGAGGATGCTGTACTAGCCCCCGAAGGGAAAAAAAACACTGACAAGCCCTCACTTCTCTGTTATGAGGAAGACTTTTAAGAGACAAAACAAAGTCTGTGCGTGGAAAAACATGCCAGCGATGAGTTGGAATGAGTTCACAGCTCTACTGATGCATGAAGATGTTATTTAGCATTAATTTGTGAGCCAAGATGAATCCAGTCCCGTGTCTCTCTCTCTCCCTATGTGTTGCCTACCAGCCTGTTTTGGATTCAGCGTGAGTGTCTTTTCTGGCCTGGGACGTTTTCTACTCAGCGTTCGCCGGCAGTTATGCCACATGCTTCTTCTTAAAAGGCTCTGAGGATCTTAGACACTAATGAATATTGCAAAAGAATCATCTTTGAAGACTCTTTTTTTCCCTCCCATTTCAGAGAGGGATAATGTCACCCCCTTTTTTTTTCCTGTGATCATTTTCATTAAAAACGTAATTGAGGGTAATTGACAAAATAATGCTGCAGCGACTGTGGAGGGCTGCTCTGGAGACGAGGCATGTGGAGAAAGAAAGAGAGAGACTGAAAGATTATTATGAATGTCTGCTTAACAGGCCATAGATTGCCTGCAGTTGTGTTTTTGCAGCAGATGCAGCCGCTGGTTGTTTAGAGCATCGGTTCAGCGGTTCGCTTTGTGACCCTCTGACACCGTCTGCCGCTGAAAGAAGTTTGACAAGTTTACAGACTTTGTGAGAAACTACAAACCATTAGTCAAGCTAATGTCTTGTGTCCATAAGCAAGTTGGCGTCAGGCTTGAAATTCAGACACAGTGACAAAAACACTTGAGGAGCAATTTACCGTTTAGTACTGTTTCAGGTCCATAGCTTCTTTTGTTTGTTATGATGCTTCATAGGGACAGATACATCAATGTGATGTTGCCTGTGTCTAGACAAAAAAAAGTTGCGCTTGAGCACAATGCAAAGACTACAGCCAACGGACAGGTAGCACCCTGATAAGGCATAACATTATGACCACCTTCCTAATATTGTGTAGGTCTCCCTTGTGCCTCCAAAACAGTTGTGGCTCATCAGAGAATGGACATGGGCCTTCTGAGGGTGTCCTGTGGTGTCTGGTAACAGGATGTTGTTAGTGGGGGGTCTTTGGGTCCTATGGGTTGAGGGGAGGGGGATCTGTGGATCATCCAACAGATACTTGATCAGTTTGGGATCTAGTGAATTTGAAGGCCAGGTCAACACCTTGTGCTGTTCTTGATGTTATTTGAGTTGTTCCTAAACCATCAAGGAGTGTCATTGCTATGGGGTGGGGGTGCCTGGTCTGGTCTAGGTGGGTGGTACATGTCTAAGTAACATCCACATGAATTCCAGGTCCATAAGTTTCCCAACAGAACATTGGATTGTCACAAGATGGTCAATATTACTCCTTTTAGTGGTCATAATGTTATGCCTGATCGGTGTACATGAACATTTCATAGGGAAAACACACAATTCCAGTTTCACAGTCTCACTCTGCCTCATGCTCTTGGGGGGTATAAATCTTTCTCACTGGAGTTTTGACAGTCGGGATGAAGTATTCTCCTCTGTTGTCTGCCATGGTTTTTAAAATCCTCTTTGCTGCAGGCAACAACAGCAACCTCCGAGCTAGCAGCCTACAAGTTTTGGATTGTGCAGTAAGGAAGCCCTACTTTTGGTTCAACATTTGTCCAGTGACACTCACTTGAGCGGGCGGTCTCTGATCCATGTGATACTGATTTAGTACATTTCTTCAAGAGCCACATGCAGCTAGTATTGTGTGACTGGTTCTAATGTGTTCCAGTGTACAGGCAGGTAAATAATTTGTCTTTTCTGTCAGTTAACAGCCAAAAGTCGACATACTTTTTCTTTTTCTTTTCATAAGGCACCTTTAAGTATATTTCTTAGAGGTTTGCTAACCTGTGTCTGTCGTGTCCTTCCTACTAATTCAGAGGTAAGAAAAGAAGAGACTCTGCTTTGGTTTCATCCGTCCAGCTCCTTGCTTTCGTTTTTATGAACTTCCTTATGACTACTGCAGTCCTTCTGTCATTGTTCGTTCAAACATTTCAACTAATATTTAATGAGCAAAGACCAGAGCTTTCATTTGGTACTGTATCCCGCCGCTCGGCATGTCTCTGAATTAGGAAGCTCACATTTTCCCCTATTAAATCTGCTTAAAATGGCCTTTTGCTCGCTTAATCAACCGTCTACCACCTAATGGCCTCACCTCTGAACATTTCTCTCAAAGAGGTCCATTCAGTTCAATTCACATCTATCAGTCACTTAGCACGCTGGGTTAGGCGCCCGGGGCTTTGAGGCTGTTCAAATGTGGAGACGGAGTGAATGGGATTTGAGATTTGATTGGATTGACTGGCAGGCTTTTGACTGGTAGTTCCTCGCTCTGCTCTGTTGATAATTAAGCCAATTAACGCCACAAAACTCAATAACAGCACACCGCCACATTATGGAACTCGCGGCAGTCGTAAATTATCTCCCCTTCTGTGACATGAAAAAGGAGATTTTTTTTTTTTTTGAAGAGAGCAGCAGAGGAGATTTAGAGTGGATTATGTGTGGGTGGAGGCAAAAGATGGAAGTAAAGAAGAGGTAGGATGGAGAAAACTGTGACGTGAAGGGACTCTGAGAGGAGACTGACTGCAGAGTGTCACTGTGTGTGTGTGTGTGAGAGAGAGAGAGACAGAGAAAGCAAGGCTGAGGATGTTTAGGGTAACTATCATTCTGCATGGTTGCTCCTCCATCTCCAGCAGGGAAAATGTCGGTGCATATATTTAGAAAGCACCTGTCGATACCATTACATCTCTTCCTATACATAAATATTTCTGTTCAGGTTGTGCATTGGAGCTAAAGCCATCACACCCTTTTACAAAAGAGAATAAAATAATACAACACATTCTCCAGCAGCATGTCTCCAGATCATAGCAGCAAGAAACTGAGAAAAACCTTTAACCAGCTGTTTTAATCATTTATTAAAGCAATAGTTTGTTATGTTAAGCATTATATTATATTAAACCACTTCCTGTAGATGTTTAGATTAGCATAAATACTGGAAACGGGGTTAAACAGCCTGCACGACTCTTCAGAGGTGACAAATTCCACCGAGCATTTAAAGCTCACTCACAGAACATGCATTTAATATTTAATTAAAGTGCAAAAAAAACAAGTCTGAAATGGTCTGGCTGCAGGTTGTAGCTTCATATTTAGCATACAAGCATGAGAGCGTTTTCTACCAGCAGGAATTCAAATAAGCGTTGAAATTGATTTTGACTGGAAAACATCAGAGAGTGCAGAAAACGTCCCTCCACGCAGGTGAGGTCTTAGAATTGCTTTTAAACTAATTGCAGGCCAAAACTCAAAGATATTCGTTTTAGAAATCGCACAAAACAAAGACGCAGCAGTTCTTCTCCGCTGAGAAGCTGGAACCAGAAAGTTGTATTTGTCATATAACTGAATTTATGTAAACTGATTGTTTCAGCCGCAACGTAAACCTCTCATCTTCTTTTCCCTGTGAGGTGTGAGCTGTGAGCCTCATCAGAGCTTCAGCTGTGACGACAACGTGTCTACAGCTTGTGGGTTAAAAAAAGGTTAACTGCGGAAGCACGCACAGACTCGCAAACACAACGCACAAAAGACGATCGCCAACAGGGAATTCCAGGAAACGTCAACCTGAGAGTTTCTCCCTTCATGTTTGAGTGGATTTGCCAGATTATTGACACTTTCTGATGCTCGTCCCGTGGGACTGTGGCATCACGGGAGGAAACAGTGAAAGCTGCAGGGTTTGTAATAAACTCATCGAGATGATTTGTTGACTTTATTGTTACTGGAAAATTCCTTTAAAGTGTCCGGTAAAATCCTTCTTCCTGATGGTTGATCAGGTTTCTAATTGAAAGCAATGAACTGGCCAGTGATGGAAGATCCTGCACGAGTTAAAAACCCCGCAGTATTCATTCATTCATCTTCTGTAACCGCTTGTTCCTGTGAAGGGTCGCGGGGGGTGCTGGAGCCTATCCCAAAAAGGTGGGGTCCACCCTGGACAGGTCGCCAGTCTATCTCAGGGCTAACGCAGAGAGACAGAAAACCATTCACACCTACGGCCAATTTTCACACCAATCACCAATTAACCTAATGAGCATGTCTTTGGACGGTGGGAGGAAGCCGGAGTACCCGGAGAGAACCCACGCAGACACAGGGAAAACATGCAAACTCCACCAACCTCCACACAGAAAGGCCCAGTCAACCCTTGGATTCGAACCCAGGACCTTCTTGCTGTGAGGCATCAGTGCTAACCACCCCTCCACTGTGCCGCCCAACCCTCCAGTATAATTAATGAAATGTCACTGAAATATTATCACATATGCAACTATTTAACTGTAGCAGCAGGTTGAAATTACACTAGTAATTTTGGTTAGTTTAATCCACTGGTTAGCAACCTAGGTGTTGGGTCCTCAAAAGGGTCATAAGATAAATCTGAGCGGTCACGAGATCAGTATTGAGGAAAGAAAGTTAAGCTGCTCAAATTAGCTTTCATTTATTTTTTACTTTTCTCTTCAGTTTCCTGTACTAATTTAACCAATTTTATGCAGAAACTAAATCTATACAATACAGTGAAGTACAATATTTCCCTCTGAAATGCTCAGAAGTAGAAGTATGGAGTAGTAACAGAAGTACAGATACCATCACTGATTAACACCTGGAACAGACGGATTGTCACGATTAGTAGCAAGAGAGGGAGCGCCCAAATGCAAAACACTAAGGGGAGGCAGGAGCAGGTGACAAAATGACAAAAAACAGAATTTAAAGCGCTGCAGGGATGACAGGGTAATCCTAACACACAAATCCGAAAGAAAGTGAAGAGCAAAAACCAAGACAAGAACATAAGAACATAAGTAAGTGTGAGGAGCTGAACAGAGAGACAAACGGGGTAACATCACAGACGACCTGACAAAGAACTAAGGGAAAGAAAGGGTTATATATATACACACACACACACACACACACACACACACACACAAGTGTTGACGGATTAACTAGAGACAGGTGAGACCAATGAGGGGCGGAGCATGCAGACAAAAGACAGGTGAGTGGAATCACAGAGGCGGGAACAGAAAGGAACTTAAACATAAATCCAACAAGAAAACTGATTGCAAAAATAAAACAAAACAAACAAATATGAAACACTCAAATCAAAACCATGACATGGATCATACCAGGCGCCGTACACTCAGAGGGAGTGAGGATTCTCGTGACTTCAGAGTGATGTTCTATTTTCAAACGTGGGAACGCGGCGCGAGCACGCGGCTCTGGTGTACAGCGAAATGTTTCAGATTCACGGGCCTGAAATCTCAGCTGCCTGCATGTCAGAGCTCCTCTCACCTCCTGCAGACAGCAATCTGTCTCTGTCTATGTGCTCAGCGGAGGGTAGACACGAGTGCAGGTGTATTTGCTTGTTCTCTTTGTGTTCTGCGATGGAAGCTGGATTTCTTTCGGTTTCGGGTTGTTGCTCACGCACAGGCACAGAGCTGATCAACAGTTTCAGGCCTAGTTTCTCTTTTATGTTGTAGTGATCTGAGTATCGTTGGGTATTTGACCATTGGTAGGACAAATCAAGACTCTGGGAGATTACTTATTGACATGATCAAGAAGACATGGAATGAATACAACTGCAAGTGTAGATTTTAAAAATTAAACAACTTCTCAATTTATGGATCACATCATCAACTAATCCTTAAAATCACTGGCAGATTAATCCATAATTAAATATTGCCACATGCATCCGTATAGGAGTCTATCATATCCTTGAAAACATGTGATGCCGATGTAAACACTCTAAGGGCAAATATGCCTATACATTCTTCACTGTGCTCTGAGGAGAGAGTAAATAAACAAATAAAAAGAAAGTGGGGAAAAAAGAAATGAGAAATGGATTAAAATGGATAGAAAAATGATTTCAGGTCATATGGAAGCCTTTGTCTTTTTTCATTTTGACCACCCAGTGGGATTTAAAATTGATTTACTTCTCAGCACATATAAAACCCAGCCCTGCAATTATTTACAGCGTATGCTTTCAGCTCTGACCACTGTTTACATCCCACTGGTTCTCACTGTTTGGCTTTCTCTGTGTATAACTTCTGCCATCTAACCTTCCTGGCTTTCTGAGCAGTGTTCAACTGTGTCTCCCAGCAGGCAGTGCTGCAGGACTAGGATGACTGGGAAGACCCAGACTAGCAACGTGACCAACAAGAATGACCCGCGCTCCCTCAACTCCCGCGTCTTCATCGGCAACCTCAACACGGCCGTGGTGACCAAGGCCGACATCGAGGCCATCTTCGCCAAGTACGGCAAGATCGTGGGCTGCTCGGTGCACAAGGGCTTCGCCTTCGTTCAGTACGCCAGCGAGAGGAACGCAAGGGCAGCCGTGGCCGGGGAGAACACCAGGGTGATCGCTGGACAATCATTAGGTAGGAAAACATTCTGCTCCATTCATTGGTAACACTTTTATTGATTAAACTTCAGGCATAATGGTAACTGGAAAAGGTGTGCAAAGGCCTGCTTTATTTACTGAACACATGCTCCACAGCTACACTACAATATGGGGTGTTTCACTCACACTGTCCATGCCTTGCCCTGGAGGAAGTGTAATTATCGAGGTTGTCGTCTAACATTAGTTTTGATTTTACGATTGAGTCAACACTGTATCTTAAAAATGCACATGGGGAAATAAACTATGAACATTTACACTAGTAGTGTACTGCTCTGAGACTATTAGACAAGTGCCCCTGGGCACAGACTTGTTAAAGGCCCCCTGTCACTCCTATAAAGCAGAAAGACCGCCAGACTGAAAACAGTTTGTGTCTTTTTTTTTGTTGTTTTGTGTCTCTTTGTAGCAATAAGGTTCCGCTGTGTACCTGTGTATATTGTTTAGTCTCTTTGTCTCTCTGTAGTTGTTTTGTGTCTCTTTGTAGTGGTTTTATGTCTCTTTTTAGTTGCTTTGTGTGTCGTGGCAGCCATAAGGTTTCTCTGTGTAGCTGTGTGCATCTTTTGGTGATTTTATGTGTCTTTTTATTAGTTTTGAGTCTCTTTGTAGTTCTCTGTATAGTTGTACCGTTGTAGTTGTTCTGTGCCTCTTTGTAGACACTTGGTGTCTCTGTGCATCTGTGTAGCTGTTTTATGGCTCTTTGTAGTTGTTTTGTGTCTCTTTGTTTCGTTTTGTAGTTATTTTGTGCCTCTTTGTGTCTCTTTGTAGTTGTTTTGTGCCTCTGTAGTTGTTTTGTGCCTCTTTGTGTCTCTGTGTACTTGTTTTGTGTCTTTTTGAAGCCGTCTGTTGTGTACGTCTGTGTTTCTGTGTGTTTTGGTTAGTTGTTTTGTCCCAGTATACACTGTTCTCAGGAGAGTATTGTAAAAATTTTCGAAAAAATAATCATTTACTGTCCTCTCATTTGCAGAGATACCTACATCCAATTATGTGTAAATGCTGAAAAATTATTATTTAATTGACTTAACTTCAAGATCACACCAGTAAGCTGCTGGGACTGGTTTTGTCCCAGTTCAGGAGTTATATTTTTATAAATGCAATGCCAGAACACAAATAATATCAGCCTTTTTAATACATTTTACATAGACAGCTCAAAAAATAAAACTCTGTAAAAATAAAATACAATAAAGCAAACATAACCTTTTCAGCAAAAGCAATACAAACAAAAACAGAAATAAAATCATAAAGCTGGGGTCAATACCAATAATAAAAGATCATTTCATAAATCCCTTTAAAACAGGCTATAAGACGGGAAATATGAACCATGATTTTGTTTCAAACCCGTGGAGCCTGAATGGTTTACAAATGATCTTCTCTTTCTTAATCAATACAGCTTGAACACCTCAAACAACCATCTGGCCCACACTGCTTGTAGTCAAAAGATCAGTGATATGCTGTATAATTATTTTTTTATATATCTTAAATTTGATCAGTATAATTGAATAAATCACGCTGCAGCTTGTAGATGTCCTAGGATACAGAAAGAGTTAAATACCATGAGGCAACATCCGTGAAAAGAAGAAGAGAAGGATGGACAGAAACAAGCAAACACTTCCAGAGCCCAGTCCTCATGGGAGTTCAGTGGATACGTGTAAATCTTCTTTATATTACTTATTGATTTGTTCTCAGCTTCCTCCGTGGAAAACAAAAGTCCCCAGGAAGCCTTCCCTCTCATTAAATATGAACGAGAGCACCGCGGGGTCACATCTGTAATTCCACCTTGTATTTGCAGAGTTTCATGCATATTTTTGTTGTGAAATCACATGTGGGAGTAGGAAACTGCACGGATGAGTTGTGTTCACAGCTATAGATAATTGCACGACTCAGTAACTATTATTTATTATTATAGGTGTCTGTGACTAATGCATTAAGTGCTTAGTGATCTGTCTCTGTCAGTGTTAAAAGATCATATTTAGAGTTATTTTACATATTTGGAGTTATTTTTGGTCATTGTTCCTATGTGTGATTGCGCCATTGTACCCACCAAGTATTCTGCTTAATCTGTGAACATAGTTAGAACAAAGTCTAACGTAAATAAACCCACTGGCTTGTCACTATGTAGAAATGAAGGCAACCCTTAAACTGTTTGACCCAGCCAGATAACAGGAGGCGGATGAAATTCTTGAAAATTAATCATTTACTGAATGAATGAAAATACTAATGATTGCTGGAGTAATCTCATAATTAATTTTTTCATATACATTTTTTGATGAATGGCTACAGCGTCTGTCAGAAATAAGGGACACAGCTATAAAAGCTAAGCCCGTCCTTGACTACCTTTTTAAAAGAATAGTTCAGGGAAATATTATTATTTGCATTCATGCCTGAAAGACAAATATGCCGCCGTAGCCAGCAGGTAATTAGCTTAGCTTAGCAAGAAACCTGGAAGCAGTGTGTGTGTGTTAAAAAAATAAAAAAATAAATCCTGCATCTATTGCTGCCTTAAAATGGGGTTGTGTTTACCGCTTTCCTTAGAGGAGTGCATATGAACAGCCCACCCTGTAGATTTAATCTTTTGGTAAGGTTGGTGTGCACAAGTTTTCACTTGATGCTGTCATTTTCCGAAGACAGATTCTAAATTTGCAAAGCAAACTCTATACATATTAACTTACTATCCACCTCCACCATTTCTGAAAAAGTCAGCAAACTGTTAGAACTCACAAACTCGGACTTGCACCAACAATGTCCACAAGCTAAACTGATTTAAGATTTTTCTATATTTACTGTACCAAGATGAGGCTGCTATTTTTTTGTCATCCTACTTTCTTTAAAGATTTAAAGTATTCATTCCAAATGTGTTATATACATTGATCAAGAATGACATTATGACCCTCTTCCTAATATTGTGTAGGTCTCCCATGTGCCTCCAAAACAATTGTGACTCATCAGAGAATGGTCATGGGCCTTCTGAGGGTGTCCTGTGGTGTCTGGCAACAGGATGTTGTTAATGGGGGCCTTTGAGGGGAGGGGACTCTGTGGATCATCCCACAGATCCTTGATCAGTTTGGGATCTAGTGGAGGCCAGGTCAACACCTTGTCCTGTTCTTCATGTTTTTTTTAGTTGTTTTTCTAAACTATTTTTGTGTGTGTGTCTGTGTCAGGCTGCATCCTGCTGGGGATGGCTGCTGCCATCAAGGAGTGTCATTGCTATGGGGTGGGGGTGCCTGGTCTGGTCGACGTGGGTGGTGCATGTCTAAGTAACATCCACATTAATGCCAGGTCCAAACATTCTCCTGTCAGTTTCCGGTCATAATGTTATGCCTGATCGGTGTATATAAATATTGGCTAGGGTCACAGTAGCACCACTGTAAAAAGTGTTCCTTATTTAGACTGTTAATTCATTTATAGGACCAAGTTAAGGACAAGAGAAATGGATCACAGTCATTAACACCACAGCGATTTATGTTGACACACCACAGAAATATTCATAGCGCTGTCAGCACAAATTCACATATCCCGTCTGCACCCTCTTAAAGATGCTCCTCCTATTTCCGTCAAACCACAGCGCAATCATATTTTGTTTTGCATATTTTATTATAAGCGTGATTAGCCCAGCAGATCTCTGGTGATGGCCAAAAGGGAAATATTCTTTTGCATAGCTGCGGCTCCACTGGCTGCTCTTCCTAGTGTCCTTGTAAACTCAAAGCCTCTGTAGAGACACACACACACACAATAAATCCAGCGTATTAACAATGCACCACGAGTGTCAGAGGTACTATAGGTGCCTACAGTAATGTCTCCGTCTGCTGTGGAAATAATCTCCCCTGCCTGTGTTCTGCCTTGTGAAACTTAACGCCTTATCTTTTAAACATGAACTTTATATTTCATTAGGCTCCTGAACTACACTGCCAGAGGCGGGCATAGCCTGCATGAGATATGAATTCTTGATATTTTCTTTAACACTTCTCCTTTTTTATTAAATTACTCAGTGAAGAGTGACAGGACAGGCAGCTGCTTGGATGCACAACGCGTGACAGGAAGGTCAGGGGGTCAGAATCAAACCTGTAATGTCCTGAATATGCAGCGGGGCGGCCCGGCCCCGCTGAGGTACAACAACTCATCATGCTTGAGTAGATTTAATAGCAGCGAGACACTGGAGCTCCAGCGATTGCTTTACTCACTTTAATTTCTTCGGGACATGACTGGATTGCCGACACGATGACTTTAAGTAGTTCTCACAAATAAAAGTGACATTCAATCACTCTGGCGCTTGGCCTCGAGCAGCAGCTACTTAGATCCTGATGAAGATGTCTTCTGGTGATGAAGAGCTCAGGGGAGGGTTTCATTCCTGTTTCACCGGCTCAGCATTCCTCCTTCTTCATGCGGATAAAATCTGGACACAGATGCACTGATATTTCCGTGTTCATATATATATATATATTTTTTTATAATCGGTGCTTGTGTGATCATATCTGCTTTGGTTCATAATGTATAAGAGGCTCTCACGTGTGGCTGCACTCTGGTAGTGTTTGAGCGCCTCAGTGTGGTGAAAATACACACTGCAGAACAGGGTTTCTAATCTTTTTTTATTTGAGATATTGGGGAAACAAATCGACATCTTCTCTTCTAAATTTATACAAAAGGTGTCTGCATACAACATAACATCATTTACTTGTTTGTCAGTCGAAACGTAAATCTGAAAATCTGACACAGACGAAACCACTTCTCTGAGGTTCTTTTTTCTCAAGCTCTGTGTAAACTGTGTGGACCTTTTTAAAACATAAAGCAGTTCACAGGATTAAAATAAGGGATCCGAGTAAGACCAAAATTGCAATTTAAAGAACAAAAATAACATGAAACCGCTGCTAAAATAAAGATGATCGAAAACATAACTGAACTCAGGGTAATCTTGCATTCGTTAATACACAGGATTAGATGTTATAATCCCTTGTGCCAAGATCCCAGGCAAAACACATTTAGAGGCCCTGTCTAACTAAGAAACCCTAACAAACTTACGGTCATGAGATGTGATGATTAGCCTGCAGTCTAAATGAACTAAGTAAATGCTGCTTGGCTTGTACGGCCTGCTCAGCAGCTAACCAAACAAAGAAATATCGCAAGCAACCAACGTGAAGACATCAGATACCTGGCCTAGTCAACGGCAGCATGCAGCATGTCATTGGGGTTTTCAAGTGGGCATTTCAATTCACCGATGTTTCGTTAAGTTAAGCCCACAACACCTCAAGAAGGCTTAACGGTGAATTCCAGTGTCCTGGAGTCACCCCACCTCCACGCTGACACTGCACAACCTCGTTTTTCTCACCATTCAGTGACTATCAACAACTAATATTTCAATAATTTAGCCAGGTCCTTTTATGAATCACGACCCAAACTAACAAATTATAGCTGGAATATTATAGATGATTATACAAACTCGTTTGCCAGTTCATTAGGTACACTCGCTGTAATGTAATACTGTAGTCCTGCACTGACTAAATTGAGGTTATCAAAATAATAGAAACGTGTGTCAGTACAATTCAATTGTACCACAAACCACAGCCTTCAAAATAAAGACACAGTTGAATCTCGGTTGTATTAAACAAATGCTGAATACCATACCAGCCTTCATGAAGCTAAGATTTAGTACAGCGCTGCTACATTAGAAGGTATTCTATGCCTATAAGTTGCCTTGTTCACCCTTCAGTATCAGCAGGATTTTTTTCTTTCTTTTTATTTTTTTTTGCTCATGCACTCAACTTCACATCTGCATGAACACTAGATGGTGCTGAGAGAATGGCACCGTGACCATAACTGGGACATCTTTCCCTCAGCATGCATCATTCATTTGTGTCCTCAGTATTCTAGCTGGGCAAAAACCCTAAATGCATCCTGCACAGGATATGCAGTCACATTTTTCCATAAGAGACTTACGGAGTTGGATGTTTTAGTAAGTGCATTTTTTTTTTAGCTAAATATGACAACGCCATTCATAGAGCGGGTTAGGTTGAGGATAAAGAGTCAAATCTTTTTCAAAATTCAAGTAACCTTCTTAAATGAATTTGTTCTTTTGATGTTTTTGTTCCTCCATTGCTGCGTTTTCTCTCCGGATTTCAAATAATTACAGATGTGTTTTTAATATTTCACTTAAGATGTCAAAGTGCCACAATAGTTGATGACACTGGCCTTGATGCTGTGAATCCATCACGCTCAGCCTCTCTCTTTTACGAGCTTTTAGTTCTTTGTTTTTTTTCTTACTTAGAACAAAGAGGCCGGGGACCTATTAAGACATCAGGCTGTGCATGAGACAGCTGCAAACTCCCTGTCAGTGTAATTAGATATTACAATTACGAGGCTTCTTCTTCAGGCGAGCCCAAAAGGCTGCAACAGCTGGGGAATCAGTATGCTGCTTCACCCCTGAGAGCTCTGCTTTTTCAATCTGTCCACAGCCCATCCACTTTAAATTAAAAACACAAGGAGATGAGTGAGAGAGTGGCAATGGGAAACCGATTCGCCTCTCCGGTGAATGAAAGCGCGCTGTTTGACTAGCGAGGCCAAACAGAAACGTTCTGCAGGTTTAAAGGTGACAAAAAGCAGACTGTATTCTATAAGACGAACCTTGGACATGAAATGAGTCATTAGATTTTCTTTGTTAATATGATGCAAAGCTGGGTTGAATTGCACCTGAGCTATTAAGTGTGTGCGTCTAATGTGTTTAATAAAAGAAAAACTCAAAGCAAGACATTCTTAAGTGTTTTTCCGCTATTTTTGAAATGACTTAATTTCCATATTTCTCTGTTTTCGTTTCTCATTGTTATGTTTTGCACCATGCATGAGAACCCCTGTTTTTTTATGTATTCATTTATTCACTATGTATATTTCATTTTATTTTTTGGATCAAAACCTTCTTCCACTGACGTGTCACTGAACTGAGCAAAGCAACTTTCACTAAAGGATAGAAGGAAAATAGTCAAAAGTCAAAACCATGACACACGTGTCTTCACGCATATACTGCACATCAAAACGCATTCGCTGTTCACATCTTTATTGTTCATATTATAATGGTCCAAATGACATGTATAAGGATAATAAGCACCCACCTCTGACATTTCCGTCAGCATTTTAGCATCAACTGAGCTCTTTGATTTGGTTTCACATCCCACAGCTTTATGTTTTCATTCAGTCTCACCGCCCTGAGCCATTTTCCAGGAGAAACAGGCAGTTCACAACATAAGAGCTTATAAAACTTCTCTTGCCTAAGTAGAAACTAGCTGCTGAAATTGGTAGAGGCCAATGTTCCACTCAAGAGACAGTGGTGGCCAACACATGAACCACAGCATTGTGCTGTTTATTGAATGTGCACATAGACAACCTGACATGTTAGCTTATAGGTTATATTATAGGTTATATTAATTCATATTTTTATATGAATTAATATAACCTTACAGAAAAATGTCCATGCAACAACTGCTCTCGATCATCAATCATTTTTTTAAATAATCAATTAATTATTTTAGTTAGCTTCCACCCTTAAAAATATGAATATTTTCTGGTTTTCTTTGCTGTTATAGTGAAATGATTACTCTATGTCTTGGCGCTGGACAGTTTGGTCAGACAAAAAAGGAAAATGATGAAGATTGCTTTGGACTCTTTGACAAGAAACACTGAATTGAGAAAATAATTGCTAACAAAATGTTAATTAAGCCATATGATGGGTATTTAGTTTATGGGTTGTTTCCTGTATGCACAGATTTAATGTGTAAGGAGTAAGTTATATATAAGAATATATTAAAACAGGAAAAAAACAAAAAATGTGTTTTCTTGTTTTCTTTAACGTCCATCAAGTTTTTTGTTTATTTTGCTCCACTTCCGCTTGCCACAAATTATAAGACACATTTGGTTTTTAAGGGGAGTAAAGTACAAAATAAGGTCTGCCAGTCATACAGAATCGTAATTAATCAGAGTCTTAAAGTCTCAACACCTTAACTGAGAGACACAGAGGCAAAAGGAGTGTTTTTTAGTTCAGCCTGTGCTCTTGCTCTTGGAGCTGAGCCGCGTATTTGAGTCGAGGGCTCCCCCTGGAATAGTTGGGTTAATGGTACGGTCCGGAGCGGCTCTGCTGCTTCAGAGTCTGAGGAGCTCCGGCAGTCTGTCTAGTTTAGGTAAGAAGAGGAAGCAAGAGTCAGCCCGCAGCATCAGTCGTTGTTTTCAGGCTTGCCATGACCATGTACAAAGGCAGGCGTCGCAACCAGAGATGTGAGTATGTATGTATGCTGCACGTTGAGTAAAAGTTGATTTATGGTTAGCATCCTTGCTTTTTCCACTTTTATTTAGTCAAACCGAGTGACAGCTTCCTGAGAAACTTGGTAATTGTTCATGCGCTTGCAGCGTTGATCTGAAGTTTATGCACCCTGCCTTTCATTTGTTTGCTCTGTGCGCCTCAGCATTTTAACACGTAAATGGATTCTGCAAAGCTCATTTCATCTTAAAATCCATTGTGAATGCTGGCATTGTAATCATACGTGACAAATAGATTACAGGCAGCCATAATAATCGCGCAGGATAATAACTGGTATGCCAATTCAGCTCTGTCTGTCTGGGCGACTTTTTCATTAGCAGGAAATTGTTGCCAGAAGAGCATGGCAATTATTTTAATCTACTCTGAGACTGCAACCTTAAAAATTAATGTATCATCGTTTTGAGATTAAAAGAAATGTGTGTTCTGCATGTACTGTTGAGGTGCCTATGAGTAAGGTGGTTGGTTGCACATGGCAGCACCAGGTGTGTGTGCACCTGTGTGCATAAGAGGCTGACTGACATGTTTTTGCATGGGTAATAAAACATTTTAGAGGGGTGGCACTACTCACAGATTGGC
Source organism: Chelon labrosus (assembly GCF_963514085.1). Classification (NCBI taxonomy): domain Eukaryota; kingdom Metazoa; phylum Chordata; class Actinopteri; order Mugiliformes; family Mugilidae; genus Chelon; species Chelon labrosus. The sequence goes on along the minus strand of NC_140342.1, from coordinate 18,888,647 downwards.
AACCACTGGCTTACACACTTAATAAATCAGCCAAATGGATGCTTTCTCCCAATTAACTAGCAATAAGTCACCTTGTGAATCAGCAATAAGTCAAAGAATCAGTTTCTGTGAAGTCCTTCATTATATAATGTTTTATGTTTCACAATGAACTCCCAAATGAGGCAGCCAGGTTTCAATATTCAAGTAGTTTCAAGCAGGTGGCAGCTGCCACTTCGTTTTCAGGTTAATGAGCATGTGGTTAGGTGGAAGTGATGGACAGGCTCCAGGGGTTAAAATGTTTCAAGGCGTTGCACTTTAGAGCCACACGGTTACATCATAAGAAATGTTGCCAAAATGGAAACGGAGGAAAGTGCATTAATAGCCGAGGAGAGATGAAAGACAAAATTATCTTTACCTCAGGCTCCGGCAATTTGCTCATTAGGATTAATGCAAAGATCAACACATACCAGCGGTGGGAGGTAGCAGAGCAATGTCGCAATGTTGCCCTCTGTGCTGCAAGTTTATGTCTTTGGATTTAAGAACACCCTCCTACTAATAGATGTATTCCCATATGCCATATACTGAGTCCAGTCAACCCAGAAATTTTAGCAGACTGTCATTACGTTCTCCTTAATGGACCGTAGCTCTGCAGGTAAAGCAACTTTATTAAAAGAACTTGTAGACGGGCTGCCAAATTTATGCACTGCCAACTAACCATTTTCCTTAAGAGGGAGGACAAAGAGTAAAGGACAAGGAAGTCATTACAGAAGGACGGGCTGCTGAGCAATTAATCTGCATGTACCCACAACAAAAACCGTTAAAGCCCCGAGGTCCTCAGTCTTGGAATCAGTTAGGACGCTATACACTTTAGATGAAGGCAGGCAGCTCAGATGGAGGTGACCGTTTAATTTCAGTAAGATTGTAGGGTTATAATCTGCCCCCTTGTGTGTATGGACATCAGTTTTTAAGGTTGGCAGGATGTGTATCAAATGTATTTGCAGTCTATAACTGGTCACTCTTTAACTTCACTCACGTTGACTAGTCAAATGTCTAATTCAAGATTTAGCAAGATTTTAAAATTGCATTGAGTATTGAGAATGAAATTAAAGATACAGATGAATCTGCAGCTCAGTCTGGAATGAAGTCTTACCTTCTTGATTAGTCCTTCAGTTGTTCAGTCTACTTCAATTTCCACGTCAGGAAACACCAAGAACACATTCCAAACATGTCCAGTTTACAATATCATAGGAAAAAAGAATATACAAAATATATCCTGGAAAAATGTCAGTTTTACTCAACTGTCAAATAAAATATCAAAGTAGCCACCAGTTAAATCTAATCTCAAATTAAAATCCGACTAAACATCACAAATTCGAGGTAAATTCAATGTAGTTGTGACTAGTTGGGACTCTCCCACTTCACAGGGCTCTATGACAATACAGCAGTGGCCTCTGTGGCCACAATTAGCAACTACATAACAATAGTAAATGTAAAATTTTAGGAAGTGGTAAAAGCATACGGTGGCGTGGTGGTTAGCAGCGATGCCTCACAGCAAGAAGGTTCCAGTTTGTAATCCAGGCCAACTGGGCCTTTCTGTGTGGAGTTTGCATGTTCTCCCTGTATCTGCGTGGGTTCTCTCCAGGTACTCCAGCTTCCTCCCACCGTCCAAAGACATGCTAGTTAGGTTCATTGGTGATTCTAAATTGGCCGTAGGTGTGCATGAGTGTGAATGGTTGTCTGTCTCTCTGTGTTAGCCCCAGTGATAGACTGGAGACCTGTCCAGGGTGTACCCCGCCTCTCGCCCAATGACAGATGGGATAAGCTCCAGAGGACAAACGATTACAGAAAATGAATGAATGTTAAAAGCACACGTATCCTTCCATGTAATGGTAGCTAAACAGCAGCATCTACTTAAAAAATTAGCTACTATATGCAGCATTTTGCTATTAAGCCAAGTCCAAATATAAAGCAATTTGCTTGTTGCCCATTTGTTTTGTAGATGAGAGTTGGTCACAAGTGGATGGATTTCTTTGTATGTGGAATTCTGTGTTTGTGTTAAATGTCAATCAGCTGTGTCATTCACTGGTTGTTACCTCCCTGTTATCACATCTTCTCAAATTAGTACAGCTTGGTTTTTATTCCCATCGTCACCTTTCATTAACATTCATGGTCTCTTGTCGCCACATCACTGCTGCTGTCTTCCTTTTTGTGCACTCCTTTGATGTGAGTTAGACGGTTTAATAAAGAGTTATTTGCTTACTTATTTAATAGTCACTCTAACCTTACCGCCACAGAACTGAGACCCGTGTTTCTACGGTAACAACGAGCGACACCTGTTGACCCGTGCCACTAAATGGAAGGAAAAAGAGGAAAGCCGTAGTCTTAATTGAGGTTCATTAAAAATGATGCTGAGCATGCAGTGATAAGGCAGAAGGGCTGCAGGATTCCTCCGGAAATATTCAGCGGTATATTACACATCATTAACTTGTCCAAGGAGATATCCTGAGCCTGACTGATGAGTTGGCAGAAGCACTGAACCCTTCCAGATAAAGAAGCCACAACATCACAGGTCTGCACCGCTTTCAGAGTTTGTGCTGATGTTGAATTTTACGCTAATGGCAATGTTCTCTGGTGATGTTCATGGAGCTGAGTGCTATGATGTGCTTCTCTGTTGGCTGTTTAAAGGAAAAAAAATAATAAAAAATCTACACAATTTGCCCAGAATTCGTGGAAGAGCCGTCCGACTTCGAAAGAACTTGATGCTTTTGTTTTTATCTCAAATTCCCTGAAGTTGCACATCACATCAGCACGTCGGGGCGCTGTTTATAGCTACCTTTGTAAGAGGAAGACTGTCTTATTTTGTCTGCATAAAAGCGCTTGATGGAATCCATAATTCATTCCATGTATATGAACAAATGAAGTGTCGCCGTCTGACTAATAAGAACTGCAATTTAACATAATGTGAACCAGAGGTCCTCGTGCCCACGTGCACATACGCATTTGGTGCATATGCAAATATTCAGCGTCTGCTTTTCCAGCCTGTCACTCACTCTGCCCTGTTTAAGGAAACACACTCTCGGGTGTAATGAAAAGAAGAAGCCGCCTGTGCCTCGGAGCCGAGATCGGAGATTATTCAAGTCTCCTCTGTCAGATTTACAGGGCGCGAGAACACGGGGCTAGATTGAATCTGCGGCCGCTGTCATGCAGGATGTCTCTTACTCCCGCATTTGTATTCAAACAGGTGCCTGGATGATCTCTTAATCGAATATGCCTCGCCTGCTCTCGGGATGTGTGTAGCCGCAGAGGTGGAGGTTGCTCTGTGCCAGGAGTGATCGTTTTTCCTGCCAAAAGATTATGCTTAGGCATTAGTTGGGGAGGAAATGTGTTTGTTTTCTCTGACTATATTACCACACCACTTACCTCTTCTGTCTTAATTGTTTCGTAATTGCACACGGAGCATGGTTCCTGCTGCAGATGAAGGAAGACGGTTTCTTTGCCTCTTCAAATGCATTGTTACCTATCAAAGTCACTTAGCTTGCAATTTGCTAAATAGAAGCAGCACAGGGGCTGCGCGGCTATTTAGTTTTCTCCCTTTCTTTTTAACCAGGCTCATCAAAGCTGACTTATTAAGATTTATGTGTGTGTACTCTCATTGTCTGTGCCCAGTCTGGCTTTAATGGCTCGTCTACACCTTCAGAGACAAAGAGCTCAAGGGTGTGCTGAGGCGAGGGGTCTGTATCTAACCAAAATAGACACGCAGTAACACAGCGATGCGCTCGCAGGTAATTCAGCTCTGCTTCATTAATATGAATGAATGTGAAGTGAGTCAGAGAGCCCTGAGGTGCTTATGATTGTATTCTTGGATGATCCGGCGAGGACGGATGAAGCGGTTACTGAACTCGGCCACATCCCTCGTGTGGGAGGCTCAGTTAAAAATGAGGTCCCTTAAAGTCCACAATTGGCGCTTTTGGTATGGAGTTAGAATCATGCCAAAACCTCACACACACACAAAACATGTTTTACTCACGCCCAACGATTCACAAACAAACTCAGTGTGGTTTGCAAATACAAAACATCATTCACAAACTAATGTATTTTGTTTTGCAAATAAGAAACGTACCTATCAAATAAATAGATAATGCTTCAGAAACAAATGCAGTACGTTTTACACATACAAAGAAACATATTTCTTCAAGTACAAAAAAATATCCTTCGAGTACAACAAAAAATCCTTCAAGTACAAAAAAATATCCTTCAAGTACAACAAAAAATCCTTCAAGTACAAAAAAAACCCCAATTCTACAAATACGAAAACTGTCACGTGACTTTTGGCACAATCTTACCACTGTCACGTGACTTTTGGCACAATCTTACCACTGTCACGTGACTTTTGGCACTAATTTTCCGCCTTGCTGATCCACACACAAATGCCTTCAGATCCACACACACAAATGCCAGTAAAATGTCCTGTAATTCACACTCCATAACAGCAGGTGGCGCGGTTGAGTCAATTTAAGGCCGCCAGGACGAACTTTCCCTCCCCCCAAATCTTTATTAAGGCCACCAACAGGAGCTAGCCTACCATGTGTGGATTGGACTTGCCGCCATCGAATTTAACGCAATGAGCAGCCAACAGGTGAGTTTGCGGTCGTTGCTGGTGAAAAATCAAATGTTAAATAAACTCCAGAAATGTCTTTCGTGGGTAGGATGATATATGTAGCTTATGGTACCGCAGGAGCTAACCTAGCTTACACCGATAAGGCTAACTTAACTTTTCATTCTGTTTCTGACTTCAGTGACTTAACACCACTCCTCAGATGGTGCTCAAACAAATGTGTGTGGCCCAAGGTCGTCTTTACTTCAAAATTCCGTCTTAAGACCAAGACGTATCAAGTGTAACGCTATATGTGGCCATAGTTTAATTTAGTTAAGTCAGAAACAGAATGAAAAGTTAAGTTAGCCTTATCGGTGTAAGCTAGGTTAGCTCCTGCGGTACCATAAGCTACATATATCATCCTACCCACGAAAGACATTTCTGGAGTTTATTTAACATTTGATTTTTCACCAGCAACGACCGCAAACTCACCTGTTGGCTGCTCATTGCGTTAAATTCGATGGCGGCAAGTCCAATCCACACATGGTAGGCTAGCTCCTGTTGGTGGCCTTAATAAAGATTTGGGGGGAGGGAAAGTTCGTCCTGGCGGCCTTAAATTGACTCAACCGCGCCACCTGCTGTTATGGAGTGTGAATTACAGGACATTTTACTGGCATTTGTGTGTGTGGATCTGAAGGCATTTGTGTGTGGATCAGCAAGGCGGAAAATTAGTGCCAAAAGTCACGTGACAGTGGTAAGATTGTGCCAAAAGTCACGTGACAGTGGTAAGATTGTGCCAAAAGTCACGTGACAGTTTTCGTATTTGTAGAATTGGGGTTTTTTTTGTACTTGAAGGATTTTTTGTTGTACTTGAAGGATATTTTTTTGTACTTGAAGGATTTTTTGTTGTACTCGAAGGATATTTTTTTGTACTTGAAGAAATATGTTTCTTTGTATGTGTAAAACGTACTGCATTTGTTTCTGAAGCATTATCTATTTATTTGATAGGTACGTTTCTTATTTGCAAAACAAAATACATTAGTTTGTGAATGATGTTTTGTATTTGCAAACCACACTGAGTTTGTTTGTGAATCGTTGGGCGTGAGTAAAACATGTTTTGTGTGTGTGTGAGGTTTTGGCATGATTCTAACTCCATACTTTTGTCTTCTTCGCACAAATGAGGAAAGACTAATGAACAAGACGGTGCGGGAATAAGATAAGACTGACGAAACTATGAGAGTGATTCAGGGTGAACGTTAGCTCTGTTACGAAGAGAAAGAAGGAGGAGAAGACATGGCTGAAATCCAAGATCACAGCAACAGTAAAAATAGTTTTCCATCAGCATGTATTGTGATATTGCAAATAAAATATCTATAAAGCTCGTGAAGTATTTATTATTCTATTGGGGCGTCCTCGCCTGTTATTCTTGTCTTGGATTTAAATAATTTTGCACCACTTTGTAACCCTGGGTTTATGGATTTAAAAAAAAAAAAAAAACGATGTGAAGTTTCACTTACTCGACAGTCCTTGTTATCCTTAAAGCTGCTCTAATCAATAGTTTTATATTAATAATTGATCCAGTGTGAACGCGGTTTCTTGTAGTGATGAGCCTGCATGGTTTAAACATCTTCTGTAGTTTTGATTGTTTTGCTTTTCCAGCCTGCAAACTTTCTCTCACCGACGATTTATTCACATTCTTCAAGGCTAATGTTTTAAATAAAATAAAATAAATAAAAAAAAGTTGTTCTAAACAACCTGGTCAACACCTAATGACAGTTTGGTGAGGGTAGCAACTAGCTGATCAACACAGTGGACCATTTATTAGCAAAAAACGCTGATACAGTATATCCCTTGGAAGTTGGTGGAGACCAAAAACAAAGCTAAAAGGAGAGTGAATATTGGACTTAAAGGGGAAATACTGTTTTTTACAACCTGGACCTTATTTCTGGCATAAAATACACTCGTTTACTCACCCATATAACTTTGGTGTCATTTGGAGTTGTTTGCAAAAAACTAGCAGTAGCAAATTACAGGTAAACAAGCGGCGCTCAGAGATGACATCATGCGGGTCGGAGGTTAGCAAGTCAATCTAGAGACCCCGGATGATGATAACAGGTAACTTCCAGACTCAATGGGGAATAGCACTAGGGTATCATAACAAAATATTGGTGAAATGGACACGTTTCGCTGCAGATAATGCGTTATTTAGAGGCTGCGTTTCGGTGCCCCAGTCACTCCCACTATATGGATATACGCGGATCTAAATATCTGACGAACGACTCCAAATAACACCAAAAAAAACAGTAGTTTCCCTTTAAATTCGTCAGATGGACGCAAATCTGAAGCGCTTAATTTGCACTATAGGCAACTGATTGCAACAACAAGTTCATAATGTGACAATATAACTGTTTTTGTTGCTCTGAGGTTATTTATTTAAAGACTGTCTCAACTTTACACACTGGATTCATGTTCTGCTGTTTTTATTGCATATTCGATAGAGTAGCTTTGGTTCGTGTAGTCCCTCAAAGCTGCCGTTGCAACATTTGCCGGAGAACAGCGCAGTCAACGTTGTGTTATCGTCAAACAGGAACATTGTCGTCTCTGGAGTCGCCAGTGTTCGTACAGTATCTGGCTCAGACTTTTCTTGTGCTCTTGAGTTTTCCTCTGTGATATTGTGCTGCAGCCAACCTGCTCATAACGGCTTCAGCATGGAGTAACTTTTTATATTCCCCCTCAATACGATGCTGCACACAGTTTATAGTATCAATCAAGCCCTAAGTGGCTATTGCTTAGCAACACAGGCTCTATCTCTTCTATCTCCAGCCTCAACTTTTTATGGCTACGCGCACAAACACGTCTGTCTGCGAGCGCACACACTTATTCATGCCACTTTTGTATATGATTAGTATAATGACTGTAATTAATCAGAGGCTCAGTGTGTGTCTGTCGTGGGGGGGTGGAGGATTTGGGGGTGTTGTGAGGTGGCAGTGTTCATTTGAGAGTGCTTTTTAATGCTCCACTCTCTTTTTAATGACCCTAGCAGGGGACCAGCTAGAGTGTGCCTTACAATTTGAACCATTCCTCACATCTTCCTGTATCCTAATGATAATGATACAGCTGCCCCTGTGCACCTGAGAGCTACCAATACATCCCCGAGTCCATTAATCCATTAGAGAGCATGAGGACAAAAAAAATAGGGAATTTAAAGAAAGAGAATGGATGAGAATATCTGGGTTCTAGCACTATGGTTAATCTGCAGACAATGGGAAGGCGGATCCAGACCCGGTGCAGCTGCTGGTGTGTGTGCGAAAACTTTAGTCTGAGAAAACACAAACTTAAATATAGTCTGAGATATCTTGCACTCTTTAATTCATAAGCTCAGTGCATTAAGTCATTTTCCCCTGAAAAACAACTAAACGAAACTGCGACTGCAACGCCTCGGGCAAAACGACTTGGCTAAGGCTCCACGCATGACATTTGCTACGGTGTGATCCCCAGAGCTGATGTTTTAACTGTGCAACTCAAGGGTGACTCATCCGTCAGAAAGTAATCTCTCCTGCGTTCTTAACGTGAGTCTGCATGTGAGTGTGCGCGCGTGGAAACGGGGCTGTCTGATTTTTGTTTGTGTTTGTGTGTATATGACCTTGAGCGGCACTCAAGGCTGATTGAGCCGAGTTTGAGCAGAAGCAGCGACGACAAGCCTTCAGACTAAACGCAGAGATGGCAACCCGGTTTAACGCACCAGGGTTCTTGGCAGGTAGAAAGAGCTGTCAGTCATGACAGCAGTCATGAGTTGCGTGCAGATGAGTCCCGGCAGTCTGCTAATGCATTTGAAGGGGATTTCTTTGTTTTCACTGAGTCAACACTGTCCTAACATTGACTTGAAGTCATTGTCTTGGTTGTCTCAGGGCTGTCTGAGCTCTTACCAAGACCTCCTCATCAGTCTGAGTGCTGCAATGGACTGAAGCGAAATCATTACATGAATCAATGATTTGCACTTCAGTTCACCTGGTTAGTCCCATCACACAGAGCCTGACAGGTGCTTACACAGCTCTAACAAACACTTTCATTAAAAGTTCGGCTGTAGAGCCTGTTATTTAATTATTGCCATCCATTACTTCCTCTGTTCTCAATTTTACACAACTAGAAACTGAATACATCTGGGGTTTGATCTGAGTGGCACAAAACAAACCAGGTTTCAGTCGCATTTATTTAAAAAAATAATAAACCAGGTACTATACGAGAAATATTTGTTAGTTGCAGGCCCAGGTTTAGAGTAAATTGTTACAATTTGCTTTCTCTAATTAAAAATATATATTTGTCTTAAAATAGGCCAATGAAAATTTTACTAATACGTATAATAAACTAAAATTTTAACTGATCTTTCATTAATGAGCTAAGTTAAATCAGACTTTATAGAAGATCTGGGACAAGACAATTTCCTTCACATCAGAGTGATGTTATTGGGAATAAATAGAAATAAAGATATATATAAAGAATGGTAACATTAATAATATATAGAATTTAATCATTTATGTTATGCTATATAAGCATTCACCCTTATCTATATTATATATAATAGTTTTATACACAAACTTTTCTTAAGTTCCCATCATATTTCATAGAAATCTCTTCAGAATGAGCTTAGAGATGCCCAAAAATTCTTTCTGCTTTCTTGCAGTCTACTTTAATGATTGTTTTGACCCAAGTTTCACAAAGTCTTTAATGTGCAAAACCCCAAGCTGACCATCAAACTAAACTCTCTGAATCAAAGCACTCATAAGGAAGCACAAGAAAACAGCGTTAAAACAAGAAGCAATACGTTTCATTTGTCATTCACAAGTGGTACTTTAATGTTTTTCTACAAAGTATCATGCTGTCTGTCCTATCTTAATGAAATCTGTAATATTTATTCAAAACATTTCTACTTTAAGCCCCCTAACTAAATAACAGTGTGAATATTTTGTGTGTGTGTGTAGGTTTGTGTGCCTAGCAAGAATTTTATACTGGTCGTTGGCCAAAATCAAAGTTAACCCTGTTTAGCCAGTATGACAATGTAAAACTGAGTTATGCCATATTTTCATTAAATCATATAAAGTTAATTATATGATCACAAATATTTCACGGACAATCATTTAAAACTGCAGTGGTGTGTCTTTAAAGCATTTTGTCCCCATATTCAACATAGAGTTGCACTGATGTTGAGCCCTTTCAAATTCATATAGATTTTAAATGTTTTCTTAATGTTAAAAAATGACAGTACTATTGTTTGACATTATGACTTTGGCTTTTGTTTCCAGATATCAACATGGCAGGAGAACCAAAGCCATACAGGCCTAAGATGGGCTCCAAGAGGCCCCTTTCATCCCTATACAGGTCTGTGTGTCTTATTTATAATTATAGTTTGTTAAATACGTGCTCATGATCCTCTGTAGCAGATTCGGTGCTTATGTCAGAACAGGCGACTCCGCACCCGTGCTATTAGTGCCTCTTTTTGAAAAAGTTTGCCTGATGCATTTAGCCTAGCTTATCATTAAGGCTGGAAACTGAACCTGAGCAGTTAGCCTGGCCGTATAGCTGATGAGATGGAGCTAGCGGCATCAAGTATAAATTTGATTGTTGTGGTTTCGTTTGAAGTTATGACTATTTCTTAGCCGGGAACAGAAGCTACCTGAAGCATACACAGCTGTGCTAACTGTACCTCCACATTTACAGTCATTACGCTAATGCTAATGCTACTTTTATACTTAGGCTAGGTTTTCCCTCCCTGTCTCCAGTCTCAGTGCTAAGCTAACGGACTGTTTGGTGCTTAATATTCAGGGCAAAGCTCTGACAGTTGGAAAAATACATTCAGTTTCACTTCCTGGATGAGAATCTATCAAATTCAAAAATGCAGCCAGCAGGTTGCTAGCTTAACTTAACACAAATTGTTTTAAACTTCAGTTTTTGTACAGATTAAACAACGATAATGAAAAAAAAAATGCTTTTAGTTAGTTATGTATTTTTAAATGTGCAGAGTAATTTTATTTAATAAATGCAAACAGTTCTAATTTCCACTTGTCGTTTGCAGTTAACACAGAAAAATTATCTATGTCCACAGTGGCTACGAGTTTGACTATGATTACTACAGAGATGATTTCTACAGCAGGTATGTAAAAAACATTACCTAGTCTTATAGGTAAATAACCTTTTTAACTTTTCGTGTCTTTTTTCAGTAAGTGCATTTCCTTCCTGATATTTTGCCCTTCCGTTTACACCCTCCTTTCTCCTCATTTCTAAACTCCGATAAAAAAAGCTTTTTGAGCAGACTAGCCGCATTTCCGTCCGCAGCAAAGTAACTACATTATCACAGGGATAATGAATGTCATATCGGGGAGGTTTTTATTCCTCTCCGTTGGGCTTACTAATGATGCTTTTACCCGCATAGGCGAGTACTGAATGTCAGATAGTCCCCCGGCTGGTCATTTGCACTGGCAAGGCAGAGAATGTATCTTTATTCTGACATTTTCATTGGTTTGTTTACTTCCTTTACTTTGCAATATCCCCGAGAGTTGAGTTCCTTCAGATTTGAGTCATTATTGCTATTTTGGGCAATTTGATATGTTGAAGGCAACTGGGAACAAGATTTGATTGAATGGCTGTGGCGCTGTTCAATATGTGCCTTTATCGTGCAAACATCTTATGCAGTATGTCTGTTGGGTGCTCTGTAAGTGTTTCTTGTCGCTTGAATAACAACAGCTAACTGACTCATGAAAAAAAATAAATAACACTTCTCTTTTTAACTGTTTCTCTGCGCTGTGGGACATTGTGCATTGTGTGTTTTTGTTGCCACAACTTGATTTTTCATGTCTCTTTAGACTCTTTGAGTACCACGGCCGCGTTGTGCCCCCGACCAGAGCTGTGATCCCCATTAAACGTTCACGGCTAGTTGTCCCATCCACACGCAGAGCCAAATCCTCCTTTCCAGTCAGGGCCTGTTCTTCCTCTTCCTCGTCCTCATCTTCCTCCTCTCGGGCGCTCAATGCTGGAGGCTCCATCGCTGGCCCTAAACGTATGTTTTCTTTGTCCCATTTTGCTCCTGCAATTTTTTTCCTGCTCTGTTTTCAGATTCAGTTCAAACTGGAATGTTGTTTTTGTAATTACGGCCGTCATTTCAATAATTTATTATAAGACTGTATTCATCACAGTAAATGCTGTGACCTAGAAACAAGGACATGCCAAACCACATGTACCGAATATCAACACCAGTCAGGTTGAGGGCTACCAAAAATAATTATTTTAATTATTAGGTGATTTGTCTGTCACTTTCTTTAAAAGATTAATACAATTACTAACCCTTATTCTTTAATTTTCCTGACATCTTTAGGATATTTCTTTTGGTCAAACAATAGTCCACAGCCCAAAGATGTTAAACAACAGAAAGCAGCTTATTCTCACGTCTGAGATCATTTTTAATCGATTGATTTATTTTGCCAACTACACAAATGCTGATTTCCGTGACAGGCTAATTTGTAGTTAATTGTTTGGTAATGTAAAAAAAGAAAACCCACCGAAAAAAAACAGCTTTCATAATTTTGTTTTGGGCTGAAGCAGTTCAATTTGAAATGTGACACTGGTAGTAATCAAGATGCAACAAGTGTCACCCAATTTCTTGCCTCTTTCTAGCATTTCAGTGTCTTGTTCCCTGTTGTTTTGATTCCTTTGCCCCTGACCTTATATCATAGCAAACAGAAGATGGACAAAGTTAATGACTGGGAGGTGGTGAATTTAATCGCTAAAAAGCCAGACATTTTTCCTGGTGGAGACCAAAAACAGAGCTAAAAATCAATTGAATATTTGCATTTTGCTGAATAATAATACTGCTCAGTGTCTGAAAGTCAGTTTTAGGACATCGGGGATAATTTTGTCCTTGCTAGTAAGAACCAAAACGGGATTATGATTATACATATACTGTTATTTTATGTTGCTGAATTGCTGTGTACTGCCCAAACTCTCAAAGACTCCAATCAGTATTCTCCCCACAATCCAGCATAGTGACATTTCTTAAACTATGGCTACCATCCCTCCTCCTTGCCTTTTTCATCAACCGTGCCTCGGCCACTTTTCTGTCAAAGTGCTTGGCTGTTGAGAAATGTCTGAGCAGTGCGACTGTGTCTCTTGTTAAAAGTCACATTAGTTCTGTCTTTTTTTATTTTTACCTTTATTGATGTTTGTCTGCAGTCAAGACAGACCAACTCCTAACAATAAAGAAGGAGCTGTCGCAGATCAAGACCAAGATCGACTCATTGCTGGGAAGGCTGGATAAGATTGAGAGGCAACATCGCTCTGACGGTGGTAAGACATAGGGGAGGGGAGGACCTGTCTGGGAGAGGAGCATCCATATATGCACAGGGAAAGACAGAGTGCTCGTCTGGTGTTGGAATAAAATACGCAGACAGTGTTTGAGGCGAGAGGGCAGAGCGATAGAGAAAATATGTTGAGCAGCTTGTCTGAAAGACGGATTGTTCTATTATTTAAAGAAGATATAAATTCTACCAGCCTTATTATGTTATGATGTTAACTGCCAGACCTTGCCGCTGTCTTTTGCCAGAGATGCAGAGGACACAGGAGGAGGTGCGCGAGTGTCTCCATGGTGACGCAGCAGACCACTCTGGCGGAGAGGAAGCGGAGGGGACGGCCGAGGTGGAGGCGGGTGAGATGACGGACGGCGGTGAAGACGACTTTGAAGATGAAGGCACCAGCGACATGGTGAGCAGGCCAAGCACCCATTTACGGTCTCAACAAGTGGAGAGTGGGTTCTCCTGCCTCTGATGTGAAGGCGAAATGTTGTGCTCAGCTGTGTGTTTGAGAGTCCGAATCTAAGAAATATACACGGCCCCTTAATGCACTTGTCGCGTCTCCTCTTGTGCTCAGTCACTCAGGTGTTTTTTTTTCATCAGCTGTACATTTCAATGTGCTCATGTTGCAAGATTAAAGCCACAATCTCGTGCGCTAATGGAATAGTTCAACATTTCTGGAAAATATGTTTATTAACATTATGGCAGATAGTGGATCGACAACAGGAAGGAACAGATAGCCTGTCGGAAAAGGATTTAATGTGTGAACTGATGACCTTCAGAGGTGTGGATAGACATATTGTGGAAGCTTCAGAGAAATTGTCATTTCGTTTAAAGAACCAGTTTTGCCCTAATTTCAATAGAAGGTCAAGCAAGGTCTCTTTTATTACATGGGCCTACTATTATTTATGCAATATATACCATACAGTGTGTAGTGTATACTGTATTTTGAAATAATATAGAACATATATACAGTCCACATATTGATGCCAATACAGTGCCTTTTTACATATTTAGGTTATAGAGAAAACTGATTTCCATTTTGATTTGAAGAGGTAAGTTTAGGGTAAATTTAGTATTATATATTTGGGTTTTTGTGGGGGAGATGATTCACATTATTATACAGTTAATCCTAGGACATCAACGTGTTAAGAAACTGATCAGAAATTGCAGACCTGTCAAGTAAAATGTAGTTGTTTTTGGAATTACACTAACCAATTAAATAAATTGTTTTGGAAAAATGTGGCTTTGAGGCGGTGGATTTAGCAAGTGGAAATGGAAATCGCCTTTGCTTACAATTTAGTTCTCTGTCCTGATGATTTCCGAAATTACCGAAATCTGAAGAAAGAGCTTGTCAGTTTTATAGACACGTTAGAAAAGTAAATAATCATATTTTTATTCTAACAGAAAAACCAGCAACTAGCTCTCAAGCTGTCTGCACATCTGTGATTGCAGACTGAAATATTGATGCTTTATGCTAAATACCCGGAGACCAAGTTACCCAACCAACTCTCACCAACAAATACGGAGCTCTTGTTTTTCTTAATGTTTTTTCTGTCTGTGTGTGTACCTGCTCACCTGATTTTGTCTTTTTGTGTCAATATGTTCTTTATACATCATTTTAAAAGCTTTAAACGCTCCAAATAAGAAATACTTTTCAGTTGCACAGTAAAGGCACATTTAGACTAATTTAGACTAGAGGAAATCTGTATTGCTGCCTAGTTACAAGAATGGATGCTAGTTTGATGTCTACATTAATATTAAAATCTTTTTTTTGCAGATAGAGAACCACATATCAGACATTGACAACTGAGTAAGGTCAGTATTTAATCTCTGCTTTAACGATGCACAAAATAGCCAATTTATTTTGGTAAAAGCGTTTGGAAAGCACATGGAGTGTAGCATTTTTGATGCCCAGCAGCGTGTAGTCAGCGGCAAAATTGATTCAAAAGATTACAGGCTTATTTTTTTTCTGCTTTCAAGGAGAGTGAGAAACACGGCTCATCACCTTCCAGTTTAATCCTCCACACTGTTCTTCTAAATGGCCTGTCATTCTCTCTGTCTGGGAGCGAAGCGAAAGGCAGCTCCTCTGCTGTTATCTGTGATGACTGCCTGAACAGCCGCAGATGTAGGACTCCGTCTCATCCGCGCTTTCCATCAAACAACATTTAAATCTCGCAAACAGCAATGTGATTTAATTTGCCTCTCGGCTGACATTTCCTCCCGGTTGTCCTCAAGTGCCCACGAACGTGAATCTTACTGAACATGATCGGTCATTAAGATAATTGTAGAATTGCAGGCAATATCAGGATCATTTATTGTATTTAATGCTAGTAATCTGTGATTTCACCTTTTAATAAGACAATCTTGCTGATGAATCACTGAAAATGTGGCCGCTCTTTCGACATAGGTTTCGCGTGAAAGAAAGTGTGATAAAAACATAATGATTTTTCACTGCAGTCTTTTTGTTTTTAATTTTTAATTTTTTTAAATTTCAGGGGTAAAAAGAAGGCTACAGTTCAAGACGTTGGGAGAACAAATACCAGCAAAACCTTCTTGATCGGGGAAGTGTCTTTAACATTAAAGGAAAGTAATGAGGGAAGTGACTGACACCAGATGAAGACTTTTTCCAAACTTGTTTTATGCTTGTTTGTTGCTCATTTGCCTCATTATAACATGACACTCCTGACGTGACACTTCATGTAAATGCTGGGTGTAACTACTCTCCAGTCTACTTTGAGATCCGCCGCAAGGAGCAATCAATAATTCCCCCTCGAACTGATTGCCTTTCTGAAAAAACATGGACAATACAGTATATTGTGTGCTTAATATATTATGGTCTGTATTGTGCATAAACATACAGTTACGTGATCAATCTGATTAAAATTGTTTACTTTATATCTTTGTTGTACCACAAATGTATGTTTCTGTTGCTGTGCATTGAAAACTGTGAAGAGCCACAGCGCTGGCTGAGAGCTGAACATGAATGTAAGATAACACACATTTTCTTTGACACATGCTTTATTTATTGGTACATTTTGGTGAAATGTACACTGTAATTTATTCACATTATGTCTCCACACTGTATTGTATCACGTTTGTTATTTGTTCTACATGATAAGATGCATTTCTGTACATTCTGTTTATGGTAGTCAAAAAATGACTAAATTATGCTGTCGGCATGATAAAAATGTGGCTATTATGGATCATTTGTATTCATTGCATCCGTTGTACAGCCATGGATGATAAGAATTTTTGACATAAACCTACTCCCAACCCCCACCGAAGATTGTCTTGAGTTTTGTTTCATTTTCACAAACAAGTGAGGGGGAAAAAAAACAAAAAACATGCACATAGTGGTTGTCTGCTCAGTATAATAACTCAGCAACTGCTGGATGGATTCTGATGAAACAGACCCTTGTGATCAAATTTGAATAACTGTGTGACACCGTTTTGAAATGCCTGAAAACTAAATGTATTTCAGTTAAATGTGGTACAGACAGCTGAACAAATGTGACTTGCGTACTGTACTGTACAAACTGTGTGTAATTAGCTCTGCATCATACACAGAGTGTTGTCTTTTTATGGAAATACACTTTATACAATAATTCTACACAACTATATTTCAGCAGGACACAGTGTGATGATTAAAAGCAAGAAAATATTACTCAATGATATGATTGGGGGGAAATGCTTAAGGAGTATTTGCTTACACTTTTTTTTTATATTTTGTAATAAACAAGCTGAAGGCCTTTGTTAATAGTGATGGTCTGAATATACTGCTTCCTCCATCACTGCAGGCATTCAGATCAATCAGGATAAACTGCAATACCTAATTTTAAATTGTACAGCTCTTTGGTTTATGACCACATACTTGCAACACTGAAACGTTTTCACCAGCGACTACTGTAGGCTGCTTTTGTTCTAGCGAAGGTTAGCATGCTAACAAGATGAACTCACAAGGAAAAACATACCTTCTAAAAGGCTGTAATGTTTCTTAATCATCAAGGTTATTGTGTATCTAGAAACAAATGTAAAATGTTTAAGTCCATTTGCTTTGTGTTTACCTTTGTGTTTAGATATACCTAACATCAGAATGCTAACATTGCCCTTGTTAGCATTTAGCTCAAAGCATCACAGAACTGCTAGCATGACTCTAGGTTTCTGTCATCAACCTCGTATAAACTGACTTAGCCTGAAGTTAAACTTCTGTGTAACCTTTCTTTCCACCCTTAAACCATTTTCAAAGCAAATGAGTAACAAGGTGAAAGTAAAGGCACTGAATGATGCTAAATGTGCTCAATTTCCACTCAGATTTAATTATAGCATTCCTGTACATTAGTCTCGTTCCCTAATTGGCTATGAGAGTATTCATCTATTTTTTTAATACATTGCCCTTGAAAACTACAGGCTATGAGAGATGTACTGGTGACACAACAACAGATGGCATTGCTAATTCAGTCACTTCATTAGCACCAGATCATCATTTTCACAGGTTAAGGAGGGCCGGTGGCTGGGTTGCAGGTATAATTGGTTCTATCATCTCTGGCTAGCAGCCAGTGAGTACAATGATCACTCATACAGCTGCTCTGATATGGACAATGTTCAGTGTGTGATGAACTGAATCAATCAGCAGCCTGTGGAGCTGCTGGAGGAATTATGAGTATAATAGGGGTCAGGATCTTTATAATACATCTGTGATTAGCTGTAGTTGAGCGAGGATGCACCACTCACAGACCTATACTGTAAGTCAAGGGAAGTGCTAATATAGATAAGTTAATGCGTTGCATCTTAGAGAAGGCAAGCATAAAATGAGAAATGTATACATAATTTAATTCTATATGAATTATTCAAGCGGCACAGTGGAGTGGTGGTTAGCACTGATGCCTCACAGCAAGACGGTTCCGGGTTTGAATCCAGGCCGACTGGGGCCTTTCTGTATGGAGTTTTTTCTCCCTGGTTCTGCGTGGGTTCTCGCCGGGTTCTCCGGCTTCCTCCCACCGTCCAAAGGCATGCTGATTAGGTTAATTGGTGATTCTAAATTGGCCGTAGGTGTGCATGTGAGTGTGACTGGTTGTCTGTCTCTCTGTGTTAGCCCTGTGATAGACTGGTGAACTGTCCAGGGTGTACTTCGCCTCTCGCCCGATGACAGCTGGGATAAGCTCTAGCCCCCCCACGACCCTTCACAGGACAAGCGGTTACAGAAGATTAATGAATGAATGAATGAATGAATTATTCAAATTCATCAGTTTAATATTGTATTTACTCTGCATGGTCAGTGTCTCATGGACGAAAAGTCAGTTTAGATTGAGAGATGCCTTTACCAATGGTGGCTGATGACTGGTTTTGTTTTCTACAATTAAAGTATTAACTTTGAAACTCAGGCCATCCTTGGCATATTCAGCTCTTTTTTTTGTTTGTTTTTATTTGAGCATTTTCTGAGGAAAATCATGTAATGTGACTGACCGAACCAGAATACATACCAAATGGACTTCAAGGGGGGATTATTTATTATGTACATGGTTACATATGCTTGTTGTATGGTCTTAAAATGCAACTGTGTCGATTCAACTGGAAGTAAAGTAGTCAAAACTACAACATAGCTACATCTTGACAGTACAATGCTATTTATAAATTGCTGCATCAGTAGTTTATGACCAAATTACAGTTTGCTGATAATAATTCTGTATATTTATTTACATTTAATAAGAACAGAACTGACTGTTTAGTTAATAATTATCACTTATTATATATTCGTCTATCTTTTATATGTTCACTAGTACAGTATATCACTTTTACATATTGTTTTTTTGGATCTTAAACACTGTGGATCGATTCTGCAGTGGGCGGAGCTAACACACTTTCCCGGATGTTACCGTTAATAGCGTCATGTAAACAGGAAGTGAAATGCTCGAAGCGGCGAGTTCAATTCTTTTCAACTTAACGACGACAAATATTGGAACAAACCGAACGCATGTCGTTTTGGCAGTCAGAAAATAAAGTCTTCACGACTTGTTTCCTACTAAAGTACGATAAAGTGTTCTTTGTAGGCAGCTTGTGCTAAGTTTGCCTCCTTTGAGCTACATCGATGTTAACTAAACTGTTTGCTCGGCTGCTAGGTAACTTAGCTAAAGATTTTTTCTTGGGCTTTGTGCACATTAAGCTTAATTTGACAACTGTAGTTTGTTATTAAGTTTTGTTTCGTTCGCAGACTTCATGTTTGATGGTTGCAAAAACGGTAGAAACAGCTGGTTACCGTCGCTATGGGAGACAAGGAGCTGAGTCTTATTGACAAAAAAATAACAAGGTAACGATATCTAACCCTTTAGCTCAGCTGTATAAAACGTTTAATTCATTATTTTTGGTGCAGCAACACAATCGTAACATAATACATTTACCAAGGTGACTCAATTGAACGAAACGTATAAGTTTAAAGTAGCATAACATTGAACCACTCAAGCCACGTAGACACACTGTACTGTATATGTGGACTAAAATATTTAACTTATTATAGCGTAATTCAGAGACCAGAAACAAATCAAATCAGAGTGTGCATTTATTAACTATCAACAGCTACCAGTGATCCTCTCAATCAATGAATCCTTTAGTACATTTTTCCAATAATACTTGATTTACTGCTACCTATAAGGCAGACTTGTAAATGGGTATGTTAACATTGTGTTGCTCAAATACTCTCACTTCTTTAGGGTCTTTAAAAACACTATAAATCCAAAAAAGATAGAGAATTGTTTTATAAATTAAAGATGTTGTTCACATTAAAGCCGGAAGCTGCAGTGATGTATCACAAGGAGATTCATGTTTAAAGAGTTGCAATCCTAAAAGGTTGTAAACACAAGGCTTTCATTTTTCAGTTAATCAGCAGCAATATTGTAAATATCGTCTTGCTTCTTGTTATATGTTAAGAAATGCTCCTTTTAGCATGATTATTGAACCAAATAATTAAAAATCACTAATACACAAAGTTATCAATAATAGACTAATCATTAATTGGTACAAATTGTCCTATAATCAAATGCTTGTGTGCACTAAGTTTTACCTTCTGCTGTGAATCTGACCTTGTTGCCTCCTGTCTAGTTTGTTAGATATTCCCCAGAGTCCCACTGTAACGTCGCTTAATCTGCACTGCAATCACATCCCAAGGATCGAGGGACTGACCTCAGCTTGGCACCTGCGGCACTTAGACCTTTCCTCCAATTGCATTTCTAAGATTGAGGGTCTAAGTTCTCTCACTTCCCTGAGGACTCTAAATTTATCCTGCAACTTAATCACCAAGGTTGAAGGTGAGTCTTTAGTCACGATTTTATTGAGATAATAAATGCGGCGGCTCTGTGCAAGTTCTCCAGGTAATAATTCTTCATTAAAGGATCTTGTGTTTACTCTGATGTTGCTGTCACTGCTCCACGAGCTGGTAAATCACTCAGTTGTTAATGTCCACTCCCTTTACCACAGGACTGGATGGCCTTGTGAACCTAACAAGATTAAACTTGTCCTACAATCGGATAAATAATCTCACTGGTGAGTTGACTACCGTCTGAAAAGAATTTTCTTTTTCTGCACCCAAATGAGAAAACTGACATCTGAAGATAATTCAGTGCTTTTTTTCCCCTCATCTCCTCATTAGGCTTGTTGTATCTCCATGGCACGGAGTACAAGCTAAAGCACCTCAGTCTCCATGGCAACAACCTGGACAGCATCGATCATCTCTTGCAGTGCCTGCTGGGATTACGAGGTTTAAGAGAAGTCACTTTGACCAAGGATGGCAGAGACAACCCTGTCTGTAGGTCACCAGGTAGGACAAGAAACATTACCACAGGTGTATATACTGTACATTATTATATATGGATAATTATACACTTACTTGCCAGTTCACTGGGTGCACTTGTGATAATCAGTGCATTCTAATATAATAGTCAAGCACTAAATCTTAGCTCTCATGAAGGTTATGGTATCCAGCATTTGTTTTAAATAACTGAGGTGATAACTGAGGTGTTGATTCAACTGTGTTTTCATTTTGGACGCTGTGGGTTAGTAGTACTATTGAATTGTATTGTGTTGTGCCGACACATGTTTCTATTATTTTAACAACCCCATTTTAGTCAGTGAGCTAGGCTAAATAACAGAAAACCTTTTGTATTTAATTGAATGCAGTTTAACAGCACCACAAACTTCATCTTAAAAATGATCACACAGTTGAATTACCACCTTTCTCACACTGTTTCTACACAAACGTAACATTCAAACAGTCATGAAGGGGGATTTAGTGCAGAACTATTATATAAGAATGCATTTGTTTTCTGTAGGGGGGTATAGTTATCACGTACGAAGGATTGACACAGAGAAGCTGTTTTATACTTGCAGAATAAATGTTCTGTTGACTGACTTATTGATTAATCAACTAAGTTTGCATGTCAATGAGAGGGAACATGACTCTACTGAAGTACTTGTCATTATTTTATTTTCAGCATTGGTCAACAACGAGCATCACTGTCTTGTACATTGTCCAGTTACAGAAAATGTTCAAGATGATAATGATGAGTGATAAAATGGACAAAGTTTATATACATATAAGGGATTTTATTCATAGTGTGTAAATTACCGTCGATGGTACTGGATATACACAATTATCTTCATTTTGTTTTTTCATAAATCCCTAATGATGAAGATGTTTTTCAGATTTCTCTGTGAGTTCCATAATAAAAGCTTAGGAAAAATATGTAGAGGCCACTATAGTCCATTATTCTCTCTTTATATCTTTGGTTAGTCATTTTTTGTTACTTGGATTGACAAGTTATATTAACGAAAAAACCTTTTCAGTAATGCTGTGCAGCCATTATTCATATCTTTCTGGCCATGTCTCATTCACAGCAGCAGCTGTTGAAAGCGTCTCTTTTCATCTCTTTAATCCAAGAAAGCGTACTTAACGCACTGTTACAACCTTTTCTGTCAGTACACGTAGATGCACTTACATAAGCCGTGCTTGGTTCCCATTAAGTAAGGTGCATCAGTAGTGCATACGAGGATACCATGCAAAGGTTATTCTTTTAGATATAATTATTTGATCATATGCAGCAAAACCGTTACATCATCTGATGTTTTATGAAGGCCATTGATGTGAACCTGAATAATGGTCAGGGTTTTGTAATGCGTCTGTGCTGATGGTTTATTGCAGGTTTTAGGGAGATTGTTATGCAGTCGCTGCCACAGATCTCTGTTCTGGACGGCTTAGACCGGCTGGGAGATCCATCACCTCCAGGTCTAGGCAGTCCATGTGATATCCCCGGTCTCGAGGACTATGTGGACCTCCTGCTCTCCTCAGATACAAGTCACAATGAAGCGGTAATTTTTGATGCCATGATACCATGAATTATAATTCAATTATATTAACTCAGATTTACATTTTTTTTTTTTATTAAATCAACATTTATTTAACCAGAGAGTCTCTTGAAATAGATTCATTTTCAGCATTCAAATATAGTACAAATAGGACACGAGACCAATGACGGAAAAAGGCCTAACTTTTAAAATAATTGTTTGTCTTTAAAAATATTCCCAAATCATAATGCAGAAGAATCTGAGTATCACAGAATAGTAGGAATTTTTATTATGTTATATTATTATATTACATGTTTCCCTCTGTTTTTCTGTTAAGCAAGACCAACTGCAGTTTGACAGCGTTTCCGAGATGTCTCTTTTCCTGAGTGCGAGAAATGCACTGAAATGTCATATGCCTAATATATTGCTGAAATTTTAATTTAAGTTTCCATTACAGGTTAAAAGTGATGTCCCTCTTACAACACCCCGCATTGACCAGCTGCTGACCCAGTTTCGCCAGCGCATTTCCTCTGGAGCAGTCACGGATCCAGTCACACATCCAGCTCCTCAGTGCTTCCGTCCGATTCGTTCTGCCGTGGCTGATCCGGCAGACCCCGCTAATGAACAGCGCATCAGGAAACTGGAGCACCAGGTGTCTCAACTCATTCAGCAGGTGAACATTTAATACTGCTGTTAACTCATTTAATAAATATTTGTGTTGTTTTATAATCTCTTTATCTCTAAAGCTAAAAAGCAGCTGGGTAACTCACATTTAGACTGCATCCCAGCTTATATACAACATACAGTGCTGTGGAAAAATTTTAGACTGTTATCCATCAACACAATACAATCAGGGAGACGTCAGGCCGCTCACAAATCCAATGACAATGACTCAGAAAAGACATCCAGAGTTTCAAAGAACTGTCTTCAGCGAGAAGAACAACAAAGATTCCTTCACCAGATGGTACAGCTCACACAGAGCCCTGATGTCAACATCAGGGAGTCAGTCAGGGATTGCATGAGGAGAGAGAAGACACTGTGACAAATCCACAGGAGGAACTGTTTTCCGGGATGCTTGAAAAAAACCAAGCTACCTGCCCAGTACCTTAAAAAACTGTGTGCATGTGTACCAAAAGAGAATTTAGTGTCATCACTAGTTGTCTAAAACAGATAAATTGCATTATTTTTTTCTCTTAACTGTGCTTTGTATGAAATTATTTGATTACGTTTACTGACTAAACTTATATTTTCCCAGGGCCCCACAGCTGATAAATCCTCAAACCCTTCGGTGGCAGTGGCACGCAAAGCCAAGAGGGACACAGACCGCACGTCGGAAAGCGAGTGTGACAGCGGGAAGGAAAACAAGAGGCGCACAAGGATTCCCAAACATCGCAGCAGCTTAACGTCAGCGGCGAGCACCAAGGAGCGCAGGGGCAGGAGATCAGACAGGTGATCCGTCAGATTAAAGAAATTTCAGCTGCCATGTTAACTAACCTTGAATGCTGTCATGTTTACATGTGTACTCCCTGATTTCGCTGTAACAAAAATTACTACCTTGAGCAAGGCACTCTATTAATGGTGATTAAAATTTAAGAAAACTCTTTCAGCAGGGAGTAATGATAAACACAATTATACACGTGTCAGAATTTACTGACACAGAAGTGATTGTGATGTAATTATTGACAGCGTGCATCTATAATTATCAAACACAGCATACGGCAATGAGTGTCTCTGTGTGTTCAACATGCATCGACTTAATATCAGGTATCTTAATGACAGAGGAAATCGGGAGGCCGATCGGAGGTGATAAATTTTCCTCTCTGAGCAATGTTGTAAACGTTCCTCCTCCCTGTTAGAAATTACAACTGTCACCTCACTCCCATGATTAACGGCCGTGCCTCCGTGGACTACCCCCTCATCTGCCCCCTCATCTTACTTCATCAGCCGCTGATGACACGTGCTTAAGATTCAGTGATTTAACTTAAGTAATCTCACAACTGTCCTCATCAGAAATCAAGGTGATTTCATCTCCGAATTCAGCTCAAAGTCGTTCAAACTTTGCTCACCTACGGAAGTGAGCAAGTCTTCTGCTTTGACCTTTATTTAGCCAGACTTAAGCTGGAGGGCTGTTGAGAATCAATTTCACCGCTGGCTCAATACCTGCGATTTGTTTTATGCGCAGCGATCAGGAGAATCACAAGCAGTGGACTTCAAAGTCTGCTGCGGGGACCAGGAGGAAGGCTGGCGGCACAGGAGGTACGGAGGCAGCAAGGCCAACAAGGAAGGGACCTTTGAGAACAGCGACGGCCTCAGGCGATGTGAAAACCAAGTCCACTGAGGAGGAGGAAACCTACAGGGTACACCATGGATAGGTCACCTACATGCTGAATGGCAGATTCTATTTTTATTGTGTGAATGTAATAAGAAAAAGGTTATGTCCCCATGCAAGAAGGGAGCAAAGTGGTAGGTTTGCAGCAGTAAATAAAAAAAAAAATAAAAATGCATGCTTTTTCTGTAATAACAGCATATCTGTATCTTGCAATAAGAGGTGCTACATCCAAACACGCAAAAATTTACATCTCATTATCTTGTCGTATTTATTTTTAGTAATAAAGTATGCCACTTGGGTTCATATATTAAAAATGATAGTAAACTAAACTCCCCTATTAAATTCTGGTGCTCCATTCATCTTCGTATTAATATTACCATTTTCCCTTCTGCCTCAGGAAATTTGGGTGTTATACAACTAGAAGTAATGTCATCTCTTGAGATTTTCTCTCTGTGAATATAAAAAACTGATTTCAGTTATGAAGAGTCTGATGTGTTAAACTGGTAAAAAGTTTCCCTCTTTTGTTCCCTTCATTTTTCACCAAGCACTTTTGAACTCTTCAGTATTGTTCCATTGTTCAGTAACAAATATCATCATCATAATGTGTTGGAATAGAAATTTAAAGAACTTAAGTTGTATATTAAAATCCGTGTTTCAGTTTGAAGCCAAACTAATGCCACATTTTTTCTCCTTTTTTGGATTTTCCCCAACGTATGTTCATGCCTGTATTTGTACATGTGCTGCTCAGACAATTGTGGAGGAGCGCGACCAGGAAAGAGAGAGACGCTGGAAGGCAGAACAAGCCGTGAGGAAGTTAACCGAGGATCTGAAGTGCATGCAGACCAAGGTCGGCGAGGAAAAAGACCTCCAGAGCATGGCTCTGCATACCACAGACAGGTGAGAAGGAGGCTCAGATGGACACGTGCTGTATGCACTGTTCTTCATCTTTTGTGTTGGCTCTCTTGTTTGGCTCTCTTGTGTCTAGGGCCTGCCGCCTGTCTCAGTCTTGAACAAGGAGCACCCATCCCACCATTAAAATTCTTCTCTGTCATTGTGCCTTTCAGCAGCCATTGAGCCTTTTATTAAATCAAGCACACATTTTGGCTCCATTGCCCCAAACCCTATAAGCATACCTGCAGCTGAATGTGATAATAAACCTATTTAGTTTAAAGATAATTAGCCTATCCGTTCACCCTGATTATATACCTCATATTTAAATTCCAGAGGCTATAATTACCTGTTCTTAAATATTCCTATATCTGTTGTTGCGCACATGGGGCCATATTGCTTCTTCTGCGGTGTGCAGATATATCCAAGAACCAGGTGTGACTATCCTGTGCTTTGTTTTCATCATGTCCTGCTTAGATAAATCTGCGTTACGGTTGTAATTAGAAGCCTGGTGACACGCATATGTCAGCGGTATAACACAAATCAATCTTAGCTGTCATTTTCTAATGGCACTGAACGCAGCTGCTTCTGTTGACTTCTGCTCTCATCGGGAGACAGATTACAGAGAAGTGACTCATCGAGGTAGATTGAAAAAGGGCACTTCTGTGCATGAGGTGGTTCCACATTGTTGGTCTTTCTTAGTCGTGCACTGTGTAGCTTCTTTCTCTCCACCTGACTGCTAATTCCATTCCCATTCCACTTCTATCGAGATAAGATTTTGACTGTGGTGCAATGTTTCACAGGATATCACATATTTAACGCTGGGAGATAAAAGACAGAGGACAGTGAAGGGCATCACAAAATTGGTAGCGGTTTCCCGATATCTATATCCAGCAAAAAAATTTAATTTGTGGTACTGTCTTATCAAATTTTCCTGTCCATCCAGGCTGAAAGAGTTGTTGCTGAAAGAGCGATCGGGGCGCTCCGCGTTGCAGGCTCGTGTTGACGAGCTGGAAGGGAGATGTCAGTCCCTAACTCAGCAGCTGGAGCAGGCCCGCAGCAGTGAAGAACAATACAAGACTGCTCTGCGTAGACTGGAGGAAAGTATCTCCCATGGAGACGCACTCAGGACTTGCCAGCAGGCTGAAGAGGTACAGATGCTAGTTTGTTTCCCTTAGATGATGTTAATCCACTAAGACGAGTTTATTCTGAGCGTTTTTGCTTCTGCTACACACTGTTTGCTCATTATTAGTGCCTGTATTTCATTAATGTAGCCCACAGAGTGTATAAATACATAGAGATTAATTCAGGCAAATATACAAAACATGAGTTGACCTTCCCTTAGATAACGGGTGTCAAACATATGGCCCGCGGGTCAAAAGCGGCCCGCCTGAGGGTCCAATCTGGCCCGCAGCATGAATTTGCTATGAAAGTGCAAAAATGACCTGGAAGACAGCAATTTTTTTTAATGAAAACAGCTGTTATTCCTAATTTGTCCATTGTTTTTAGTCAGAGAAGTAGACAGAACACAACGCTGAAACCCCGGACTAAACAGCAGACAGCTACATGCCCAAATTACACTTATTTTTCTTAAGATTTTTTATTAAATGTAAACGTTCTCCTAATTTACTTGTTCTTCCTTGCACTAAAACAAATGGAAAAAATCGGAGTTGTCGTTACTTATAGGTTATTATGCCCTTATTTTACCGGTCTGGCCCGCTTGAGATCAAATTGAGCTGCATGTGGCCCCCGAACTAAAATGAGTTTGACACCTCTGCCTTAGATGAAGAGACACCAGGAGCTGGAGAACAAGGCAGCAGCCCTGAAGAGGGAGTTGGATATCCAGAGAGCCTCACTACGACAGCACAAAGACAAAATACAGCAGCTGCACGAACTGCTGGCATCCAGGGAACAAGAGCACAGGTACACCTGAAGGGATTCGCTCTGAAACACTAGGAGGAGCCGTGCTTGTCTTGTTAGAAAGTTCTCCCTCTTTTTAAAGTCACTCACAGTATTGGAGCCAATTTGAAACATACAGTCTGTATTTCATGTTATTCCTCTTAATGTTTCAACATATTACAACATGCAGGCTGTCTCGTTTCTGTAAAGACACATTAGCTCTTCAGACAGGTCAGTGTCTTCTTTACACTTGTTTCTATTCTCCTTGAAGAAAACAGCTGGAGCTGCGCTTACAACCTGGCGGTGCGGATTTTCGCGAGGCAGTGGCGAAGGAGGTAGCTTCGTTGGAAGAGAGACACAGCCACAGGGAGGCGGACCTGCAGGAGAAACTGGCGGCGGGCAGGAAACAGTACGCCGCTCTGGAGGACGAGTTCCGCATGGCGTTAACCATCGAGGCTGCTCGCTTCTCTGAGGTCTGCTAAAAGATGGACACCTGCCATCACCTGTAATCACTGTAATGCCATTCTGAAATTAACACTGCATTGTTTGGGTTGATGGGTGATTACTATGTACAGTAAAAAGTGAAATGACTGAACTTGTATTGACTCCACTATGATATGGAGATTGAGATTGAATAAGGATCATTTGACTCTGAACAAGTGCTCTGTGATTGCCACAGGAAGAAAGCTTAACAGAACAGATTTCAGTCAATACACACTCTCTTGTTAAAGTTACATCCAGCCGCTACACAAAATGTAATCTTATGTTTGATTGCTACCGCTTGCACAACTTTCTCCTTTAAGGCAGCCACTTTTGACCTTTGAGAAAAGTCTGAATAAGACACAGATTACCTGCCACTGTTTTCTGTAAATACACAACTCTGGAACCTATTTTGTCGACATCAGTGTTGACGCTGATTGATGAAATTGTAAAGTCAGGTATTGCTTGAACCGAAGCCCTTCACTCTGTTTAACTAGATTTCTCATTGACATTCCCTCCCACACCTTTACTCTCCCTTCTGTAGGTGAAGGAGGCATGTGATCAGATCACGGCTGAAGTGATGGAGCTCAAGGCAACCCTCGCCCAGTCACAGCAGAGGGAGAAGAAATCGGGCTCTCTGGTGCAGGAACTCACAACAATGGTCAAAGAACAGAAGAACCGTATCTCCGAGCTCATCAAAGCCAAAAGAGAAGCTGTCACAGATCTAAAGGTGTGAAGCACTGAAGACACAGAGGGAGAGTTTTTTATTCATGCCCTTCAAGTAAATTAAGACCCCACATGGCCTGATCAGGTTTAAAATATCACATTATATGAAAGATAGACAGTGAGTCTTCTGTTTTTGCCATTTCATTTCACCCTGAGCCTGTAGAAAACTGACTACTTTGAGACATCATGAATACTGAATGGTCCAGCTGTCTTTCCATCTGCCAGCCGTGACAGATGGCCGTTGATCATTAATACTGTCTGTCTTTCTGCCAGAGCCGTCTGCATTCCTTGGAAGCAGAGGTTGGACAGGACCGGCGTCTCGGCCTGCAGCTCGAGTTGCTCAAGAAAGACAAGGCGCGACTGTTGTCACAGCTCACAGCTCAGGAGTCGGTGATAGACGGTCTCAGAGCAGAGAGGAGGATCTGGGGACAGGAGCTCGCTCAGC
The DNA here is from genome assembly GCF_963514085.1 of Chelon labrosus. NCBI lineage: Eukaryota > Metazoa > Chordata > Actinopteri > Mugiliformes > Mugilidae > Chelon > Chelon labrosus. Next base: position 18,859,638 of record NC_140342.1, on the reverse strand, counting down.
AAGGTGGGACACATCCGGGAGGACGCTAGACGTGTGCTTTGAGTCAGCCTTAAAGTGCATGGGAGACTCTAATAGTCGGTTTTAGTTGTATTGACCGACACTACTTCAGATTGTCCTATGAGTTTGTCTAAAATGCATGTGCCTCTGACTTGCTGGTAAAATTTTGTAGATTCTACTTTATAAGCTGGTATGATGGAGGATTAATACTGGATCTGCAGATTTATTTATTTTTTTATTTCATTTTTATCAAGCATAGACTGTGTATAAGGTATCAGGTAAAGCCCACCATCTAGTGGTTATTTGGTAGACCCATTTTTACGTAGGAAAAGCTGGGCTCATTCATTTTGAATGCACTCTTAACCAAAGATTTTCCTTTGCAATTACATAATTTATTAAAAAAAACATTTAAACTAACATTTTATGTATTTCTCTTCACTAGGAGCATCCTTGGCTCAGGATCGTGGACGTCTGGAGGCCAGGATAGAGGTACTGAGCACTGAGCTGGAGACTCAGAAGAAGCAGAATGAGAGGGACAATGATGCTCTTAAAATCAAAACCAAAATCATGGACGACCAGACAGAGACTATTCGCAAACTCAAAGAGGTACTTTCATACATATATTATTGAAATCATTGTGTTTGACTAAAAGATAAACAACAAAAACGTTCTGTCAGACTCCATCTAGTTTTTGATTTTTATGTACATATGTGTATGTGTCCATCCTCCACCTTCCTGCTGCTTAGTCCTTACAGGACCGTGACGATCAGATCCGCAAACTGAGGGAGGAGGCGGCCCAAGCCCAGAAGAGGCTCCAGCAGCAGCACGAGGAGGAAACAAACCAACAGACTGAGCTGAAGGAGCGTCTGGAACATCTGAGCTTGCGCAAGGAGGAGCTGAAACAACAGCTGGAAGACAAGGAGGTGGAGCTCGAGGAGGTCAGGAGAGTTTACAAGTAAGTGTCCCATCACACACATTAGTTTCCACTAGGATGATTGCGGGCGTAAGATAAAGTGAGACAAGGACAAAAACTTGAAAGTGCTTTACAATCAGTGTATAATTGCATCTAGATAAGTAACTTCAAATACCACATAAATGTAAAATTTAAAGTTGCAGTGATATATTTATGTAACCTGACGCAAACACTTGTTATGGCCATAACTGGTGGTGCTGCTCAGGTCAATAAAATATTAACGCTGTATGTAGTCTCTGAAGTATTTATGTTTTCTGTTTCGTGTCTCATCTCTTAGTGAGTCCAGTAAGAAGTGGCAGGAGAAGGCGGACCTGCTCACTCGACTGGAGAGCCAGGTGAAGCGTATGAAGGAGAACTTTGATTCCAAGGAGCGCTTGTTGCTGGAAGAAAGAGATAAAGCAGCAGAAGCACACAAGTATGCTACACTATCAATTATTAACCTGTTTAAGTGATGCTTTTGTGCTGCTGCAAGGTGTGTCGAAATATATTTATCTTTTTTTGGTCTCATATTTGTGTTGTTTGGTCTGATAGTGATAGCTTTAAGTGTTTGAGAGGTTTAAAGATATGTGTCTTATCTTCACCTGCCTGCTGTGAACAGGCCAGGACAGCTCTGCAGCTTTGGTAAATCCTGGAGGAGAACGGAGTTATTTCCTAGGTCAGATAGAATGATAAATTGCTTTTCCCCCCAAGCCTTGAAAAGCGATCGAATTGCTGTCACTGAAAAATCTGAACCAGTTATGACAAGGTTCTTAAAAAGTCTGGGGTAACATCATGGTTTTGCTTTTTTTGTTATTTTTTTTAAGAGCGTAATTAAGGTTATTGTGCGATGTCTCCCTTCATTTTAAATTGAACACCACATTACATATGTTTGCTCTTCCTGCCACCCACCCTCAGTAATTCATGCATTTATTTTACCCACGGCAGTTATGACAGCATCCAAAGTGTTGTCATCACCTTATGTAAGATATTTAATTTGCGGTTGTCTGTCCTGCAGAGCTGCAGTGGAGAAGTTGCACTGCGTAGATGATGCTTTTCGCCGACAGCTGGAGTCTGTCCAGGTCGCCCATCAAGCTGAGCTGCTACAACTGGCTAATGAGAAACAAAAAAAGATAGAGCAAGCCAATCAGAAGGTAAAATGCTGACAGCTTTCACAGAGGGGGTTTTCTTCCTGGATTAAGATCTGCTGTGTGGCAGTGTGTTTATACATCTCCTTTATGACAGTACAAAAAGGGAGAATTAATTGAAATTCTTCAGTTTATGGAAAAAATAAAGATCTGAAGACAGTGCTGTTGTTTCAAAATGTTCAAAACGAATTTCTGTCCTGAGTTTGATTGCATTTTACCCAAAAAAAGACTATGCTACACCAGACTGGCAGCCCCACCCATAATTGTTTTGTGGTGGAAATTTGGTCTGGAACTGTCCCATTGGGAACCTGTTATGCTCCAATTAAGTTGTTTGGCTGGGCTTCATGCAGCGATGGACAAAAGAGTAGTAGCGACGTAGACGTACACTTAATCTGAGTGCCATGGAGTTGAATTTGCCAGGCTACCACTACAATACAGTTATTGAATTGTATGAATAAAGCAGTGTGAACATTTTGTGTTGAAGCCTCTGTGAAGTGTTTTGTGTAGCTGAGGTTGTCTGTTTACCTTTCTCACTCAGGTATTTGAAGTAGAGACGGAGATGCGTCAGCTCCTGGAAGAGACGGAAACCAACAAGAGAATCATGGAAGAGAAAATGAAACGTCTCACGAGTGTACTGAAAGACTTTTAAATCTGAGCTGTGAATTAACAGTGGACCACTGTCATTTTAAAACATTTGTAATATTTATGTAAACTTATATTTCTGTACATATTAGATCAGTATATTTTGTTTTATCTAAATAAATTCTCTCTTGAGCATATTTTTGTTTTCTGTTTGTAATGTAAGATGAGGACCCAGGGTTCGGTGGACATGTTGTGTAGTCTTTAAGGATGTTTCGTTTATATTATACAGTACAGTGTAGCAGATTTGCTGTACCATACGCATTCATAGGAAAATGGAGTAGTCCACAAAAAACACAATTTAATAAAATTAAATGTTTTTTCTCTGGGAAGACTGCATTTTAGTACTTAAGTATTTGGATAGTACTTTGGCTTTGCAATGCACTTTACGCAATGTATTTAAAAAAACGATTTCATAAAATGTGCGATACTATGAAAAATTGAGAGATATCAAATGTATGACTTTCATTCAAAATTTTTATGTAGTATGAGTAAAATTGATAGATAGATAGATAGATAGATAGATAGATACTTTAGAAAAATAAAGTGACCAGTAGAAGTAGAAGGTTTTTTTTTTTTTTTTTATAAATATGAGAGCTACAAATGGGAAAAAATTAATGAAAATCACAGTCACCAGATGTAGCAGAGGTAGACAGATGGAGGCGTATCATAATCTTACTTGTTTGATTATAATATCCGATTGACCGATTATAATATCAATACTAATGTTAATATGATTGTGATCTAAGTTATTACTTTTGATACATTTCCACAGTTTTTATGACGAGGTTTTGATTTTATTTTGTTCTTGCACCTGTTATTTATTTATTTATTTGTACCAGAAGCTGTAAGTATATCTAATTAATTTATTATTTTAATAATTTCAGTTGTCAGTTGAAGTGGTCTGCCCTGTTCAAGAGAAGAAGGGCGGAGTCAAATTCGGAATGGGCGTGTCTTCTCTTCGCAGGGGTGGGGGTGCGCATCCACGGCACGAGCGAGACAAGGGTTGCCGTGGCAACAGTAACCTAACGTAACGTCCGTTGATTTAAAAAGCCTGCAGGTACTTCGGTCGCCCCGTTGAGGTAACAGAGACGTTGTCTGTTAACTGAAAGAAATGATAGTTATTTGGAGTTAAACGGAAAAATAAATAAATAGTAATTAAGTAAGAGTTTCTTTTGTTGGAAGAAGATGGAGTTTGAGACGACGGAGACCGTACGCTCGACACCGAGTCGCCATGAGAAAAGTTTGGGGCTCCTCACCATGAAGTTTGTCAGTCTGCTACAAGAAGCTAAGGATGGCGTCCTTGATTTGAAAGTGGTCAGTGAAACGGAGAGAACACGGGCTCGGTGTTCTCGTTCGTGGGCTGTTTTGGAGAGCATTAATCCGTGTTTAGTAGCTCCACGGTCCACACGACAGATGTGAACAAAGGGCTGTCAGTCAGTCACAAGTGGGGTCAACCAGGTGGACTGATTTATTTTAACAGGTGGACTAGCGAGCCGCCATTAGCCGGCCTTATCTATCCTGGTCCACAAACACAGAAGAAATGGGGAGGGGGGAAAAAAAAGTACCAGTTTACAGTAAAATACCAGTTCACAGTTAAATGCTTAAAGGCAACACGCTAGCTTGTCCTCTACATGGTGACAAAAATCTTATTTCTTGTATTACTGTTCCCCTCTGTACATCTAAAATAGTCCCATATATGTATAACGTGTGTAAGGCAGTCCATTTAAGTAAAACTGCATATTTTTGAACAGTTAAACCTATGAAGTATTAATTGAATTACTGTGAAAATACATTAGTACTGATTTGGATGCAGACTTCATATTAAATGTGGCCGTTCCCTTTATTACCAGTTAGATAGTCTTCAGTGATTTCTTGAGGCTTTTTTGATTATTACCCTTCAAATAAAACCACATCTGCTTGTGACTCAATGCCAGTAGTTGCACATGTTTACGGATAGTGACCAGAGCAACCTGGATAGAAGGAGAGAGAGAGAGATTAAGAGGTTTGCCCGGCTGAAAATAATCTTTATTTATTCCGCCCGCCTGTCCTTGTAATGCTTTTGCTACCCATCTGATGTATCTTGTGACCCTCCTGTCTCTTGCACCGGAAACCTGTAACAACATCACTCACCTATTTATGTTTTTATAATGAGTTTTCCAATTACTCTGTGCTATCAACTACTGCCAAGGTCTTTTAAAAGACTTGTAGTGATAGCAGAAGGTCTTTCAGTGTTTTGATATGTGACCGCGTCGCCCCCAGGATTACACGAAACTTTAATTTCTACAAAGTGCTCTTTTTTTTTTTCATCAGTGATAAAGAGATTTCCCTCTCTACTTGCGCGCCAAAGCTGGATAATGTTTACACAGCAGGTTCCTCAGACCCTTTCCCTCCGCCCTCCTCCCTCCTCCTCTGCTATTGTATAACTGTCCTCTTCTGCCAAGGAGTTTGATTTGCTGTTTGTGCAGCTTAATTTACCAAATCCTTCATTTGTTGGCCTTGCCGGAGTGTCTCACCTCATGCGATGTTTTTCCATAGAAGCTTCCTGGTAGCGTCTGTTAAAACAAACCGTGATGCATGTCGTGAGTAAGGGGTTCGTCTTAAGACATTTTACGGAGGTGTCTGTCTGAATTAACAGGCTGCAGACAGCTTGGCAGTGAAGCAGAAGAGGAGAATATACGACATCACCAATGTACTGGAAGGTGTCGGGCTGATCGAGAAGAAAAACAAGAATATAATCCAGTGGAGGTTAGAAAAATAATACTTTCAGTTTCTGTCAATTCAGATGAAATCTACTCTTTAATTCACATAGTGAGAAATCGCAGTATTTGACTGATATGTTTTCTCATCCTTTATCTTCTTCCTGTCAAGGGGAGAAAACACAGGCAGCCAAACTCAGGAGGTGCTGGATCAGGTAAAAGTTTTAAAGGCACAAATCTCTGACCTAGAAGCCCAGGAGAAAGCGCTGGATGACCAGAAGACCTGGCTGGAGGAGAACATCAAACGCCTCAAACACGATCCCATCAGCAGTACATATCCTTTTAAGACGTCTGTTTTCAGTTTTTCTTTAGTCTCCCACATTAAGAGGAGTTAAAATCTGTTACTCCTTCATTCCCACTTTATGAAATGACCTTATATCAGCTTACTGCGTTCATTTTAAGCGTATAAAACATCTGTTACTGAGCTTTTTCATTTGATGTTTTTCCAGTGAAATGTCACTTTTTTCCTTCTTTTTTTTTTATTAGCTGTCTCTACAGTTTGTAATTCTATTCCTCTTGGGGCCTCATTTACTAATTTCAGAGGAAAGAATTCCCTTCTTGATCCTTTTACATTGTTTGCTTATCGAACAAAGAAAACGCTCTAAAGGGAGGATTATAAATATAATTGCTATTGTCAGTCAGTGAAATCGCAGCCAGGCTAATCCTGACTTGCACAATGCTCACAGTCTTGTTTATCCGGTTTATTGTCTCCCGTTTTCCTCCCAAAAGTAATCCTGTTTCCTTAACGAATATTCCACCTATAAGTTTGTGACACACGAAGACATCTGCAGTGCTTTCAGCGGAGACACTCTTCTCGCTGTTGTGGCTCCTGCTGGGACTCAGCTGGAGGTGCCTCTACCTGAAATGGTAGTTTGCTTCGCTGATGTTTACATGTAGAATTTAGCTTCGCTCTGCCCTCATATAAAACAGTCGCATATAAAACGCATATTAAACTTATTACTTATCGGTATCTTGGGGAATATGGAAATGGAGAAACGGCTTGCCGGGGGCTTACTTAGCTGGGTTTTCTGTACACACTTGCTGTAACTTTTGTCAGCTGTGTGCTGCAGTAATTAAAGAGGTCTTTTTAAATGCCAACTTCAATATGATGGAATAGCGTTTAGTGAGACGCTCACTCAGAGGTGGTGTTCATTTTATTTTAGATTATGAACATACTAGTCTCAATGATCAGTCAGGGAAATATTTTTAGCTGCCACACACTCCTATGTAATTGTGTTTGTGTTTCCATGGGCTCTATTTGATGTTGTCGTACTGTTCATTGGCAGAACTTGCTGGCTGCTCAGTCTGTAAATGTTGCCGTGACCGTGAACCAAAATTGTAACCCTCTTGGCCATAAAGCAGAACCGTGAGCTCAAAGCTAAAAAGTCCAATAAAACTGAGGGAAATTACAGTGATGTGATTATTTTCTATGGGGTTGCCACTTCAACATATTCCTTTAACTCTTTCCTTATATTGATTGTAGTTGCTGTAACCATAAATTTACCAACATGCTCCTGTTCCAAAGGGTCAGAAGAAGTACCAGGTGAACCTGCGCAGCCACTCGGCTCCCATCCAAGTCATGCTGATCAACAAGGATTCAGACACCGCGTTACCTGTAGTCTTTCCTGTTCCGCCCTCCGACGACATCTGCCCGATGCTATCGCCACCCAGCACGCCCGCCAGCCTGCAAAGATTCCCCCTTTCAGCGTCTTCGTGCTTCACTTCCTCCGCCTACTGCAGCCAGGGCTCTCTCTGCTCAGACCACCAGATGGTGCTGCCGGAACATGATGAAGTGCTGACGCCATTGTCCACCCCTCCTGACGTGCAGATGGGTAAGGGCTGGGGGCCGTGGGATTTGAGGATGTTTTGGAAGTTCCTCTAGATGTATATGGAAGTGTTTGTATTGATTCAAAACATGCAGCAGGGCTCAGTAACAAAATGAAATATAAAACATCACCTTCAGCGGCTTGAAAAAGTAACACAACACAAAGTCTTAATACAATATCCCTTAAACAGTGGTTCATACAGAACACTTCATTTAAACCTCACACGGATTACAGAGCTACATTTGCTATTGCTATGCCTCCCGAGTGCTCGTATAGAAAGTAGCTGGACTTTCTTTGTTCTTGAAGATGTTTTACTTTTTTAATTCTGACTGGTAGGAAGTTCCTAGTTTCTATTTTGGGCCATCTGTGATTACTCACCCGAAACTCATGTGACCCTCAGGTCACATGAATGGCAGCGCCCTTCAGATACAGTGCAATCCCGCAGAGCTAGACGGCTGGGAATCTACACGGACCTATTGTTTAGATTTCTTTAGAGTTGGATTTCTTCTTGAGTTGTGTACTGGACCTTAAAAACCATCATTAGGAGTCGCAAGAGTTGTTCGTTGGGGTGGGGGGTGGGCAAAGGTTGGATTTTTGGAAATATTTCCAGTATGCAGTATTAAGTTACAAATTTAAATCTTTCATTCACATTTCTTTGGTTGCTGTCCTTTCTAAAACGAAACAGGACTCCTACGCTTTCTAAATATCAGCATCACTAGGGCAATATAGTGAACAGGGTTCCCACGCGTCCTGGAAAACCTGGAAAACCTGGAAAATGATTGACCAATTTTCCAGTCATGGAAAACATATGGAAAATGAGAAAAAAGGTCAAATGTCCTGGAAATTATTAAGTTAAAATTATTAAGTTATCCTGGAAAATTATTTATCCTCCCCCTGCCTTCTGACCGAATGCAAACGGGTTAAAAGTTATGCGCATGCATGTCTTCTGGGCAACATAAGGCACAGAGCTTCTCTGCTTCTAGCCAGCGCAGCGCCCCACGTGACACTACCAGCAAATCAAATTTGATTTTGTTGCTAGCTTTAGCAGAGAATTTCTGGCTTTAGTGACTTTTCAGACCCCGCGCCTAGAGACAAAACTCGGGACTACGGTAAGTTGAAAAGTGCCAGTGTCGCTAGTATCATTCCAAAGAATGAGCGGGACAGGGGAATGTATTAGTGTATGACATGATAACTTGTCTCTGTAGCAGCTAAAAATGTCCTGGAAAAGTCCTGGAAAATAATTTCAGGTTAGGAGTGGGAACCCTGAGTGAAGGATGACGTGATTTAAGGATATATAATATAATGGCACACACCATACACAAGGAAATTAAATCACCAGTATCTAAGCTCTAAGCAGATGCTGGCATTATGAAATGGATCATGTCAGTTACTGTTACTGTTCAGCAGTTACTCAGAAATATCAGATGGCATGACGTCTTGACATGTAAGAACACGAAAGGTTTAAAATAAGTTACTGCTTGCTTCTGTTATACTATGTGATGATAACAAAGCTAAAAGCCCTCTGTCTGTCATAATGCCAACCTCGCTGAGCAAACTTCCTGAGTGCAGTTAAGTGAACCAAATCAAAGCCACACACCATAAATCAATCTAAAATATACGTTTTAGCCATTCACAGTTTGAAAGACCTGAGTCATACTTCAGTAGCTTTTTGATTAATTAATGAACTGTAGCATCAAGTTCTTTTTTTTGTCAGTTCCCATGCCACAACAGCGGCCTGCATAGAAGAGCTAGCCTTCCAATAGCTCTGCGTGACAGTTTCATTTTCAATTCTCATATTTACATGGAATAACACCCTTCAACCACGCAAGTCAAAGGGTGTTAAATGAAGTCTGTCTCAGCTGCTGTAGTCGGTGTGACTTTCAGATCACAAATGCTGGGTGTCTGCGATAACACTGACTGATGTGTGAGTTATTTCAGTTACATGAGAGTAGAGATGTTGCAGACATGCTACTGAAAGTCTGTTGGTTTTAAGCGCTCGGTGTGTATGGTCACTTGGCTAAAACCAATTCACCCAATAACTATGCTGTGATACAACAAACACACCGAACTGTATGAGGAAGTTTAAAACCGCTCTTTCTTACATAAACTTTCACTCAAAAATGTTATTCTGAGTAAAACACCCTGCACAACAATGCGGATAAGGCTTGGTGCACTTGGTGGTTTGACCTCAGCGTTTCTTTAGCAGCAGTAGTTTAAAGGCAAAAAGAAATCTGGGTCGAAATCTGGCTGCATCAAGATGAAAATATGAAAATATAATATATGTTTACTGTACATAGATGATAAAATGCTGGTTCTGTACAATACATATTGCATGCTGTGGAGTGTTCCTGGTCTGCAATGGTCGGTACCCACCTGAAGCTGTCCAAGGAAGGAAAAGCAATGAACTAGCAACAGGGTGGGGATCATGTGGGGCATGAAGGCTGGCCTATGTGGTCCAATCTGAGATGAGCTACTGTAGCTCACACTGTGGAAAAAACGACTACTCGTTCTGATGAAAAGGTGTCAGACACACGTTGCACCACAGCTGGTTTTGTGTGGGGCTGCGTAGTCTTAGACTAGTCGGGGTGCCCGTGTTGACTTCTGTTCGCTGGCCTGGTCTAATGAGTCACCTTTTATTTTACATTACAAAGATTGTTTGGTATTTATGCATATCTTACCCAGAAAACATATGACACAAAGGTGTACTGTCGGAAGGAGGCAAGCTAGCTGCTGAGGAAAATCATTTGTCAGTTATTAAAGCAAGAATTGTTCAGGAATGGTTTGTGGAACACAAAGAGTTCAAGGTGTTGACTTGGCTTCTGAATTCCCCAGATCTCAGTCCAGTTGAGTATCTGTGGGATGTGCTAGACAAACAAGTCTGATACGTGGAGTCCTCCCCTCGCAACTTGCAGGACTTTGGCACATATTACTGCAGCCACAGCAAGAAGTTAGAGGAATCCATTCCTCAATGTGTCAGGGTTGTTTTGGCAACAAAAGTTGAACCTCCACAATATTAGGCGGGTGGTCATGTTGTTACAATGAATCCTGCATAGTTTTACAGACGATGCATTAGAATTGTTTTCTGAAGACGGTTGACGCCCTTCCCACATCATGTCACATGAAAGGAACTGGATTTTTTTTCAGTTTAGAGCCTTCCCGTATGTTTGGAGGACAAACCACTTCCATATCCGGATATAGGTTTATAAAAAAAAAAAAAAAAGATGAGTCAGTGTCGTCCTTGTCATGTAAGTTTAGATAAAATTGGGTAACAGCAGGTCACAACATTGTCAAAGTGAAACCCAGTCATTCTTCCCTTCTAGAGAAAAAGAGGAACAGAAAAGACATTTACTGAATGAACTGTAACACAACATGGAAAGAATTGTATTGTGGTAGTCAGTCCAGTTTTTAGGAATTTTTACATTTAGAGCTGTGTAGAAATAGCAGTTTTGTTTTGTCAGATATGAGAGTGGGATTAACTCTTTGCAAGAAAGTAAAAAAAAAAAGTACATTTTCCATTTTTGTAATGCAGCTGACCTTGGCAGCCGTTTCTGGGTCTAAATAACCAAACCATGCACTGTACAGCTAAGGATTCTTGATTCCCCTTCTGTCCTTCTGTCCTTCTTGCAGAGTGTCACATTCAGTCAGTAGCTGCATCACTGGAGCAGCAGCAGATAGACCTGGCAGGACCAGAGTTTCAGTCTGTGCTGGATGTGAGCACCCTGCTGAAGCTCAGCGCTGCTGGAGACCACATGAAGGACGACGGAGGGGGTGAGTGTGAACACAAGGGACCGAGTTTATACTGTAAATGCAGCCGGCAGTGAAGCTCAGGGGAAGCTTAATGTTTACTTGTCTCTTTTCTGATTGTGGTGAAACTTTAAGGCCTAAACTTTAATTTACCTCAAAGACGAAATAGACCAGCGAGCAAAGAAACATGTTTTGAATTATTTTGCAGGAGGTGTTGACCTGATAGATGAGCTGATGTCTACTGACGGTAAGCATCACTACTAGATGGATTAACTGATATCATAAATTATGTTAATTACACCTAACATCATGCTAAAAGGCTGTGTGTTTTTACCCTCCTCACTTCAAAGTTTCGAGCCTGACGCATCACTGTAACCATGCTAAAATCACAACAAATATCACCAACTACAACACGTAGTTTAGCTTGTGTTTTGCAGTTATATAGTCATAAATAAAAGTATGATAGTCTTCATAATAGCACTGAAAAAGGTCAGCAAAGTCAGGGTACTACTTACTGTATATTAGTTCCAGATATTTTGGCAGTCCGTCCAATAATTGTTGCATTATTTCCTGTTTGGAAAATGGACCAGCATTCCATGATTTCCTTCCTTAGTGATGCCGTTAGCGTGGCTAGAAATCTGCTGTGTGTTCAGTGTATAGGACATCATGTGTTTCTGGTATTACTCCTGATCCCTCTCTCTCTCTCTCTCCACATACAGGTATAGACTACAGCTTCAACCTGGACGATAATGAGGGAGTGAGTGACCTGTTTGACGTTCAGATCCTCAATTACTGACGACCGTTACAGTTGGACAGCTGATAATTTAACATCCACAGTCATCCTAAAACAAAAACAAAAAAAACCAACAACACGTAAGCGCTGTTCACCAAACAACTTACAGATTCAGTTTACTACTTGCCAAAAAACAAAGTGCCTGAATAAATTTACCATAGGGTATTTACGTAACCATAGGCCATTATGCCTCCTTTAATGGTTTACCAGGTAAATATCTACAAGATTGCAGACCAGTGAGGTGCCTTTAGCGGAGGTTAGCCGGGACAAATCCCTCAGCCTCCTGTTGCACTTCTGTATCTTCGTATTTTTCCACTCCCAGTGGAACGTCTGCCTTACTTTGTGTAGTTTAACAACCTTTGGGACTGAGACAGTGTTTTGCTTTAGTTGACAGTAACTCGTAACAGTTCAGTGTTGGCTCCTTTTTAAACACGGTTGATGATGGATGTAGTTCAGGGAACATAAGGATCTTCACATAATGAATTTAATAGTTTCAACAAGTATTTAAGGAATATTTTGTCTACATTTTGTTGCTTTGTTCTTGTGAAAATGCCAGAGTTTTCTTTTCTAAATTATTGTGATGCTGCCATTTTAGGCCTCGGAGTTTTTGTTAAGAGTTTTTTCTCTTTCTTATCCTTACAGTTATTTGTATGAATAATTAATATTTTCTGCTTAATTTAAGAAAAAGAGGTTCTACTTTGATGAAGCTGAGGCTAGTTGACTGCCTTAATTGTAATGTAAAAGGAGTGAATTTGCCATATTCCTGATCTAAACTATCAAACATTAAGAGCCCCGAGTGGCATTTTTGTATATTTATATTTGTTTTAATTCCATGTTTTTGTCACACATTTTTGAAAGTTTATTTTTCAATAAACTGATTTAATCTGGAAACATAACACTCCTTTTCTGACGAGCAATGAGCAGAGTTTAAATGGCAAACCCAAAGAAACCACAAATTATTACGAATGTGTGGTGAACTTCCTGCGTTCATTAGTGAATTGTTGGGGTTCCTCAAAGCATACTGAAGGTAGTGTTTATCAGACATTAGCCAACACTGGTTTGGAACTTAATTCTTGAACTTTAGACTGACTAAAGTGTTTTGGACTGTTAACAGATGGTAAACCTCAAATAGATGCTTTCCACATGACGAAGAGAGAGAGAGAGAGACTGGGAGAGAGAATATGGATATTTTGGTACAGGAAAACTAAAAAACAAAATGGAATTGTGTAATTCCATGTTTATGTAAACCTGCCTGAGTTAATCACGCTAAAGCTGAACTACAAATGTCCAACCCCGTTCTGTGCAGCTCCACATGCTGATACTCGGATTGTTCATCTTAAATCAGTTTTACAAAACATCTATAGTGATAACATCTGATTATCAACATGACATCACCTCATAAAAACTTTTTTTCAGCTTGTTGCGTAGCCGTCACTGCTCAGGGGGAAAACTGTGAGGCGGACGTGCTGCAGAAAATGTGCGTTTCAGATGTTCAGAGGAATTCAGGAAACGCACTGTAGCGTTGCCACATCAAACAGACTTGAATCCCACTGGATGTAAAGGCGCTCCAGTGGATATTTTGATATCGGCTATCTTTTAGTTTTCAGGAATTCCAAACTCCTCTCAAGCTGAGAAACAAAACAGACGGTCAGAAAGTTTATCTGGAACAGTATCTGAGATACAAAGTGTTTCCACTCACTGCTTAATAGGTACAGACGTGTATCTTGTTTACAGGTTCTGCAGATGTGTGACATCGAGTGCATCTGGAGTATGTTCTCATGTTTATTATAATTATAACAAGGGTTATTTCAACAAATTGGAGTTATGCTGCAAAGGAGAAACACTCCAGCTCCTACACAGCTCTGCAAAGATTTGTTTCTTTTCACTTTATTTGTGGTGGTTTACAGAGCAATGCATGCAAGTATGAAGTTCAAGAGTTTGCACTTTGTGGATGGAGTGGGAGTTAAAAGTCTCTTGGAAAACACCAGTTAACTCAGATCTGATAAACAACAAACAGTCTCTGAGCTTTCCTCCTGTAACACATACTGTTTAAACGGTGTTTATTCATTAAAGCTGGGTGCAAACATAAAAGCCTAATATGCATTTTTATTAACTTTTGGTTCATGCATTCTTGTTTTGTTTTCTGCCTTTTTAATCTTGCACCACCATCAGCCGAGTCCTACTGAACCGTGACATTTGAATGAGTCAGTGATATCAGTACTTTTCCTGCTTTGAAGAAATCTGCTGTGGTTCAGAACCAGACACATCCGTCTCCACTGTGTTTTTCTTTTTACGCGAACGTTGGCATTCTGACACTAAAACAAAGATGGTGAACGCGATGAACCCACTAAACGTCAGGATACTGCCATGCTAATTAGCATGTAGCTCAAACACTCAAATCAAGTACACCTGAACAGTATAAAGACTCTTTGTATTTTTGAATGTGAAAGTAAAAGACAACCAAGTTTAGCAGATGCTTTTATTAAAAAAAAAATAAAAAAAGTTATCATGCTTTTTGTTCAAGTGCTCTTTCAAGTACATATTCTTACAAACAATTTATCATTCATTATTTACATCAGTATAAAATGATTCTTAGTTCTTCAAACGTAAACAAGAATACAGTGCATAAATTCAGTTTTACTGGTAAACAATAAAAACCTCGTTTTTTTAAAATGTTGAATAAACTGTTAAAAGCAGAGGACTTACTAACAGAACAACTATTTGCTCTTTGGCTATACTAAACAATAGAGGTCTTTCTGTTATCGTAACTCATATTGAGAATGTGTTTGTCTCTTGGGATGCACTGTGGGAGTTAAATGACATCTCCATTCCCTCCTCCTCTGCAGGAGCTTCCCCTCCTCTCCTGCTCCTCTTCCTCCTCTTCTGTCCAAACTTCTTGGCCACTTTCATCATGTTCTGCCTGAAGGAAGACCCCACAAAGGCGTAGAGGATCGGGTTGAGGCAGCAGTGAGCGAGGGCCAGGCTCTCGGCCACCTGGGCGGCCTGATCCAGCACTTTGCTCGTCCCGCAGTGGGTCACTAAAGAGTAGACCGAATCCATCGCGCGGTAGACCTTCAGCGTGTTATAAGGCAGCTGGGTGACCACGAACACAGCCACTACTATGAGAAGAACGCGCAGAGCTTTCCACTTCTTGCCTCTGCTCTCAACAGGGAGGCCCCTCAGAGCTTGGCCCACGCTGCAGTAGCAGATCACCATAACCAGGAGAGGAAGCAGGAACCCCAGCAGCACCTCCACTACCTCCAGGGCAGCTTTACCGCCTCGAGCCATAGATGAAGGATAGATGGCCAGGCAGATATTTCTATCAGATGCCCACCTCACTTCTGAGAGAATTAAATCAGGAAGACCAAGGAGGAAAGCTGTCACCCAGACGCTCAAACACACCTTCCAACAGTGTCTCCTGGAGAACACCCTCTGTAGGCGCCCTCTTTGGTCTTTGCCTTGAACTCTAGCCAACGCCAAGTACCGATCCAAGCTGATGCAGGCCAGCAGCATCATGCAACAGGTGAAATTGACCGTGTAGCAGGCCGACACGACCTTACAGACGACCTCTCCCAGCTCCCAGCCCCTGGCGGCATCTGCGGCCCAGAAGGGCAGCGTGAAGAGCAGGAGCAGGTCGGCCACGGCCAGGTGGCTCAGGAAGGCGTCGGTCATGGTCTTGAGGCGTTTGTGGTAGGCGTAGACGGCCACGACTAAAGCGTTTCCGGCCAGTCCCGTCACCAGACACACTGTGTACATGACGGGGAGGAAGATGGCCGCGAAAGAGCGGACGTCGCCCTTCTCGCACAGCGACGGATAGTCGTCGTAGCTGAAGTTGTAGCTGATGTTTTCGTGGTAGTAGTAGTCGTCGTGCTCGAAGGCGTCCATGCTGATCAGGTGAAGCTGTGGGGAGACGACATGTTTTTAGAATTTAAACATTCAGAGCATGTGCGTTATTGTGTGCAGAGAATAAGCACATTGTGCATGAAGGTTTGGCTACAAGAGAGGTTTACACCGATCAGCCGTAACATTGTGACCATTCCTAATATTGTGTAGGTCTCCCTTGATGTGACTCATCAGAGAATGGACATGGACCTTCTGGGTTGAAGGCAGGGGCCTCTGTGGATCATCCCACAGAGACTTGATCAGCTTGGGATCTAGTGAATTTGGAAGCCAGGTCAACACCTTGTGCTGCCATCAAGGAGTGTCATTGCTATGGGGTGGTGGTGTCTGGCCTGGTCCAGGTGGGTGCTACATGTCTAAGTAACATCCACATGAATGAACGCCAGCAGAACATTGTATTGTCACAAGATGGTCAATGCTATTTACTATGCTATTATGGCTGATTGGTGTAATACGTCTGGGGGAAAAAGGTTAGTATTCCCAACGGCTTCATCTTCTCATTTCAGCTCCGCGTTTCTGACAATGTAACACAATCCTTAGCCTTACTGTCTTCTAGATGCCAGCAGCCCTTCTTACGACCTAACGGCTGATGTTACCAAGCAAGTTGCGTGCCAGACTTCCTATATCCAAACCACAAAATCCAGGAACACGCTTCGTGTTTTCAGCAAGATTGATGAAAGAGAGATTCTCTGAAATGGTAAAGTCTGGATGTGACGTTATGACGTCAGCAGTCAGTTCAGTCTGATCACGAGTATTGTTTTGTTTTATGTTTCACAGGAGCACTAAATAACACAAGATAAGGGCAGTGTGCCTTTAAACATTAAACCTTGCTTGAGCAACAAGATCAACTTGACAGAAGAAACAGCTAAATCAAATTAGAAAGCTGGCAAGTGTAAATTACATTTTATTCCTACGACTCCGCCTACTATAGAGCTAATGTCTGGATTTGATGTTCTGGATACGATGAAGAAATGCACCACAGCTTAACTGCGACAAGGCCCTTCCTCTCAGAAGAAAAAACATGGACACAAACATTCCTCCGGTTTGGGTAAATACAAGCGAAGAAGAAATGTGGATTAGTTATACCGTCAGGCATCAACATCTGGACACCGTGTCCTGACCTGAACTTTTCACAAGTGATAAGTGCAGAGGAGGCTACATAGTTTCCGTAAGTGTAGATCAAATAAACTATCAAATTCCCCTGGAGATGCTGCTGAGATTTCCATTTCTCCTCTCTACGGTACATTTAACTTCTACTCCACCACTTTTCACAGGGGAATACTGTATCCTTCTCTCCGTTCATTTGACAGCTGTGGTTAAAGGTCGCCTGGAGAGGGACGCCTTGTTACTGACGGTGTTTTTGGGAAACACTGATGTTGCCGTTACACTTGACTTCTGTCCAGGAGAGGGACACGTTTCTACATGCATATTTAAATTTACAGGACGACCAGTTTATGAAATGGTTTACGGCATTAGTCTAGATTTGGACCACCTAACCATTGAAGGGTTTGTCTTTATTTTTAATACTTTATAAACTGAAGAAAAAAATTTATAGGAAAAGGACAGTGAGCCAAAATCAGCCTCGAGGGCACCTGTCATTCAAAGTGGCCACTTAATTATGTGTGACTCTAAGCATTAAATAATTTAAACAGGTCAGGTGTTAACTGAATTGAATTATTATTATTTATGTTTTGTACCAGGCTGTAAATATGTTTATTCCTGCATTTTAACGTGGAGGCCTCCGGTGGTCATTTGTGAAACTGCAGCTGTTTGCGACTTACGCTTTATTTTTCCTACTCCGCTGCTTGACCTGAACACACCTCCAGGTTCGGCACATACTATCTGACCAAGAAGCAAAGTGATTGAGTCAGAAATTAAAAATATAAAACTTATTTTTGGTTAAAAGTAGGGACGTCCCAGTATCTGTACAAGTATTTAATGTGCACTCATATGCTCATACTAGTAAAACAGCTCTGAGACAACACACCCAATACAACTGTTTGATAATAATAATAATAATCCTAGAGTATTGTTAGCTGTGCAGGTTGCCCGGTAGGAGCAGGTCACAGTAATACACCTTCAAGCTGGTTTGACAACTGCCAATTCATTAAAACAAAAAAAAAAGAAAAGAAAATGGAGGTAGTCGGTGCTAGGCAGGTCAGCTGACTGTTAACGAGGGTTTTTTGGGTTAAAATAAGTGTTGCAGATGCAGTTGGACGCAAAATCTTCATGATTTCTGCCTTAGCCGGCTCCCACCTGTCCTCCTTTTAAGGAATTCACACAGTAGTGGTTTTGGGTTTCCAAACAAATAAGATAACCTTAGCTGCAGCTGCATATGTACTGCATATTTACATATTATTAAGCACTAGTGCTGGTACTTGTTCCCGGCAAGCTCCCAAATGTAAGTTCTTGTACTTGACGTGACAAAAAGTGCCAGTGGGTCAAATAATTACAATTGCTGTTTACGCGTTTGACCAGCTGGTCCCAGCAGATAGCAGCCCACCCTGAGCCCGACTCCGTCTGAGGTTTCTTCCTGTCACGAAGGAGAGGAGTTTCCTCCCCCCTGTCAACAAGTGCTGAATTATTGGTAATTGTTCTGGTAGAAGGTGGCCTTGATTTCACTATGCACGGTGCATTGATGTGATGCCATCTGCCATCTTATAAATAAAACTGAAAGTAGAAAAAAAAATCTATTTCAGTTTTAAAATTGTAAAATGAATGTGTCCAGACATTTGAGAGGTAGGTACTGCACTTAAAAACACTACAACTTATAAGTAAAATTCTTACAGTGGAAATGCCCCTAGATAAAAAAAGATGATAATAATACTGTAATACTGCAAAATACATAACATATAAGTATTTATATGTTAAAAGCTCATCAGATCTGCCAAATTAAGCCAGTGTAACCCACTGGCAAATAGAAACCAATATACTGATGCAGGACTCAGGCTCTGACACAATAATATAGGAATTAAATTAGCTCAAGACAATCATAAAACATATTAAAATCAGTAAGAACAAACGACATTTCTAATGATATATTGTTAAATTGCGTTCAATTAGTACCTGATGCTTCCTGTGCTCTTCTTGTAATAGGGTAACTTTGCATCTCTTGAGTGAACAATTAAAACTTCGTCTCTATCAGTGCGTTGAAGAGAATTGATTTCAAATCTACTGCACGGAGATCTTCAAATAAGTTAATAGTTAATTAAAAATCAATGAATGGCGGCAGTGATCGGCGGTGCAAGCGCAGGGTTTTCGTGTTCACACAGTTCTCGGTAAACCCAAACAGCACATTTATAAAATAGACGTATTCTATCATTCAAGTCCAAACATACGTATGACAGATACTCACGGTGTTTTATTCAACTACCAGTCCTGTTTGTCTGCCCCATGAACAGAGAGCTCCACTCAAGGCAGCTGTTTTCTTTCAGTGTCTGTGCCAGTGTCTGTTTGTCTGCCTGAGCGCAGTTTGAGTTTTACACCTGCGCAGCACGAGTGGGCGGAGAGTGACGACGTGAGCGGTATGGAGAACAAAACCCGCAAAAAACCCGAGTGGAAGTTAAACTTACAGAAACTAATTAGATGTGAGCTTTTGGTTTAGATTGGAAATAAAACGCGCCCAGCCCCTTACTTGAATCATGAGGCAATCCCAAACCATGAGTCTAACACTGACCAACATAACTTCTGCACAGATCAACTTTTCCCAAAAGTCTTCAAACACCCAGAAATGTCCTCATGCATATAATCACTATGAAATAAGCATGTTTTCTGCTTTAATGTTTTGTTTCCATTTATGAATGAGGTTAAATACAGATAAATGATTAGGTCGAACATTGTATTTTTTGGTTTAATTGTTTAATTGTAATTCACTGACATTTTATCATGCATTCACAAAAAACTCTTAACATTTGTCCCTGAAAAGTTTCACCTTGAGTCTGGAGCGTTTCTGCAGATTAATTATAGTCATGTGACTTTCAGGTTTGCACCCTCAACCATCTTCCTGACTCTCCATCTGTCATTTAAAGGGGAATTATTGTTTTTTTACAATCTTTACTCACCCATATAACTTTGGTGTCATTTGGAGTTGTTTGGACGATATTTAGATCAGCGTATATCCATATAGTGGGAGTGACTGGGGCACCGAAACGCAGCCTCTAAATAACGCATTATCTGCCACGAAACTCGTTCAAAGGTGTTTCTTACAATAAAAGAGCATCAGATGATGCGATAGCCTGCAGATGTAATTTACCCGCAGCTAACTATCTAAAAATAGGAACAAAACTTAACCAAAGGAAACTGTAACTGAGTGAGTTTTCTTGAAGACGTTTCACCGTTCATCCAAAAGTTGTTTCTTCAGATTTAAAGGGGAATTACCATTTTTTACAACCTATTTCTGGCATAAAATACGATCGTTTACTCACCAATATAACTTTGGTGTCTTTTGGATTCGTTCGGACGATATTTAGATCCCTGTGTGTCCATATAGTGGGAGTGACTGGGGCACCGAGATGCAGCCTCTAAATAACGCATTATCTGCCGCGAAACTTGTTCATTTCACCAATATTTTGTTATGATACGCTAGTCCTATTCCCCGTTGAGTTACCTGTTGTCATCATCCGGGGTCTGTAGATTGACCTACTAATCTCTGACCTGGATAATGTCATCTCTGAGTGCCAGAAATAGGTTGTAAAAAATGGTAATTCCCCTTTAAATCTGAAGAAACCACTTTTGGATGAGTGGTGAAAAGTCTTCGAGAAAACTCACTCAGTTCCAGTTTCCTTTGGTTAAGCTTTGTTTCTATTTCTAGATACTTAGCTGCGGGTAAATTACCTTTGCAGGCTATCGCATCATCTGATGCTCTTTGACTGTAAGAAACCCCTTATTGACAGATCAGTTCAGGGTCTATAAAGCAAAGCACCCCATGTTTCCAAGCACCACAATGGATGTGCAGCAACAACAATGAAGAGAGAAGGAAAACAGGCTGAAACTATAATGTGAGCCATATGTTAGAGCACAGCTGTGTTTGATTTATCTGGACACAGCAAACTATTTTCCAACAGAAAAGAGGCGAACACAATTGAATTAAGTGTGTTTTTCTTTCAAAGTATGTTCCATTTTACACCTCGCATCCATCCCAGCTCTGGATAAATAATCCAATAAAGTATAAAAGTTCAATTGACAAAAGTTTACCGCATAAATTTAATTATATTACAGACTGATGAGCCAAAAGAGTCCCTCCAGTCCAGTTTGAAATCCAGTATTGTCGTATGAGCACACTTCTGAGAAGGATGACTCAGACGAGTCAAGTGACAGGAGACAGAAACTAAGTCACACTAATCCATTTGTTTGTGGTGATTGTGGAGAGCATATTTCATTTTTGAGCAAGAAGGGACATGTTTACACTGAGTCAAACGCTCATATGTAAAGAAGATTTCGACACTCGAGGAGCAGCGCAAACAACGAGACGCTGATCCAAACAGGAAATACAACAGTGACGGGATCTTTAAAGAAAAAGATGCTGACACAAAAAAAGAATATGAAGTTTAAATCTGTACTTACTATTAAAGCACAGCTCTGCCAATAAAAAGCATGCGCCGCAACACACCCGGAGTGATAAACACCCTGCAGCGAAATCCACAAAGAATGAGGAAGATTATTTTTCAGTTTATTTATCCCTCCAGATCTGGCGGAGCAGCAGCATTTCCTTTTAAAGAGAAATGCTTCTGTTCCCTGTGAGGCACAGATTAACAGAGAAAACACAAACATGACCTCTCTCTTGTTTTCTGAATGAAACTGGTTTAGTTACTTTGGTATATATTTAGCAGGAAAATGACATGTTAGGTGGAAGTGGTTGCTGGTGAGCTACCCCTTGACCCCTGTTACCCCTGAGTGGGGTGGAAGTGCCCTCAGGTGGTGCATGGGCTTGATTGCAACACCTGGGAAGGAGTGAACAAAAGGCCACAGCAATCGTACTTTCGCTGATCATGCCCACCAGTCGCCAGCTTGCTGATCTCATTTGCTACCCATCATCTTCTGTAACCTCTTGTCCTGTGAAGGGTCGCAGGGGGGAGGCTGGAGCCTATAGCCGAGCTGTCATCAGGCAGGAGGTAGGGTACACCCTGGACAGGTCACCAGTCTATCGCAGGGCTAACACAGAGAGACAGACAACCATTCACACCTATGACCAATTTAGAATCACCAGTTAACCTAACAAACGGTGGGAGGAAGCCGGAGAACCCACGCAGACACAGGGAGAACATGCAAACTCCACACGGAAAGGCCCCAGTTGGATTTGAACACTGGATTCAGCATCAGTGTTAACCACCACGGCACCATAGAAAAACTATGAATCTTGTTACCCTTGTGTCCCTGTCACCTAAAGCTCTAAAAATTGTCTTAAGAATTCATTTAAGTTACCTATTCCTAGATGAATGTGTACATGGTCCTGTACGGGGCAAATGTGAGACATCTGGCCCTTGTTAAAGGCCCAACATGTTGAATTTATAAGGAAACAGAACTGGATAGTATATATTTGGAGGTTTTCATTAAGGAATAATCATCTGATCAGTTAAGAATTTGCTTTCCCTATCTACATAAGGAGCTGGTTGTTGTCTCTGCCATGTTGCACTGCCATATTCCTAGAGAGTCTCTAGGGGGGGCATGTTGTGCGATTGATATCTCCTCTATTTTTAAAAAGTCAGGGTGGAGGGAGGGTGCTTGCACTCTGCAACCTCACCACTAGGTGGCTGTAATTGCTACACACTGGACCTTTAAGAGCAAAGTTCAATCGTGTGTCCTAGGAGAGTAGACGTCACTTCAAGCATGAGGTGCCTTCAGACCAAACAGTTTTAGGTTTCTCAGAGGTTTATACCAGTCGGGGGGGCTACATCTTAACAGATTTTTATTTTTTTGTGTGTGTGTTTGGATTCGCTCTGTCAATAGGAATAATTAGCATGCAGGCATTTAGTTCCGCTCAACATTAAACTACATCCAGCAACACTGCATATAGATTCAGTAGTTATGTTTTCATGGGTGTTTTATAACATTTAACAGCAGTTGTTGCACATCTAATGTTTTAGCATAGTTAGCACAATCATAAAGATTGTGCAAATCGAAGATGAGACATAAAACTGACTGGATACAGAAAGTGTTGAAAGTTCCCCCAAAGACTTCCTCCAACCTGGGCAGTTTCTGCTAAATCTCTCAGGGAGGGGGGGCAATGCTGGCAGTGTAAAGCAAATGCAGCTAGATATCTACGGTGATCTGATCAGTGGGTAAAGGCATGTTACTGACTAGTTCCCTCTCCTTAAAAGTCCAGTCCTTTCAGATGTTTCTGACGCAATGTGTTTCTTTGGAATGTCTGGACTTCTAGCTAACTGGTGACATTGATTTGGTTGATTTGTTGCCATGTTGAAACCGCCCTAAAGCGGTGGGCCGGCAGTACTCCCAAGGATTGGACTCTAGTCAGAGACATTAGGACAAAATGCCTCCATCTGTAATAGTCACTGACAGCTCGAAAGGAAAAAAAAAAGTAATTCTTTCTCCCTTTGGTGGGGTGTTGCCTTATCACACCAGAGGAAAAAACATGGAGAAACTTTAATGTGGCAGTTAATTGGGGTCATTTAGTGCAGATCTGTGTATGTAATCATAGAGGGGAGTAGGCCTGCGTCATATCCTTCATTGGTAACAGCTAACTACTAACAGGCTTCTCTGTTTATTTACATTTAATTTGACACGGTCTCCTCCCACAGTCCAAACGCAGAAAGATTAGTTAAAACGATGCAGATATGAGTCCTCCCAGAAGCCTGTCTGTAGGATGGATGAACCTCAAATTTAAAATACAAATGACTTGATTGTTGTGCTTTAAAGTCAGTGACACTTTATTTAGAAAGTGGGATATAACTGTGGAACAATAATAATAAACCACAGTGCACTGTGACAAGAGTGAAAATGGATACAGTAATAACTTTTCATGCGATAATAACAAGAAAACATATTTATATACCGTAAGTCAGATCCATTCTATAACACTTGTGTCATTACATTTGATATGTGACAAAGGCCTGTGCCGCCTTCTCATCGATGCATTATGCAACACAGAAGCATTAAGTGCTCCTACACTAAACGTTGCTGTTAATGTACCGCACAGTATTTACGAAGGTTTTTGTCTGTAAAGCAAATTCCAAGCTGTGAATAATTTGCAGAGATATCAGAGAGAAAGAGATATAGTTCGTAATAAACAGAATGACTTCCTCGAAGAGAAGCTGTAGTTAGTGTAGGTCTTCGTCTCATTGGTCTTCGTCGTTCTTCTTCTGATCACTGGCGGAAACACACGAGAAAGGTCGCTGAGTATAAAATATATATCAGTGTCTACGGCAACGAGTGTTGATAACTCACACATCAGATGTGATCTTCTTCTTCACGTGCGCCTCACCTTTGATGTTAATGGATGATTAAAGGAGTCCTACTTCCCGGGCGATGTCTGGTCGGAAACAAAAACAATTTCAAATCATAAATCAGCCCCACTGTGTTTATTTTCATGCCAAAAAAATACCACATATCGTTTCCTGCTGCTCAGTTGACATTTGCAGTTGACTGAAGCGTGTTAATACACAGCTAGTCTTTTCACCAAGCTTGCTGGGTTCGCTGTATTTGTGTTCACATAAGCAGTTACCTGGATTTTTTGGGTTTGCGTTTTGGCTTTGTTGTTGGTGGCTGTGTCGTTGGTGGCTGTGTTGTTGGAGGCTGTGTTGTCTGAAAAGAGAAAGGCAGAGTTTTAGAAGAAACAACAGATAAAACTAAAGTGATCCAGCAACTGCATTTCAGCCACCGATCATCATTTTAAATGAGCATTTTTAAAATCTGACCATGATGATATTTAATGACGGTTTCTTTTCTTTAAATATAGATTTAAAGTTCCCTTCAGCTCGCTTGTTAATAAATATTTGTTCTTACCTTTTCCTCAGCTCCACATCGTCCTGGTCTCCAAAGGCAGCTGACATTTCGTTTAGTCCTCTGGTTTCCCGTTTTCATCAGGAGCTCAGTTCCTTCCTGTGCCTGGGAAAAAATAAAATAATAATTGACTCCTCCTGTTCTACTTGTTAATGCAAATCCAAACTAAGCAAAAGTTTCACAAAGTGGGTCTCGTTACCAGGGGATGCTGCTGAGCTGTGAGCGGAGAGGAGGCTGTGATGAGCAGGAACGCCTGCAGACACAGCAGGACCAGCAGCACAGTTTTGTCCATGACTTCTGAGCTGTAGAGTCTGATGCCGTTGTGAAACACACAGGTCTTTATATTCTCTGCAAATGACTTCCATACGCAGCTCAGAGGTGGGCAGTTGCAAAATAGGCGTACATGCACACGGACTGTTGATTCGATCTTGGTCTAATTCAACTGTAATGTTTACTGTTTTTTTTTGTGTATTTAACTGATATATCTGCTTCGCCTCCTTGGATATTTCCTGTTCACTTCAGTTAAAGCAAACAAGCTGCCTCATGGAGAAATGATACAGCTGTGTGTGAGGTCACTGCACATGACCTTAGTTGAATAAATGTTGCATTGAACTCCAAGTTTAACAAATGCCGTCACTGGTTCATCATTCATTCGCCAATTATTGTTTGAAATTGAACATTTTTCGTTGTCAAAGTAAAATGTAAAGCAGGCTTCAGATGTTCTGACAGGGTCCCTCTCGCTGTTGTAGAATTTGGCCACAAGATGGCAGCGTTGTTCATGTTTAAGAGTCACGTTGCAACCTGGAGATTTGCAAGTTGTAAAAGTTGTAGTTAAACACGCACATGTCTAGTATGGATTTGGGTTATCGTAAGTTATCAGTATTTTACTGGACAGTTTTGTTTAAGGTACTATGAGAGTTAATGCTGCAGAGACATCAACCTTTGACCTTTCAATTGCATAACAAGGCCATGTTAGTCTGCAACCTCCGACCACACTACTGTAGACTGTCACTATGTACGTGGTGCAGGTTTGAAGTGAATGTTAACTCTGTTTTACAACAGCTGATTTGTGCAGGAAATCCCACGTTCCCTTTTGGAGCGCTCACAAATTGTGCATTTTACATTTTGAGATGATCTTTGTGTGATTTTTTTTTTTTTGTTGGGAAATACACATGTCAGCTATAAAATTAAGACCCCTGTACAAGTAAAGTGAATAGCAGTGATCAGGGACAAACGAGACTGATCCATGGAGGCACCTCCCACCTTGCAACTTGTTGAAGGATGTGCATCTAATGTGCTGGTGGCAGATACCACAGCACACCCTCAGAGGTCTCGAGGAGTCCATGCATCGATGGGTCAGGGCTGTTTGGGTGACAAAAGATGGACCTTCATGATATTAGGCAGATGGTCATTATGTTACGGCTGATTAAAGTTTGTATTCATGTGTTTTCTGTCATATTAGGGCCTCAAGAACACCATAAAACCAACTAATACCCAAGTAATTTTACACATTATTTATATTGAATCTAAATGAGCGATTCAACATGCTAACTAATTTAAATCAAATACATAAGACAAAGCCATATTTAATGGTTTTATGTGGCTTTTTCTTTTTTGTTTGTTTTACCTTTGAACCATATATTTAAGATGAAACAATTAAGCGTCCTCCACTTTAATTTACAGATTAAAGTAGCTGTCCACAGCAAACTAACCACAGTAATGCTTCCACAGCTGGATCGGTGTCACTGACCCGAGTGTGGTTGTCAGCTCCCACTGGGAATATTCTGAACTGTGCTCCTGCTGGAAAACAACTACCATACTGACATGTTTATTCAGGTCATGGATCACGTTAGTGTAGTGGTGGTCAGTGGTGAAGACGTCTTTGAGGACACCCAAAGAAATCCAGTCGTTTTTAGATACTTCAAATTATTTTAATTACTGTGAAAGAAGAGAGGTAGCAGAAGAGAAAAACAACAGCTCTTCAAATAATACAGAACAAAGCGGCACCAAGGTCCTGAATCCTCTCTGCACGTTTGTATGTGAGCAAACATGAATGTAGGTGTGGACGTGAATTATTAGCTTGTCACAGGCTGAAGTCCACCTCTGGTTTACTGTGGGACTCCTGCCACCCTGAACGCCATAACCCGTTAAAGACATGGAAGGATGAGCTTTTTCATTTTCAGATACATATTCATATTTCAGCCTGTTTTTCATTTGGTGAGCAAAACTATCCAAAAATGAAACAAAAGGAAAACCCTCTGGCTTCAACAACATAAATCACTTCTACAGTTCTACTTGATGACCTACAGAAAAAAATGAATACGTTATGAAATCACAGTCAGCTGGTACTTTAATGTGTAGACACTGGGAGCTAACGCATGCATATTGCATTATGAAACTCATACAAAGGTTGAATATTATCATTATAATATAAAACGGCTAAGCAGATTACAACTCTTGTAACAAAGATAAACATTCTTGAAGAGTAGATAATAGTTAACGTGGGTCTTCATGTCTTCAGTCATCTGGTCTAGCTTCCTTTGGTTTTCTTCTGAAAATCAGACAAAAAGTAGAGAAATCTCAGATATCAGAGACAAACATCTCACTGAGAGTGATGAATCAATCACAGGGTGCACAGATGAGTTTTTTTTTTTTTTCTGGTTACTATTTGTTTGCCTTGCACTTTACTTTGCAGTAAAAGCATTGAGAGGATTTTACGTTATTTCATTGTTTGTCCAGAAACGACGGGCTTTCCAGTTGGTCCTCTGGTCTGTGAACAGAGAGAGAGAGAAAAAGGAGTCAGGAGAAACTCTGAATTCAACACATCAGCAGTGAAATAGCTTGGTTCTGTCAGCAGGTGTTGAACTTGAAAGCGTTGGGAGTTGCAGTTGTTTGTTCATCTTTTCTTTTGCTGCACACACTGATCCATTCGCCTCCAAATGCACAGATATCACACACCTACAGTAATTTGTTGTAAATGAAGATTCAGAATACCTCCATTGTATCCAACTTAAACGCTGTCCCAGGCTGTGACAGAGCAAACAGAAATGGTTATCCATTACCACCCTCTTTCTATGGTGAAAAGTGTTTTAGATAATGTACAAATTAGAAGGATTTATTAAAGTGGTCTTACCAGACCGACGATTGAACATCCACCTCTTCTCCAACCACAGTAATGCCGTTTGGCTCTTTTTCGGCTCTTGTCTCGCTCATCCATTTTTATTCCCTCTATCTTCAGCAAAGTCAGGGGAAATATGTGTTATTTGCTATCGCACAGAAACGGCCTCACTCAGAGTCACGTGTTCATTTGTGCTGTGATGCCAAACATTTTTTTTACATTTGACGTCACGTGATATCTTTTATTCTACCTGATCCTCAAAACTTGTACGTCTCGCTTTACTGCATTTTAATCTTAACGCAGATTTTAAAACAAAAAAGTCTGTAAAAGGAATCTGAAACATCTGATCACCTCATAAAATCACATGAAAGATTAATACCAAATGTTTCCAGACTTCTTATCTTTAGATCCCTGATGAAACACTGATGTCATTTTCTATTTAAATCTGCCCCCCTTTCTTTCTTTTCTTTTTTTTTAAGTATCTTATGTTTGACAAAAGTCTCCAGATTTTCCAGATTTGAAAGACCAGAACAGAAATCTGAATATGGAGCTGGTGATCTTCTTACCACATCCAGAGTTTGCTGTTGATGATCCACAGCTCCCAGAGCGGATGCATCTGCAGAGGAGAAGGCTGTGACGAGCAGGAAAACCTGCAAGAGGAGCAGCAGCACAGTTCTGTCCATGGTGAACGGAGGAGTCTGACACAGCTGGTAAACACACCAGCATTTATAGACTCCCTCCTGTCCAATCGCCTCCACATGGACACAGAGGAGGCAGTTATGAGTGGGGGTGGGGATTAAATAATAACACATCCACACAAAAATATGCACAGTTTCATCACAGCTTGCACTCGCAAATCTTCTTTCCTCTGTTGCAATCCCTTGTAGCATCTCTGCCTGTATCAGTAAACATGCTACATACCAGCAGCTTGTTGCATAAGAAAATGAATATGTCCTCAGTCCTGAATATGAATAAAACCAAGATGTTGAATACAGCTGAATCAAACTAAAATGTCCTCTAGTCTTCTGTCACTACTGCCTCTTTTTTCTGTCTCTCCATATAGCTGGCTTCAAGCAGATGTCCCCTCCTCCCCTCCTCCCCTTCTTCAGGTTTCATTTTGTCCTCGGCACCGTGTTCCAAGTGTTTTCTCTGGGAACTTCTGTCTCTGTTATTCTGTTATTGATTTATACAAACTAACTGAATTGAATCTTGAATCATGGATTGTGTGTTTTTAATGGAAAAACTTAATGCGACAACAATGATATTACTCTGAAGTGGAAACACTCGAGAACCCCAGACTTGTATAAATTCCTCCTGTTTGCAATATGGACTGCAGATTTTGTGGTTTAAATCAAGCATGCCACTCTACAACTTGATCATTAAACTCCTTGTCCTGTTATGACTTTAACAAAATGCGTTCCGCAAAGTAGTTACAGATGTTCCTCCTTTCAGCCAAATGGTTTTACATCTGGTAATAAACAAAGCTTCTGTTTGTTCAAACCTTATTTGTGGTAGTCCTACATCTGAATATTTGTGCTTACATTTTTTGTTATAACTTTTTGCAACAGAAGTAGTAATGTATTAAGTTCAGGAACTAGACCATGGCCCATATCATTCTATTTCCCACTCTTACCTATAAAGGTGTGTCCTAACCCTCTCTTTCTCTCTCCGTCTGTGTTTTCAACCCCCACCCTACCGATCCCTCTCTTTTCTTTTCTTCCTCTTCTACCTTTCATTGCAGCAACCAGGGGACAAGGATCCCACGCTTCCTGAGATGTGACCCCACCTTGAGTCTTACTTCCTGGCTTCCTCTACCATCATCAGTCTAGACATTCTTTTCATCCCTTCCCCTTGACCTCTTTTTATCCCCTTTCATCCCATCCCCTCAACCTGTTCTATCCATAAGGTATTCAAAAAAATTAATATGTTATGAAATCACAGTCAGCTGGTACTTTAATGTATAGACGCTGGGAGCTAACGCATGCATATTTCATTATGAAACTCATACACAGGTTGCATATTATCATTATAATATAAAACAGCTAAGCAGATTACAACTCTTGTAACAAAGATAAACATTCTTGAAGAGCAGATAATAGCTAATGCGGGTCTTCATGTCTTCAGTCCTCTGGTCTTGCGTCCTTTAGTTTTCTTCTGAAAATCAGACAAACGGTAGAGAAATCTCACAGATCAGAGACAAACATCTCACTGAGAGTGATGAATCAATCACAGAGTGCACAGATGAGTATTTTTTTTTCTGGTTACCATTTGTTTGCCTTGCACTTTACTTTGCAGTAAAAGCATCGAGAGGATTTTACGTTATTTCATTGCTTGTCCAGAAATGACGGGCATTCCAGTTGGTACTCTGATCTGTGAAAAAGACAGAGAGAAGAAGGAGTCAGGGGAAGATCTGAAGCTCTCAACACATTCATTCATTCATCTTCTATACCAGCTTGTTCCTGTGAAGGGTCGCAGGGGTCTGCTGGAGCCTATCCCTGCTGTCATTGGGTGAGAGACACCAGTCTGTCACAGGGCTAACACAGAGAGACAGACAACCATTCACACGCACACCTACAGTCAATTT
This sequence comes from Chelon labrosus, assembly GCF_963514085.1. NCBI lineage: Eukaryota > Metazoa > Chordata > Actinopteri > Mugiliformes > Mugilidae > Chelon > Chelon labrosus. The sequence continues at coordinate 18,829,226 of NC_140342.1, read as the reverse complement.
GGAATCACCTATTAACCTAACCAGCATGTCTTTGGACGGTGGGAGGAAGCTGGAGTACCTAGAGGGAACCCACGCAGACACAGGGAGAACATGCAAACTCCACACAGAAAGGCCCAGTCGGCCCATGGATTCGAACCCGGGACCTTCTCGCTGTGAGGCATCAGTGCTAACCACCTCGCCACTGTGCCATCTGAATTCAACAAATTAGCTTGGTTCTGTCAGCAGTTGTTCGTTCATCTTTTCTTTTGCTGCACACACTGATCCATTCGCTTCCAACAATTCAGAATACTTACTGTTTTGTCCGGTTGCTCAAGCTGTGACAGAGCAAACAGAAATGGTTATCCATTACCACCCTCTTTCTATGGTGAAAAGTGTTTTAGATAATGTACAAATTAGAAGGATTTATTAAAGTGGTCTTACCATGGCAATGTGTGAACATGCACTTGGTCTCCAATCACAGAAATGCCGTTTGGCTCTTTTTCGGCTCTTGTCTCGCTCATCCATTTTTATTCCCTCCATCTTCAGCAAAGTCAGGGGAAATATGTGTTATTTGCTATCGCACAGAAACGGCCTCACTCAGAGTCATGTGTTCATTTGTGCTGTGATGCCAAACATTTTTTTACATTTGACGCGGCATCTTTTATTCTACCTGATCCTCAAAACTTGTACGTCTCGCTTTACTGCATTTTAATCTTAACGCAGATTTTAAAACAAAAAAGTCTGTAAAAGGAATCTGAAACATCTGATCACCTCATAAAATCACGTGAAAGATTAATACCAAACGTTTCCAGACTTCTTATCTTTAGGTCCCCGATGAATCTGCCCCCCTTTCTTTCTTTTCTTTACTTTTTTTCTTTTTTTTTAAGTGTCTTATATTATGTTAGACAAAAGTCTCCAGATTTTCCAGATTTGATTGACCAGAACAGAAATCTGAATTTGGAGCTGGTGATCTTCTTACCACATCCAGAGTTTGCTGTTGATGATCCACAGCTCCCAGAGCGGCTGCATCTGCAGAGGAGAAGGCTGTGACGAGCAGGAAAACCTGCAAGAGGAGCAGCAGCACAGTTCTGTCCATGGTGAACGGAGGAGTCTGACACAGCTGGTAAACACGCCAGCATTTATAGACTCCCTCCTGTCTAATCGCCTCCACATGGACACAGAGGAGGCAGTTATGAGTGGGGGTGGGGATTAAATAATAACACATCCACACAAAAATATGCACAGTTTCATCACAGCTTGCACTCGCAAATCTTCTTTCCTCTGTTGCAATCCCTTGTAGCATCTCTGCCTGTATCAGTAAACATGCTGCATACCAGCAGCTTGTTGCATAAGAAAATGAATATGTCCTCAGTCCTGAATATGAATAAAACCAAGATGTTGAATACAGCTGAATCAAACTAAAATGTCCTCTAGTCTTCTGTCACTACTGCCTCTTTTTTCTGTCTCTCCATCCAGCTGGCCTCAAGCAGATGTCCCCTCCTCCCCTTCTCCAGGTTTCATTTTGTCCTCGGCACCGTGTCCCAAGTGTTTGCTCTGGGAACTTCTGTCTCTGTTATTCTGTTATTGATTCAGCATTTATACAAACTAACTGAATTGAATCTTGAATCATGGATTGCGTGTTTTTAATGGAAAAACTTAATGCGACAACAATGATATTACTCTGAAGTGGAAACACTCGAGAACCCCAGACTTGTATAAATTCCTCTTGTTTGCAATATGGACTGCAGAGTTTGTGGTTTAAATCAAGCATGCCACTCTACAACTTGATCATTAAACTCCTTGTCCTGTTATGACTTTAACAAAATGCGTTCCGCAAAGTAGTTACAGATGTTCCTCCTTTCAGCCAAATGGTTTTACATCTGGTAATAAACAAAGCTTCTGTTTGTTCAAACCTTATTTGTGGTAGTCCTACATCCGAATATTTTTGCTTACATTTTTTTTATAACTTTTTGCAACAGAAGTGGTAATGAATTAAGTTCAGGAACTAGACCATGGCCCATATCATTCTATTTCCCACTCTTACCTATAAAGGTGTGTCCTAACCCTCTCTTTCTCTCTCTGTCTCAGTTCTCAACCCCCACCCTCCCCATCCCTCTCTTTTCTTTTCTTCCTCTTCCATCTTTCATTGCAGCAACCAGGGGACAAGGATCCAAAGCTTCCTGAGATGTGACCCCACCCTGAGTCTCACTTCCTGGCTTCCTCTACCATCATCAGTCTAGACATTCTTCCTCTTTCATCCCTTCCCCTTGACCTCTTTTTATCCCCTTTCATCCCATCCCCTCAACCTGTTCTATCCATAAAGTATTCAAAAAAATGAATACGTTATGAAATCACAGTCAGCTGGTACTTTAATGTGTAGACACTGGGAGCTAACGCATGCATATTTCATTATGAAACTCATACACAGGTTGCATATTATCATAATATAAAGTGGCTAAACAGATTACAACTCTTGTAACAAAGATAAACATTCTTGAAGAGTAGATAATAGTTAACGTGGGTCTTCATGTCTTCAGTCATCTGGTCTTGCTTCCTTTGGTTTTCTTCTGACAATCAGACAAAAAGTAGAGAAATCTCAGATATCAGAGACAAACATCTCACTGAGAGTGATGAATCAATCACAGAGTGCACAGATGAGTTTTTTTTTTAGTTTTTTTTTTCTGGTTACCATTTGTTTGCCTTGCACTTCACTTTGCAGTAAAAGCATCGAGAGGATTTTACGTTATTTCCATGCTTGTCCAGAAACGACGGGCATTCCAGTTGGTACTCTGATCTGTGAAAAAGACAGAGAGAAGAAGGAGTCAGGGGAAGATCTGAAGCTCTCAACACATTCATTCATTCATCTTCTATACCAGCTTGTTCCTGTGAAGGGTCGCAGGGGTCTGCTGGAGCCTATCCCAGCTGTCATTGGGTGAGAGACACCAGTCTGTCACAGGGCTAACACAGAGAGACAGACAACCATTCACACGCACACCTACAGCCAATTTGGAATCACCTATTAACCTAACCAGCATGTCTTTGGACGGTGGGAGGAAGCTGGAGTACCTAGAGGGAACCCACGCAGACACAGGGAGAACATGCAAACTCCACACAGAAAGGCCCAGTCGGCCCATGGATTCGAACCCGGGACCTTCTCGCTGTGAGGCATCAGTGCTAACCACCTCGCCACTGTGCCATCTGAATTCAACAAATTAGCTTGGTTCTGTCAGCAGTTGTTCGTTCATCTTTTCTTTTGCTGCACACACTGATCCATTCGCTTCCAACAATTCAGAATACTTACTGTTTTGTCCGGTTGCTCAAGCTGTGACAGCGCAAACAGAAATGGTTATCCATTACCACCCTCTTTCTATGGTGAAAAGTGTTTTAGATAATGTACAAATTAGAAGGATTTATTAAAGTGGTCTTACCATGGCAATGTGTGAACATGCACTTGGTCTCCAATCACAGAAATGCCGTTTGGCTCTTTTTCGGCTCTTGTCTCGCGCATCCATTTTTATTCCCTCCATCTTCAGCAAAGTCAGGGGAAATATGTGTTATTTGCTATCGCACAGAAACGGCCTCACTCAGAGTCATGCGTTCATTTGTGCTGTGATGCCCAACGTTTTTTTACATTTGACGTGGCATCTTTTATTCTACCTGATCCTCAAAACTTGTACGTCTCGCTTTACTGCATTTTAATCTTAACTCAGGTTTTAAAACAAAAAAGTCTGTAAAAGGAATCTGAAACATCTGATCACCTCATAAAATCACGTGAAAGATTAATACCAAACGTTTCCAGACTTCTTATCTTTAGGTCCCCGATGAATCTGCCCCCCTTTCTTTCTTTTCTTTACTTTTTTTCTTTTTTTTTAAGTATCTTATATTATGTTCGACAAAAGTCTCCAGATTTTCCAGATTTGATAGACCAGAACAGAAATCTGAATTTGGAGCTGGTGATCTTCTTACCACATCCAGAGTTTGCTGTTGATGATCCACAGCTCCCAGAGCGGCTGCATCTGCAGAGGAGAAAGCTGTGACGAGCAGGAAAACCTGCAAGAGGAGCAGCAGCACAGTTCTGTCCATGGTGAACGGAGGAGTCTGACACAGCTGGTAAACACACCAGCATTTATAGACTCCCTCCTGTCCAATCGCCTCCACATGGACACAGAGGAGGCAGTTATGAGTGGGGGTGGGGATTAAATAATAACACATCCACACAAAAATATGCACAGTTTCATCACAGCTTGCACTCGCAAATCTTCTTTCCTCTGTTGCAATCCCTTGTAGCATCTCTGCCTGTATCAGTAAACATGCTGCATACCAGCAGCTTGTTGCATAAGAAAATGAATATGTCCTCAGTCCTGAATATGAATAAAACCAAGATGTTGAATACAGCTGAATCAAACTAAAATGTCCTCTAGTCTTCTGTCACTACTGCCTCTTTTTTCTGTCTCTCCATCCAGCTGGCCTCAAGCAGATGCCCCTCCTCCCCTTCTCCAGGTTTCATTTTGTCCTCGGCACCGTGTCCCAAGTGTTTGCTCTGGGAACTTCTGTCTCTGTTATTCTGTTATTGATTCAGCATTTATACAAACTAACTGAATTGAATCTTGAATCATGGATTGCGTGTTTTTAATGGAAAAACTTAATGCGACAACAATGATATTACTCTGAAGTGGAAACACTCGAGAACCCCAGACTTGTATAAATTCCTCCTGTTTGCAATATGGACTGCAGAGTTTGTGGTTTAAATCAAGCATGCCACTCTACAACTTGATCATTAAACTCCTTGTCCTGTTATGACTTTAACAAAATGTGTTCCGCAAAGTGGTTACAGATGTTCCTCCTTTCAGCCAAATGATTTTACATCTGGTAATAAACAAAGCTTCTGTTTGTTCAAACCTTATTTGTGGTAGTCCTACATCTGAATATTTTTGCTTACATTTTTTATAACTTTTTGCAACAGAAGTGGTAATGAATTAAGTTCAGGAACTAGACCATGGCCCATATCATTCTATTTCCCACTCTTACCCATAAAGGTGTGTCCTAACCCTCTCTTTTTCTCTCTGTCTCAGTTCTCAACCCCCACTCTCCTCATCCCTCTCATTTCTTTTCTTCCTCTTCCACCTTTCATAACAGCAACCAGCTTCCTGAGATGTGACCCCACCCTGAGCCTGACTCCCTGGGTTCCTCTACCATCATAAGTCTAGACATTCTTCCTCTTTCATCCCATCCCCTCGACCCCCTTTCATCCCTTCCCCTCGACGCCTTTTCATATCTTCCCCTCAACCCTTTTCATCCCATCCCCTCAACCCCTTTTCATCCCTTCCCCTCGACCCCTTATCATCCCATCCCCTCGACCCTTTTCATCCCATCCCCTCAAACCCTTTTCATCCATTTTCATCCCTACCCCTTAACCTCTTTTTATCCCATTTCATCCCACCCTTTCATCCCCTTTTCATCCACTACCCTCCTCATCCCTCCATCCATTTCTCTACTAATAAACCTATTTGCATCAATTAAGGTGAGGCCTTTGTTAGTGAAATAAACTGTTAACTTAAAAATTAAGGCAGACTGACGCCATCTAGAGGTCATGTTACAAATTAACGCATACAGTGATCATTGTTTACATTCTGTGGAGGAAATTTTATATTTACCCTTCATTTTATACTTATTATAATTATTTTTAATATTATACTAATCTTTATGTTATTTCATAGATGGGTCTGTGCCTGGTCCTCCTTCAGCAGAAATCACAGTTGCAGGTCAGTTTTAGGTCAAAACATTATGCGAGAAACGCACAAATGCAACCTTTCGAAAAGACCATTACCTTTTATTCGTAGACATTTCTACACCTGTATTTTTGTCTTTCGGAAGGCAAAGAATCCCGTTTATCTGTACAATTTCAATACAATACACATATGCTTTTGTGAATTCACTCACTGAAAAATAAATTTCCACAACACATTCAAACAACAGTAAAGGACTTTTATTACATTTCCTCATTTGGAAACAGGGAACACACTGAGAAACGGAGCAGAAAAAAAAATAAAACCCCAAAAAGAATAGCTCCCTAAAATTCAGTTCTGGGGTTTTTAATTATATTTCAAAGGCAAAAACTGTTGTTCCTGTGGTGATGATTTATGGGGTATATGTGGCTGAGGGACAGGGTGCTGGTTCCATTCAGATCCTTTAGTGTAAGCCCTTCTTCAAAGAGAGAGAAAAAGAGAGGAATGAAGGCAGACTGACTCCATCTAGTGGTCATGTTATAGAATAATGGATGAAAAGACTTTTATTATGGAACGTAATGCCATTTCTCAACTCAACTGAAAAACAGAGCAGAAAACAGAGTTATCTGACTAAAAGCGGTAAATGCAGTGTCGGCTGATGAAGTATGAATCTGTCATCAGAACATACTCTTCATTTGCTTTCGAAGGAAACATCTGTTATTCCAGCTGAGCGATGGGGTGTGCTTTATCGTGGGCCCTTCATAAAAGAGAGAGACAGTAAGAGGGATAGTGAGAGTTATTTACAGACTTTTTTTTGTTGCTGTTGCGGACAATTGTTAATAAGTTTCCTTGAGCAAGACTTTAGACACCCAGTTGCTCTCAGTGCTTGGCAATACTCAGTGAATGTGTGTGCATTTGTATAAACAATGGTTTGGATGTGTCATTGTGACTGTAAAGCGCTTAGTACACCGACAGGTAAACAGGCGCTGTATAAATACAAGATCATATCGTTATCTGTGTGTCCAGCTCACTAATTACATGTTACTGTTTTTGTCATAATGTTGTGTTTGGGTACCTTCAGTTATCCAGTCTGGTATGTTTTGTAATTGGGTTTCCCTTCGCTTTTATTTTAGTTTTACTTCTTTGTCTTTTCCCACCCCTGTGATTACATTCACCTGTCTTTGTCCTGTCATTAGTCTCACCTGTGCCTTGTTAGCCTCAGTGTATATATAGCCTTGTCTTGTCACTTGTCAAGCTGTCTGTAGAGTCATCTGCCTGTTTTCTCTGGTTCTGTGTAACTTGTTTTTGCTTCCAAATACCCTCCTTATCTTTTGATTGAATTTCACCTTTTGTCAGACTTGTGTTTCTGGGTTTTACCTGCTTAACTCTGCAGCGGCTTTTGTTCCATGTTTTTGTCAGTCATCGTCAAATTTACTTAGAATTGCTCATCCTGCCTCTCCAGACTGTGTGTCCTTGCTACGTATTATTGTCACGACCCGGCTCAAAGGAATGACAAAATGTGACCATATGTGAATCTTTTAATTAAAGTCAAATTACTGAATTGAATTAAATCGAATGAGCAGTCAGTATATCAGTCATGTATATGTCATGAATAAAGTAAATCAAAGTTCAACCAAACGAAAGACGAGAGACTTCTCAAACATAGATATAGTGTCGCTCCAAATGAGCCCCTCCTCAACAGCAAACAAATGAGGAAGTAGGTCTTAAGGCCTGGAAACTCTCACAGTGTATATTAAACTAATGAGATGTGCAATTTTTCTATCTGTAACCGTGATTAAAGTTGAGAAGACACAAAGGGGCTGAGGGCGCTCAGGAGACTTCAAAAAGTTTCTAGCTGAGGTGCTCTTCTGCGATGGGTGAAGTAATGGGCGATGTTTTGTTTTTTTCGTGATTAAAGTTGGTTTGATTTTTTTATTGTGTTCTTGTGAAAACCACAATGAAAACATTTTGTGAATCATTTCCTTGATTCATTTTCTCATCATAGAATAACAAAAATAAATCCAGACTATCTTATTTATTGGTTTTATCCGTTGCCAAGTTAATTTCTCTGTCTCCGTCTCTTGTCTATTGTAATTCACCAGAAACACATTTCTGTCACACTGGAAGCAGGCCAGTATAAGCAGTGTGTTACTGAGAAGCACTAAAATCAAATTATGTTTCCATTGAACATGAGCACATCAATGGTGAAAGACCTCTCTCCTTTCTGAATGATTTGTAATAAATCACATGTTGGTGTTTCCTAAAAGAACAAAGCATCTTGATTTGTGTCTACGCTCCAAGGGAACACACTGGACAAAAAGTTGGTCTAAAAGGTTATTTATTGATCTAAGTAAAGTGAATGCACACAATCATTTGAACGGTTAATTAGTTATTCTTAGATTACATGCACTAATAAACAAATGATAGATTCTGTACGATGAAATCTTTTAAATCCATTATCTCTACCTGCTTATCACTTGGGTTTGAGCATATACCAATCAGGCATAACATTATGACCACCTTCTTAATCTTGTGTAGGTTCCTTTGTGCCTTCATGTTTCTTGAGTTGTTCCTAAACCATTTGTGTGTGTGTGTCTGTATCAGGCTGCATCCTGATGGGGTTAGCTTCCTATTGACAAGGAGTGTCATTGCTTTGGGTTGGGAGTGCCTGAGATGGTCAATGTTATTTACTTCTGCTGTCAGTGGTCATAATGTTGTGGCTGAATAGTGTATACTAGCTGTCAATGATAAAGAGGCACACTACGCCCTTGACAGTTCCCCAGTCCACACAGGGCAAACACAGAGAAAAACTACGATCACTTTAAAATCACTTATTAATCTAATACACATGTCTTTGGGAGTAGGCACCTAGACAAACTCATGCAGGTACAAGGAGAATATGCACAGTTCACACACAAAGGGCCCAGACAGCCAGCGGATTGAAACTCAGAGCTGTGAGGTGACAGTCTAGACCACAGCACCACAGAGCTGCTTAATATGATTAAAATGTTGGTTGGGTTGGTGGTGTCAGTTGGCTGATGGACCACCTGCAGGTCTCCAATCCCCAGAGTTGATGAAGGTATAACTCACTTTCTAGTGTCCTTCACTACTCTTAGATTATCTTGAGTTGGTGTTTGGTCACATGACAAAAACTTTCAACAGGCATTTAAAGCAAAATTATCATAGTATAATATATATTGTTAAAAATCCTATTCTTGTAGATTATTTTAATTAATGTCTGTCATGATTACCCATTACCTACCATAAAACAACAATATACAGCTCATAACCTTGATTATAGTTTATATCAGATATAACACAATAATTAAACTAACATACAAGCAGTATACGATTCTAAGTGCCTCCCTTCCTACTATTAATGGATGAATAGTTATCAGTGATATTCACCTATCAGACTTATTAACCAGTTGAATGGTTTAAAAGACGGCTTAACTAAAGTGTATAAACACTGACTAATCCCAAACCACAACCCAATACCTATACACTAAAAAAAAGTCATGACTAGAAATCAGTTTAATTTTAGATCTTAAAATTAAAGAGGACATAGGATGAAAGTCTCCCTTTTGAGCTTTTTCTACATTTAGTAGGGTGTGTGGCATGTCTACCAGCTCAGAAAAGCTGATAAAAATCTATACAGTCAGTTTGTTATGAGTTTGCTGTGAAAAGAACTGTTTTTGGTCTGGTCAGTAGGGGCCTGTTTAATACATTCATTGAGATTTTTTTAACCAAACAGAGATTCCATCAAGTCATGAAAGAAATCTATCAACTTGTGGAAATGGACATCTGATGTCACATTTAAATTGTTTAACAAGAAGGCCTGTTCTCACGTTTTCTTGTAGTGGCCACTAGATGGCGGTATGTTCAGTTAGTGATCCAGTAATGCAATCTTCATGATTAATATCCAGAGGTCTCTTGATGATGATCCGGCAGGTGGAAGATCTCTGTAGTTTTTGTTACACTTGTTCACCAATCTCAGGTGTCGATACACTGTAAAGATGACAGAAATACACTCTGGTCAACTGCTCACTGTAAAGTGAAGTATGCAGTGTAGCCCTTTTTTTTTTTTTTTTAGATATACTGTAAATACAGTTGACTTGATTAATTAATCCAAACACAGACATGTTTGAGTTACATCTCTTAAATACTGGTATCTATCTAAAGATGCTGGGGGCAGAGGGCAACACCAGTGATACTTGCACTTCTTGGTGCATTGTTTTCTGTTGACATTCCCACGTCAACTTTGACCTCAAGCTAGAATCTTTACACATGATGCACTATGAAAATGTGTCTCTGTTTCTATATTAAATATTCCAGTACCATAAGCACTCATATAGATGTGAAAGTTGTGGTTTAATTTAGTATCATATTAAATGTGATGTTACCTTTTCATTGTAGGAGGTTGGAGACCTGGTTCCTGTGTGGGTCATTTTGATTATCGTATCCCTTGTTGTTGATCCATGTAGTAATGATGTTAAGATCGGCTGTTGTCATGACACCCTTTCCTTGAAGAGAGTTGAACCATGTCTGTACCATCTTTGTACTGTGTTGCTGAAAACTGCTTTCAAAAACGTCAAGTCTGGTTTTACTCATGTTGTTGTTCTGAAAGTTCTCGAAGTCGTTTTTAAGCTTGAATCTCGGCATTGAACCGAGGATCGTCAGTTTGAAGGCACCCACAACATCATCATTGCTTATGGCGGTAGCTAAATGTGATCTGAAGTCTTTTGATATTGTACTGGGAAACTCTTGATGTATTTCTTTAGGGACATAAACAGCTGGAAGTTCACGGCCATGATATTTGTGCACATTATTTATCAGATTGTTATCCAGAGGAGAAGACTTTGTTCCCACTTCAAGCATGGCTTCTGTTAATCTGCTATTCTGGTTCTTCTTTCTAGCTTCCAGTATACTATTGACTGGTGGCTGGTGATCTGCATCGATGAAGTGTCCAATACTTTTTTTTTTTTTTATATATTTGTTTTTCAATTTTTTGTACATACCCACTTTTCCAACCTTTCTCCCAAGTATCTCTTTGTTTTCTGCAATTCTATCTCTTTTTGCTGCTCCCTCTGCCATGTACCAGTCTCCTCCCCTGATGCTTTCAGTAAGCTGTTTCCGCTTAATGAAAGACTCCCATTGAGCTGGGTTTTTGAGGAGGGTCTCTGCCTCCACAGATCGGAGTCGGTCAGCTTCCAAAACAATCTGTTCTTCACTGGCCTGTGGTTTCATGCCTCGTGCCAAAGCATGAAATAGACAGCCCTTGCCATCGCTGTCTATGCTCACTGTCTGGTTGTTGATGCGTACATCATGATGTCCATCAGGGTATTGGTCACTCTTTGGTCAGTAGATCAGTGTCACAGTTTGGCTAGCAGGTTGAGTGCTTGGGCTCACCTCCTGCATTTTGACAAGTCTGCCACGACTATCCTCTGTTAGGATGACAACCTTAGTGCCACTAGCTTCTGACAAGACTCTGATGTCGAGGATTGTACCTGCAGTCGTGGATTTCTTGATGTTTTCAGCATGTAACTTTGAGCGTTCCCCTGTTTCTCCTGCAAGCTGATGTTTAGAATTTGGTTTTCTTGGCATGTGTGCGATGTATTTGTTGTTCTGTCCAGCTCTGAGTTTTTCCTCTGTTCTGTCAGTATTTAAGACAGTTCTGACTTTCTGGCTGATGAAGCCATTTACTTTCTCTTGAACATGAGAAACAATGTGAGTGGAGAACTTCTGGTGGAACACTTCTACCAAAGCATCAGCCAATAAATCGCTGATGGTGTCGGCTAATTCCTGTTTGAATTCTTTCAGCATCTTAGTGTCTGAAGCAGAGAGCTCCTTCACATCGACTTTCTGTGAAAAACCTTCTTGTTTTTTAAATGTATTCAGCTCTTCATAAATGTTTGAAAAAAACCTGCTGGAGAGTGTTTTCACTGCATGAATGGCTTCTCCTGCTAGTGCCACTATGTGGCCACATTGGATGGTTGTCAGAATTATCTTCAGTACTCCTCTGGCCTCTGCTCGCGCTCTGTTCATCACTGTGAAGATGGATGAGTTAAGCTGTTTCTGCCAGCTGAGGTCTGCGTAGAATGGCTGTAAAGCAGTGCTGCTTAACTGTTTAAAAATGGCTAACAGTTGAGTCTTTCTGTTCTCGTCCCGCAGGAGCTCATGGAGTTGCTCTTTATCTTCAATGTGTGAGAGGATAATAGAGTCTACTAATGAAGCCATGGGCTCTTTTACTATTGTGGATTTCACCTCGTCAGTAATTCCGTCTTTCACCTTGTCTTTGATGCTGTTCAGTATTTCTGTCAGTATTTCTGTCAGTATTTTCTCTTCTGCCTTTCCTATTCCATACATGATGGTTTTCTCAACTACTGTTTTAACAGTGATTTTTACTGCATTCTTCATATTCGTCTTTGTGACAACGCTGAAGCCCTCTTTAACCTGATTAGAGAGAAACTTTGGCATTGACTTCAAGTGTTTGACGAATCCTTTCATTAACATTTTACAAGCTTTGAATCCCTTTGCAATCAGCTTTCCAACTCCACATGCAATAAGAGATACACCAATAGAAATGGCCTTCCCTATAGCCCATGATTTCCAGCTGAATTCTCCTGCCACCATGGACTCTATGCCAGTGATGCAGTCTGATATTCCTTCAGAGATGAGTCCCATGCCAACTTGAGCAAATGTACCAAACGTAACTACAGTGAGCAATGCTCCTGCAATAATCTGTAGAACTCCAAGGAAGAACACCAGCAAAGCTTCCCATGGGAAACGAGGTTCCTCTTCCACAGAAAATACATATTTCAGACCTTGGCAGTAGAGGTTGTAGGCTTCCACCTGGAGAGCTTCTTCAGAACTTGACACCAGAGAGAAAATTGGTGATTTTTTAGCCATTGCATCCCTCCCCCTTTCCTTTATTTCATCTATCTTTTCGATCGCCTCATTAATGTTTTTGTCAAAGTAACTGAGCATGCTGCCCTTTGTTGTTAGCTGTTTTTCAAGACTGGATGTGTTACTATTGGCTGATGCGGCAGAGGACATTTTTACAAACTGAAGACAGAGCACAGATTCCTCACTGAGATACTTTAGAGACTCCTGTGCCTTCTTTAGATCATCTTTGGCCTTAGTGAGGTAATCTGAATCCTGCTTCTTTATAGTGCAGTATGCATGGTTGTAGAAGGCTATCGCTGCCCAACTTTCATCTTGTTTCATGGCCTTTTCAAACAGCCCAGTGCTGATGTCCCATTTCTTTTCATTCAGCGCAATATTTCCAAATTTGATGTAGTGATAAATGCTAGCACACGGTGAAGTCTGACTTTGACACTGAGTTTTTGCCAATGCTATGTCAGCCTTTAAACTCTTTTCTAATTCATTTCTCTTCAGCTGCTCAATTTGTTCTGATTTAATTTGCAACCATATCCCCCAGAACTCATTCATGGTCCCAACCACAGCTCTTCTCTCATCTCCATCTGCGTTCTTATAAATATCTTGAAGAGTTCTGCAGTATTCAGAAAACAGGTCTTCCCTTAGTTTCATCTCAGCAACATCGTTCATCATGTCATTATTCTTTTCTGCTGCAAGTCTATCCCTTCTGCTCTTAGCTTCTTCCAGAGATGACACAGTGCTGAAAGACTGCTGCAGGTGTTCAATGGACATGATGACTTGAGCAGATCCAGGTTTACCTTTGCGAGCAGACCGACCAAAAGCCTGAAGTTCCACTCTTGTGTTCTCTGAAAGAAACGAGAGGATCACAAATAATCCTCCACTGTTGTTCACCTGTTTGGACACTTTTATGTCTGTGCCACGCCCAGCAAGGTTTGTGGCAACAATGACATCTCCAGGAAGCAGTTCCTTATCCATTTTGCTCAAACTATCTTTGTCACTGCGGCAGTAAAGAATGATTTGACCTGGGATGCTGCTTTTCAGCTCTTCGTAGATCTCGTTGGCTTTGTTGATAGTTTCACAGATCACCAGGGCGGCTCTTCCATCTCTGTATGAGTTTGGGGAAATCTGAGCCATAACCACACGTTTAATTTCAGATTTCCACTCTTCAGCTGAGGTCTTCAGAGTACCTTTGATCTCAAACAACTTTTTCCGGTTGAATGTTGGCATTTTGCAGACAGAAAGATTTGGATATAGGTCCTGCAAAAACAGAATATCTGTTGTGCTCCCGAGTGTTCCTGTTGTTCCATATATTTTTCCATCATGCTTTTCAAAGAAGGAGATGTTAGAAATGTAATTTGTCACTGTTGAAATTGTGCTCAGTTTGATTTGGTGTTTAATCTCAACAAACTGCTGCAGACCATCGCCCCATTTCTTATTCAGTTCTACAATACCAGTGGAACTGAAATCCACTGGACAGACATTGTCATTTTCTACAACATATTCTCGTCCTTGCTGCAGCTGCTTTGCCAGAAAGGCATTCTGAACCCACACTGACACTTTGCTCTCGATCAGATTCTTTAGAAATCCAGGAATGCTGATTTTGTCTTTAATGTTTGCACACGGGGTGTACTGAATCTTCTCTGAGATTATTTCAGCAATGGGCTTGATAAGAAGTTCTTCTGAATCATAAAGAGCGCAACACAAGCCTTCCTCCAAGACAAGAAATGTAAGCTCTGGAATATCCTGGTTGTTGTACGGGCTGCTCTTTCTCAGACAGAGCAATCCCTTGTCGTCCAAAGTGTAAACAGTGAAACCATAGGGGACATATTGCTCAAGTTCTTGGAAAAAATCTAACACTGCATCCTGACTCACAGATTTCAGTTTTGTAAGAAGTTCATCCTTTTCACTTTTGAGTATATCCTCTGTAAATCCTTTTGGCACAGTGTTGGATTCTTCAGCAATGAGTAAAATGTCAGTTGGATCCTTTATTTCACTTTCATCTGTGTCCATTGAGTCAAAGATGGCCTTGAAGAATGAAGCAGGAGGACCCTGTATAAATGTATGGTGTCCTGTAGACAGGAAACCATACTGGCTGACATGGCCCCAGATCATAGCCAGAATAACATTCAGGTGCTGCATGGAGACCATGGGGCTGGACAAGTAGGTCAGCTGCACTCCCTGATCCAGCAGCAGTGAGTCCACTTCATCGATTATGATGCACTGATAGCTGCGATCAGGCCTCACATCCTTCATCTCAAATATCTGGCGAAGGTGATCTGCAGCAAAGGCTTCGATAGTTCCATAGACCACGTCCTTCTGGTAGCATTCCTGTCGATCCTTATCTTCGGTTTTATTTGTGTTTGTGTCAACTGTGATTCCAAAGTACTTGTAGAATTGGGTCCATTCTTCTGCATCTCTTTGACATAACACAGAAGAACTGGACACTATGTCTACTTTTTCACCCCTAAGCACACGCAGAACTGCAAACATTGCTATGACACAAGACTTTCCTTCTCCAGTGCCCATCTCCAGGAGTTTACCAGTGTCAGACAAGGCCAAGAGGCACCAGCTTATCATCTGAGTAGCTCTGGGCCACCACTTCCCTTTAGCCTTGTGCAAGTTTACAGCATTGCACAAGACTGCCAGGATCTCCTGAAGGTCTTCTGTGTCCGTGCTGTGACTCAGATTCTTTGCTCGTTGTACATCTTTGTGGTTTTTGATTTCACCAGTTTTGATCAGGTCTGTTACATGAGTTACTATATTGTATGATTTTCTCAATGTCTGTTCATCAATGTCTTTCATCTGCCGTATTTCATCAAAAAGAGTGTCAATGCTTTTCATTTTCTCATCTCTCAGGCTCTTTTCTAAATGCCGGATCAGATTCTTAGTTCCACGTGAATCTAAGAGGATGAGGAGAGATTGATGGTTCTTATCTGTCCACTTGGAGGAAACCTGATATGTTGCCATCAAATGTAAAATCTTCATGATGGAAATACAGCCCTTGTCATAATGGTGGTCATGTAGAGCTCCAAGTAGGTTCAAGGCCTCTGGTGCTGACCAAAGTCTTTGTGCTACAAGACTTGAAACCATCTGGAGGAGATCGTTGGTTTGTTCTTTTGAGTCCTGGAATTTCTCCACACAGGCAAATAAAATCTCCAAACACCATTTGCCTGCTGGAAAAGTCGTATTTCTCTCTGTTTCTGTTTCTCCAATAAGAAGTGTCAGGAGATTCTCAAGAAAGGTCAGAATGAAGATCTGGTTAGAAGGCAGTTCCTTTCCATTCATTTTCTTTGAGATGGTGATGATTTTATTTCCAGTGTTTGTGTCGTTGTTTGGGTTGGTGTTGAGCACCTGAAAAATGGCCTTAATGAACCTGCGTCTCAGTTCCACAGGTTCATTGTCAAATTTACTCACGAGATTTTGTAAGACCTCTGCAGCAAACACCAAGGAATCATTGTCCTTGAGCCTTGAAAGTTCCATATTGTGGGAAGCACTGACATTTTTTTCTTCAATGAGAAATCCACGAATAAGCTGGGCCTTCCCTGTTTCCATCACCTCTATTCCATGTAGAATATATTCAGACAAAAAAACATCCATAGTACCATACACAATGTCTGCTTCATAGACCTCCTTGTATGAGGCATTAGTTTTCTTCATGTTTGTGTTGACAGACATTTCAAGGTACTTGTAGAAGTCAGACCATTCCTTTGTTTGCTCCTGTGAGTGAACATCAGAGCTCAGCACAATGTTTATCTTATTTCCCATGAAGACTTGTGATGCTGCAAACATGGCTGTGACACACTGGTCTATATCAGTACCGACCACTTGTAGCACTCCACTTTTCTCAGTCAGCATCAATGCACACCACTGCAGCATCTGCCTCACTGTAGGCCACCAGCCTTTTGTGTCAAAAACTGCTTTGCAGAGCTGAGACAGTAGGCTCTGAATCTGGCCTTCATTCAGTGTTACACATTTAAAGGAATCTTTCAGAAATGGTGAATATTTTGGTGCCTTTTCTGAATATTGCAGGACACCAATGGTAATGTTTTTTATCATATCAATCAAAGAATCATTCAAATTCCATAACATTTTTAATTCTTCCAGAGCTAAATCTAGACTGCTATTATCTTTCTCTCTGAAAGTCTTTTGGATATCCTGATAGAATTTGTCAGGGCCATCAAAGTCAAGTGTCTGAAGGAGAGACCTTCCAGATTCATCTTTCCACTCAGGTGATATGTCATACCCTTGGACCAACGTAAGGATTTCGTTTATAGGACTGTCCTCTCTGTATTTCTGTGACAGTGCTTGTAGCAGATTCAGGGCCTCTGTTGGGGTCCATTGGTTTGTTTGTACGAGTTTGAGGAGCATTTCATTGGATGCCGAGTATGTTTCTTTTCCATTCAGATGTGTGAGTATGGATAAAAGGAGTTTCAAGCACTGGATTTCCATCTTTAAAATGAACACTGAGACTCTTCCAACTGCTTCCTGCAATGATGATGTGAGGGTGCTCAGGAATTCTATAAGAAAGAGTTGCTCAGTGGAAAGCTCGTCTTCAGCCCATTGTTTGGCTATGAGGACTGCGTCAGTGTCAGAGCTACCGTCATTGAAAAAGCGCATCAGAGTCAGATACAGAGCTTGAGTCAACAGGAAACTCTGACAAACATCACTTGCTGATAGGTTGATTGACTCCACCAGTGACTGCAGGTGATTGGAGATGGTTTCTTGGGAACTTCCCTCAGATCTCTCCAGGGACAGGGAGCACAGCTCTGTGATGAACACCTGAGTGTGCTGCAGTGTGCAGAGAGATGGGATGGCACTAATCCATTCATCAAACAGAAGTTTGTCCAAGGCTGAGAGGATTTCTCTCATTTCATCAACTGTCAGCTGAGTGAGACTGAGATTTTGAAGTGGGATGCTGCATTTCAAAGAGAGGATCTCTAGAAGCTCATCGCTGTCTGATTCATCACTATCGTTAAACTCATCCAAATGTTTTATTAGAACATCTTGCTTATATTCATATTGTTCCGAGATGTCGCTGTTCAGTTTCTCTTGCCGCTGTTTGGCTTGTTGCAGTGATTCTTGTAGTCTTTGATTTAGTTTTTCTTGTCTCTCCTCTTCTCTTCTCCTCTCCTCCTCTCTCCTTCTCTCCTCTTCTCTTCTCCTTTCCTCCTCTCTCCTCCTTCTCTCCTCTTCTCTTCTCCTCTCCTCCTCTCTCCTCCTTCTCTCCTCTTCTCTTCTCCTCTCCTCCTCTTTCTTCATGTTCTCCTGATCCCTGATCGGCTTGTTAAAGCAGTATTCACACTCGTACATATTATCACAGCCAACTGGTCTGTAGTATTCACCTCCATTGTACACATATACATACTGTCCATGAACTGTACTTTTGTAAAAGTCATCAAAGGACCTGCATGGAGGAAGGACTTGATGACACTTGCAGCATCTCAGGCTGTCGCCCATGTTACTTTCTGATGGTGCGTTTCCCATTTTTGATGATTTGAATTTGAGGTGCTGATTTTTATGCACAACCCGTGTTTTCCTGAAAGACAAATATATAAATCATATTAAGATATAATTGAAAAACAGAGGAGCCTTCCAAAAAAATAAGGCATCATGGTATTTGTTTAATGGTCTTTCACAAGATATAAAGAAAGACAGATACCTTCCACTTAATTCATATGATTGAATACTTCTTACTCTATGGCACTCTCAGGGTCAGTCTCCGTTCCATTCAGACTCTACAACAGAAACCATCAAAGGTCTGAAGAACAGCTGCCACTTTCTTCTGACAAGCTGAAAAACTGGAGCCTGCACTTTCAGCTACAACCCCATCTTATGTGGCCACTGACCATTTATGACATGAAGATCACATGACATGAATATTGTTGCTTACTGTGAAAGCCAAGAGTTTGCATTTAGTTTGCTCTTACCAGTAATATACGGTAATATGAACATACAGTAGTAGCCACCTGCAATCAAAACACGAAACTACTGACCCCAATTACTGTTATTTTTATAGAAAGACTAGATCTAGTGAAGCCATATAATAACCAAAAACCAATGGCTACAACCAAATCATCTCTCATATTGTCATGGTTCTGGATTTTTGATTCCTGTGTTCATGTTTTTAGTTTCGTTCATGTTTCATGCTTTTCAGTTTCCTGTTATATTTTGTCAAGTTCTTGGTTTCCTGTCTTGTGTCCCTTCCCGTATCTTCCCGTATATAAAACTGTCCCCTGCTCGCGCGCGAGTTATTTCTTTTAGTGGGCGTTTTTGTCAGTGAGGGGGACGGGCCTGGGGGCATGCCAATCACCATTGTATCCCCGAATATAATTGGTTGAGCATATTGGCCAGTTGAACAGCAGGGTACGGCAACACTACTAGGACAAACGGGACAAACCACACTTATTCACACTCCAGAACAGAAGGTGGCGGTAATGCACCAAAAAGCTGGTTGCCGAACCGCCATTCAGGTAACGTCAAAGACAGTAGTATCAGATAACTTCTTAGTTAACGTTATTATCATCAAGAGCTATGGCTGTTAATGGTTAATGGCGGAACAGGCGGAAGACGAACAATTGTCAAGTGCATACCGCCACCTGCTGTACGACAGTGTGTATCATCATTTTACGTTCTTATTCTGCACATCAATCTTGTGTCTCTTAAAAAGAGTGTCCATGGGCATCTTTGCCTTAATAAGATTTTAATAAGAAATAGCCTACTATATTTTGACACACATCTGCATCTGGACCATACGTCTATATACTGCTCTCATATCGAGAGTTGCTGACGCCTATATAAACTACAGGCCTTCTATCGTTTTTATTTATTTTTAGAATTTTTTAACATTACGTTTATAATTTTCAGGGAGAAAGAAGTAGTCTAGATCGAGAATATGAACAAAACAGTTTTACCAAAATAAAAAATGTCGTTGTGCAACAGAATCCAAGTTACAAAAAATGATCAGCATTTTATCAGATTAATGTCGACGATGGAGGGAAGGAAAGACAGCACTCAGTCAAACATACTGAAGTTCATTGCTCTGTGTGACATTTTGCAAACTTTCAAGTCAAGACACAAATCACAATACATGTCATTCAGGCATTCGGGGCTGTGTGGTTTGTCCCGTTTGTCCTAGTAGTGTTGCCGTACCCTGCTGTTCAACTGGCCAATACGCTCAACCAATTATATTCGGGGATACAATGGTGATTGGCATGCCCCCAGGCCCGTCCCCCTCACTGACAAAAACGCCCACTAAAAGAAATAACTCGCGCGCGAGCAGGGGACAGTTTTCCGCGCGAGGAGAGGAGAGTTTCGCGAGCGAGCAGGGGAAAGTTTTGCGAGCGGACTCTGCGCGCGCGCGAGCTGTTTTTCTCCTCGCAGGCTACAATATTGCTCCAGGGGGCATAGATACAGGATACAAAATAGCTCGCGAGTACTTCGAAAAGCGCTCGGGGGGAGGGGGGGAATCGCGCGCGGATGTTTGATTTGCGCTCGCGCGAGTCTCATTGCGCGCGCACGATTTATGGCAGCGTTCTAATTCCATACACACCCTTCTCCAGGTGAAAACACTCTGCCTAAAAATTGTTAACACACCAATCAGAATTGGGGGTCAATAAATAGAGCCTATAAGCACAGAGCTGCCAACTCTCACGCTTTCGCCGTGTGACACACGGTTTTGCCTGTTTTCACACGCACTCACGCCACACATCCAATTTCTCACGCAAAAAAAAAAAAATCCAAAACTCTTCCGTTCCTTTTCAAACTCCACGACGGTAGATGGCGCTGATGAGCGCCCCTGAACCTTTGCGCTGCGCTACACCTGCAGTGCACCCCTTTACTATCTATGCCTGCACCCCGAAGTAGACAGAAGAAGAGATACAGAGACCGCCAAGACAGCAGGAGAAACCAGAAACTACTTTGAGAAGTCTGATAAAGAAGAGAGTCTGAGCTGAGACTAGGCCAGTATAACCATGCACACAGATCATAGACACCCAGCTACCCAGCTTCTGATCTGCATCTGATACTGATTATGCCTCATTTTAGCTATTTTTGTAATGCATTCATCTGTTTTATTGCTTGAAAAAGTTGTACTGTTTAAGCACTTTATTTGTTGCACTTTATTTGTCTCTGATGGACCATGTGGTGGGAGACTTTGAATGAAGAATAATGTCCCTCCCTAACTAGTCTTGTCTCGTTTTTTGGCTGAACATAAATCATTAAGTGCTCTTAAGAATACAATTATTCACAACATAGGTTAGGTTTTAGTTAAGAATTAGTTTAATACCATTTTAATTAAAATATCAATCTACCTACCTAGGTCAAATCTTAAACACTGATCTATGAATAAGGCTTTATTGTCATTTAGGCACACCGATAGTTTTCTGGTTGAATGTTCAGCTCAAGTCTACAGACTAAGACCTACAAGTCATGATGCTGAACACATGAATCAGAATAAGTTCAGGTATTGCACATCTTTAGCAGACCGCCCAAAAATCCACTAGAATGCTGGAAACCACATCTACTTAATCCAAAATCTCCTGGGGGTGGACCTTCAGCTATGTCTGCTTCACAGAATGTAACCAGTATTGTCCATCTTCAGTGGGCTGCCCCTATCAACAGCTTTGGACCTCCCCACAAACCACCAGAATGCAGGGTACAACATGGGTACAACATCAAATTAATTCCAATTATCTTATATCTGAGCCACCAATTTGTGTGACTGCGTGCACGGCATAATTTTGGTCACCCACGACAAAATCTCACTCCAAGGTTTTTTGAAAAGTTGGCAGGTATGTAAGCATGTTCATGTCCTTTGGAACAATGGTTTCGTAGTTGCACCCATTGTCCATACTTTCAGGATGGAAAATGGGTAATTTGCCTCATAGTCACTGTACATGTACATGCATTGTGTCACAGTACATGCACAGTAATGTTGTAGTACAGTGGTTCCCAACCTTTTCACAGCACGTACCCCTTCAGACATTTGACCTCCAGCCATGTACCCCCTACTCTCACGCACTTGTAGCAGCTAGAAAGAGAAATGTCTGAGAGCCTGACTGGTGGTAGCAGTTGAGGTCTCTCTGGAAGGGCAATCTATCCGTTTTAGCCATTTATTCATTTTTTGCGTTTAGCCGGGCGACCTAGTTTTCCTCAGACTGATGACTTGACAGCTCAGATGACAGAAAGTTATCAGAATTGTTGACGACAGCATTTAAAGACCCAATCAAGAATGAGATTTGCTTGTTTCTGGGGGGAAAATAACTCTAGCAAGTATAGCTATAACATCAGGAGAGTTGCACCTGCCCACCAATCACAGACATTTCAGGGAATCAGCGTCTTTCTTATTTAGGTGACCTAGCACTAGCTACATTAGCAGCAAACTGATACATAGCTTCAAAGCCAGTTGTCCTACAATCCAGCTATTAACATACTTGACTCACATGAAAAACAGTCTTTTGATTTTTCATTTAGGTGGAGAATCAGAAAATGAGAAAATAGGGCTGCTTGATTATGGCAAAAATCATAATCACGATTATTAAAGATGATTATTCATTGATTTGAGAACAAGCATTTATTGAACTTTTAACTCTGGTATTTCTTTTAATAAGAACTGAAAAATACAAATAAATAAGAAAAAATATATTAATAAAGTTAATTAAATAATATGTAAAAATAAAAAATAAACACTATCCCAGACTTTGGCATAGCCTGGTCGTTACCATCCTACGTTTCCGCCCGAAATTTGATTTCGGTCTGGCACAGAGTCTGGGCAAATTGCACTTCCGCGGTTCGCGTGTAACCGTGCCAATCAGCGAACAGTTGAGTGATGACGCGGAACTCGCATGCCGAGTTGCTTGTAGTCCAGCGAAGCTTGTAGTTCAACAGCATAGCAACAATGGCGACGGAGGAAGAGACGCTAGAAGCCATCCGCAAAGTTTCTCAACTCTCGAGAGCATCACGGAATTAAAACCAGAACAAGAGGCTTGTCTTGTCAATTTTATAAATGGCATGGACGTCGTAGCTCTCCTTCCAACTGGCTTTGGGAAAAGTTTGATTTATTTAACTGGAAGCGGAAGTGGTAAGCGTAAGAGCCTGAACTATGGCGCACAATATACGTCATTACCAAACGTTGCTGATTGGTTAAGGGAACTCCAATGATTTTAAACCTCAAAATAAGAATCCGCCCATTACGGAGACAGATTCCTATTACATTGGGCCAGACTAACATGCCAGACCGAAATCAAATTTCGGGCGGAAACGTAGGATGGTAACGACCAGGCTAACTTTGGCAGGGCCAGTGTGGAGAATTTTTTTTTTTTTTCAATTTATTTTTAATACAAGATTCTCAAGCAACAGTACCTCGACCAATGAGATGAGCGGGATTTCCGCTGTCAGCTCATTGGTCACAGAGCAGGAGACGGCCTGGGAATAAATTTACCGTACATGTTCATATAAAGCGCCTGGTTATTCCTTAAATCCATTGACATTTTACACGGTATTTTTTATTTTCAGTAGTATGGGACACGTACTTTTGTTTGTAAATACGGGACGATTCCGTTTTTCAAGGGACAGTTGGCAACCTTAGTAGCGTGACATATTTTCGTTTGTTCCGAGTCAGACTCCTCGAAACCGAAGTGTTTCCACGCCACAGAATTGGCCTTACCTTTCTTTCTGACCAAAGGCTGCCTTTCTGCCATCTTTTATCGTCTTCTTCTCCACTTATTTTTTCCGGCGGGAGCGGAGCGCATAGGTGGAGATGGAAGGGTTTGCTGCATTTACCACACAAGACACGGCGTGCGGCAGAATTATCGTTTTATTACAATTATCTTATTTTCATGATCGAAGGAAGCCAAAATCGAAATTCAATTAATCGCCCAGCCCTATGAGAAAACAACCCGTTATCCGTTTTTTCAGTTTCAAAATGTAATCAGGCTGAGTTCAGAATCAACTCTTTTGCGTACCCCCTACGTCACTCTGCTACCACAGGTTGGGAACCACTGTTGTAGTACATAGGGGCAGCCGTGGCCTACTGGTTAGCACTTTGGGCTTGTGACCTGAGGGTTGCCGGTTCGAACCTCGACCGGTAGAAAGCGGCTGAAGTGCCCTTGAGCACTTTGGTCTCGGTTCGAACCCCGACCGGTAGAAAGCGGCTGAAGTGCCCTTGAGCAAGGCACCCAACCCCTCACTGCTCCCCGAGCGCCGCTGTAGCATGGCAGCTCACTGCTCCGGGTTAGTGTGTGCTTCACCTCACTGTGTGCTTTGTGTGTTCACTAATTCACGGATGGGATAAATGCAGAGACCAAATTCCTTGTATACACAAGTGTACTTGGCCGAGAGACCTTAATCTAATTTAATCTAATCTAATATAGACTGAATATCCACTGTATGCTGTGTAGTTTTTACTATACTGTACACCATAGGTCAGTAATGGTCAAATTTCTGAGCTGGAGCTCTGAGCTGGAGACTGCCTTGGTAAATATGGTGATTGCCAATAATGCCATCACTTTGAGGGAGATTCAAACCCGCATTATTGAAGACCAGGGAATATTTCAAGGGACTAACTGCATAATCCTTTCCACCATTGACCGGGTAATACAGCGGAACCACATAAGGACGAAGCAACTTTACTATGTGCCTTTTGAGAGGAATTCCGACAGGGTTAAGGAGCGACAATCTCAATACGTGCAGGTAATTGCTATACTGTACAGAAATGCTATAGTGTGTAAAGACCCCTCTTTCATTCCAATACACACAGTACTACGTTTGAAGTAAAATGTGTGTTTTAGACAATCTTTGACATGGATGCAATGGCTGACCCTCATGAATACATCTTTATCGATGAGGCAGGATTCAATCTCACAAAAAGGCGCAAAAGGGGCCTCAACATCATTGGACAGTGTGCAATCACACAAGTTCTGGGCCAGAGGGGAGGCAACATCACCATGTGTGCAGCCATTAGCAACTGTGACATCCTCCACCGCCATGCCATACTGGGTCCATACAACACTGCACTACTCCTTCAGTTTCTAGATCAGCTGCGCAGTAACATTCCCCAACAGGAAGGGGAGCCAGGGCAACCAGAGCAAGCCCAATATGTTGTCACTTGGGATAACGTGAGCTTCCATCGGGCTGCTCTGGTTCGCACTTGGTTCAATGACCACCCCAGGTTCAGGCTCGCTTTTCTCCCAGCATACTCCCCTTTTCTGAATCCAATAGAGGAATTTTTCCTCAGCATGGCAACCCATACACACAGCACAATCTCCTGGAGGCAATGGTGAATAATAACAAAAATCAAAACTTTCAAAAAGACAAGACAATACACACACAAATACAAGGACAGAGAAGACACAGTTGAAACCAACAGGGCTGGGCAGACAATTACAAAGGTGGGAAATCACTGGACAGGAAGGTGACGAGAAACAGATGAAACCAATCAAGATGGGGAAGACAATCACAAAGGTGGGAAGGGACACAAGACAGGAAACCAAGAACTTGACAAAATAAAACAGGAAACTGAAAAGCATGAAACATGAACGAAACTCAAAACATGAACACAGGAATCAAAAAAACAGAACCATGACACATATTTGGGTCAGTTGAGTATTGTAATGTTGCTAATTTTTATAGTTTAGCATTTTGTCAACATATGCATAACAATACTCACCACAGGAAAATATGGTCACAATATGGTCATGTGAAGTTTTGTGATTTCCAACAATGGGCAAGGACAACCATTACCTGAAATATGTATATCTGGAAATACAGTATCACTAGTACCATTTTGTACTGAATGATCCCAAAACACTCCTTACGAGTTGTATTATTAAACTTGTTATTGTCAGGATGACTTACTTTTTTCTGAATCCTGAAGACCTATTCTTGACCACTGAGTCAAATGTTCTTGGTCTCCCTTTTCTTCATCGCGGTTTCTTTTCCAATAGCAGGAACACCGCCATCTAGTGGAAAGAATCAGTTGCAGTCACATAAATCAGAAACTACACTGAACAAAAATATAAACGCAACACTTTTGTTTTTGCTCCCATTTTTCATGAGATGAACTCAAAGATCTGAAACATTTTCTGTATACCCATAATAACCATTTCTCTCCAATATTGTTCACAAATCTGTCTAAATCTGTGATAGTAAGCCCTTCTCTTTTGCCCAGATAATCCATCCCACCTCACAGGTGTGGCATATCAAGATGCTGATTAGACAGCATGATTATTGCACAGGTGTCCCTTAGGCTATATATATATATTACAGTTATACCATATTTATAGCTCTCTGTAGTTAAAATGCTCTTAAAGGCTCTCAACTTTAATGTGATGGTATTCACATCCGTATTCACATCCATATTCATTTTTTATAGTGTTAAGAATCTTATAGAAATAAAACAAAATTGCAAAGAAGAAAAATATGACATATTGTTCTGATCAACACACTGGGGAGACACCCATATTCATTATTACATGCAGTCCAACTTTGACAACCTAAGCCACGCGGATAGAACACCCACACTGCCTACAGCTTTACGGGATTTATTCTTGTTTCACTTCTATTTTTGACCACTAACTGCCTTTTTTGTTTGTTTGTTTTCATATACCACCCGTCTAAAGAGCCTAAACTAATTCCCAAAACATCACCTGATCCACATTACTACAGTAATTATGTATGATACTGTATTACAGTGGTAGCTGGGAATCAAGATGTGACTAAGATTAATTGTTGTGCTCTAAAGCAAGATAGTAATTTAACATTTTAATTTCCACTGAAAATCAAACTTCATCAGGAAACTTTCATTTATTCCATGTTGATCATTTCTACAAGAGAGAAAAACTGCCTTCTCGGGGTCATGCAGCATAAGGGGCACAACAAGTTCCAACGAATCTCTAGTGACAGTTATTTCTGTCTTAATTATCAGTCCATACCGTTAGGTCCATATATGTTTGGATATCATTCAAACGGAGAAGCTGCGTTCAGTCATTTATTAAGTGGTGCTGTACATTAATTAACTGAAGCTACCTCTGCTTATTCTACTATTTACATTCTCAAATACTGACATATTTAAATGGCAATTGCTAAAGAATAACATTTCAAAATGGTTAGTACATTCCCTTCATCTGGAGGCTGAGACGAAGAAAGTGATCTGCGCCTTTCCTAGAAAGTGGAACTAACAACAGGACTACGCTGACTCATAGTTTCATTATTTCTAGCTGTTTTATCAAAAATAATTTAATTTTCTTTTATACCATATTTATAACTCACGGTATAGTTACAGTGCTCTTAAAGGCTCTCAATTTTAATGTGATGGTATTCACATCCATATACACAGTCCCTTAATTCAGTTGTACCTGTACAAATCAGAATGATCATAAATGAAATGTTCATTTTTCATAGTGTTAAGAATCTCATAGAAATAAAATGAAATAGCAAAGAAGAAAAATATGACATATTGTTGAGGCTGTGATTCACCTGCTTCCAACAATCATCAGTCCAGTTGAATAATGGAAACCAAACAGCAAACTGAAAAACTTAACAAAATTATATTAAATATTGGTATGTACGAGGCTTGAGAGATTACCGTGTCAGACAGCTCTTTAAATGCAGTGTTTTATCTGTCACGTCATATCGCTTTCAAATAAACACTGTAATTCTCCATTTGTCCAGCAGATGTCCTCATAGAGTTTCTGGCTGATCTCACCCACTTGTTCTTTTTTAAATAATCTTTCTTTCCTTTCCCTACACTGCCTACAGCTTTATGGGATTTATTCTTGTTTCACTTCTGTTTTTGACCAATCACTGCCTTTTTTGATTATTTGTTTTCATATACCACCCGTCTTAAAGAGCCTAAACTAATTCCCAAAACATCACCTGATCCACGTTACTACAGTAATTATGTATGATACTGTATTACAGTGGTAGCTGGGAATCAAGATGTGACTAAGATTAAGATGCTCTAAAGCAAGATAGTAATTTAACATTTTAATTTCCACTGAAAATCAAACTTCATCAGGAAACTTTCATTTATTCCATGTTGATCATTTCTACAAGAGAGAAAAACTGCCTTCTCGGGGTCATGCAGCATAAGGGGCACAACAAGTTCCAATGAATCTCCAGTGACGTTTATTTCTGTCTTAATTATCAGTCCATACCGTTAGGTCCATATTTGTTTGGATATCATTCAAACGGAGAAGCTGCGTTCAGTCATTTATTAAGTGGTGCTGTACATTAATTAACTGAAGCTACCTCTGCTTATTCTACTATTTACATTCTCAAATACTGACATATTTAAATGGCAGTTGCTAAAGAATAACATTTCAAAATGGTTAGTACATTACCTTCATCTGGAGGCTGAGACGAAGAAAGTGATCTGCGCCTTTCATAGAAAGTGGAACTAACAACAGGACTACGCTGACTCATAGTTTCATTATTTCTAGCTGTTTTATCAAAAAATTTATTTTTCTTTTATACCATATATATAGCTCACGGTATAGTTACAATGCTCTCAGAATGATCACAAATGAAATGTTCATTTTTCATAGTGTTAAGAATCTCATAGAAATAAAACGAAATAGCAAAGAAGGAAAATATGACATATTGTTGAGGCTATGATTCACCTGCTTCCAACAATCATCAGTCCAGTTGAATAATGGAAACCAAACAGCAAACTGAAAAACATAACAAAATTACATTCAATATTAGTATGTATGAGGCTTGAGAGATTACTGTGTCAGACAGCTCTTTAAATGCAGCGTTTTATCTGTCACGTCATACAGTTATATGAAAAAGTTTGGGCACTCCTGACAATTTCCATCATTTTCATTTATAAATCATTGGGTGTTTGTATCAGCAACTTCATTTTGATCTATCAAATAACTGATGCACACAGTAATATTTCAGTGGTGAAATGAGGTTTATTGGATTAACAGTGAATGTGCAATATGAATCAAAACAAAATTAGACACGTGCATAAGTTTGGGCACCCCAACAGAAAAATCCCATCAATATTTAGTCGAGCCCCCTTTAGAAAAAAAATAACCAGATGCTTCCTATAGCCTGTAATAAGTGTCTGGATTCTAGATTAAGGTATTTTGGACCATTCTTCCTTACAAAACATCTCTAGGTCAGTCAGGTTCGATGGTTTCCGATGGACAGCCCGCTTCAAATCATCCCACAGATTTTCAATGATATTCAAGTCTGGGGACTGGGATGGCCATTCCAGAACATTGTACACTATATTACCAAAAGTATTCGCTCACCCATTCAAATGATCAGAATCAGGTGTTCTAATCACTTGGCCTGGCCCCAGGTGTATAAATTCAAGCACTCAGGCATGCAGACTGTGAAACAAGACATTTGTGAAAGAATGGGCCGCTCTCAGGAGCTCAGTGAATTCCAGCGTGGAACTGTCATAGGATGCCACTTGTGCAACAAATCCAGTCGTGAAATTTCCTCGCTCCTAAATATTCCACAGTCAACTGTCAGCTCTATTATAACAAAATGGAAGCGTTTGGGAAAAACAGCAACTCAGCCACGAAGTGGTAGGCCACGTAAAGTGACGGAGAGGGGTCAGCGGATGCTGAAGCGCATAGTGCAAAGAGGTCGCCGACTTTCTGCACAGTCAATTGCTACAGAGCTACAAACTTCATGTGACCTTCAGATTAGCCCAAATACAGTACGCAGAGAGCTTCATGGAATGGGTTTCCATGGCCGAGCAGCTGCAGCCAAGCCACACATCACCAAGTGCAATGCAAGGCGTCGGATGCAATGGTGTAAAGCACGCCGCCACTGGCCTCTAGAGCAGTGGAGACGCGTTCTCTGGAGTGATGAATCACGCTTTTCCATCTGGCAATCTGATGGACGAGTCTGGGTTTGGAGGTTGCCAGGAGAACGGTACATTTCAGATTGCATTGTGCCAACTGTGAAATTTGGTGGAGGAGGAATTATGGTATGGGGTTGTTTTTCAGGAGCTGGGCTTGGCCCCTTAGTTCCAGTGAAAGGAACATTGAATGCTTCAGGATACCAAAACATTTTGGACAATTCCATGCTCCCAACCTTGTGGGAACAGTTTGGAGCGGGCCCCTTCCTCTTCCAACATGACTGTGCACCAGTGCACAAAGCAAGGTCCATAAAGACGTGGATGACAGAGTCTGGTGTGGATGAACTTGACTGGCCTGCACAGAGTCCTGACCTGAACCCGATAGAACACCTTTGGGATGAATTAGAGCGGAGACTGAGAGCCAGGCCTTCTCGACCAACATCAGTGTGTGACCTCACCAATGCGCTTTTGGAAGAATGGTCAAAAATTCCTATAAACACTCTCCTCAACCTTGTGGACAGTCTTCCCAGAAGAGTTGAAGCTGTAATAGCTGCAAAAGGTGGACTGACATCATATTGAATTCTATGAGTTAGGAATGGGATGGCACTTCAGTTCATAGAATGAGTAAAGGCAGGTGAGCGAATACTTTTGGTAATATAGTGTATTTGTTCCTCTGAATGAATGCCTGAGAAGATTTTGAGCAGTGCTTTGGGTCGTTGTCTTGTTGAAATATCCAGCCCCGGCGTAACTTCAACTTTGTGACGGATTCTTGAACATTATTCTCAGGAATTTGCTGGTATTGAGTGGAATCCGTGCGACCCTCATCTTTAACAAGATTCCCAGTACCAGCACTCGCCACACAGCCCCACGCACCTTCTTCCAAAATGAAGCTGGCTTGTCCAAATGTGCTTCTGCATACCTCAAGCGACTCCGTTTGTGGCGTGTGCTCAGAAAAGGCTTCTTCCGCATCACTCTCCCATACAGCTTTTCCTTGTGCAAAGTGCGCTGAATTGTTGAATGATGCATATCCACACCATCTGATGCAAGATGATCTTGAAGATCTTTGGAGGTGGTCTGTGGGTTGTTTTTGACCATTCTCACCATCCTTCGCCTTTGCCTCTCTGATATTTTTCGTGGTCTGCCACTTCTGGCCTTAACAAGAACTGTGCCTGTAGCCTTCCATTTCCTCACTATGTTCCTCACAGTGGAAACTGACAGCTGAAATCTCTGAGATAGCTTTTTGTAGCCTTCCCCTAAATCATAATGCTCAGTAATCTTTGTTTTCAGGTCATTCGAGGGTTGTTTTGAAGCCCCCATGTCGCCAGTCTTCAGAGGATAGTCAAAGAGAAGAACACCTTCAAATTGGCCACCTTAAATACCTTTTCTCATGATTGGATACACCTGTGTGTGGAGTTCAATGCTGAATGAGCTCATCCGACCAATTTTGTATTCCAATAAGTAGTTACAGGTATTCAAATCAGTAAAATGACAAGGGTGCCCCTATTTTTGCACAGCCTATTTCTAACCTCTGATTTAATTACATACAATTGAATATCGCCACACTTAAAGATTTTGTCTCAATAACACCCCAGTACTCAGCTTTGATTAGAAAATTAATGGCATGCCACTTTGATCATTTCCTGTGAAGATAAAGTAAATTATTATGCAGACTCAGAGGTGTGCCCAAACTTTTTCATATAACTGTATCTCCTTCAAATAATTTGTCCAGCAAATGTCCTCATAGAGTTTGTGGCTGTTCTCACCCACTTGTTCCTCTTTTTTAAATAGTCTTTGTTTCCTTTCCCCACACTGCCTACAGCTTTACAGGATTTGTTTCACTTCTGTTTTTGTCTTTCATTTCTTCCATGATGATTTGCCTTCTCGGGGTCATGCAGTATAAGGGGCACAAGAAGTTCAAATAAATATTTGTGTTGTTGTCACAACAGAGTCTCTGTATACAGATTCTTAATTATTATTTCTTCTGTTATTTGTTTGTGATTTAATCTCATTAATCAATTAGTATATCCTTTGTAGCCTTTCCAACTATTTTAATTATTATTAAAATGTAAATGCTATATGAGCCACGTCTTCTTCATAGAAAGTAAAACCAAGAACAAATGCTTTCAGTATTAAACATTATCAGCATACCATTAGGTCCACGTCCATATATGTTTGGATATCATCCAAATGAAAAATCTGCTTTCAGTCATTTATTAAGTGGTGCTGTACATTAATCAACTGAAGCTACCTCTACATTCTCAAATATTGACAGATATTTAAATGGCGATTGTTTCACCTGTCCTCGTTACTGATGTTACTTAGTTTTTAATTTCTTAAAATATGGCATATTATTTTATGTATTTGATGTAACTTAGTTAAGCTGTGTAGCTGAGTTAAGCTAAAGAATAACATTTCAAAATGGTTAGTACATTACCTTCATCTGGAGGCTGAGATGAAGAAAGTGATTTGAGACTGTAATAGAAAGTGAAAATACTTTTGTGGAAACTTAAGTCTTCAGCTTCTTTCAGTACAGAGATAAACTCTGGTGAGAAATGTAGAGAGTGGATGTAATCAGTATAATTTACGGTTTTATTGGAGGAAGAGAGAAGGTAAGAGATGGTGAGAGACTCAGATCCTGCTGTGTCTCTGGCTATTACAGAGAATTAGCAATACTTATATGTTCATCTAAACAAAGGAAGGGCAAGGTTCCACAGTGCCATAGAGTTGTTTTTCATTTGAGATGGCCACTAGGTGTTAATCAAGTCCCCCTATCTTGTCTATCCGGTCACTTACGACACATGCATGGAAGCAATGACACATTCCAAGGTTCCCACACAACTATACTTATCTAAAAGAATATACAAAGGATATATAAGATTATATAGGTTATTAGTAAAATTCTATTACACTACCAACAGGACTACACTGACTGACGATGTTACAGTTATACCATATTTATAGCGCACTGTAGTTACAATGCTCATTAAGGCTCTCAGCTTTAATGTGAGGGTATTCACATCCATATACACAGTCCCTTAATTCAAATGTTTATTTTTCGTAGTGTTAAGAATCTCAGAGAAATGTAACAAAATAGCAAAGAAGGAAAATATTACATATTGTTTAGGCTGTGATTCACCTGCTTCCATGTTGCCTACACAATAGAAAAGCCAACGGTCATCAGTCCAGGGGATTAATGGAAACCAAACAAACTGAAAAACACATCAAAATTATATTAAATATTGGTAAGTATGAAGATTGAGAGACAAGTGTGTCAGACAGCTCTTTAATTGCAGTGTTATATCTGTCATGTCCTGTCCCCTTCAAATAAACTCTATAATTCTCCATTTGTCCTGCAGATGTACTCATGTACTCCTGCAGAGTATTATCATAAAAGAGGCTCGAGACAGAGGTCAACATGGAAAGTTTTTTTCTATTTATTACCTCCCGGTGAGACACTATACAATTTAACAAGCTCCTGCTCCAGGCATTTAACAGGGCTAGTCTAATTACAGGAGACATCATCTAATAAAACACTTAATATTTACATCACAACAGGACCATATAAACCAAAAACAATTTATTTATTTTTTTTAATTTTCTTTCATATTATTTAAAAAAAAATAAAAATGCAACACATTACATCTGGGGGTAATGGGAGTCTTTGGGAGTCCTGTAAAATGATTTCTCCTTTGCTTGTCCCCAACTATTCTAGCATCCTGGTGCAGAACAGCTGTCGACCATTTTTGGATGTAACTGGTACAAGGACAAGTTAGTTAGTTGCTCGCAGTTGTCAACCGAAGAGTAATTTGAAAAGCATGCTTACCTGCCAGTACGACGCTGTTGTGATTGCCAGTGTAGGATGACATCAGCTACTGTGACATCTCGTCATTCGTCATAAGGTCATGTTTTGTTGTTCTTCTTTCTTGTGTCTTGTTTCATGTTGTATTGTGAAAACTTACCTCTCCTCTCGTTTCAGACCACTTCACTTCCTGCCTGTGTTTTCATGCCAGTTTTGATTGTCTGCCCCATAGACATATATAGATAGACGCGACATTGAGCGCTGCCGTCTACTAGAGCGGCGTGCCTACAGAGCGGCCATCTTGGAACAGGGCCACTCGCTCCTACAGTGCATTACATCTATGGAGGAATGGGGTTTCTACACAATAAAAGTGATCATAAATCGCTCAGTTGAAGTCCGGCATCTTTTCTTTACAATCCTGTCAGAAGCTAGTCTTCTGATAACATTAAGTAAAAATTTGTATTTGGGTAGTAAAACCATATTTTTATCATAGCTACATGTGTGACGTTTTTAAAAGTTCAATACGTTTTGAAATCGGTCCAAAATTCAGCGAATAATTCTACTTTGAGATTGAGGAGTACCTCTTTCCTTCATATGTTCATGCACCGCTGCCTCTGCGAGCCCTGTACCAAGATGGCGGCGCTTTAGGCACGTCCCTCCACAGTCAATAGGCGCGTTCGACTTCATGCAGATCTGAGCAGATCTGACTTGACGTGATGCATGCTGGGTAGAACAAGTTCATTTTAACCAATCATATTCGAGATCTATGAGCATGACAACCCAGGATGCATCACGTCAAGTCAGACTCAGACAGATCTGCATCAAGTCGAACGCGCCTAATGTCGCGTCTATCTATATATGTCTATGGTCTGCCCCGCTCTCATTGGTTGCACCTGTTCCTCATTATCAGTACCCCTCTTGTGTATATAGTGTGTGTTACTCCTCCTCTCCTCGGTTTTTGGATTTTTGGCCGTTACTGACAACTGCCCTTGCCTCTTCCTTTGGACTTGTTTGCCTTTATGGACTGCCTATGGACTGAACCACTTTTCTGGAAGTAAACTGTGTTTATTGGAAACCCAAAACTGTTTGTTTGAGTCGTGCATTTGACTCCTGATTTTGTGAAGCCCCAGTCTTAACAGCTACCGGAGCTCTATAAAACATGGGATGTCCGTGAACCAGAACATTAGTGGTTCGATCCCTGGTGCATAGACCACATGATGAAGTGTCCTTGAGCAAGACATTGGACCCCAAGTTGCTCCTAGTGCTTGGCAATACTGTGTGAATGTGTGTGCATTTGTGTAAATGAGTGTGTAGATGTATCATTGTGACTGAAAAGCGCTTAGTGTACCGACAGGTAAACAGGCGCTGTATAAATACAAGATCATATCGTTATCTGTGTGTCTCGTTTTTGCAAAAAGCTCACTAATTACATCTTACTGTATTTGTCATAATGTTGTGTTTGGGTACCTTTACTTACTTCCTGTCTTTGTCTTTTCCCACCCCTGTGATTACACTCACCTGTCTTTGTCCTGTCATTAGTCTCACCTGTGCCTTGTTAGCATCAGTGTATATATAGCCTTGTCTTGTCACTTGTCAAGCTGTCTGTAGATCCATCTGGCTGTTTTCTCTGCTCCTGTGTAACTTGTTTTTGCTTCAGAATACCCTCCTTGTCTTTTGATTGAATTTCACCTTTTGTCAGACTTGTGTTTCTGGATTTAACCTGCTTAACTCTGCAGTGCCTTTTGTTCCATATTTTTGTCAGTCATTGTTTACTTTGAGTTGCTCATCCTGCCTCTCCGGACTGTGTGTCATTGCTGCGTATTATTGTCACGACCCGGCTCAAAGGAAGGACAAACTGTGACCACATGGGAATCTTTTAATTAAAGTCAAGTATTGTATTGTATTGAATGAACACATGTTGGTGTTTCCTAAAAGAACAAAGCATCTTGATTTGTGTCTATACTCCAAGGGAACACACTGGACAAAAAGTTGGTCTAAAAGATTATTTATTGATCTAAGTAAAGTGAATGCACACAATCTTTTCAAAGGTTAATTATAAGTGTGATTAGTTATTCTTGGATTACATGCACTAATAAACAAATGATAGATTCTGTACGATGAAATCTTTTAAATCTCTACCTGCTATCACTTGGGCTTGAGCATATACCAGTCAGGCATAACATTATGACCACCTTCTTAATCTTGTGTAGGTCCCTTTATGCCTTCATGTTTCTTGAGTTGTTCCTGAACCATTTTCGTGTGTGTGTCTGTATCAGGCTGCATCCTGATGGGGATAGCTTCCTGTTGACAAGGAGTGTCATTGCTTTGGGTTGGGAGTGCCTGAGATGGTCAATGTTATTTACTTCTGCTGTCAGTGGTCATAATGTTGTGGCTGAACAGTGTATACTAGCTGTCAATGGGAAAGAGGCACACTACACCCTTGACAGTTCCCCAGTCCACACAGGGCAAACACAGAGAAAAACTACGATCACTTTAAAATCTCTTATTAATCTAATACACATGTCTTTGGGAGTAGGCACCTAGACAAACTCATGCAGGTACAAGGAGAATATGCACAGTTCACACACAAAGGGCCCAGACAGCCAGCGGATTGAAACTCAGAGCTGTGAGGTGACAGTCTAGACCACAGCACCACAGAGCTGCTTAATATGATTAAAATGTTGGTTGGGTTGGTGGTGTCAGTTGGCTGATGGACCACCTGCAGGTCTCCGATCCCCAGAGTTGATGAAGGAATAACTCACTTTCTAGAGTCCTTCACCACTCTTAGATTATCTTGAGTTGGTGTTTGATAACATGACAATAACTTTCAAAAGGCATTTAAAGCAAAATTAACATAGTATAATATATATTATTAAAAATCCTATTCTTGTAGATTATTTTAATTAATGTCTGTCATGATTACCCATTACCAACCATAAAACAACAATATACAGCTCATGACTTGGATTATAGTTTATATCAGATATAACACAATAATTAAACTAACATACAAGCAGTATACGATTCTAAGTGCCTCCCTTCCTACTATTAATGGATGAATAGTTATCAGTGATATTCACCTATCAGACTTATTAACCAGTTGAATGGTTTAAAAGGCGGCTTAACTAAAGTTTATAAACACTGACTAATCCCAAAACCACAACCCAATACCTATACACTAAAAGAAAGTCATGACTAGAAATCAGTTTAATTTTAGATCTTAAAATTAAAGAGGACATAGGATGAAAGTCTCCCTTTTGAGCTTTTTCTACATTTAGTAGGGTGTGTGGCATGTCTACCAGCTCAGAAAAGCTAATAAAAATCTATACAGTCTGTTTGTTATGAGTGGTCTGAGAATGAAAATGTGTCATTCAGCGGGCCGTTTCAAATTTTACTAATTTGTGACGTAACTAGATCGCTCTGCCCTATCAGATATCCCCCTCCTTCCGTGCACACTGGTAGCGACCTAGTGAAGCGAAGCCACATTTCGTTTCAGCAAGCACCGGACACACATCAGGCACATCAGTCCTGGCAGGTAAGCTGCTCTGTGCTCGGCTATAAAGGCTCAGAAGCAAAAACTTGCGGGTGTGTTCCAAACACTTTACCCCGAGGCAAAACTACCCATGTCCACCAGGGTCCTGTGTGGGCGTGTCTCCTGGAGGAGAGGGCGGGGTTACAAGAGCTAATTCTCAGGAGGGGGGTGGGCAGGCAAAACGGCTTGCTGTGAAAAGGGCTGTTTCTGGCCTGGTTAGTAGGGGCCTGTTTAATACATTCATTGAGATTTTTTAACCAAACAGAGATTCCATCAAGTCATGAAAAGAAATCTATCAACGTGTGGAAATGGACATCTGATGTCACATTTAAATTGTTTATCAAGAAGGCCTGTGCTCACATTTTCTTGTAGTGGCCACGAGATGGCGGTATGTTCAGTTAGTGATCCAGTAATGCAATCTTCATGATTCATATCCAGAGGTCTCTTGATGATGATCCGGCAGGTGGAAGATCTCTGTAGTTTTTGTTATACTTGTTCACCAATCTCAGGTGACGATACACTGTAAAGATGACAGAAATACACTCTGGTCAACTGCTCACTGTAAAGCAAAGTATGCAGTGTAGCCTTTTTTTTTTTTTTTTAGATATACTGTAAATACAATTGACTTGATTAATTAATCCAAACACAGACATGTTTGAGTTACATCTCTTAAATACTGGTATCTATCTAAAGATACTGGGGGCAGAGGGCAACACCAGTGATACTTGCACTTCTTGGTGCATTGTTTTCTGTTGACATTCCCACGTCCCACGACCTCGAGCTAGAACATTAACACATGATGCACTTTTAAAATGCGTCTCTTTTTCTATATTAAATATTTCAATATCACAAGCACTCATATAGACGGGAAAGTTGTGGTTTAATTTAGTATCATATTAAATGTGATGTTACCTTTTCATCATAGGAGGTTGGAGACCTGGTTCCTGTTGGGGTCATTTTGATTATCATATCCCTTGTTGTGGATCCATGTAGTAATGGTGTTAAGATGGGCTGTTGTCATGACACCCTTTCCTTGAAGAGAGTTGAACCATGTCTGTACCATCTTTGTACTGTGTTGCTGAAAACTGCTTTCAAAAACGACAAGTCTGGATTTACTCATGTTGTTGTTCTGAAAGTTCTTGAAGTCGTTTTTAAGCTTGAATCTCGGCATTGAACCGAGGATCGTCAGTTTGAAGGTGCCCACAACATCATCATTGCTTATGGCGGTAGCTAAATGTGATCTGAAGTCTTTTGATTTTGTACTGGGAAACTCTTGATGTATTTCTTTAGGGACATAAACAGCTGGAAGTTCACGGCCATGATATTTGTGCACATTATTTATCAGATTGTTATCCAGAGGAGAAGACTTTGTTCCCACTTCAAGCATGGCTTCTGTTAATCTGCTATTCTGGTTCTTCTTTCTAGCTTCCAGTATACTTTTGACTGGTGGCTGGTGATCTGCATTGATGAACTGTCCAACTCCTGGATTTTTAATTGCATATTTTTGCCATTCTTTGTATGATGTCACTTTTCCAGTCTCTTTCTTGAGTATCGTTTTGTCTTCTTTGATGATCTTTTTTATTCCTGCTCCTTCTGCCATGTACCAGTCTCCTCCCCTGATGCTTTCAGTAAGCTCTTTCTGCTTAAAGAAAGACTCCCATTTAGCTGGGTTTCTGAGGAGGGTCTCTGCCTCCACAGATCGGAGTCGGTCTGCTTCCAAAACAATCTGTTCTTCACTGGCCTGTGGTTTCATGCCTCGTGCCAAAGCATGAAATAGGCAGCCCTTGTCCTTACTTTCAATGCTCACTGTCTGGTTGTTGATGCGTACATCATAATGTCCATCAGGGTATTGGTCACTCTTTGGTCTGTAGATCAGTGTCACAGTTTGGCTAGCAGGTTGGGTGCTTGGGCTCACCTCCTGCATTTTGGTAAGTCTGCCATGACTATCCTCTGTTAGGATGACAACCTTAGTGCCACTAGCTTCTGACAAGACTCTGATGTCGAGGATTGAACCTGCAGTCGTGGATTTCTTGATGTTTTCAGCATGTAACTTTGAGCGTTCACCTGTCTCTCCTGAATTTGGTTTTATTGTCATGTGTGCGATGTAGCTGTTAATCTGTCCAGCTCTGAGTTTTTCCTCTGTTCTGTCACTTTTTAAGACATTTCTGACTTTCTGGCTGATGAAGCCATTTAGTTTGTTTTGAGCATAAGAAACAATGTGAGTGGAGAACTTCTGGTGGAACACTTCTACCAAAGCATCAGCCAATAAATCGCTGATGGTGTTGGCTAATTCCTGGTTGAATTCTTTCAGCATATTAGTGTCTGAGGCAGAGAGTGTATTTACATCCACTTTCTCTGAAAAACCTTCTTGTTTTTTAAATTTATTCAGCTCTTCATGAAGGTTTGAGAAAAACTTGTTAGAGAGGGTTGTCACTGCATGGATGGCTTCTCCTGCTAGTACCACCAAGTGGGTAACTTGAATAGCTGTCAGAATTGCTTTGACCTTTCCATTTGTGGTACTTGACCTTGCACTGTCCATCACTGTGAAGATGGATGAGTTAAGCTTTTTCTGCCAGCCGAGGTCTGCGTAGAATGGCTGTAAAGTAGTGCTGCTTAACTCTTTGAAAATGTCCAACAGTTGAGTCTTTCTTTTCTCGTCCTGCAGGAGGTCATGGAGTTGCTCTTTATCTTCAAGGTGTGAGAGGATAATAGAGTCTACTAATGAAGCCATGGGCTCTTTTCCCATTGTGGATTTCACCTCATCAGTAATTCCGTCTTTCACCTTGTCTTTGATGCTGTTCAGTATTTCTGTCAGTATTTTCTCTTCTGCCTTTCCTATTCCATACATAATGACTTTCTCAACTACTTTTTTAGCAGTGACTTTTACTGCATTCTTCATATTCGCCTTTGTGACAACGCTGAAGCCCTCTTTAACCTTATTAGAGAGAATCTTTGGCAATGATTTCACCTGTTTGAAGAATCGTTTAATTAATATTTTAGAAGCTTTGAATCCCTTCGCAATCAGCTTTCCAACTCCAAATGCAATAAGAGATACACCAATAGAAATGGCCTTCTCTATAGCCCATGATTTCCAGCTGAATTCTCCTGTCACCATGGACTCTATGCCAGTGATGCAGTCTGATATTCCTTCAGAGATGAGTCCCATGCCGACTTGAGCCAATGTACCAAACGTAAATGCAGTGAGCAATGCTCCTGCAATAATTTGTAAAATTCCGAGAAGGAACACCAGCAAAGCTTCCCATGGGAAACGAGGTTCCTCTTCCACAGAAAATACATATTTCAGACCTTGGCAGTAGAGGTTGTAGGCTTCCACCTGGAGATCTTCTTCAGAACTTGACACCAGGGAGAAAATTGGTGATTTTTTAGCCACTGCATCCCTCCCCCTTTCCTTTATTTCATCTATCTTTTGGATCGCCTCACTAATGTTTTTGTCAAAGTAACTGAGCATGCTGCCCTTTGTTGTTAGCTGTTTTTCAAGACTGGATGGGTTACTATTGCCTGATGCTGCAGAGGACATTTTTACAAACTGAAGACAGAGCACAGATTCCTCACTGAGATACTTAAGAGACTCCTGGGCCTTCATTAGGTCATCTTTGGCCTTAGTGAGGTAATCTGCTTCCTGCTTCTTTATAGTGCAGTAGGCATGGTTGTAGAAGGCTATGGCTGCCCAACTTTCATCTTGTTTCATGGCCTTTTCAAATAGCCTGGTGCTGATGTCCCATTTTTTGTCATTCAGCGCAATATTTCCAAATTTGATGTAGTGATAAATGCTAGAACACGGTGAAGTCTGACTTTGACACTGAGTTTTTGCAGATACAATATCAGCCTTCAAACTCTTTTCCAATTCATTTCTCTTCAGCTGCTCAATTTTTTCTGAATTAATTTGCAACCATATCCCCCAGAACTCATTCATGATCCCAACCACTGCTCTTCTCTCATCTCCATCTGTGTTCTTATAAATATCTTGAAGAGTTCTGCAGTATTCAGAAAACAGGTCTTCCCTCAGTTTCATCTCAGCAACATCGTTCATCATGTCATTATTCTTTTCTGCTGCAAGTCTATCCCTTCTGCTCTTAGCTTCCTCCAGAGATGACACAGTGCTGAAAGACTGCTGCAGATGTTCAATGGACATGATAACTTGAGCAGATCCTGGTTTACCTTTGCGAGCGGTCCGACCAAAAGCCTGGAGTTCCACTCTTGTGTTCTCAGAAAGAAATGAGAGGATCACAAATAATCCTCCATTATTGTTCACCTCTTTGGACACTTTTATGTCTGTGCCACGCCCAGCAAGGTTTGTGGCAACAATGACATCTCCAGGAAGCAGGTCCTTATCCATTTTGCTCAAACTGTCTTTGTCACTGCGGCAGTAAAGAATGATTTGACCTGGGATGCTGCTTTTCAGCTCTTCATAGATCTCTTTGGCTTTGTTGATAGTTTCACAGATTACCAGGGCGGCTCTTCCACCTCTGTATGAGTTTGGGCAAATCTGAGCCATAACCACACGTTTAATTTCAGATTTCCACTCTTCAGCTGAGGTCTTCAGAGTACCTTTGATCTCAAACAACTTTTTCCGGTTGAAAGTTGGCATTTTACAAACAGAAAGATTTGGATACAGGTCCTGCAAAAAGAGAATCTCTGTTTTGCTCCCAAGTGTCCCTGTTGTTCCATACATTTTTCCATCATACTTTTCAAAGAAGGAGATGTTAGAAATGTAATTTGTCACTGTTGAAATTGTGCTCAGTTTGATTTGGTGTTTAATCTCAACAAACTGCTGCAGACCATCGCCCCATTTCTTATTCAGTTCTACAATACCAGTGGAACTGAAATCCACTGGACAGACATTGTCATTTTCAATAATATATTCTCGTCCTTGCCGCAGCTGCTTTGCCAGAAAGGCATTCTGAACCCACACTGACACTTTGCTCTCTATCAGATTCTTTAGAAATCCAGGAACGCTGATTTTGTCTTTAACGTTTGCACACGGGGTGTACTGAATCTTCTCTGAGATTATTTCAGCAATGGGCTTGATAAGAAGTTCTTCTGAATCATAGAGAGCGCAACACAAGCCTTCCTCCAAGACAAGAAATGTAAGCTCTGGAATATCCTGGTTGTTGTACGGGCTGCTCTTTCTCAGACAGAGCAATCCCTTGTCATCAAAAGTGTAAACAGTGAAACCATAGGGGACATATTGCTCAAGTTCTTGGAAAAAATCTACCACTGCATCCTGACTCACAGATTTCAGTTTTGTAAGAAGTTCATCATTTTCACTTTTGAGGATATCCTCTGTAAATCCTTTTGGCACAGTGTTGGATTCTTCAGCAATGAGTAAAATGTCCGTTGGATCCTTTATTTCACTTTCGTCTGTGTCCATTGAGTCAAAGATGGCCTTGAAGAATGAAGCAGGAGGACCCTGTACAAATGTCTGGTGTCCTGTAGACAGAAAACCATACTGGCTGACATGGCCCCAGATCATAGCCAGAATAACATTCAGGTGCTGCATGGAGACCATGGGGCTAGACAGGTAGGTCAGCTGCACTCCCTGATCCAGCAGCAGTGAGTCCACTTCATCGATTATGATGCACTGATAGCTGCGATCAGGCCTCACATCCTTCATCTCAAATATCTGGCGAAGGTGATCTGCAGCGAAGGCTTCAATAGTTCCATAGACCACATCCTTGTTGTAGCATTCCTGTCGATCCTTATCTTCAGTTTTATTTGTGTTTGTGTCAACTGTGATTCCAAAATTCTTGTAGAATTGGGTCCATTCTTCTGCATCCCTTTGACATAACACAGAAGAGCTGGACACTACGTCTACTTTTTCACCCCTAAGCACACGCAGAACTGCAAACATTGCTATGACACAAGACTTTCCTTCTCCAGTGCCCATCTCCAGGAGTTTACCAGTGTCAGACAAGGCCAAGAGGCACCAGCTTATCATCTGAGTAGCTCTGGGCCACCACTTCCCTTCAGCCTTGTGCAGGTTTACAGCATTGCATAAGACTGCCAGGATCTCCTGAAGGTCTTCTGTGTCCGTGCTGTGACTCAGATTCTTTGCTCGTTGTACATCTTTGTGTTTTTTGATTTCACCAGTTTTGATCAGGTCTGTTACATGAGTTACTATATTGTATGATTTTGTCAATGTCTGTTCATCAATGTCTTTCATCTGCCGTATTTCATCAAAAAGAGTGTCAGTGTTTTTTATTTCTTCATCTCTCAGGCTCTTTTCTAAATGCTGGATCAGATTCTTACTTCCACATGAATTTAAGAGGTTGAGGAGAGATTGATGATTCTCATCTGTCCATTTAGAGGAAACCTGGTATGTTGCCATCAAATGTAAAATCTTCATGATGGAAATGCAGCTCTTGTCATAATGGTGGTCATTTAGAGCTCCAAGCAGGTTCAAGGCCTCTGGTGCTGACCAAAGTCTTTGTGCTACAAGACTTGAAACCATCTGGAGGAGATCTTTGGTTTGTTCTTTTGAGTCCTGGAATTTCTCCACACAGGCAAATAAAATCTCCAAACACCATTTGCCTGCAGGAGAAGTCGTATTTCTCTCTGCTTCTGTTTCTCCATCA
Organism: Chelon labrosus; assembly: GCF_963514085.1. Lineage (NCBI taxonomy): Eukaryota > Metazoa > Chordata > Actinopteri > Mugiliformes > Mugilidae > Chelon > Chelon labrosus. The sequence goes on along the minus strand of NC_140342.1, from coordinate 18,785,875 downwards.
AGAAATATCAAGAGATTCTCAAGAAAGGTCAGAATAAAGATCTGGTTAGAAGGCAGGTCATTTCCATTAATTTTCTTTGAGATGGAGATGATTTTATTGCCAGTGTTTGTGTCTTTGTTTGGGTTGGTGTTGAGCACCTGAAAAATGGCCTTAATGAACCTGCACCTCAGTTCCACAGGTTCATTGTGAAATTTACTCAGGAGGTTTTGTAAGACCTCTGCAGCAAACACCAGGGAATCATTGTCCTTGAGCCTTGAAAGTTTCATATTGTGGGAAGCACTGAGATTTTTTTCTTCAATGAGAAATCCACGACTAAGCTGGGTCTTCCCTGTTTCCATCACCTCTATGCCATGTAGAATGTAGTCAGAAACAAAGTCATCCATAGTACCATACACAATGTCTGCTTCATAGACCTCCTTGTATGAGGCATTAGTTTTCTTCATGTTTGTGTTGACAGACATTTCAAGGTACTTGTAGAAGTCAGACCATTCCTTTGTTTGCTCCTGTGAGTGAACATCAGAGCTCAGCACAATGTTTATCTTGTTTCCCATGAAGACTTGTGATGCTGCAAACATGGTTGTGACACATCGGTTTGTGTCAATACCGACCACTTGTAGCACTCCACTCTTCTCAGTCAGCATCAATGCACACCACTGCAGCATCTGCCTCACTGTAGGCCACCAGCCTTTTGTGTCAAAAACTGCTTTGCAGAGCTGAGACAGTAGGCTCTGAATCTGGCCTTCATTCAGTGTTACACATTTAAAGGACTCTTTCAGAAATGATGAATCTTTTGGTGCTTTTTCTGAATATTGCAGGACACCAATGGTAATGTTTTTTATCATATCAATCAAGGAATCATTCAAATTCCATAACACTTTTAATTCTTCCAGAGCTACATCTAGACTGCTATTATCTTTCTCTCTGAGAATCTCTTGGAAATCCTGATAGAATTTCTCAGCGCCATCAAAGTCAAGGGTCTGAATGAGAGAGCGTCCAGATTCATCTTTCCACTCAGGTGATATGTCATACACCTGGACCAATGTAAGGATTTTGTTTATTGGACCATCCTCTCTGTATTTCTGTGACAGTGCTTGTAGCAGATTCAGGGCCTCTGTTGGGGTCCATTGGTTTGTTTGTACGAGTTTGAGGAGCATTTCAGTGGATGCTGAGTAGGTTTCTTTTCCATTCAGATGTGTGAGTATGGATAAAAGGAGTTTCAAGCACTGGATTTCCATCTTTAAAATGAAAACAGAGACTCTTCCAACTGCTTCCTGCAATGATGATGTGAGGATGCTCAGGAATTCTATAAGAAAGAGTTGCTCAGAGGAAAGCTCATCTTCAGCCCATTGTTTGGCTATGAGGACTGCATCAGTGTCAGAGCTACCGTCATTGAAAAGGTGCACCAGAGTCAGATACAGAGCTTGAGTCAACAGGAAACTCTGACAAACATCACTTGCTGATTGGTTGATTGACTCCACCAGGGACTGCAGGTGATTAGAGATGGTTTCTTGGGAACTTCCCTCAGATCTCTCCAGGGACATCGAGCACAGCTCTGTGATGAACACCTGAGTGTGCTGCAGTGTGTAGAGAGATGGGATGGCACTAATCCATTCATCAAACAGAAGTTTGTCCAAGGCTGAGAGGATTTCTGTCAGTTGATCACCTGTCAGCTGAGTGAGACTGAGATTTTGAAGTGGGATGCTGCATTTCAAAGAGAGGATCTCTAGAAGCTCATCACTGTCTGATTCATCACTATCTTTAAACTCATCCAAATGTTTTATTAGAACATCTTGCTTATATTCATATTCTTCTGAAAAGTTGCTGCTCACTTGTTTCTCATACTGTTGTTTGGCTCGTTGCTGTGATTCTTGTAGTCTTTGATTTAGTTTTTCTTGTCTCTCCTCCTCTCTCTTCCTTTCCTCTTCTCTTCTCTTCTCCTCCTCTTCTCTTCTCCTTTCCTCCTCTCTCCTCTTCCTCTCCTCTTCTCTCTTCATTTCCTCCTGATCCCTGATTGGCTTGTTAAAGCAGTATTCACACTCATACAACTCGTTATACCCAACTGGTCTGTAGTATTCACCTCCATTGAACACATGTACTTTCCGCCCATGAACAACACTTTGCCATAAATCACCCCAGGACCTGCATGGAGGTAGGACTTTATGACACTTGCAGCATCTCAGTCTGTCGCCCATGTTACTTTCTTTTGGTAAATTGTTCCCCATCTTTGATTAAGTGGTGTTTTGCAACCTGTGATAAAAATATAAATTAGAATGACTACATAATATAATCTAAGCATCATATCAAGACATGCCACAATGTTGGTTAATGTCGTATAAAACTAGAAACATAAATCCGGTCTTAATCAACACATGTTTACACAAAATATTAAGTAAAAGTTAACAATTGCTAAAATAATAACACACAATCCCTTCAGGCATTGAATCAAAAGAAAAATGTGAATTAGGGTAATGAATTCATTGTTTATTATTCCCATAAATGCCAGAGTGGCATATGGACTTTCCAGAGTTTTTAGTTTTTGATTTCTGCCTATTGCTGAAGTCGTTACCACCACTGTTTTCTGTACTCGGCCTAATGACAATGCCCATATTTGCAATCAATATATAGCCAATTCTGTTGTGAGTCTGGCTGTGATGTCAATCAAAAGTTTACCCCATGACACACTTTAAGCAACTTAATTGCAAAATAGAGCCAAATTAAGAAAAGGGGAAAGGGGAAACAAAGTTCATTGATAAATAAATACATTTAAAAATAATAGAATTCTAATTCCTGTTCAAACTTAATATAAATTTGCTTTGTGTTTGAAAGTTCGTACTGCTAGGAGAGTAACTTTCTATACAGTACATACACTGCCTGGCCAAAAAAAAAAAAGTCGCCACCTGGATTTTACTAAGCAAATATGTTTGAGCCTCCCATTGGTTAATTACTGCGTGGATGATTATCTTTCTATTGGCAACAAATTATTTAACCCCAGCTGATGCAATGAGTGGCTTTTCATTTCTTGAACAACCATCTCAAAAGACACATTCCAGGGTTGTGGGACTGGCCACCACACAGTCCAGACCATACCATCATCAGTACAAGATCTTGGTGAAAAATTAATGCAACACTAGATGAAAATAAATCCTGTGACACTGCAGAACCTTAACAAAACAATGCCACAGCAACTATGTGCTGTAATTATTGAGAGTATGAGACCCTTTTTGTTGGTGGCGACGAGTATTAGGGATGTATTTATTTAATGAGTCAATGTGACGGAAGATTATTTGATTCGGCCGTGGTTCAGTATAATGAAAATCAGGGTATGATTACAAATTTCTGATTAAATAATTCTCTAAACTGTTTTCAATAAATAAATAAATAAACATTATTGATATAAAAATTATGTTAAGTTTTGTTATAGGTATTTTTTATGTCGTCTTTAGACAAAATAGTAATCAGAACTTTTGTCACTTTAGACCAGTCAAGCCTATATAACAGTAATTTAAATCCAGGTGTGCGATTCTACATATCCCTTTCCCGAGCTGGATATCAGCCTGCTGTGCTGATGCTTAATCATTTATGAGGTTGGATCAGGCATTACAGATAGATAAAAGAAGTAGCAAACTCAAGAAGGATTCATTCCAGGAACTACATTTATGGACAACTTTAGTTTGCTAAATGCTAATCTATTATACACTTTACTGCCCACTATTTAAATATGTGTCAATAAAAAGTCAGCAGAGGGCAATAACCTCATAACATGCAAAACCGCAACTTGAAACACAGCAATTCTACATATCTGTTTCCAGATTTGTATGTCAGCATACCTCTAATATATAAGACTGCATCATAAATTACAGACAGATAAAACCCCTTTCTTTAGCTGTGGAAAAAGCATTTATTTTCTAAAACTTATTTTCTAAAACTTCAAATTAAAGTGCAATAAACACAGATGTTCAAAAGCAGTACAATGCCTGAACACACATTCCTGAGATAAGTTGCCTGCCAGTGCATTCATGAGGACAGTACTCATAACTACTGTTATAGTAATTCAGGTACAAGCATAATCACACAGCGAGTGCAGTGGTACTGGCCAGGTAAACACAGAGCGACAGAGAGCCGGGGATCCGGAAGTAAATGCAAGCGCTTCGGGAAACAGTGTAGAAATTAGCAAAAACTGGACATCCAAGCTGAGACATCTGGTATTTCTGAATGCCAGCCTACACTAAAGACATTTATCTGAAGTGTCGTTTGGCCTGCATTAATTTGTTTTGCTTGCTGTGGCTCAGTTGTTCATTTAAAGCTTAGATTAAAATGTTAGACTCAATAGTAACTTTTTTGGTAACGAAAAAATGCATAAAAATAAGTTTATGAAAACAGCGAATGAAAAATTGCTTTCCAATACACAAACCATTGATAATTACTAAATTAGGATACAATAGAAGGCTCCAAGTGAAACTAAATGAAGATCCATTTGGGAGCCATAAGAGCCGGCTCATCTAAAGGAGCCGAGCCAAAAGAGCTGAACCTTTGAAAAGAGCCATATTTTACATCACACAAATTAGGTGGGAAGAATGCACTATTTGAATGCACATCAACCTGCTGTTAGTTTTTGTTTTGCACTACATGAAGTTATTGCCATCTGCTGAATTTTTACTGACACATATTTAAACAGTGGGCAGTAAAGTGAATAATAGATTAGCATTTGGCAAACTAAAGTTACCCATAAATGTAGTTCCTGGAATCAATACTTTTTGTGTATGGTACCTCTTTTATCTATCTGTAATGTCTGATCCAACCTTATAAAAGATCAAGGACAGCACAGGCTGATATCTCACTGGGGATATCAGAATTGGATATGTGCTAGGAGAGCAGTGTTGCTACAGAGTGCTACCTGGATTCAAATTTCTGCTACATATATAGACTTAATTAAATTGGTCTAAAGTGAGAAAATTCTGATTACTATTTTGTCTAAAGACGACAGTCTTTAAAAATAGTAATCAGAATGTTGCAAAATAGTAAGTTGCAGTTTGACTAAAAATAATAATTAAAAGTTGACAAAAATGCAGTGACTTTTTGTCGACTGATACTAGACTAGACCAAAATGACTAAAATGTGACTAAGGCTAATAAGCATTTTTACTCCATCCTCCAAAATTATCATAGAGTTAAATTACCACCTTTCTTACTCTGTTTCAGTATAAACTGGAATCAGTATTTTCAACATTACAGTCATGAAGGGGGATTTAGTGCAGGGTTGTTACATTAGAATGCCTCCATTTTCACTTTTGTGCCATTTTATCAAGTGAATGAGTATCCACTTGTGGTAATATAAACATACAAACTATTTCACTCCTGACAAGCAATCACTTCATTTAAGGGTGGAGTGTAGATATCTCAACAGGTGTGCAGTTATCTAACTTGAATGTTTACAGAATTTGACAAATACTTCAACCACAGATCCAAAAAGTTTAAAGAATAGATCCGTGGTGACCCATTTGTGAATGTCCTGCCAAATAGTCTATGCAGGTCAGGAAGAACCAATCCTCTGACATAATATGCACTGTTAATTTTGCTTCTATTTCCATTGTCATAGTTCTGCTATAGGAGATTTCTGCAATATATATCAATAAAAATAAAACTGAGAAATAGAGTGGGCATAACATGCTTTAAGTTTCACCGTCTTCAATTAAGGCCACAATGCCACTGTCAAGCTGCACATGTAATAATACATAATATATTACAAAATATTAGACATTTATTGAGATAATTTGTTCCCACATCTAATCTGAACTCAACTGAGTACCTTTACCCAATGCAAGATTTTGAGAGAACAGGTTTCTGCTTACCGTTATCCTAGTTTTGCCGGCAGTGATGTGGTCTGTATCATCTGAGGCTCTGAGATCAGGGTCCGTGGTCCCACTGTTAGGTGTCTAGATGATGTTGATGGGGACATCTCTTTTACTACATCTAATCTAAGTTACATGGAGTACTTAAACAGAGTATGAATACTTCAAATCAAAGCAATAGTTACCAAAAGAGGGTTTAGTCTACCATTAGACTTACCTGAGCCTCCACAGAGTCTGCAATAAGCTGAGTTGTTCATGAGAGCAACTGAAAACTTATGCGTGTGCACAAACTCTTATAGTATGGACAGTCCACCCCATGTGCGTCAACTTCTTCTGCTTTTCCTTATTTGCCCATGTTACAGGTGCTGTCCATTTTGTTGTTATCCTTAATCCTGGGTAATATTATCTTCCTGCTTTGCAAGTCAGCTGCCCTGATGCAGTTTCTAATCTTGCTGTTTTGCAAGTCTTTAGGCTTTAAGATAATGAAGTCACATTCTATAGAAGATAGTTAAATTATTTTCCATTATCAGTGGAAATGGATATGGATACTGCTAGATCACTGAATAGAGAAGTCCAGTGGTGATGATAGCTGTATGGCCGAGATGGTGTTGTGAAAGGTGAACCTAAATGACACCCAGTAAACACAAAACAACCTGTATTGAAAATATATACCCTGTATTGAAAGTATGTATCTACTAAAAGGTATACTAAACATGTGTAGTGTAGGCTTATGTAGTATTGTATGAAATGCTTAAAATCAGAACAGAGAAGCAGAGAGGGGTGTGAAGGTCTGGAGGATCCCTGCACCAACACAACAAACTGATTGTCAACTGTACAGGTAATATCTCAAGGCAATTCCCTGGTTGTTATTCAGTGTCTGAAACTCTTTTCACGAGCACTTCTTGCAAGAATAAAACAATGTAGATAGCTTGTGAATTCTCAGTTTTATTAAATAACAATTTCCATAATAATAACAATAAAATTTTACTTGTATAGCACTTTTTTTTTTAAACTTTAATTTTTATTTGAGTTTTTTTCAATTAAATATAGTAATACATACCCACAGTACGACGGAGTATTAGGGCCACATTAAGAAAAAATAAATAAATCACAAACTTCGAGAATAAAGTCGTAACTTATGAGAATAAAGTCGTTATTTATGAGAATAAAGTCGTAATTTATGAGAATAAAGTCGTTATTTATGAGAATAAAGTCGTAATTTATGAGAATAAAGTCGTTATTTATGAGAATAAAGTCGTAATTTTATGAGGAAAAAAGTCATATATTACGGGAATAAAGTCGTTATTTATGAGAATAAAGTCGTTATTTATGAGAATAAAGTCGTCATTTATGAGAATAAAGTCATATATTACGAGAATAAAGTCGTTATTTATGAGAATAAAGTCGTAATTTTATGAGGAAAAAGTAATATATTACAAGAATAAAGTCGTTATTTATGAGAATAAAGTCATATATTACGAGAATAAAGTCGTTATTTATGAGAATAAAGTCATATATTACGAGAATAAAGTCGTTATTTATGAGAATAAAGTCGTTATTTATGAGAATAAAGTCGTTATTTGTGAGAATAAAGTCATAATATTCTAACCTGTTGTTTTAGAGGAAGACAGTTGGTAAAATGAGGGCCATGGAGGATTTTGTGGAGTTGTACTTTAGGATAGGTTTCACAAACAAGGAGATATTTCATCTTTTGGCACATCAGCATCACATCATTATAAGTATTAGGACTTTAAAAAGAATATGCAAGAAAATGCATCTTTTCCGGAGAAAGAACCAGACAGACTTGGAGGAAGTCGCTGCTTTTGTGGAGGGGGAAATGGCTGGAACTGGTCAACTGCAGGGTTATCGGTGGATGCATCAGCGGGCCATTCAGAGGGGTTTCGTGGTGTCTCAAGAAACAATCCGACTGATAATTAAGATTCTGGATCCAGAGGGAGTCGAGCTCCGGCGAGCAGAGGCCCCAACGCCTTATGGCACATGGATTCTTATGATAAACTAAAGCCCTATGGCATTGCTATTAACGGCTGCATTGACGGATTTAGTCATGACTTTATTCTCATTAATTACGACTTTATTCTCATAAATAACGACTTTATTCTCGTAAGTTACGACTTTATTCTCAAAGTTTGTGATTTTTTTTTTCCTTAATGTGGCCCTAATACTCCGTCGTACCACAAAAAACAAACAAACATAAAAATAAAAAAATAAGAAAACATTAACATTCCATTAACAGCTTACAGGTCATTCCATTCAGTCACAATGCAACAATTCTATCCTGTTCAGATGTCATTACTAGTGGTATCATCCTCACCCCTTCTGTAATAATTCCACTTCTCCCATTTCCTTTCAAACTGTTCCTCCCTCATTCTCAAAGTATGTGTGAACCTCTCCATGTCATAAATCTCCTCCACTATGCTTAGCCACTGTTCCCCTAGTTGGGGGGTCTACCTTATACCAGGCCCTTGTAATTGCCTTCCTACTAGCCACCAATAATACTTTCAGCAGGTATTCATCTCCTCCTTGCACCTCTTCTTGTGAAATGTTCCCCAGATATAATACCAGACAAGTCTTTGGTATCTCATATCCCAGTATCTCCCTCAGCACACTCCACACTCCCTCCCAATATCCCTCCATCTTTTGACATTTCCAAAACACATGAGTATGGTCTGCATCCGCTTGACCACACAACCTCCAACATGATTTCTGATCTGTTGCGTATCTCCCACCTTTGGTGTTATAAAAAACCTTATAATGTTCTTCCACCCAAATTCTCGCCATACCCTCGAACTAGTGGCTGAGTGCTGAACCTTGCACACATTATACCAATTATCTTCTGTTATTTCTTCTCCAAGCTCTTTTTCCCATTTTTCTTTAACATAGACAGTTGAATTACTCCCACTGGCACCCAGAGCTTGGTATAGAGCTGAGATTACTCTACATTTTCTCTCTTCATATGCATTTATCATTATTTTAATAATCATATTCTGTTCTTTGGATACTTCTAACTTTATTTCTTTTAAATAATAATCCCTCACCTGAAAATATCGAAAAAGTTTGTTTGCCTCCAAATCAAATTTCTCCCTTAAAGCCTGAAAACTCTGCATGTCCCCCCTCTCAACTAGTGTACATATTGCTGTAATACCCCTATGTGCCCATCTCTCAAAGCCCCAATCACTAATTCCCGGTTTGAATCTCTTGTCATGGGTTATCCACCTCAGAATCTTTGCTTCAGTCTGTAGTCCATATTTTCTCACTACCAAATACCAAATCCTCATTGTGAATTTAACTATTGGGTCCAGCAATCCCTCTTCTCTCTTGAACAATTCCCTATCGGTTATTAATATTTGTACTGGGCTAGCCTCTACCTTCATTTCTATATCCTTCCATCTAGCTATATATTCTCTATTACACCAGCAAGTCACAGCCCTGAGCTGTGCAGCATAGAAATAATCTTGCAGTTTCGGTACTGCCATGCCCCCTTTGTCCTTGGGGAGCTGCATGGTGCTATATCAAATCCTTGGCCTCCTACCCCCCCAAATGAACCTAGATATCCATCTATCCCACTCTCAACTGTTTCTGTGGTATCATTACTGGCAGAGTTTGGAACAGGTACAGTAGCCTCGGTAATACATTCATCTTAATTATTTCTATCCTTGAACTAAGATCCAATTGTAGTACTGACCATCTTCCTATATCCCGTCTGAGTTCCTGATTAATCTGAATGTAGTTTGCAGTATATAACTTCCCCACTCCCCGTGTGATGTTCACTCCCAAATACCTAATTGTTTTTGAATTCCACTTAATGTTGTATTTCTTTTCTAGCTCTGGTGTAGGGGTATAGTTCATGGCCAAGATCTGTGTTTTAGTAACATTAAGTTTGTATCCTGAGTAATATCCATACTCGTCCATTAGGTTCATCAGTGCATGGAAGGACTCACTGGGTCGTTCCAAGTAGGCTACCACATCATCTGCGAATAGCCCTATCTTATGTTCTCTACCGTTCACCTCCACCCCTTTGATGTCCTGGTTCTGCCTAATCGCCTGTGCCAATGGCTCTATGAATATCGCAAAAAGAGTTGGAGAGAGACTACACCCCTGTCTAGTAGACCTTCCCAAACAAAAAGGGTCTGTGAGACTACCATTCACCTTGACCCTAGCAATCGGTTCTTGATATAACGCCTTGATACATTGGACAGATTCCTCATTGAGGCCAAATCTCTCTAACACTTTATATAAGTAAGTCCAATTGACACTGTCAAAGGCTTTCTCTGCGTCTACACTAACTAAAATTGCAATTTTCTTCGTTCGTTGAGTCTTTTCTACATTGTATATCATCCTCCTAATATTGTCTTGTGTCTGTCTGCCTTTAATAAAACCGGTCTGGTCTTCGTCTATAATATCAGTCATGAATGTCTCGAGTCTTTTGGAGATTATTGAGGTGTACATCTTGTAGTCTACATTTAGTACTGATATTGGTCTATAGCTGCTACAATGCTGTTTATCCTTGCCCTCTTTAGGTATAATTGTGATAATGGCCTCCCTCCATGAAGGAGGGATTTTCCCTTCTTTAATTGTATGTCTAAATGAGGCCAACAGTACTGGGGTTAACTCTTGTCTAAAGGTTTTATAGAATTCTGAGGGGAATCCATCACTGCCAGGAGATTTATTGTTCTTCATCCTAAAGTCATAACAAAGTATATCCACTTCTTTTAACCTGAGGTCTGGGATCCCAGGAGAACTTTGTCTGATTGGTGGTTGTGATGTTGTCAAAATTAGATTTGCACATGTGAAATCATGATAACATCAACATACAAAAGCACGAGCACTATAAATAAGACAAATATGACTTAACTGTTTTGCATGGTAAATGAGATATGAGCATGTGGAACAGTGCTTCACCTAAATGTTTCCTAAAAAGGAAAACAGTGGTTTAACAACCTGTGAACAGTTAATGCAAGAGTACACAATATCATCAGACCTTTTATGTTTAATATGAGATCAAGAATGAACATAAAAGTTTATGGCATGTGTCACTTAGTAGACCTAGACAGTCTGCAGTATGCAGCCATGTTCTGCTAATGTGCTCGTGTTTTTGTATTTGATAAACAAAGAAGATAACTATAGGAATTATTATAAAACAATTAATAGTTCATTTATGTTCACTGCCACATGGCCACGGTACAGTAGCTGTGTTTTTAGCTGATCTGCCACCTAGAATAACTTTTGCTTGGTATTATTAATGTCTCTCTGTGTTATGTTATAAGATATTTAGCTTTATTCAGACATTTATTCTAATGTTACCAGCATAGCATTTTTCTTTTGTGGTATAATGTCACAACACGGACAGGTGCCACTTCCAGAAATTCTCTCACGATACAGCCATTGTCAGGCGTGTATCTCAGGGAAACGACATGGAGTACCTGGAGGTCATCACCAACTTTGTGGACTGGTGTGCTCTAAACCACCTGCACATCAACGCCAGCAAGACAAAGGAGGTGGTGATCGACTTCAGTAGGAAACCACATCCAACTGCACCGGTAAACAATCAGGGCTTGGACATCGAGGTCGTGGAGGATCACAAGTACCTGGGTGTTCACCTTAACAATAAACTGGACTGGACACATAACAGACGCCCTGTACAAGAAGGGCCAAAGCCGTCTCCACCTGCTTAGATAACTGAGGTCCTTTGGAGTGTGCAGGACGCTGCTCAGGACTTTTTATGACTGTGGTGGCTTCTGCCATCCTATATGCAGTGGTCTGCTGGAGCAGTGGAAGCTCAGAGAGGGACAGGAAGAGACTGAACAAGCTGGTCAGACGGGCCGGCTCTGTCCTGGACTGCTCTCTGGACTCCATCGAGGAGGTGGGTGAGAGGAGGATGTTAGCCAAGCTGACATCAATCATGGACAACCCCTCTCACCCACTGCATCAGACTGTTTCAGACCTCAGCAGCTCCTTCAGCAGCAGGCTGCTGCATCCATGCTGCAAGAAGGAACGCTACCGCAGGTCATTCATCCCAGCTGCCATCAGGCTGTACAACACCAGTCTGAGTCAATAGTAACTGTATTTTTCTTTTTGCACAAACTAAGCTGCTTTGCACTGCCTGTTTTTGCACAAACCACCACCTCACCAACTCAAAATGTCTTTCTCAAAGGTTAAGCAATTATTTATTTGTAAAGTTTATCCCACCATTCTCCACACTGTACATACAGCATGTCTTATATTTTCTCGTTATTTCTCCTCCCTATATTTTCTCAGAGTATGGTCATTCTTTTGTATATTTTTTGATAAAAAAAAATTCTTGTATTTGTGTTTTTTGTGCTTTTTTGATAACCTTTTCCCTGTTCAAAGTCGTCACTGTCTTTCTGTATATATATATTTTTTGCCAAATTCTGTGCTACTGGAACAAGGAAATTTCCCACACCTGGGATTAAATAAACGTCTTATGTCTTATGTCTTATGTCTAGAAGAGGACATCACACAGAACAGAGAGCAGCACTGACTAATAAGCAGACTAACAGAGTATGAGTTAGGGTGGCTGTAAATATTTAACTGATTAGCAGCATAATTTGTCCAAAGAGATGCAAGTATGTGTGCAAACTAGCGCTGAAAGGTTATGAGTATATATACAGTAGTGTTAAACATACAAAACTGGCCTGCCAGAGGATTTAATCTGGCCTGCAGCTTGAATTTGGAAAGGTCAAAATGCAGAAATTACATAGAAGACTACTGGTATCTGGGAAGGTTCTATGCACCATAGTCTTGTTTTGTAAATGGTATGGACAGGTGTCAATCTGTTTGATTAGCCAGTTAGTGATATTCAAGTTAACCTACAGGACTTCCAGGTGAGTGGGACCGAGAGGAGAGAAACGGAGCGAGAAAGAAAGACACTGCTAAAACGTAGTTGAGAAAGCTATAGTGCTTTAAGTTTGTGTGATTTAGTTATGTGCCTGACTTCATGATTTAGTGCATTTGTTTGCTGGAGAGACTGGACGCTCAGTGGGAATTCTACTTAATTGATGCTAAACCGTGACCACACTGCAGATTGTTGCTAGCTAGCTCCTTGTGCTAGCAGTATGAGAGACTTTTATTTGGGAAACACTTACTGCACCAAGCTGCTGAGAACCTACTGGATGTTTATGAACGTGGATGGAGTCTGAGGACGTGTTTCTTCACCACAGTGGCCGGACACTGCTGAAGGAGGGTTTTTGCCAAACTACATCTAACAGCATCCTGCATAACAGGAACTGTGAGTACTGTTAAGACACTGAAATGGATTCAAATTAACTCCAATATGCGCGCCAGCGGTTTGGTACCATAGTCTAATTAACTAAGACTTTTCAAAATACTTTTTGAAGACTCTTCATCTTAGTGAATTAAATATTGACGAATTTCAAGACCTGGAGGAGTTCTTTTATATTTGAGTGTGCCATGCACTTATTAGGAGCATTTTAAGATTACAAAAGAAAACTGTAAAAATGCCAGAAAGCAACACAAAATAAATAAAATGACTACAAAAAATCAAAAAATGAGGATAATGACCACAAAGAGAAGAAAAGTGCTATTAAGTCATGTGAAACAACTTCCAGAAGACACTGTTAATATTTAATTTTCACTTCAATTCAGTATCATTTATATATCATCAGTAACAATACAAATTGTCTCAAGACACCTGGACGGATACCCCCAGAGCAAGTACAAAGGAAAAACACACAAAACAACCACTAAGAGCAAAAAGACCACAAGGAGTAAACAGACTATTACAATAAAACGAATATAGAGAAACACAAAGCAACAACAACTTTAAATATTTACACCACAACCTGCATGTTTCATATCTTCATTTATCTGTAGTTCTCCGTCTGTCCAGAGAGTCTCTCCTGTTTGTCACCAACTCCTCTTTAAGATTCAGGCACTGTCACACTTTTTTTTTTTTTTAGCCCTAATATTCTGTTACATACACCTTGTTTTGTCATTAATTTGCAATATTTCCAACTTATTTTTAGCTTTGTGTACAGACCACAAACATATTTACACTATTGTTGTGTTTTATGAAATGTTACATTTGGTTTACCAATTTTTATGTGGAAAAAATGGCTCCTGGTATTTATCCTGTATTTGTCACTCATAAACCATAAAAATAAAAAACATATACAGTTCGTACAAATTTAATGAATGTTTTGTTTTTGAAAGGAGGATTCCACCCACAAGTGTGTGGACTACTTATGCATTGGGAATTGTGACCGCCAACATCCATACTAAAAATGGGTACTTGAGCTCCAAAAGTCCAAAAACTCAGTATTAGTCATTTTACTATATTTCCCTTTCAACCCTTCTATGTGTGTTTGTTTCCCCGACTATGACCCTGAAGCCAGTCTTGCATGGAGACTGGAGACAGTTCAACAAAACACCTGCTGTAGTGCCGTCTAATGTGTTTTTCCAAACAGTTATATGATTTAAATGTATTTTAAAGTATTACTGTGGTGCATTTTAAGGGATGGCCTCCTTATTTTGTTGTAGTTGATTTTATATGTAATATGTAACCAATATTGAAACCAATATTTATAACATACAGTGTAAATGTGTGAACAACTGACACTGTGAGAAAGTTGATATCTAACACTTTACAGTAGTATTGAGAGAAATTAACACTGTGGTGTAGACACTTCAGAAGTGCTGCGATTGACTGATGTGCTGATTTTGCTGATTTTGCTGTGTGGTCTGTAGATGGCAGTATGTTCAGTTAGTGATCCAGTAATCTGCAATCTTCATGATTCATATCCAGAGGCCTCTTGATGATAATCCGGCAGGTGGAAGATCTCTGTAGTTTTAGTTATACTTGTTCACCAGTCTCACTGTAAAGATGACAAAGATGACTCTGGTCAACTGCTCACTGTAAAGCAAAGTATGCAGCGTAGCCTTTTCTTTAGATATACTGTAAATATATTTGGCTGGACTGATTAATCCAAACACAAACATGTTTGTGTTACATTGTTTAAATACTGGTATCTATCTAAACATACTGAGGGCAGTGTCAATGATACTTTCACTTCGTACTGCATTGTTTTCTGTTGAGCCAATTGTTCCCTCGTCAACTTTGACCTCCTACCATAGATGGTAGACAGAAATAGAACCTTTACACATCATGTACTATGAAAATGTGTCTCTGTTTCTGTATTAAATATTCCAGTACCATAAGCACTCATATAGATGTGAAGGTTGTGGGTTAACCCTTATGCTCTCCTCTGGCATTTTTGTACATTTTACATTACAGTATAAAACCATGTGTGCGCTAGAGAGACAGTGTGTGTAAATCTGTAGCATGAACTGAACATTTCAGGGTTGATGAAAGAGCATCTTCTTTTAAATAATGTTTTTCATGAGTCTTTGAAGAGGTGCTCTGCTCGTGGATTCCTGCTTAACCGTAGCAGGTCTTCATTCATTTTTTTGCACAGGCTAATTTTGAGCTTTAGTTTTATGTAAGAGCTATTTGATGTGATTTTCAGTGGCCACGTTTACATGATCACACTGATAAATGACAATAATTTTGGGTCAAGTGACTCAAATGACTCTTACAACCTGGCTCATATCAGTGACTTAGAATGATCCGAATCCCTCAAAAGATCCGGGTTTTACACTAGCGCTGAGGTTCAGGAGCCGAAATCAGATTAACCAAGTATGATAAATATGGATTGAAGTTAAGCTTACTTTTTTATTTTTTATTTTTTAAATAAATACAAAAAGGACTCAAATAGACATTGATTATTTTATTTGAAAGTAAGCTTCAACCCAAAATATTTTTGTTGCACGGAGAAATGTAATTTTGTTTTCTCTGTAGCAGTTCATTGACTTCATAAATTCAACACACCGTAGTTTGTTCATATATGGCGTATAGCTAAAAAAAGTTATATGCAGTGTTATCTTTATTTTAAATGTCAAAGGGTTTTGCGGCTCCTGGAGTTTTCTTTTCTGTGGGAAACGGATCCAAATGGCTCTTTGAGTGGTTAAGGTTGCAGACCCCTGAACTTAAGAATAACATTTCAAAATGGTTAGTACATTACCTTCATCTGGAGGCTGAGACAAAGAACGTGATTGGAGACTTTCATAGAAAGTGAAAATACTGTTGTGGAAACTTAAGTGTTCAGCTTCTTTCAATACAGAGATAGATTCTGGTGAGAAACGCAGAGACTGGATGCAATCCTTATCATTTACGGTTTTATTGCAGGAAGAGAGAAGGTAAGAGATGGTGAGAGACTCAGATCCTGCTGTGTCTCTGGCTATTATAGAGAATTAGCAATACTTATAGGTTCATCTAAACAGACGAAGGGAAGGTTCAACAGTGCCATAGAGTTGTTTTTCACTTGAGATGGCCACTAGGTGTTAATCAAGTCCCCCTATCTTGTCTATCCGGTCACTTACGACACGTGCATGGAAGCAATGACACATTCCAAGGTTCCCACACAACTATACTTATCTAAAAGAAAATACAAAGGATGTATAAGATTATATAGGTTATTAGTAAAGTTCTATTACACTACCAACAGGAATACACTGACTGACGATGTTATAGTTATACCATATTTATAGCGCACTGTAAAGTTACAATGCTCATTAAGGCTCTCAGCTTTAATGTGAGGGTATTCACATCCATATACACAGTCCCTTAATTCAAATGTTTATTTTTCATAGTGTTAAGAATCTCTTAGAAATGTAACAAAATAGCAAAGAAGGAAAATATTACATATTGTTGAGGCTGTGATTCATCTGCTTCCATGTTGCCTACACAATAGAAAAGCCAACGGTCATCAGTCCAGGGGAATAATGGAAACCAAACAAACTGAAAAACATATCAAAATTATATTAAATATTGGTAAGTATGAAGATTGAGAGATAGGTCAGACAGCTCTTTAATTGCAGTGTTACATCTGTCATGTCCTGTCCCCTTCAAATAAACGCTGTAATTCTCCGTTTGTCCAGCAGATGTCCTCATAGAGTATTATCATAAAAGAGGTTTGAGAAAGAGGTCAACATGGAAAGTTTTTTTCTATTTTTTACCTCCCGGTGAGACACTATACAATTTAACAAGCACCAGACAATTACAGCAGGCATCAACCAACACTCACCACTTGAGAGAGGCAACTAGCTGCCTTTTATACCCTCCTCCTGCTCCAGGCATTTAACAGGACTAGTGTAATTACAGTAGACATCATGTAATAAAACACTTAATATTTACATCACAACAGGACCAAACCAAAACCAAAAATGTTTTAATTTTCTTTCATATTATTTAAAAATAAATAAATAAATTGCAACAAATTATGTCTGCAGCCTTTGGGAGTCCCGTAAAATTATTTCCCCTTTGCTTGTCCCGAGCTATTCTGGCATCCTGGTGCACAACAGCTGTCGACCATTTTTGGATGTAACTGGTACAAGGACAAGTTAGTTAGGTGCTTGCAGTTGTCAACCGAATAGTAATTTGATAAGCATGCTTACCTGCCAGTATGGCGATGTTGTGATTGCCGGTGTAGGATGATGTCAGCTACCGGAGCTCTATAAAACATGGGATGTCCGTGAAACAGAACATTAGTGGCTCGATCTCTGGTGCATAGACCACATGATGAAATGTCCTTGAGCAAGACATTGGACCCCAAGTTGCTCCCTGGTGCTTGGCAATAATGTGTGAATTTGTGTGCATTTGTATAAACAATGGTTTGGATGTGTCATTGTGACTGTAAAGCGCTTAGTGTACCGACAGGTAAACAGGCGCTGTATAAATACAAGATCATATCGTTATCTGTGTGTCTCGTTTTTGCAAAAAGCTCACTAATTACATCTTACTGTATTTGTCATAATGTTGTGTTTGGGTACCTTTACTTACTTCCTGTCTTTGTCTTTTCCCACCCCTGTGATTACACTCACCTGTCTTTGTCCTGTCATTAGTCTCACCTGTGCCTTGTTAGCCTCAGTGTATATATAGCCTTGTCTTGTCACTTGTCAAGCTGTCTGTAGAGTCATCTGCCTGTTTTCTCTGGTTCTTTGTGACTTGTTTTTGCTCCCAAATACCCTCCTTATCTTTTGATTGAATATCACCTTTTGTCAGACTTGTGTTTCTGGATTTAACCTGCTTAACTCTGCAGTGCCTTTTGTTCCATATTTTTGTCAGTCATTGTTTACTTTGAGTTGCACATCCCGCCTCTCCGGACTGTGTGTCATTGCTGCGTATTATTGTCATGACCCGGCTGAAAGGAAGGACAAAATGTGACCATATGTGAATATTTTAATTAAAGTCAAACTATTAAATTGAATTAAATCTAATGAGTCAGTATATCAGTCATGTTTGCAGTGTGTGTGAATGCTAGAATAGGAGCACAAAGTAAATCAAAGTTCAACCAAACCAAAGACGAGAGACTTCTCAAAAATAGATATAGTGTCGCTCCAAATGAGCCCCTCCTCAACAGCAAACAAATTAGGAAGTAGGTCTTAAGGCCTGGAAACTGTCACAGTGTATATTAAACTAATGAGATGTGCAAATTTTCTATCTGTAACCCTGATTAAAGTTGGTGTGATTTTTTTATTGTGTTCTTGTGAAAACCACAATGAAAACATTTTGTGAATCATTTCCTTTAAACATTTTCTCATCATAGAATAACAAAAATAAATCCAGACTATCTTATTTATTGGTTTTATCCGTTGCCAAGTTAATTTCTCTGTCTCTGTCTCTTGTCTATTGTAATTCACCAGAAACACATTTCTGTCACACTGGAAGCAGGCCAGTATAAGCAGTGTGTTACTGAGAAGCACTAAAATCAAATTATGTTTCCATTTAACATGAGCACATCAGTGGTGAAAGACCTCTCTCTGAATGATTTGTAATAAATCACATGTTGGTGTTTCCTAAAAGAACAAAGCATCTTGATTTGTGTCTACGCTCCAAGGGAACACACAGGACAAAAAGTTGGTCTAAAAGATTATTTATTGATCTAAATGACACACAGAATAAAGTGAATGCACACAATCTTTTCAAAGGTTAATTATAAGTGTGATTAGTTATTCTTAGATTACATGCACTAATAAACAAATGATAGATTCTGTACGATGAAATCTTTTAAATCCATTATCTCTACCTGCTATCACTTGGGCTTGAGCATATACCAGTCAGGCATAACATTATGACCACCTTCTTAATCTTGTGTAGGTCCCTTTATGCATTCATGTTTCTTGAGTTGTTTTTGTGTGTGTGTCTGTATCAGGCTGCATCCTGATGGGGATAGCTTCCTGTTGACAAGGAGTGTCATTGCTTTGGGTTGGGAGTGCCTGAGATGGTCAATGTTATTTACTTTTGCTGTCAGTGGTCCTAATGTTGTGGCTGAATAGAGTATACTACCTGTCAATGGGAAAGAGGCACACTACGCCCTTGACAGTTCTCTAGTCCACACAGGGCAAACACAGAGAAAAACTACGATCACTTTAAAATCTCTTATTAATCTAATACACATGTCTTTGGGAGTAGGCACCTAGACAAACTCATGCAGGTACAAGGAGAATATGCACAGTTCACACACAAAGGGCCCAGACAGCCAGCAGATTGAAACTCAGAGCTGTGAGGTGACAGTCTTGACCACAGCACCACAGAGCTGCTTAATATGATTAAAATGTTGGTTGGGTTGGTGGTGTCAGATGGCTGATGGACCACCTGCAGGTCTCCAATCCCCAGAGTTGATGAAGGAATAACTCACTTTCTAGTGTCCTTCACTACTCTTAGATTATCTTGAGTTGGTGTTTGGCCACATGACAAAAACTTTCAAAAGGCATTTAAAGCAAAATTAACATAGTATAATATATATTATTAAAAATCCTATTCTTGTAGATTATTTTAATTAATGATTCCATCTGTCATGATTACCCATTACCAACCATAAAACAACAATATACAGCTCATAACTTGGATTATAGTTTCTATCAGATATAACACAATAATTAAACTAACATACAAGCAGTATATTACTCTAAGTGCCTCCCTTCTTACTATTAATAGATGAATAGTTATGTGTTGAATGGTTTAAAAGACGGCTTAACCAAAGTTTATAAACACTGACTAATCACAAAACCACAACTCAATACATACACAAAAAAATGTCATGACTAGAAATAAGTGTAATTTTAGATCTTAAAATTAAAGAGGACATACATAGGATAAAAATCTCACTTTTTGAGCTTTTTCTACATTTAGCAGGGTGTGTGGCATGTCTACCAGCTCAGAAAAGCTGACAAAAATAAAACAGTCAGTTTGTTATGCGTGGTCTGAGATTGAAAATATTTCCTTCAGGAGCCGTTTCAAATTTGACTTATGTGTGACGTAACTAGATCGCTCTGCCTTGTCAGTCAATGATCTCTACACGGCTTCAGATATCCCTCTCCTACCGTGTACACAGGCAGTGACGACGCTAGCGAAGCGAAGCCACTTTTCCTTTCAGCAAGCATCGGACACACATCAACAATGAAGTGGTCCTGGCAGGTAAGCTGCTCTGTGCTCACAAGCAAAAACTTGCAGATGTGTTCCAAACACTTACCCCGGATTGTTTTACCAACTCGGGCCAATACGATGCTCAACAGACTAAATTTCATAAGACATTGTGAGATTAACAGTCCACAGTATGATTTCCTAATGTTAGCTGTATGTTGTATAAATTTGCTGTTATTGACCCCTTGAATTGAGTCCAGAATAAAACGAGATTAGTGGTGCTAACGTGTTGGTACTGTACAGTGGACAGTGGCGCTAACCACGGGGCTAAGTTACCATGCTAAGGCCATGTTAAACACGTTGCTGTCATTTGGCTAAGGGACAATTTCAGTGTGTCTGTATGTTAGTATGTATGTTAACCGACTGATGTTTAGGTGTTGGTGTTGTCATTTATATTTTAATACGTTTTCTGTTTGCCGTGTGTGCTACCGTGGAGCAGGCAAACCAGTTTAGTATATTACTACGTCTTTGTGTAAGAATCTCCGTTAACATATTTTAGTATTTAATGCTCTAATGCTTGTGGCTTGAGCTTTATGGATCAACTGGACTGATGTAGCTTCTGAGCGCCACGATGATGTCACCTTCTATGCTCACGTTTTCTTGTAGTGGCCACTAGATGGCGGTATGTTCAGTTAGTGATCCAGGAATCTACAATCTTCATGATTCATATCCAGAGGTCTCTTGATGATGATCCGACAGGTGGAAGATCTCTATAGTTTTTGTTATACTTGTTCACCAGTCTCAGGTGTCGACACACTGTAAAGATGACAGAAATACACTCTGGTCAACTGCTCACTATAAAGCAAAGTATACAGTGTAGCCTTTCCCTAGATATACTGTATATATATATTTGGCTGGATTAATTAATCAAAAACACAGACATGTTTGAGTTACATCTCTTAAATACTGGTATCTATCTAAAGATACTGGGGGCAGGGTCAGAGGGCAACACCAGTGATACTTGCACTTCTTGGTGCATTGTTTTCTGTTGACATTCCCACGTCAACTTTGACCTCGAGCTAGAATCTTTACACATGATGCACTTTGAAAACGTGTCTCTGTTTCTATATTAAATATTCCAATATCACAAGCACTCATATAGATGCGAAAGTTGTGGTTTAATTTAGTATCATATTAAATGTGATGTTACCTTTTCATTGTAGGAGGTTGGAGACCTGGTTCCTGTGTGGGTCATTTTGATTATAGTAACCCTTGTTGTTGATCCATGTGGTAATGGTGTTAAGATCGGCTGTTGTCATGACACCCTTTCCTTGAAGAGAGTTGAACCATGTCTGTACCATCGTTTTACTGTGTTGCTGAAAACTGCTTTCAAAAACGTCAAGTCTGGTTTTACTCGTGTTGTTGTTCTGAAAGTTCTTGAAGTTGTTTTTAAGCTTGAATCTCGGCATTGAACCGAGGATCGTCAGTTTGAAGGCGCCCACAACATCATCATTGCTTATGGCGGTAGCTAAATGTGTTCTGAAGGCTTTTGATTTTGTACTGGGAAACTCTCGATGTGTTTCTTTAGGGACATAAACAGTTGGAAGTTCCGTACCATGATATTTGTGCACATTATTTACCAGATTGATATTCAGAGGAGAAGACTTTGTTGCTACTTCAAGCATGGCTTTTGCTAATTTGCTATTCTGGTTCTTATTTCGAGCTTCCAGTATACTACTGACTGGTGGCTGGTGATCTGCATTGATGAACTGTCCAACTCCTGGATTTTTCATTGCGTAGTTTTTCCATTCTTTGTATAATTTCACTTTTCCAGTCTCTTTCTGGAGTGTCGTCTTGCTTTCTTTAATGATCTTTTTTATTCCTGCTCCTTCTGCCATGTACCAGTCTCCTCCCCTGATGCTTTCAGTAAGCTCTTTGCGCTTAATGAAAGACTCCCATTGAGCTGGGTTTCTGATGAGGGTCTCTGCCTCCACAGATCGGAGTCGGTTTGCTTCCAAAACAATCTGTTCTTCACTGGCCTGTGGTTTCATGCCTCGTGCCAAAGCATGAAATAGGCAGCCCTTGTCCTTACTTTCAATGCTCACTGTCTGGTTGTTGATGCGTACATCATAATGTCCATCAGGGTATTGGTCACTCTTTGGTCTGTAGATCAGTGTCACGGTTTGGCTAGCGGGTTGAGTGCTTGGGCTCACCTCCTGCATTTTGACAAGTCTGCCATGGCTATGCTCTGTTAGGATGACAACCTTAGTGCCACTGGCTTCTGACAAGACTCTGATGTCAAGGATTGTACCTGCAGTCATGGATTTCTTGATGTTTTCAGCATGTAACTTTGAGTGTTCACCTGTCTCTCCTGAATTTGGTTTTATTGGCATGTGAGCGATGTATGTGTTGTTCTGTCCAGCTCTGAGTTTTTCCTCTGTTCTGTCACTCTTTAAGACAGTTCTGGCTTTCTGGCTGATGAAGCCATTTACTTTGTTTTGAACATAAGAAAAAATGTGAGTGGAGAACGTCTGGTGGAACACTTCTACCAAAGCATCAGCCAATAAAGGGCTGATTGCGTTTGCTAATTCCTGGTTGAATTCTTTCAGCATATTAGTGTCTGAAGCAGAGAGCTCCTGTACATCCACTTTGTCTCCTTTTTGTTTTTTAAATTTATTCAGCTCTTTATGAAGGTTTGAGAAAAACTCGCTGGAGAGGGTTGTCACTGCATGGATGGCTACTCCTGCTAGTACCGCCAACTGGGTAGCTTTAATAGCTATCAGAATTGCTTTGACCTTTCCATTTGTGGTACTTGACCTTGCACTGTCCATCACTGTTAAGATGGATGAGTTAAGCTGTTTCTGCCAGCTGAGGTCTGCGTAGAACGGCTGTAAAGCAGTGCTGCTTAACTCTTTGAAAATGGCCAACAGTTGAGTCTTTCTTTTCTCGTCCTGCAGGAGGTCACGGAGTTGCTCTTTATCTTCAATGTGTGAGAGGATAATAGAGTCTACTAATGAAGCCATGGGCTCTTTTCCCATTGTGGATTTCACCTCATCAGTAATTCCTTCTTTCACCTTGTCTTTGATGCTGTTCAGTATTTCTGTCAGTATTTTCTCTTCTGCCTTTCCTATTCCATACATAATGACTTTCTCAGCTACTGTTTTAGCAGTGAGTTTTACTGCATTCTTCATATTCGCCTTTGTGACAACGCTGCAGCTCTCTTTAAACTTATTAGAGAGAAACTTTGGCAATGATTTCCCCTGTTTGAATAATCGTTTAATTAATATTTTAGAAGCTTTGAATCCCTTTGCAATCAGTTTTCCAACTCCAAATGCAATAAGAGATACACCAATAGAAATAGCCTTCTCTATAGCCCATGATTTCCAGCTGAATTCTCCTGTCACCATGGACTCTATGCCAGTGATGCAGTCTGATATTCCTTCAGAGATGAGTCCCATGCCAACTTGAGCCAATGCACCAAACGTAAATGCAGTGAGCAATGCTCCTGCAATAATTTGTAAAATTCCAAGAAAGAACACCACCAAAGCTTCCCATGGGAAACGAGGTTCCTCTTCCACAGAAAATACATATTTCAGACCTTGGCAGTAGAGGTTGTAGGCTTCGACCTGGAGATCTTCTGCAGAACTTGACACCAGGGAGAAAATTGGTGATTTTTTAGCCATTGCTTTCCCCTCCTTTTCCTTTATTTCATCTATCTTTTGGATCGCCTCACTAATGTTTTTGTCAAAGTAACTGAGCATGCTGCCCTTTGTTGTTAGCTGTTTTTCAAGACTGGATGTGTTACTATTGCCTGATGCTGCAGAGGACATTTTTACAAACTGAAGACAGAGCACATATTCCTCACTGAGATACTTAAGAGACTCCTGTGCCTTCATTAGGTCATCTTTAGCCTTAGTGAGGTGATCTGCGTCCTTCTTCTGTATAGTGCAGTAGGCATGGTTGTAGAAGGCTATGGCTGCCCAACTTTCATCTTGTTTCATGGCCTTTTCAAAAAGCCTGGTGCTGATGTCCCATTTGTCCCGTCCTTCCCTTTTAATGTCATTCAGCGCAATATTTCCAAATTTGATGTAGTGATAAATGCTAGAACACGGTGAAGTCTGATGTTCACACTGAAATTTTGCAGATGCAATGTCAGCCTTTAAACTCTTTTCCAATTCATTTCCCTTCAGCTGCTCAATTTCTTTTGATTTAATTTGCAACCATATCCCCCAGAACTCATTCATGATCCCAACCACTGCTCTTCTCTCATCTATATCTGTGTTCTGTGTATAAATAGCTTTTAGAGTTTTGCAGTATATTGAAAACAGGTCTTCCCTCAGTTTCATCTCAGCAACATCGTTCATCATGTCATTATTCTTTTCTGCTGCAAGTCTATCCCTTCTGCTCTTAGCTTCCTCCAGAGAGGACACAGTGCTGAAAGACTGCTGCAGGTGTTCAATGGACATGATGACTTGAGCAGATCCAGGTTTACCTTTGCGAGCGGTCCGACCAAAAGCCTGAAGTTCTACTCTTGTGTTCTCAGAAAGAAACGAGAGTATCACAAATAATCCTCCACTATTGTTCACCTCTTTGGACACTTTTATGTCTGTGCCACGCCCAGCAAGGTTTGTAGCAACAATGACATCTCCAGGAAGCAGTTCTTCATCTATTTTGCTTAAACTGTCTTTGTCACTGCGACAATAGAGAATGATTTGACCTGGGATGCTGCTTTTCAGCTCTTCGTAGATCTCTTTGGCTTTGTTGATAGTTTCACAGATCACCAGGGCGGCTCGTCCACCTCTGTATGAGTTTGGGCAAATCTGGGCCATAACCACATGTTTAATTTCAGATTTCCACTCTTCAGCTGAGGTCTTCAGAGTACCTTTGATCTCAAACAACTTTTTCCGGTTGAACGTTGGCATTTTGCAGACAGAAAGATTTGGATATAGGGCTTGCAAAAACAGAATCTCTGTTGTGCTCCCAAGTGTCCCTGTTGTACCATATATTTTTCCATCATACATTTTAAAGAAGGAGATGTTAGAAATGTAATTTGTCACTGTTGAAATTGTGCTCAGTTTGATTTGGTGTTTAATCTCAACAAACTGCTGCAGACCATCGCCCCATTTCTTATTCAGTTCTACAATACCAGTGGAACTGAAATCCACTGGACAGACACTGTCATTTTCAACAACATATTCTCGTCCTTGCTGCAGCTGCTTTGCCAGAAAGGCATTCTCAACCCACACTGGTATTTTGCTCTCTATCAGATTCTTCAGAAATCCAGGAACGCTGATTTTGTCTTTAACGTTTGCACACGGAGTGTACTGAATCTTCTCTGAGATTATTTCAGCAATGGGCTTGATAAGAAGTTCTTCTGAATCATAAAGAGCGCAACACAAGCCTTCCTCCAAGACAAGAAATGTAACCTCTGGAATATCCTGGTTGTTGTACGGGCTGCTCTTTCTCAGACAGAGCAATCCCTTGTCGTCCAAAGTGTAAACAGTGAAACCATATGGGACATATTGCTCAAGTTCTTGGAAAAATTCTACCACTGCATCCTGACTCACAGATTTCAGTTTTGTAAGAAGTTCATCATTTTCACTTTTGAGGATATCTTCTGTAAATCCTTTTGGTACAGTGTTGGATTCTTCAGCAATGAGTAAAATGTCCGTTGGAGCCTTTATTTCACTTTCGTCTGTGTCCATTGAGTCAAAGATGGCCTTGAAGAATGAAGCAGGAGGACCCTGTAAAAATGTCCGGTGTCCTGTAGACAGGAAACCATACTGGCTGACATGGCCCCAGATCATAGCCAGAACAACATTCAGGTGTTGCATGGAGACCATGGGGCTGGACAGGTAGGTCAGCTGCACTCCCTGATCCAGCAGCAGTGAGTCCACTTCATCGATTATGATGCACTGATAGCTGCGATCAGGCCTCACATCCTTCATCTCAAATATCTGGCGAAGGTGATCTGCAGCGAAGGCTTCGATGGTTCCATAGACCACGTCCTTCTTGTAGCATTCCTGTCGATCCTCATCTTCGGTTTTATTTGTGTTTGTGTCAACTGTAATTCCAAAGTTCTTGTAGAATTGGGTCCATTCTTCTGCATCTCTTTGACATAACACAGAAGAGCTGGACACTATGTCTACTTTTTCACCCTTAAGCACACGCAGAACTGCAAACATTGCTATGACACAAGACTTTCCTTCTCCAGTGCCCATTTCCAGGAGTTTACCAGTGTCAGACAAGGCCAAGAGGCACCAGCTTATCATCTGAGAGGCTCTGGGCCACCACTTCCCTTCAAACTTGTGCAGGTGTACAGCATTGCATAAGACTGCCAGGATCTCCTGAAGGTCTTCTGTGTCCATGTTGTGACTCAGATTCTTTGCTCGTTGTACAACGTTGTGGTTTTTGATTTCACCACTATTGATCAGGTCTGTTACATGAGTTACTATATTGTATGATTTTGTCAATGTCTGTTCATCAATGTCTTTCATCTGCCGTATTTCATCGATAAGAGTGTCAATGCTTTTTATTTTCTCATCTTTCAGGCTGTTTTCTAAATGCTGGATCAGCTTCTCACTACCATGTGAATCTAAGAGGTTGAGGAGAGATTGATGGTTCTCATCTGTCCACTTGGAGGAAACCTGATATGTTGCCATCAAATGTAAAATCTTCATGATGGAAATGCAGCCCTTGTCATAATGGTGGTCATTTAGAGCTCCAAGCAGGTCCAAGGCCTCTGGTGCTGACCAAAGTCTTTGTGCTACAAAACCTGAAACCATCTGGAAGAGGTCTTTGTTTTTTTCTTTTGAGTCCTGGAATTTCTCCACACAGGCAAATAAAATCTCCAAACACCATTTGCCTGCAGGAGAAGTCGTATTTCTCTCTGCTTCTGTTTCTCCAGCAAGAAATATCAGGAGATTCTCAAGAAAGGTCAGAATGAAGATCTGGTTAGAAGGCAGTTCCTTTCCATTCATTTTCTTTGAAATGGAGATGATTTTATTGCCAGTGTTTGTGTCTTTGTTTGGGTTGGTGTTGAGCACCTGGAAAATGGCCTTAATGAACCTGCATCTCAGTTCCACAGGTTCATTGTGAAATTTACTCATGAGGTTTTTTAAGACCTCTGCAGCAAACACCAGGGAATCATCGTCCTCGAGCCTTGAAAGTTTCATATTGTGGGAAGCACTAAGACTTTTTTCTTCAATGAGAAATCCACGACTAAGCTGGGCCTTCCCTGTTTCCATCACCTCTATGCCATGTAGAATGTAATCAGACACAAAGTCATCCATAGTACCATACACAATGTCTGTTTCATAGACCTCCTTGTATGAGGCATTAGTTTTCTTCATGTTTGTGTTGACAGACATTTCAAGGTACTTGTAGAAGTCAGACCATTCCTTTGTTTGCTCCTGTGAGTGAACATCAGAGCTCAGCACAATGTTTATCTTGTTTCCTATGAAGACTTGTGATGCTGCAAACATGGCTGTGACACACTGGTCTATATCAGTACCGACCACTTGTAGCACTCCACTTTTCTCAAACAGAATCAATGCACACCACTGCAGCATCTGCCTCACTCTAGGCCACCAGCCTTTTGTGTCAAAAACTGCTTTGCAGAGCTGAGACAGTAGGCTCTGTATCTGGCTTTCATCCAATGTTACACATTTCGAGGAATCTTTCAGAAATGGTGAATCTTTTGGTGCTTTTTCTGAATATTGCAGGACACCAATTGTAATGTTTTTTATCATTTCAATCGAAGAATCATTCAAATTCCAAAACATTTTTAATTCTTCCAGAGCTACATCTAGACGGCTGTCATCTTTCTCTCTCTCTCTGAGAGTCTTTTGGAAATCCTGATAGAATTTCTCAGGGCCATCAAAGTCAAGTGTCTGAATGAGAGAGCGTCCAGATTCATCTTTCCACTCAGGTGATATGTCATACACTTGGACCAACATAAGGATTTCGTTTATAGGACCGTCCTCTCTGTATTTCTGTGACAGTGCTTGTAGCAGATTCAGGGCCTCTGCTGGGGTCCATTGGTTTGTTTGTACGAGTTTGAGGAGCATTTCAGTGGATGCTGAGTAGGTTTCTTTTCCATTCAGATGTGTGAGTGTGGATAAAAGGAGTTTCAAGCACTGGATTTCCATCTTTAAAATAAACACTGAGACTCTTCCAACTGCTTCCTGTAAAGATGATGTGAGTGTGCTCAGGAATTCTATAAGAAAGAGTTGCTCAGAGGAAAGCTCATCTTCAGCCCATTGTTTGGCTATGAGCACTGCATCAGTGTCAGAGCTACCGTCATTGAAAAAGTGCATCAGAGTCAGATACAGAGCTTGAGTCAACAGGAAACTCTGACAAACATCACTTGCTGATTGGTTGATTGACTCCACCAGGGACTGCAGGTGATTGGAGATGGTTTCTTGGGAACTTTCCTCAGATCTTTCCAGGGACAGGGAGCACAGCTCTGTGATGAACACCTGAGTGTGCTGCAGTGTGCAGAGAGATGGGATGGCACTAATCCATTCATCAAACAGAAGTTTGTCCAAGGCTGAGAGGATTTCTCTCATTTCATCAACTGTCAGCTGAGTGAGACTGAGATTTTGAAGTGGGATGCTGCATTTCATAGAGAGGATCTCTAGAAGCTCATCACTGTCTGATTCATCACTATCTTCAAACTCATCCAAATGTTTTATTAGAACATCTTGCTTATATTCATATTCTTCTGAAATGTCACTGCTTAGTTTCTCATGCTGCTGTTTGGCTCGTTGCTGTGATTCTTGTAGTCTTTGATTTAGTTTTTCTTGTCTCTCCTCTTCTCTCCTCCTCTCCTCCTCTCTCCTCCTTTCCTCTTCTCTTCTCTCCTCCTCTCTCCTCCTCCTTTCCTCTTCTCTTCTCCTCTCCTCTCTCCTCCTCCTTTCCTCTTCTCTTCTCCTCTCCTCCTCTCTCCTCCTTCTCTCCTCTTCTCTTCTCCTCTCCTCCTCTCTCCTCCTTCTCTCCTCTTCTCTTCTCCTCTCCTCCTCTCTCCTCCTTCTCTCCTCTTCTCTTCTCCTCTCCTCCTCTCTCTTCATTTTCTCCTGATCCCTGATCGGCTTGTTAAAGCAGTATTCACACTCGTACATATTATCGCAGCCAACTGGTCTGTAGTATTCACCTCCATTGTACACATATACATACTGTCCATGAATAGTACTTTTGTAATAGTCATCAAAGGACCTACATGGAGGCAGGACTTTATGACACTTGCAGCATCTCAGGCTGTTGCCCATGTTACTTTCTGATGGTGCATTTCCCATTTTTGATGATTTGAATTTGAGGTGCTGATTTTTATGTGCAACCTGTGTTTTCCTGAAAGACAAATGTATAAATATATAAATCATACTATGATATAATTAAAAAGCAGAGGAGCCTTCCAAAGAAATAAGGCAACACATATGCAACAATGACAGTCCATATAAGTATATCCATATTCAGTAATCGATCATACACACTGATAGTAAACAGACAAGTCTGCCACATTGGACCGACCATTTCTGCATTCCTGACAGACCATTTATAACGTCCCTCATTCATCCCCCAGGCCATTCACATTCTTTCCATGCAATTCGTCAGTGGTTGTTAGTTTCATATTTATTTTTCTTCTACATTGGTTTAACTGTTTTGAGTCAGTATTTTCACACAGATACGTGTTGTAGAGATCATGGTATTTGCTTAATGGTCTTTCATAAGATATAAAGAAAGACCGATAGCTTCCACTTCAGTAACATGATTGAATACTTCCTACTCTATGGCGCTCTCAGGGTCAGTCTCCATTCCATTCAGACTCTACAAAAGAAACCATCAAAGGTCTGAAGAACAGCTACCACTTTCTTCTGACAAGCTGAAAATCTGGACTCTGCACTTTCAGCTACACCCCCATCTTATGTGGCCACTGAGCATTCATGATTTGAAGATCACATGACATGAACATGGGAAGGATGATCAACTCATATATGAGAAAAGGAGGTTAGGCCTCCTTTAATGTCTGAACAGCATAGTAACTGCTTGTATGGCCATGGGATACTCAAGTTGTCTATCTCTGCCACCTCAGAGGAATTCATACGTGCCAAAGTGAGACTAGATATGAGTCCAGTCATGTTACGTCTTTAACAAGGCTAGTCAAGCCTTGTTAGCCTTAGCACCTAGAATTGTTAAGAACTGCTGTTCCATGCTGAACAACCTGAATACTGTTGCTTACTATGAAAGCCAAGAGTTTGCATTAAGTTTCCTTTCCTCTTCTCTCTTTATTTCCTCACTCATACAACTCGTTGTACCAAACTGGTCTGTAGTATTCACCTCCATTGAACACATGTACTTTCCGGCCATGAACAATACTTTGGTGTAAATCATCATAGGACCTGCATGAAGGTAGGACTTTATGACAATTGCAGCATCTCAGGCTGTCGCCCATGTTACTTTCTTTTAGTAAATTGTTCCCCATCTTTGATTAACTGGTGTTTTTCATTTGCAACCTGTGATAAAAACATTAATTAGAATGACTAGTCATTCTAATGTTATATTTTTTTCACCGGCATCATGTCATAAGACATGCCACAATGTTGGTTAATGTCGTATAAAACTAGAAACATAAATCCAGTCAACAAAGATAAGTCATTTTGAGTGGGAATTTGTTCCAAATCTTGTCTAATATGTTTACACAAGATTTTAAGTAAAAGTCAACAACTGCTAAAATAATAATACACAATCCCTTCAGGCACTGAATCAAAAGAAAAATGAGAATTAGGGTAATGAATTCATTGTTTCACTATTCCCATAAATGCCAGAGTGGCATATGGACTTTCTGGAGTATTTAGTTGGCCGCCTTCAGCTTGTGCAAAATGCAGCTGCCCGCCTTTTAACTCGCACTAAAAGAAGAGATCACATCGCTCCTATCCTCTATTCCCTCCATTGGCTCTCGGTTCATTTTAGAATTGATTTTAAACTTTCAATGTTTGTTTTTAAAGCTCTTAACAGCCTCGCCCCATCTTACTTGTCTGAGATGCTGACCATTCGTGAGTACGGTAGAACTTTGAGGTTGTCAAATCGACTCATGCTGGAAGTGCCCAGGTCAAAACTTAAACGCTGGGGTGACTGAGCCTTTTCAGTTGCTGCACCTAGGCTCTGGAATAAGCTCCCCAGTGACATGCGTATCATTACTGACCTGGGCCTATTCAAATCAAGACTTACAACGCATCTTTTTAAAATGGCTTTTAGTACCCAGTAGTGTGGTGACACTTTTATATTTATTTTATTATTATATTTATTCTATTTTTATTTTATTTTTTATCCTCTCATTTATTGTTTTTAGTTTTTTTTTTTTTAGTTTTGTTTTACTAATGTACTGTTTTCCGGTGTGTTGTTTTTAATCGTTGTCTAATCTTTTGTAAAGCACCTTGGTTCACCTGTGGGTCGATGTAAGGTGCTATATAAATAAAGTACATTTACATTTACATACAAATTAGGTGGGAAGAATGCGGCATTTGAAGGCACATCACCCTGCTGTTATGCTGCCTCCATCACGGTAAGTAAACCAACTATGAAGTTAATTAAGTCTCATCTAAGTACTTTTCTTAAAGTTGCTGTTTTGAACTACATGAAGTTATTGCCCTCTGCTGAATTTTTACTGACACATATTTAAACAGTCAACAGTAAAATGTATAATAGATCAGCATTTAGCAAACTAAAATTACCCATAAATGTAGTTGCTGGAATCAATACTTTTTGTGTATGGTACCTCTTTTATCTATCTGTATATCAGGATATATCAGAATTGGATATGTGCTAAGAGTGCAGTGTTGATACAGAGTGTTACCTGGATTAAAATTTCTGCTACATATATAGGCTTAATTAAATTTGTCTAAAGTGAGAAAATTCTGATTACTATTTTGTCTAAAGATAGTAAAATAGTAAGTTGCAAAATAGTAAGTTGCAGTTTGACTAAAAATAATAATTAAAATTTGACAAAAATGCAATGACTTTTTGTCAACTGATACTAGATTATGAAAGACCAAAATGACTAAAATGTGACTAAGGCTAATAAGCATTTTCATCTGGAGACAAAGACTAAATAAAAATGAACACTACCACCAACTCCATCCTCCAAAATGATCATACAGTTAAATTACCACCTTTCTTACTCTGTTTCAATATAAACTGGAATCAATATTTTCAACACAACAGTCATGAAGGGAGATTTAGTGCAGGGTTGTTACATTAGAATGCCACAATTTTCACTTTTGTGCCATTTTATCAAGTGAATGCATATCCACTTGTGGTAATACAAACATACAAACTATTTCACCAAGCAATCACTTCATTTAAGGGTGGAGTGTAGATATCTCAACAGGTGTGCAGTTATCTAACTTGAATGTTTACAGAATTTGACAAAAACTTCAACCACAGATCCAAAAAAAATTTAAAGAATAGATCCGTGGTGACCCATTTGTGAATGTCCTGTCAGATAGTCTATGCAGGTCAGGAAGAAATCCTCAAATCCTCTGACATAATATGCACTGTTAACTCAATTGTCATAGTTCTACTAAAGGAGATTTCTGCAATATATATCAATAAAAATAAAACTGAGAAATAGAGTGGGCATAACATGCTTTAAATTTCACCGTCTTCAATTAAGGCCACAATGGCACTGTCAAGCTGCACATGTAATAATACATAATATATTACAAAATATTAGACATTTGAGATAATTTGTTCCCACATCTAATCTGAACTCCACTGAGTACCTTTACCCAATGCAGGATTTTGAGAGAACAGGTTTCAGCTTACCGTTATCCTAGTTTTGCCGGCAGTGATGTGGTCTGTATCATCTGAGGCTCCGACTTCAGGGTCCGTGGTCCCTCTGTCAGGTGTCTAGATGAAGTTGATGGGGACATCTCTTTTACTACTAATCTAAGTTACATGGAGTACTTAAACATAGAATGAACACTTCAAATCAAAGCAATAGTAACCAAGAGAGAGTTTGGTCTACCATTAGACTTACCTGAGCTTCCACAGAGTCTGCAATAAGCTGTTGTTTGTGAGAGCAACTGAAAACGTATGCATGTGCACAAACTCTTATAGTATGGACAGTCCACCCCATGTGCGTCAACTTCTTCTGCTTTTCCTTATTTGCCTATGTTACAGGTGCTGTCCATTTAGTTGTTAACCTTAATTGTGGGTAATAATATCCTCCTGCTTTACAAGTCAGCTGCCCCGATGCAGTTCCTATCTTGCTGTTTTGCAAGTCTTTAGTCAATTCCAAACTGGGAATGGTTTTCTTAATTATTGCACATTTATGTGAGCTCTTTTTGATGTCCTGTCATGACCATGCCACGTGCTGTACATCCTTCTTTTGTTCATAGGCACCTAGTACTTCAACAAGATGATGAAGTCATGTTCTATAGAAGACAGTTAAGTTAAGACAGTTAAGTTATTTTTCATTATCAATGGATGAAGGCAGTGCAACCACTGCTAGATCACTGAACAGAGAAGTCCAGTGGTGTTGCCATGATAGCTGTGTGGCCAAGACGGTGTTGTGAAAGGTGAAACTAAATGAAGTTGTTTTGTGAATCGAGTAAACACAAAACAACCTGTTTTGAAAATATGCATCTACAAAAAGGTATACTAAACATGTGTAGTGTAGACTTATGTAGCATAGTATGAAATGCTTAAAATCAGAATGGAAGAACAGAGAAGCAGAGAGGGATGAAGGTCTGGAGGATCTCTGCACCAACACAACACAGCTGCTATAAGACTCGCAAAGCGTGCTCATGGGCAAAAAGTGCAGGACTTTTTCAACGACACAACAAACACCAGAGGAATGTGGCAGGGCATCCAAGTCATCACGGATTACAAAACCCCACCCCCCTCCTGTGAGAATGATATCAGCCTCCTCAACAACTTAATAACTACTTTGGCAGGTTTGAGGCACTCAACAACACCATAGGAAAAAAATCAGTTCCTGGACCAGATGAGCGGTTACTCTGCCTGGACCCAGCTGATGTCTGAAGAACCCTGAGGAAGGTCAACATCCGGAAAGCAGTGGGCCCAGACAACATACCAGGAAAGGTGCTTAAGGAATGTGCTGACCAGTTGGCTGGGGTTCTCACAGACATTTTTAACACCTCGCTGCACCAGGCTGTGGTACCAACCTGTTTTAAGACTGCCACAATCGTACCCGTACCCAAAAGAAACACAACCTCCTCCCTCAATGATTACCGCCCAATCGCACTCACCCCCATCATGATGAAGTGCTTTGAGAGGCCGGTAAAGGACCACATTATCTACAGACTCCCCCCAACATTCAACCCGTACCAGTTTGCTTATCATCCCAACCTCTCCACAGAGGACGCCATCTCCTCTGCACTCCATCAGAGCATGGAGCATCTGGAAGGGAGAAATACACGTGTGGATGCTGTTTCTGGACTTCAGCTACACGTTCAACACTATCATCCCACAGCACCTGATAAACAAACTGGCCACCCTTGGATTCAGCACCCACCTGTGTAACTGGCTGCTGGACTTCCTCACCAACAGACCTCAGTGTGCGCAGGTGGGAAAAAACGTCTCCAGTGTCATCTCCCTGAGCACTGGTTACCCCCAGGGCTGCGTCCTGAGTCCACTGCTGTTTACACTGATGACCCACAACTGCTGTGCTAGGTTCACTACTAACCACATCGTGAAGTTTGCAGACGACACGACAGTAGTGGGCCTCATCAGCAACAACAATGACCAGGCTTACAGAGAGGAGGTGAAACATGTGGTGGACTGGTGTGAGATCAACAACTTAATCCTGAATGTTGCAAAAACAAAAGAGATCATCGTGGACTTCAGGAAGAACCAGCCCAGCCACACTTTGGGAAAAGTTCCTCAGATGGTAAAAACAAGTTTGGACTGTCTTAGGTCAGAATCATATCAGACACCGAGGTTTTCTACAACAATACTCATGTTGCTTCAGAGGGAACCAGCCGAGGGTAGAACTTCCTTTGGCTGCTGTTGAGGTCCAATAACAATGTTTTCAGTTTTGTCTGAGTTTAACTGCAGGAAGTTGTTGTTCATCCAGTTTTTGATGTCGTATAGACAATTGTTAAATGTACTCAGGGTTCACATGTCTGATGTGTTAAAAGACACTGTGGAGCATCAAATCTGCAAGGATATACAGTGTAACAGGCAAAGAAGACAGACACACATCATTCGCATCTCATTGCTTTCCTACCACCACTTTTCTGTCCCTCGTCACATCATATGTTAATGTATATGTATAAACATCAGGATTGTTTTATTTTTAGTTTTCAAGGGAAAAAGAAAAAAACATTTTCTGGGTTCACTTTTCTCAGTGAACTATTTTTGTCTTGCGCAGGGGAGAATGAAATTGTCTTCCAGTTGGCAAACCCTCGACACCATACCTGCGAGTTATGTGTCCCGAAGGAAGCATGTACAAAGAAAATAAAATTGGTCCTAAAACTGAGTCCTGAGGAATACAATCCATCATATTACACACAGATGATTTGAAATTATTCACAGGACCATAAAACCTTCTATCTAATAAACATGAGGAGAACCAGTCATAACAGAGTATATCCACGGTTTCTCACCTGGGGTCTGGGGTCCCAGGAGAGCTTTGTCTGATCAGCGGTTGTGATGTTGTGAAAATTAGATTTGCACATGTGAAATCATGATAATGTCAACATACAAAAGCACAAGCACTTCAGACGAGGCAAATATGACTTACCTGTTTTGCAAGGTAAATGAGGAATGAGCATGTGGAACAGTGCTTCACCTAAATGTTTCCTAAAAAGGAAAACAGTGGTTTAACAACCTGTGAACGGTTAATGCAAGAGTACACAATATCGTCAGACCTTTTATGTTTAATATGAGATCAAGAATTAACATAAAAGTTTATGGCATGTGTCACTAAGTAGACCTAGACAGTCTGCAGTATGCAGCCATGTTCTGCTAATGTGCTCATGTTTTTGTATTTGATAAACAAAGAAAATAACTATAGGAATTATTATAAAACAATTAATAGTTCATTTATGTTCACTGCCACGGTACAGTAGCTGTGTTTTTAGCTGACCTGCCACCTAGAATAACTTTTGGTATTCTAGGAGTTATGTTATAAGATATTTAGCTTTATTCAGACATTTATTCTAATGTTACCAGCATAGCATTTATCTTTTGTGGTATAATGTGTTGTGTTTGTAAACTATTATTTAAAATCCTCTCAGTTTAAATCAGTCTTTATTCTTATCATGTGCCAGGTCAGGTGTGTCGACTGTTTCCTGTATTACCTCTGTCACTCTGCAGTTTTAACAGGTGGCATATAAGAGATATGACAGTCAAAGTCAAAGAGGTTTTTTATTGTCATTTCAGCCATATACAGTAGGTGTAGTACATAATGAGATGCGAGGACATTACTTCAGGAACAGGAAGCTACGTTAAAACATAGGACTAAGTACAATACAAGGATTATATCTCTTGTCTGGCCTGGGAACGCCTGGGGGTTCCTCTGGAGGAGCTGGCTGAAGTGGCTGGGGAGAGGGCAGTCTGGGCTTCCCTGCTTAAGCTGCTGCCCCCGTGACCCGGACCTGGATAAGCGGAAGAAGACGAGACGAGACAATACAAGGGACTGAGCATAAAGTGCACGTGTGCAAGCTTATCTGGAAAATACAATACCGTGCAACAGTACGAACAGTGCAAATGGTGCAAACATTGTAGACATTGCAAAGATAATACAACAGAGACAGTGCAAAACACTTAGGAGACAATGCACCTAGAAAAAGACATTACACAGAACAGAGAGCAGACTGACAGAGTATGAGTTAGGGTGGTTGTAAATATTTTACTGATTAGCAGCATAATGTGTGCAAAGGATGCAAGTATGTGTGCAGAGTAGCTCTGAAAGGTTATGAGTATATATACAGTAGTGTTAAACATACAAAACCGGCCCGCCAGAGGATTTAATCTGGCCTGCATCTTGAATTTGCAAAGGTCAAAATGCGGAAATTACATAGAAGACTACTGGTATCTGGGAAGGTTCATTAAGTATATGGAATGTCCCATGTTTAACATGGTTCCTGAACGCACCATAGTCTTGTTTTGTAAATGGTATGGACAGGTGTCAATCTGTTTGATTAGCCAGTTAGTGATATTCAAGTTAACCTACAGGACTTCCAAGTGAGTGGGACCGAGAGGAGAGAAACAGAGCGAGAAAGAAAGTCACTGCTAAAACGTAGTTGAGAAAGCTATAGTGCTTTAAGTTTGTGTGATTTAGTTACGTGCCTGACTTCATGATTTAGTCCATTTGTTTGCTGGAGAGACTGGACGCTCAGTGGGAATTCTACTTAATTGATGCTAAACCGTGACCACACTGCAGATTGTTGCTAGCTAGCTCCTTGTGCTAGAAGTATGAGAGACTTTTATTTGGGAGACACTTGCTGCACCAAGCTGCTGAGAACCTACTGGATGTTTACGAACGTGGATGGAGTCTGAGGACGTGTTTCTTCACCACAGTGGCCGGACACTGCTGAAGGAGGGTTTTTGCCAAACTACATCTAATAGCATCCTGCATAACAGGAACTGTGAGTACTGTTAAGACACTGAACTGGATTCAAATGAACACTAATATGTGCGCCAACGGTTTGGTACCATAGACTAATTAACTAAGACTCTTTTCAAAATACTTTTTGAAGAGTCTTCATCTTAGTGAATTAAATATTGACAAATTTCAAGACCTGGAGGATTTCTTTTACATTTTAGTGTGCCATGCACTTATTAGGAACATTTTAAGTGTAGCCAGGTGGTAAATGTTTATAGTGTTTGACAATATGTTTTGTTTTCTTTTGTTCTCTCTTTTTTTTTATGGCATATTTCAAGGTTGAAAGTACACAGTACAAAGGAATTTCATTTATTATCGCAGGGTGGCAGCAGTGAGCTGTTAGTTTCGGCCAGGCACATTTTGGTTTCCGCCCAGTGCATTGTGGGTTATTGTTTGTGCTTCCGTGCTGTGGCTGAGAGCCGCGACTTTGGCCGCGACGACCATGACGCTGGCGTTAACTCCAGAGACGTTGTGATTTGCATGCCAGTCGGAGACCGGAGCTGAAGGCTAGCTGCAGTGTACGAAGAAAACTCCAGCTCCGTGTTCATCACTGTGTTGTATGTAAGTGCTGTGATAATGTAGCGTTCCGAGGTGTACAGGGCTTCTAAAGTAACTCTTTTCTGCTGACAAAAACTCACGAACATAATACTCTTTGGAGCTGAGCAACACGCTCCGTTTATTTTCTTCCTTAACCCCGCGCACTCTCTACAACAACAACAAAGTCGCCCCTCATTGACGTCACACCTGCGCCCCACTCTCACATGCGTCCCCCCTTACAGTAGAGAATGTCCTCATCTCTCAATACACATGTAAACAAAACACAGGGGAGAGAGAGAGTAAAATGTGCATATAAAACACAACACATGTAAACAGCCAAACAGGCCATGAGGCACTTATTCAGTAAACACAACAGTAAAGTGTAAACAGCCTAGTTAACCCACACATTAGAAATACAAAAACAACATACATGCAAACCCCCCCCTTAAAACACAGGGAGTCAGTGAACATGAGCATGTATAAAACAGTCACTCCATTACATAGTCCCTAAAGCGAGCAGGGGCCCGTGATGACCTACCAGCCCGAGAGAACCTTGGCGGAGAAACTGCCTGGTCAGAGCAACCACCAGCACCTAAGCCAGTGCCACGACCACGGGCCATGTCTTCGTCAAAGAGGGACACGCCCGCAGGGCTACCAGGCATGGCAGCATCCTCCTGCAGCGCAGAGGGCGGGGAAAGGGTGAGGAGGTTCCTCGACGGGCCCTCCAAGGGAAAAGTCACAGGCAGATTGTAGCGCCGTAGCCTGTCATAGTGGATGGTCTGAAGAGGGGGCTCCTCTCCAAATGGGCTACTAATCTGGTAAGTGACTCCAACCTCACCATCCCTGTCCATACGCCGTTGCACCAAGTAAGGCCCCTTCCAGTGGGGAGCCAGTTTACGTCGGCTCTCTGTGGGGTCGTTCAACCACACAAGGTCCCCAACCTCGTATGGTTCATGCCTCAACCTGGTATCATAGAAAGTCTTTTGCCTTCTGCTTGCCACAATGTTGTTTTCCTTTGTATGACTAAAAGCAGTGTCCAAGCGCCTGAGGAGAGAGCTAGCAAAGTCCTCTGGGGAACCACCAACCAGCCTGCCTTGCACTAGCGAGCCCAGCACCACATCTACTGGCGTCCGGGCCTCCCTGCCGTGTGTGAGGAAGTAAGGTGTGAACCCGGTGCTGGAGTGTACACTGGTGTTGTATGCAAAAGCAACCTGCAACAGGAAAGAGTCCCACTCTCCCTCAGATGACAAGAGCGTTTTAGCCAACTGGTCAATAAGTGTTCTATTAAACCTTTCAACCATACCGTCAGACTTTGGATTGTATGGAGTGGTGTGAGTTTTCTTCACACCCAGCAGCCTGCACAAATGTTTCACCATATCTGCTTCAAACTGCCTCCCCATATCTGTGTGCAGCGTTTCCATCACACCATGTTCCAAAATGTAGTTCTGAAAGAGGCACTCAGCAACAGTGGTGGCTTTTTGATCAGCGATGGCATACAGATTAACAAATTTAGTGAAATAGTCCTCAACAACCAAAACATACCGGTTGCCTTTAGAGGTGACGGGCAACTCGAGTATGTCGGCTGCGACACGTTGGAAAGGTCTCTCCGCCTGTGAAGTCCTCATAGGGGCATGATGTCGAGGAACTGGGGACTTCCTCCTCTGACAGGCGTAACACTGATCACACCAAGCTTTAACATCACCGCACATAGTGGGCCAATAACAAACACCTCTGGCACGTGCCAAGACCCGTTCATACGCAAGATGAGCCGTCAAAGGTGTGCCATGGAGGTGTCCAAGGACCTCAGGGACCAAGACAGCAGGGACCACAACTTGTGTTGTTTGCCCCACATCAGACAGCCACACAATCCTGCACAACAGTCCATCAACGAAAGTCAGTCGGGGAAACTCGTGCCACAGTCTCTTTAAACCCCGACCAGCATCCTTCAACCTCCACCTAGGGGGCCTCTGACCTTCCTCCAGCCAGGTCAACACTTGTCTGATGTCAGCGTCACCCCGTTGGAGCTCCCTGACATTGGAGCCATTGTGTGACAGAGTGTAGATCAAGGCCCGGTCCACACCAGCCTGGGGATCAGAAGGCAAAGGGGGGCCGGGGCTGGAGCCGGGAGCAGCTGTAGGGGCCACGGTGGAAGTGGGAGTCTCTATGGCGCACACAGAGCAGGGGTCATTGTCCATAACTGTTTGGGTACCTGTGTGCACGAGAGTGGGAGTAGTCTCAGGGGAATCATTGTCCATTAGCTCTGCACTGAGCTCGGGTCTGCGTGAAAGAGCATCCGCGTTAGTGTGTTGACTTCCACTTTTGTGCACGATTACCCAGTCATAAGGATCCAGTTCCAGGGCCCAGCGGCTACGACGCCCCGTTCTGTCATTATCAATGGGAAGCCGTCGGAGACCCAACAACGGCCGGTGATCTGTAACAATGGTGAACGGGCGAAGACCCAAGTAGTGTCTGAAGTGCCGAACAGCCCACACTATCGCCCACAGCTCCCTGTCATACGTAGACCATCGTCGTTCGGCCGCCGTGAGGGAGTGACTAGCATAAGCCACCACCTTCTCCAGACCGTCAGCATCTTGTGCCAACACTGCCCCCACAGCGACCACCAATGTAGCGTTCCGAGGTGTACAGGGCTTCTAAAGTAACTCTTTTCTGCTGACAAAAACTCACGAACATAATACTCTTTGGAGCTGAGCAACACGCTCCGTTTATTTTCTTCCTTAACCCCGCGCACTCTCTACAACAACAACAAAGTCGCCCCTCATTGACGTCACACCTGCGCCCCACTCTCACAATAATAAAATGAATGTACCGTTTTGAGTTCTGTGGGCATATAATGGAATTTATGATTCGTGTATTCTGTTTTTTTTTTTTTTTTTTTTGTAAACGTTCAGAGCCCACTGCCGTATTTTGTGTAGGCCTACTTTTTTTCTTTAGTTTCATTCTCAAACCGAAAACAATTTACTTTTACGCTATCAATTTTGTCAAACCTGATTCTTTTTAACTGCCATAAAATAAATGAGTTCAGCTATAAGAACCCCAGTAATTGTGTCCTGTGCGTTTCACATTTCCCGGGGAACACAATTTTGGTACCAGGAGTGGGGTTGTAGTAGCTAAAACAAACTTTTGAAATTGGCAGTAGTAGCTTATTTTTATTTTTATTTGAGAAAATACGGCAGTGGTGAAGATTGCAGGAGAAGCCTGTGCCTGTTGTGGAGGTGGTGACCAGGTGCTACCGTTTCCTGAACGACACAGCTCCAGTGTTGCTAGGCCACACTGACAAAGTGCAACATGACATCCATCTCACGGACGACATACCTGTGACACAGCCATACAGACGAATCCCACCCACACAGTACAGTGAAGTCAGGGAACACATAGGCAGGCTGTTGAAAAAAGGAGTTATCAGAGAAAGCTCCAGTGCCTGTGCTTCACCAAGTATTAGTTAGAAAGGCAGATGGTAGTCTGAGGCTATGTGTCGACTATAGGAAACTTAACTCCAAGACGAGACATGATGCATTCCCGCTACCAAGAATAGATGAGAGTTTTGATGCATTGAGAGGGGTGAAATTCTTCTCAACTATAGATTTAGCAAGTGGGTATCACCAGGTGGCCATGCACGACAGAGATATGAGACAGCTTTCACTACACCATTTGGCCTATATGAATATTTGAGAATGCCTTTTGGTGTTTGTAATTGGCCAGCGACATTTCAAAGACTTATGCAAGTTACTATGAGTGATCTCATTTTTCAGATACTCCTGGTTTACCTAGATGATATCTTGTTTTTTTCAGAGACATTTGAGCAGCATTTGGAGAGACTGGAAACTGTGCTGAAAAGACTGGCAGAGACAGGCCTAAAAGTGAAGTTGCAGAAGTGTGCCTTCCTACAGCAGTCAGTGAAGTTCTTGGGTCATCAGGTGTCAGCAGAAGGTGTGGGGACTGATCCCTCCAGGGTCTCCGCCGTTAGGAACTGGAAGGGCCCTACCACTGTGAAAGAGCTGCAGTCGTTTTTAGGTTTCTGTAGTTATTACAGGAGATTTATTCAGGGTTTCTCGCAAATTGCTGGACCACTGCATGACTTGGTCAACAAATGTTTAGATGAAATGAGGACAACAAAAGCAGGTCACCAGTTTTGCGCTATGTGGACACTTGAGTGTGAGTCTTCTTTTAAACAGCTAAAAGGGAAACTTACCTCTGCTCCCATTCTGGGGTTTGCTGACTTCACACAGCCCTTCATAGTCGAGACAGATGCTAGTCAGCATGGATTAGGGGTTGTATTGTATCAGCAGCAGGGTGACACCAAACGTGTCATTGCGTACGCCAGCCACCGCCTACAGTAGGCTGAGAAAAATGACAGGAATTACAGTATTATGAAGCTGGAGTTGCTCGCTTTAAAATGGGCGGTTGCTGAGAAGTACCTGCTGGGTTCACAATTTGTTGTCCTGACTGATGATAATCCCCTCAAAACAGCCAAGTTAGATGCTATCGAGCAGAGATGGGTAGCTCAACTGTCCGTTTTTGATTTTGAAGTGAAGTACCGTCTTGGTAGTAGCAATGCTGCCGCAGATGCCCTCTCTAGGCAGGAGTTTGCAGGGGAGCCTGAAACTGATCCTGATTCGGATTTTGATGGTTGTTTTGCTGTGTGTAACCTGATTGAGAGAGGGACAGTTCTGGATCCTGATCTTGTCACTAAAAGCCTTGAGTGTTATAAGGTGAGACAGATTCGTGCTATGGAGTCTGGTTCTGGTGAAATAAGCACTAGGCAAGGCAAGACACCCACACTT
Organism: Chelon labrosus; assembly: GCF_963514085.1. NCBI lineage: Eukaryota > Metazoa > Chordata > Actinopteri > Mugiliformes > Mugilidae > Chelon > Chelon labrosus. Next base: position 18,742,577 of record NC_140342.1, on the reverse strand, counting down.
CCAGGTTTTACCAGAGAGGAGCTGATAGGTTTTCAGACTAGTGACTCCACCCTGAAAGAATTCAGGACATTTTGGGATAGGGGGAGGAAGCCTAGCAGCAGAGAGCGAGCTTCTCTGTCTAGCTCAGTGAAAAGACTTTTGAAACAGTGGAGCTGTAAACAGCGAAAAGAAGGGTTGTTGTACAAGGTTATCAAAGATGCCCGTCATGGTGAAGTGTGGCAGTTACTCATGCCTCGTTGTTTAATAGACCAAGTCTTAGAGAGTGTACTCAACCACATGGGACATCAGGACATAGAACGTACTGTAAACCTGCTCAGAGGGAGATGTTTCTGGGTTGGGCTTTATGAGGATGTTGAGAGCTGGGTTAAATACTGTGAGCGGTCTCTTAGCAAAAAGTAGTTTATTCAACTGTACTACAAGTATACTTATTTTAAAGGCGCACCTGAATATAAGCCGCACCAGCTAAATTTTGGGGAAACTACAGATTGTTCCATATATAAGCCGCACCCGACTATAAGCCGCTGGTGTTTTAATGTTTAATTACTGTAAGGGTTTCTTCTACCACGGAGGGGATTGTCGGGACAGAAATGACTGTTTGGAAATGCAAAGTGTCCCATTTATTTACATTTGACAAACATAAATCTTTCGATCAATCAAACAAAAAATCAATCGATCAAACTTTCACATCTTTGACATTACAAACAGCATTCGTGCAGTGCACAAATAATACAACGGTGCGCTCCTAGCGCACTTCCTGCAGTCATAGTACCGTAGTAGTGCAGTATAACAAAAAACAAAGCTTACAACGCTTGACGAGGCAATAACGTTAAACGGCTAAATTTAATTTGTTTGTAAAAGTGCTTGCCTGTAACACGGCAGCAAAAGTGCAGTAACCCGGCTGCTCAACTAAATAACCAGCATCTTTTTGGAAACAGCCAACACAGCAGTAAAGGTGCAGTAACACGGCCGTTTACTGTATCAAAATAACCAGCCTACTATACCAGAAAAGTCAGTTCTTAATCCTCGTGTCATCGTCTATGACATGATAGTGCGCCCCTGGTGACCGTTAGCTGTAAAAATCCATCCGCCGTTGTTTAAGCCGCAGGGTCCAAAGCAAGTGACAAGAGTAGCGGCTTATAGTCTGGAATTTACGGTACTTTTTATATACTATATTTCATATACTTAAGAATAGTATAGTGAAGTATACTTGGCTTATACTGAAAAGTATAAAGAAAAGACTAAGTGTATACTAAGACTTACATTTATACTTTAAGACTAGAGCTTTTACTTGTACTTTGGTACACTCTTTACCTATGTGTGTACCTTAAAAACATACACAAAAACAGAAACATTGACTTAACTTTATTGATCAAGTTCTAGTCCCTTTCATAAGAGTTTGGCAATAGTGTTATGTACACAGGAGCATCTGTTTCACCAAGAACACATTTAGTTTTACTCATGGCAGGCCAGACAGCATTAACAGTTTTGTTTTTTTTATTCTAATAAAGTACTTTGTACTGTGAATCTTTACATACAGCCCTGTCTGATTCAGTAAGTACCTCGGCTAAAACACAACATAGTCTGGCACATAAACAAACACGTTTGTTTAAAAATAACCAAGTCATTAAACTAAATGTATGATCTTTCAAGCATACAGCACTGTTGTATCTCTTCTTTAGTCTCAAATGTCCACATCCAGTTTGCTTGTGGTAGGGTTCTCAGTGTTGAGTTCATCATCTTCACTGTTGGAATCGTTACTCCAGTGTTCTTCTGTGTTGATTTGGTTATCTTTATTATCATTCTACATGTGAACCAAGGAAAGAGAATGAAAAATGTAGTTATTAAAATGATGACTGAAATTGTGCAGGTGGTTTGCTGTAGCTTTTGCCTTGTGCTGACAATGTTGTCATCTACACTTGGGTTAGACTAGAGGATAGGTCAAAATGTACCACAATTAAGATAAATTGTCTGTTAGATGGTATGAATGCACTCAACTGTTACAGCAAACCTTTAACTACACGTGTGCACTATTGACACTTTTTGAGGGTGTCACTGGAAGCCCTCTGATGAATATTATATAAATCATTGACGTGGCATATGATGTGGTAATGATTATACCTACTTGGGTAGCTGACAGCACAGTCTAGGGAAGATTCTTAAAATTCAATCAAGCAGGATAAGAAAGTTACCCAGATACATGGGGGAATGTATCCTGGCAACAGAAGATGTCCTGACATATTTCAAGATTGGATGTCTGTAATAACTTGGACAAGCTGTGTCATTGCGTATTTACCTGTTGAAAGGCAGTATCCAAAAGCCTAGGTGTGGAGGAGCGCCTACTGTTGAATCATATTTAACTTCTCTGTGGGAAACAATAGGCTGACTCATGTCATCTTGTGTGTTGTCCTGTAGTTCTGTCTTGTCATGGAAAGGTGGGCTGTTCAAATATGAATGTCAATTATTACTCAAGTCATTTCATTCCCCATGGGTATACTGAGTTAATTTTTAACATAAAATCATCCCAACATTTTTTGGGAAGATGCCTCCAAATGAGACTGTACATAGTGCATGGGTAGCAGTTACCTTTGAAAACAAAACCAGATTCAACATTTCGCCTTAAATTACTATATTTGTACATATGAATGAAACCTTTATTGATCCTGCAATGGGGAAATTACAATAGTGGGGGGAGGACAAATGGAAGAAAAACAAGAGGAGAGGGGAGGATAAAAAAAAAAAAAAGCAGCTCCCAGACTACGCTCATCTGGGGGAGTACACACACACACACACACACACAGACATATATATATAATTTCCAAAACTAGGCTACAAATTGATAAATTCAATCAAAGTTGTTCAACTAAATGTACTACAAATTAATGCAACTAGTAATTTATATAGTCCCCAAATAAACTAAAAATAAAACATATTTTAGTCTGAAATTTTCAACTGATGATGGTCTTTCTTACATATCAAACCAGTTCAGCATAAATATGCAACTTGGAAATCTTGGAGCTAACCTCACATCACCAGCAGCCTGTGGAAAGTAATGGAATGTAATATTCTACCAGTTGTGTTGAACATAATACTCTGCGGCACTGTAAGGAGCAAGCTAGCTGCTGTGTTCTGATCTTAGACATCATGAAATCATAAGTCTTAATTCATTATCTGTTCCATCTGTACTTGGTAGTCCTTGGAATCTGCTGTGTAATCCTCCAAATGTCTTTTATAAGGTCTACGACGTTTCTCCATGTTAGCTCTAATGAGCTAATTCAGAAGCTTCTCCAGCTCTCGCTGTCACAGAATCAGTTGTAATGACATAGTTGGCCACTAGATAGCGCCTCTAATGCAGACGCCTCGCCATCTGTTCACAGAATTTAAAAGCAACCCTATGTGCTTAGTCTGCTTAGAGACGCTATCTGCCATGAAATATTTCAATTTAAGTCGCCGCTACAACACATTACACAAAGCTTAATACGAGAAGTATACTGAAGCTGCAAGGGCTGCTGTCGTAGCGGACCTCAAATCAGAAGTACACAACAGCAACTTTTTACCAGTGCCCACTGCTGGTAGTGGTGAGGTAGAGTGGGTATACAGGGAACATGTTGAACTCTTTCTTAGTGTAAAAATGCACAAATTAGTTCTTGCAATTAATGTTTGTGTAATGTTCTGCAGGTTTCTGTCATCATTGAAGAGGATGGTGATTTGTATGTTTTATTTTCATGAACCCTTTGCAGTAAAACAAATAACTGTAAGTGGTTATTTTTTGTTTGCTTCAATAAACACACACACACACACAAACATATTTAAAATGGCAGTTTTATCAAAGCCTATATGGTTAAGTGTGCAGTCCTATGTGGCCCTCTGGTAGTGTCGATGAAAAATTGTGGCCCCCTCCATCATTTAAGTTGCCCATCCCTGGTCTAGCTGATTCAGGTGTGATGTATGTGCATTCCCTCTATAGATTTTTTTTTTTTCCTGATAGCATTTAAGTTCAGAAATGTACCTGATAAACCATCCTTCATGCCTCTTTAACAAGTGTGTTAATTGTGGATGGTGAATAAAAATAACTCTGAAGTAATGTTTTGTATTTTTTCACTCACAGTCCATGTCCAGGCCAAGTTCCCTGACACCACCATGCAAGATGTGAGACCAATCAGAAGAAAGAAAAGCAACAATATAAGCAATGCCAAGCAAGCAGCTGAAAAGAAGTCATAAAAGTAACGTTTTTGTTTCTGTCAAGGTATTTTTTTTTTTGGTTCCAAAGACGTGCACTTTTCATTTACCTTTTTCTTTTGACTTTTCTTTTGTTTACATTTTTACATGTAGAAGTGAACTTTTTCATCTTTCAGCAAAAAATGACTTGATTTCATAGAAGCTCTTTGTTTCTGAAATGCACATCTTTAATGATTTAAGCAGGTACTTGTAAATATACTGTATGGTATGTTATAAAATGTTCTATAAATATATCAAACTTACTTACAACATTCTGTCTTGTGATTTTGTAAATACATTGCAGTCTGGTGTACACACGGTATAGGTTAATTTTAGGAATACTTTAAGAAGTATATTTCATATATATAAATAGTATGCTACAAGTGATATGCTAAGCAAACTTAAAAGTATATGTAACCCAACCCGTGCGCTACCTCTGACGCCTCGCTGCACCCGGAGACTCTGCGTTGTGTTTTGTTGGTTTTTTTATGTGTTGTCGTGCGGGTGTACTGCAGAGGGACGAGCCGGACACATGGTGGTAACTGATTTGTGGCTTTGACCACGCCGTTTATTTCAGACATCCAGATGCTAGCGACTTACATGCAATCGAGACCAAAGCCCTCCTAAAAAACATGGTGCCTTCGCGAACGAAAACCTGCGAGAATACGGTGGCCTGCAAGGACAAAAACAGCGAGAATCGCTAAATTCCCTGGGGGTGAAGATAATATAACAGCGCCATCTATTGGCTTGAAAAGGCAACTGCCTTACATATACTTGTAGTATAACGACAAGTAAACTACTAAAATAGCAAAAAATTTTGTTTTTCTGTTTTAGTAATTCTAAGTTCATACTTACCCTTAGCAAAAAGTAGTTTACTTGAAGTTCATTTTATCAAGTATGCTTGAGTACATGTATAGCAAGTATACTACAGACCATGTACTTGTAGTGTACTAGAAAGTATACTAATTTAATACTTTGGACTAAATTGGAACATTTTTGAGTTTATAAAAGTATACTTTAAGAACCAAAAGTTTACTTAAAGTATACTTTAAACGATCCAATTTAGCCAGAACAAGTATTAAATTAGTATACTTTCTAGTACACTACAAGTGCATGGTCTGTAGTATACTTACTATAGTTATACTCAAATATACTTAATAAAATGAACTTAAAGTATACTACTTTTTGCTAAGGGTACCGTCATTGAAAAAGTGCATCAGAGTCAGATACAGAGCTTGAGTCAACGGGAAACTCTGACAAACATCACTTGCTGATTGGTTGATTGACTCCACCAGGGACTGCAGGTGACTGGAGATGGTTTCTTGGGAACTTCCCTCAGATCTCTCCAGGGACAGGGCGCACAGCTCTGTGATGAACACCTGAGTGTGCTGCAGTGTGTAGAGAGATGGGATGGCACTAATCCATTCATCAAACAGAAGTTTGTCCAAGGCTGAGAGGATTTCTCTTAGTTGATCAACTGTCAACTGAGTAAGACTGAGATTTTGAAGTGGGATGCTGCATTTCAAAGAAAGGATCTCTAGAAGCTCATCGTTGTCAGATTCATCTTCAAACTCATCTGTTGGAGAAGACCGTTTACAATCCCTTTTTGACCTCGTTCCTCTTCTCCGCGCGTTCGTTTAATGAACGACACTGCACATTTCTATTTCTCAGTTTGAGTAATTTATTAAACGCAACCCAAAGAAATAAGCTTACAGAGCTCTGGGTCCAATCTTCCTGTCCCTGACAAACAACAAAGTCATGTCAGTTTGTGAAGTCTGACTACCTATCTTTCCCTGACCCAGTTCTAATATACTATTACAGAAAGTTGTGTAGGATGCAGGCGAACTTGGGTGTGTCGTCTTCTGGTTGGCTCGTAATCTGACTCCATCTCTCCTCTTCACCTGCCACTCACACCCATAACATCTGACTCCATCCTCGCTTCGTCTCCTTGAGTGAGTGCCTGCACACAACAACCTTAACAAAGAACACACTGCCTTCCCTGATATGGGCATGCGGTTATTCTAGCGTTGGGTCATCTTGACCTGCTACATCCCCTTCCTTTATCTGTTATTGACATTCTTCTGTTCCTGCACGGTCTGGAATATTCTGTGGTTAGTAAGACACATAAAGCAGAACACACTCTTAATTTCTATACATTTTGTAACAGTAATTATCACACCATGTTATTAAACTATGATTAACTCCTCAGGTATTTTCATCAATTATATCTACACATCCAAATGTTTCATTAGAACATCTTGATTTGATTGATATTCTTCTGAAAAGTTGTCTCATTGCTGTGATTCTTGTAGTCTTTGACTTAGTTTTTCTTGTCTCTCCTCTGCTCTTCTCCTCTTCTCTCCTCCTTCTCTCCTCTTCTCTTCTCCTCTCCTCCTCTTTCCTCCTTCTCTCCTCTTCTCATCTCCTCTCCTACTCTCTCTTCATTTCTCCTGATCCCTGATCGCATTGTTAAAGCAGCAGTCACACTCGTACATATTATCGCAGCCAACTGGTCTGTAGTATTCACCTTCATTGTACACATATACATACTGTCCGTGAATAGTACTTTTGTAAAAGTCATCAAAGGATTTACATGGAGGCAGCACTTTTTGACACTTGCAGCATCTCAGGTTGTCGCCCATGTTACTTTCTGATGGTGCATTTCCCATTTTTGATGATTTGAATTTGAGGTGCTGATTTGTATGCACAACCTTTGTTTTCCTGAAAGACAAATATATAAATATATAAATCATATTATGATATAATTAAAAAGCAGAGGGGCCTTCCAAAGAAATAAGGCAACACATATGCAACAATGACAGTCCATATAAGTATATCCATATTCAGTAATCGATCATACACACTGATAGTAAACAGACAAGTCTGCCACATTGGACCGACCATTTCTGCATTCCTGACAGACCATTTATAACGTCCCTCATTCATCCCCCAGGCCATTCACATTCTTTCCATGCAATTCGTCAGTGGTTGTTAGTTTCATATTTATTTGTCCTTCCTGTACATGGTCAGTCTCCGTTCCATTCAGACTCTATAAGAGAAACCATCAAAGGTCTGAAGAACAGCTACCACTTTCTTCTGACAAGCTGAAATCTAGACTCTGCACTTTCAGCTACAACCCCATCTTATGTGGCCACTGAGGATTCATGATATGAAGATCACATGACATGAACATGCGAAGGATGATCAACTGTCTATCTCTGCCACCTCAGAGGAATTCATACGTGCCAAAGTGAGACTAGATATGAGTCCAGTCATGTTACGTCTTTAATGAGGCTAGTCAAGCCTTGTTAGCCTTAGCACCTAGAATTGTTAAGAACTGCTGTTCCATGCTGAACAACCTGAATACTGTTGCTTACTATGAAAGCCAAGAGTTTGCATTAAGTTTAATCTCCTCTTCTCTCTTTATTTCCTCACTATCCGTTATTGACTTGTTAAAGCAGTATTCACACTCATACAACTCGTTGTACCCAACTGGTCTGTAGTATTCACCTCCATTGAACACATGTACTTTCCGGCCATGAACAATACTTTGGTGTAAATCATCATAGGACCTGCAAGAAGGTAGGACTTTATGACAATTGCAGCATCTCAGGCTGCCCATGTTACTTTCTTTTGGTAAATTGTTCCCGTCTTTGATTAACTGGTGTTTTTCATTTGCAACCTATGAATTAGAATGACTAGTCATTCTAATGTTATATTTTTATCACAGGCATCATATCATAAAACATGCCACAATGTTGGTTAATGTCGCATAAAGCTAGAAACCAGTCAACAAAGATAAGTTATTTTGAGTGGGAATATGTTCCACATCTTGTCTTATATGTTTACACAAGATATTAAGTAAAAGTCAACAATTGCTAAAATAATAATACACAACCCCTTCAGGTATTGAATCAAAAGAAAAATGTGAATTAGGGTAATGAATTCATTGTTTCACTATTCCCATAAATGCCGGAGTGGCATATGGACTTTCCAGAGCAGGGGTGTCAAACTGATCCGTGAAAGGGCCGCTGTGGCTGCAGGTTTTCATTCCAACCATGCAGCACCCATGCAGTGGGTGTGGCTGGCAAGTTTTTGTTCCAATCAAGCAAGAGGACACCTGAAATGACTGCGTGAAGCATAGACATATATAGACGTGACATTGACTGTGGAGAGACGTGCCTAAAGCATCGCCATCTTGGTACAGGGCTCGCAGAGGCAGCGGTGCATGCAATTTTGGACCGATTTCAAAACGTATTGATCTGTTAAAAACGTCACACATGTAGCTATGATAAAAATATGGTTTTACTACCCAAATATAATTTTTACTTAATGTTATCAGCAGACTAGCTTCTGACAGATTGTAAAGAAAAGATGCCGGACTTCAACAGAGCGATTTATGATCACTTTTATTGTGTAGAAACCCCATTCCTCCATATGTGTAATGCACTGTAGGAGCGAGTTGCCCTGTTCCAAGATGGCCGCCCTGTAGGCACGCCGCTCCAGTAGACGGCAGCGCTCAATGTCGCGTCTATCTATATATGTCTATGGTGTGAAGGCAGTTCAGTTGATTGATTGAGCCAAGTCAGGTGTGCTGCTGCATGGTTGGAATGAAAACCTGCAGCCACAGCGGCCCTTTTACGGATCAGTTTGACACCTGTGTTCCAGAGTATGGATGATTATCTTTCTGTTGGCAACAAGCTATTTAACCCCAACTGATACAATGAGTGGCTTCTCATTTCTTAAACAACCATCTCAAAAGACACATCCCGTGGTCGTAGGATTGGCCACCACAGAGTCCAGACCTTAACCCTGGAGAATGCTTTGTGCAGTGGTCAGACTCTCCCATCATCAATACAAGATCTTGGTGAAAAAATAATGCAACACTGGATTAAAATAAATCCTGTGACATTGCAGAACCTTAACAAAACAATGCCACAGCAAATGCATGCTGTGATCAAAGCTAAAGGCGGTCCAACAAAATATTAGAGTGGGTGACCTTTATTTTTTTTGGTGGCGACGTTTTTTTTTTGTTTGTTTTTTTTGTTTGGCTGAGCAGAGTATTAGGGATGTATTCATTTAATGAGTCAGTGTGACGGAAGATGATCTGATTCAGCTGTGAATCAGATCATCAATATGAAAATCAGAGTATGATTATTCATTTCTGATGAAATAATTCTCTAAACCATTTTCAATAAATAAACATCATCAGTATAACAATTATGTTAAGTTTTGTTAGAGGTATTTTACATGTCGTCTTTAGACAAAATAGTAATCAGAACTTTTGTCACTTTAGACCAGTTAAGCCTATATAGCAGTAATTTGAATCCAGGTAACATGCTGTATCGGCGCTGCACTCTAAACCCTTGTGCGATTTTCCCTTTCCGGAGTTGGATATCAGCCTACTGTGCTGATGCTTGATCATTTATGAGGTTGGATCAGACATTACAGATAGATAAAAGAAGTAGCAAACTCAAGAAGGATTACTTCCAGGAACTACATTATGGACAACTTTAGTTTGTTAAATTCTAATCTATTATACACTTTACTGCCCACTATTTAAATATGTGTCAGTAAAAAGTCAGCAGAGGGCAATAACTTCATATCGTGCAAAACAGCAACTTGAAACACAGCAATTCTACATATCTGTTTCCAGAGTTGTATGTCAGCATACCTCTAATATACAAGACTGCATCATAATTTACAGATAGATAAAACCCCTTTCTTTGGCTGTGGAAAAACAGAATTTATTTTCTGAAACTTCAAATTAAAGTGCAATAAACACAGATGTTCAAAAGCAGCACAATGCTCTGCCAGTGCATTCATGAGGACAGTACTCATAACTACTGTTATAGTAATTCAGGTACAAGCATAATCACACAGCGAGTGCAGTGGTACTGGCCAGGTAAACACAGAGCGACAGAGAGCCGGGGATCCGGAAGTAAATGCAAGCGCTTCGGGAAACAGTGTGGAAATTAGCAAAAACTGAACATCCAAGCTGAGACATCTGGTATTTCTGAATGCCGACCTACACTAAAGACATTTATCTAAAGTGTCGTTTGGCCTGCATTAATATGTTTTGCTTGCTGTGGCTCAGTTGTTCATTTAAAGACGAGATTAAAATGCTAGACTGAATAGTAACTTTTTTGGTAATAAGTTTTTGAAAACAGCGAATGAATGAATAATTACTAAATTAGGATAAAATAGAAGGCTCCGAGTGAAACTAAATGAAGATCCATTTGGGATTCATTTGGGAGCCATAAGAGCCGGCTCATCTAAAGGAGCCAAGCCAAAAGAGCCGAACCTTTGAAAAGAGCCATACTTTACACTATACAAATTAGGTGGGAAGAATGCAGCATTTGAAGGCAAATCACAATGCTGTTATGCTGCCTCCATCATGGTAAGTAAACCAACTATGAAGTTAAATAGGTCTCATCCAAGTACTTTTCTTCAAGTTGCTGTTTTGAACTACATGAAGTTATTGCCCTCTGCTGAATGTTTACTGACACATATTTAAAGAGTTGACAGTAAAATGTATGATAGATTAGCATTTAGAAAACAAAAGTTACCCATAAATGTAGTTCCTGGAATCAATACTTTTTGTGTATGGTACCTCTTTTATCTATCTGTATACGTATCAGGATATATCAGAACAGGATATATCAGAACTGGATATGTGCTAAGAGTGCAGTGTTGATACAGAGTGTTACCTGGATTCAAATTTCTGCTACATATATAGGCTTAATTAAATTGGTCTAAAGTGAGAAAATTCAGATTACTATTTTCTCTAAAGACGGCAGTCTTTAAAAGTAAGTTGCAAAATAGTAAGTTGCAGTTTGACTAAAAATAATAATTAAAAGTTGACAAAAAAATGCAATGACTTTTTGTCGACTGATACTAGATTATGAAAGACCAAAGACTATGAAAGACCAAAATGACTAAAATGGGATTAAGGCTAATAAGCATTTTCGGCTTGAGACAAAGACTACATAAAAATGAACACTGCCACCAACTCCATCCTCCAAAATGATCATACAGTTAAATTACCACCTTTCTTACTCAGTTTCAACATAAACTGGAATCAATATTTTCAACACAACCGTCATGAAGGGAGATCTAGTGCAGGGTTGTTACATTAGAATGCCACTATTTTCACTTCTGTGCCATTTTATCAAGTGAATGCATATCCACTTGTGGTAATATAAACTTACTGTTTCACTCCTGACAACCAATCACTTCATTTAAGGCTGGAGTGTAGATATCTCAACAGGTGTGCAGTTATCTAACTTGAATGTTTACACAATTTGACAAAAACTTCAACCACAGAGCCAAAAAAAATGTAAAGAATAGATCCGTGGTGACCCATTTGTGAATGTCCTGTCAAATAGTCTGTGCAGGTCAGGAAGAAATCCTCAAATCCTCTGACATAATATGCACTGTTAACTCCATTGTCATAGTTCTGCTATAGGTGATTTCTGCAATATATATCAATAAAAATAAAACTGAGAAATAGAGTGGGCATAACATGCTTTAAGTTTCACTGTCTTCAATTAAGGCCACAATGGCACTGTCAGGCTGCACATGTAATATTACATAATATATTACAAAATATAAGACATTTATTGAACTCATTTGTTCATCTAATCTGAACTCCACTGAGTACCTTTACCCAATGCAGGATTTTGAGAGAACAGGTTTCTGCTTACCGTTATCCTAGTTTTGCCGGCAGTGATGTGGTCTGTATCATCTGAGGCTCCGACTTCAGGGTCCGTGGTCCCACTGTTAGGTGTCTAAATAAAATTGAATTGAATAGATGATGTTGATGGGGACATCTCTTTTACTACTAATCTAAGCTACATGGAGTACTTAAACATAGAATGAACACTTCAAATCAAAGCAATAGTAACCAAGAGAGAGTTTGGCCTACCATTAGACTTACCTCAGCCTCCACAGAGTCTGCAATAAGCTGAGTTGTTCGTGAGAGCAACTGAAAACTTACGTGTGTGCACAAGCTCTTATAGTATGGACAGTCTACCCCATGTGCGTCAACTTCTTCTGCTTTTCCTTATTTGCCTATGTTACAGGTGCTGTCCATTTAGTTGTTAACCTTAATTGTGGGTAATAATATCCTCCTGCTTTACAAGTCAGCTGCCCTGATGCAGTTCCTTATCTTGCTGTTTTGCAAGTCTTTAGTGAATTCCAAACTGGGAATGGTTTTCTTAATTATTGCACATTTATGAGAGCTCTTTTTGATGTCCTGTCATGACCATGCCACGTGCTGTACATCCTTCTTTTGTTCATAGGCACCTAGTACTCATTACTTCAACAAGATGATGAAGTCACATTCTATAGAAGACAGTTAATTTATGTTCCATTATCAATGGATGAAGGCTGCGCAACTACTGCTAGATCACTGAACAGAGAAGTCCAGTGGTGTTGCCATGATAGATGTATGGCCAAGATGGTGTTGTGAAAGGTGAACCTAAATGACGTTGTTTTGTGTATCAAGTAAACACAAAACAACCTGTAATGAAAATATATACCCTTTATTGAAAGCATGCATCTACTACTAAACATGTGTAGTGTAGACTTGTATGAAATGCTTAAAATCAGAACAGAAGAACAGAGAAGGAGAGGGGGGTGAAGGTTTGGAGGATCCCTGCACCAACACAACACAGCTGCTATAAGACTCGCAAAGCGTGCTCATGGGCAAAAAGTGCAGGACTTTTTCAACGACACAACAAACACCAGACGAATGTGGCAGGGCATCCAAGTCATCACGGATTACAAAACCCCACCCCCCTCCTGTGAGAATGATATCAGCCTCCTCAACAAACTTAATAACTACTTTGGGAGGTTTGAGGCATTAAACAATACCGTAGGAAAAAAATCAGTCGCACTCACCCCCATCATGATGAGATGCTTTGAGAGGCTGGTAAAGGACCACATTATCTACAGACTCCCCCCAACATTCGACCCGTACCAGTTTGCTATTCGTCCCAACCTCTCCACAGAGGACGCCATCTCCTCTGCACTCCATCGGAGCCTGGAGCATCTGGAAGGGAGAAATACACATGTGCGGATGCTGTTTCTGGACTTCAGCTCCGCGTTCAACACCATCATCCCACAGCACCTGATAAACAAACCGGCCCCCCTTGGATTCAGCACCCACCTGTGTAACTGGCTGCTGGACTTCCTCACCAACAGACCTCAGTGTGCGCAGGTGGGAAAAAAACGTTTTTAGTGTCATCTCCCTGAGCACTGGTTACCCCCAGGGCTGCGTCCTGAGTCCACTGCTGTTTACATTGATGACCCACGACTGCTGTGCTAGGTTCACTACTAACCACATCGTGAAGTTTGCAGACGACACGACAGTAGTGGGCCTCATCAGCAACAACAATGACCAGGCTTACAGAGAGGAGGTGAAACATCTGGTGGACTGGTGTGAGATCAACAACTTAATCCTGAATGTTACAAAAACAAAAGAGATCATCGTGGATTTCAGGAAGGACCAGTCCAGCCACACTCCTCTCACCATCAACAACTCAGCAGTGGAGATTGTCAGCACCACCAGGTTCCTGGGGAGAGAAAGTCATCACTTCCTCTCATCCAGGACATTGCAAAGACACGCTGTCTAACATCACCTCAGACCCCCCCAGCCACCCACTCATATTACTCTGCAATTAAAATGTGCAATCATTTTTATCTCCATTTTTAAGTTTTTTATATGTACATTTATTCTATCTTGTATATATCATTTCTGTCAATATTCCTGCTGTGCTCTGAGCCACTGAAATTAAATTTCATTTTGTGACAAATAAAGTCTGTCTAAGAAAGGTCAGCGATGTAGCATGTAGCCCAGGGTACGGCCATGAAGAGCTTTAAAAGTGATCAATAAGACCTTAAAATTGATTCTAAAATATACTGTGATCCCTTTTCCCTTTTTGGTTCTGGTTAACAGCCTGGTAGCTGAATTTTGGACCATCTGAAGTTGTGAGATTGCTTAAGTCAGGGATGGGCAACTGGCGGCCCGGGGGCCGCACACGGCCCGCGACCTCACTCGAAGTGGCCCTTAGATTCATTTTTGATCATTATAAAAATGTGTCCTCTGCGGCACTGAATCAGTTGTAATGTCACAGTTGGCCACTAGATGGCCCCTCTAATGCAGACGCCGCCTCGTGCACGCTTCCACCGGGTTGTCTCCGCCAGTGAAGAAGAGACGTTGAGCCATGGCTAAGAGCGAAGGAAAGAAAAACTTGATCGAGAAAATCGTATGTGTGTTTCTGGTGAAATGGGAAGATTATCTGTTCACAGAATTTAAAAGCAAACCTATGTGCTTAGTCTGCTTAGAGACGCTATCTGCCATTAAAGACTTCAGTTTAAGTCACTGCTACAACACGTTGCACAAAGCTAAATACGAGAAGTATACTGAAGCTGCAAAGGCTGCTATCGTAGCGGACCTTAAATCAAAAGTACGCAAACAACAGCGACTTTTTACCAGTGCCCACTGCTGGTAGTGGTGAGGTAGAGTGGGTATACAGGGAACATGTTGAACTCTTTCTTAGTGTAAAAATGCACAAATTAGTTCTTGCAATTAATGTTTGTGTAATGTTCTGCAGGTTTCTGTCATCATTGAAGAGGATGGTGATTTGTATGTTTTATTTTCATGAGCCCTTTGCACTAAAAATAAGTAAGTGGTCATTTTTTGTTTGCTTCAATAAACATATATATATACACACACACACACATATTTAAAATGGCAGTTTTATCATATATGGTTAAGTGTGCAGTCCTATGTGGCCCTCTGGTAGTGTCGATGAAAAATTGTGGCCCCCTCCATCATTTAAGTTGCCCATCCCTGGCTTAAGTGTTCAAACAGGTAAAAAGGCTGTTGCAATAAAATAAAAGGATATAAAACAGTCTCTGCGTAAAATGGACCAGATCTGGGAAAAGTTCCTCAGATGGTAAAAACAAGTTTGGACTGTCTTAGGTCAGAATCAGACACCGAGGTTTTCCATAACAGTACTGATGTTGCTGCAGAGGGAACCAGCCGAGGGTAGAACTTCCTTTGGCAGCTGTTGAGGTCCAATAACAATGTTTTCAGTTTTGTCTAGTTTAACTGCAGGAAGTTGTTGTTCATCCAGTTTGTGATGTTGTATAGACAATTGTTTAATGTACTGAGGGTTCACATGTCTGATGTGTTAAAAGACACTGTGGAGCATCGAATCTGCAAGGACATACAGTATAACAGGCAAAGAAGACAGACACACATCGTTCGCATCTCACTGCTTTCCTACCACCACATTTCTGTCCCTCATCACATCATGTGTTAATGTATATGTATAAACATCAGGATTTTTTTTTTTTTTGTTTTACTAGTGGTTTTCAAGGGAAAAAGTCATGCTTGGTAAAAAATAAATAAATAAATAAATAAATTTTCTGGTTTCACTTTTCTCAGTGAACTATTTTTTTCAGGGGAGAATGAAATTGTCTTCCAGTTGGCAAACCCCCGACACCATACCTGTGAATTATGTGTCCCAAAGGAAGCATGTGCAAAGAAAATAAAATTGGTCCTAAAACTGAGTCCTGAGGAATACAATCCATCATATTAACACAGAGGATTTAAAATTATTCACAGGACCATAAAACCTTCTATCTAATAAACATGAGGAGAACCAGTCGTAACAGAGTATATCCACGGTTTCTCACCTGGGGTCAGGGATCCCAGGAGAACTTTGTGTGATCAGCGGTTGTGATGTTGTCAAAATTAGATTTGCACATGTGAAATCATGATAACATCAACATACAAAAGCACAAGCACTATAAATAAGGCAAATATGACTTAACTGTTTTGCAAGGTAAATGAGGAATGAGCATGTGGAACAGTGCTTCACCTAAATGTTTCCTGAAAAGGAAAACAGTGGTTTAACAACCTGTGAACAGTTAACGCAAGAGTACACAATATCATCAGACCTTTTATGTTTAATATGAGATCAAGAATGAACATAAAAGTCTATGGCATGTGTCACTTAGTAGACCTAGACAGCCTGCAGTATGCAGCCATGTTCTGCTAATGTGCTCATGTTTTTGTATTTGATAAACAAAGAAAATAACTATAGGAATTATTATAAAACAATTAATAGTTCATTTATGTTCACTGCCACATGGCCACAGTACAGTAGCTGTGTTTTTAGCTGACCTGCCACCTAGAATAACTTTTGGTATTATTAATGTCTCTCTGTGTTATGTTATAAGATATTTAGCTTTATTCAGACATGTATTCTAATGTTACCAGCATAGCATTTATCTTTTGTGGTATAATGTGTTGTGTTTGTAAACTATTATTTAAAATCCTCTCAGTTTAAATCAGTCTTTATTCTTATCATGTGCCAGGTCAGGTGTGTCGACTGTTTCCTGTATTACCTCTGTCACTCTGCAGTTTTAACAGGTGGTATATAAGCAATATGACAGTCAAAGTCAAAGAGGTTTTTTATTGTCATTTCAGCCATATACAGTAGGTGTAGTACATAGTGAGATGAGAGGACATTCCTTCAGGACCAGGGAGCTACATTAAAACATAGGACAATAGTACAATACAAGGGACTGAGCATAAAGTGTACGTGTGCAAGCTTATCCAGAAAATACAATACAGTGCAACAGTACGAACAGTGCAAATGGTGCAAACATTGACATTGCAAAGATAATACAACAGAGACAGTGCAAAACACTTAGGAGACACTGCACCTAGAAAAAGACATTACACAGAACAGAGAGCAGCGCCGACTAATTAGCAGACTAACAGAGTATGAGTTAGGGTGGTTGTAAATATTTAACTGATTAGCAGCATAATGTGTGCAAAGGATGCAAGTATGTGTTCAAACTAGCTCTGAAAGGTTATGAGTATATATACAGTAGTGTTAAACATACAAAACCGGCCCGCCAGAGGATTTAATCTGGCCTGCAGCTTGAATTTGCAAAGGTCAAAATGCGGAAATTACATAGAAGACTGCTGGTATTTGGGAAGGTTTGATTTGATTTGAAGCTTTATTTGTCATTGCATAAAATACAGAGTATCAACACAACGAAATTCAAGTAGCCACTCTTGGTCAGTGCTTTTTTTTTTAAAAAAAGTGCAATAAATAATTCATAAATAAATAAGTAAACATACAGAAAAACAGTTTGCAGAGGGTTCTTATTTTGGTTTAGTGAACGTATGGCCCAGGGGAAGAAACTGTTGGTTAGTCTGGCGGTGCATGCATTTATTGACCTAAAACGTCTGCCGGAGGGGAGCAGGTTGAACAGGTGGTGGGCGGGGTGGGCAGAGTCCTTGAAAATGGATCTGGACCTGTTGAGGCAGCGGGAGTTGGCGAGCTATTCCAGGGAGGGCGGAGGGCAGCCTATGGTCTTTTGGGCTGTGCCTATGATCCTCTGCAGAGCCTTCCTGTCTGCCGCCGAGCAACCCGCATACCAAGCTGTGATGCCGAAGGTGAGTATGCTTTCAATGATGGACCGGTAGAAGGACACCAGCAGCTTCTGTTCAAGATGGTTTTTCCTGAGAATTCTCAGGAAGTGTAGTTGCTGTTGGGCCTTCTTAGTTATTGCTTTGGTGTTGATGGACCAGGTGAGATCTTCGGAGATGTGTACTCCTAGGAATTTGAATGAAGACACCTTTCCACGCAGTCGTCGTTCAGGTGGAGTGGGGCTAGTGTATTGCAGTTGCGTCTGAAGTCTATGATGATCTCCTTAGTTTTTGAAGTGTTGAGAAGTAGCTTGTTGGATGAGCACCAAGATGAGAGTTTCTTGACCTCAGCTCTGTAGTCTGACTCATCGCCGCCTGAAATGAGACCGACCACAGTGGTGTCGTCGGCAAATTTTATGAAGGTTCATTAAGTATATGGATTGTCCCATGTTTAACATGGTTCCTGAACGCACCATAGTCTTGTTTTGTAAATGGTATGGACAGGTGTCAATCTGTTTGATTAGCCTGTTAGTGATATTGAAGTTAACCTACAGGATTTCAAGGCGAGTGGGACCGAGAGGAGAGAAACAGAGCGAGAAAGAAAGTCACTGCTAAAACTTAGTTGAGAAAGCTATAGTGCTTTAAGTTTGTGTGATTTAGTTACTTGCCTGACTTCATGATTTAGTCCATTTGTTTGCTGGAGAGACTGGACGCTCAGTGGGAATTCTACTTAATTGATGCTAAACCGTGACCACACTGCAGATTGTTGCTAGCTAGCTCCTTGTGCTAGAAGTATGAGAGACTTTTATTTGGGAGACACTTGCTGCACCAAGCTGCTGAGAACCTACTTTATGTTTATGAACGTGGATGGAGTCTGAGGACGTGTTTCTTCACCACAGTGACCGGACACTGCTGAAGGAGGGTTTTTGCCAAACTTCATCTAACAGCATCCTGCATAACAGGAACTGTGAGTACTGTTAAGACGCTGAACTGGATTCAAATGAACACCAATATGCACGGCAACAGTTTGGTACCATAGACTAATTAACTAAGACTCTTTTCAAAATACTTTTTGAAGAGTCTTCATCTTAGTGAATTAAATATTGACGAATTTCAAGACCTGGAGGATTTCTTTTATATTTTAGTGTGCCATGCACTTATTAGGAGCATTTTAAGATTACAAAAGAAAACTGTAAAAATGCCAGAAAGCAACACAAAATAAACAAAATGACTACAAAAAATGAGGATAATGACCACAAAGAGAAGAAAAGTGCTATTAAGTCATGTGAAGCAACTTCCAGAAGACACAGTGTTAATATTTAATTTTCACTTCAATTCAGTATCATTTATATATCATCAGTAACAACACAAACTGTCTCAAGACACTTAACAACACCTGGACGGATACCCCCAGAGCAAGTACAAAGGAAAAACACACAAAACAACCACTAAGAGCAAAAAGACCACAAGGAGTAAACAGACTATTACAATAAAACGAATATAGAGAAACACAAAGCAACAACAACTTTAAATATTTACACCACAACCTGCATGTTTCATATCTTCATTTACATCTTACATCTGTAGTTCTCCGTCTGTCCAGAGAGTATTTACACTATTGTTGTGTTTTATGAAATGTTACATTTGGTTTACTAATTTCTCTGAGGGAAAAATGGCTCTTGGTATTTATCCTGTATTTGTCACTCATAAACCATAAAAATAAAAAACGTATACAGTTCGTACAAATTTAATGAATGTTTTGTTTCTGAAAGGATTCCACCCACAAGTGTGCGGACTACTTATGCACTGGGAATTGTGACCGCCAACATCCATACTAAAAATGGGTACTTGAGCTCCAGAAGTCGAAAAACTCAGTATTAGTCATTTGACCGTATTTCTCTTTCAACCTTTCTATGTGTGTTTATTCCCTACTATGACCCTGAGGCCAGTCTTGCATGGAGACTGGAGACAGTTCAACAAAACACCTGCTGCAGGAGCTACAGGCCTGATTCTCTCTCATTTTCCCTGATCTTTGGGAACAAAATATCTGGAAAGTTTAATGCAAAGTGCCGTCTAATGTGTTTTTCCAAATAGTTATATGATTTAAATGTATTTTAAAGTATTACTGTGCTGCATTTTAAAGGATGGCCTCCTTATTTTGTCGTAGTTGATTTTATATTACATATTACATATAAAATCAACTACGACAAAATAAGAAGGCCATCCCTTAAAATGCAGCACAGTAATACTACAGTGTGTCAACACTGTAAAACTCTCTCTCTCAAAACTAGTGTTAAGTGTTAGAGAAATTAACACTGTGGTGTAGACACTTCAAAAGTGCTGCGATTAACTCTGATGTGCTGATTTTGCTGTGTGGTCTGTAGATGGCGGTATGTTCAGTTAGTGATCCAGTAATCTGCAATCTTCATGATTCGTATCCAGAGGCCTCTTGATGATAATCCGGCAGGTGGAAGATCTCTGTAGTTTTAGTTATACTTGTTCACTAGTCTCAGGTGTCGACACACTGTAAAGATGACAGAAATACACTCTGGTCAACTGCTCACTGTAAAGCAAAGTATGCAGTGTAGCCTTTTCTTTAGATATACTGTAAATATATTTGGCTGGACTGACTAATCCAAACACAGACATGTTTGTGTTACATCGTTTAAATAATGGTATCTAGCTAAAGATACTGAGGGCAGGATCAGAGGGCGACACCAGTCACTTCATACTGCATTGTTTTCTGTTGAGCCAATTGTTCCCTCATCAACATTGACCTCCTACCATAGGTGGTAGACAGAACTAGAACCTTTACACATCATGTACTATGAAAATGTGTCTCTGTTTCTGTATTAAATATTCCAGTACCATAAGCACTCATATAGATGTGAAGGTTGTGGTTTAACCCTTATGCTCTCCTCTGGCATTTTTGTACATTTTACATTACAGTATAAAACCATGTGTGCGCTAGAGAGACAGTGTGTGTAAATCTGTAGCATGAACTGAACATTTCAGGGTTGATGAAAGAGCATCTTCTTTTAAATAATGTTTTTCATGAGTCTTTGAAGAGGTGCTCTGCTCGTGGATTCCTGCTTAACCGTAGCAGGTCTTCATTCATTTTTTTGCACAGGCTAATTTTGAGCTTTAGTTTTATGTAAGAGCTATTTGATGTGATTTTCAGTGGCCACGTTTACATGATCACACTGATAAATGACAATAATTTTGGGTCAAGTGACTCAAGTGACTCTTACAACCTGGCTCATATCAGTGACTTAGAATGATCCGAATCCCTCAAAAGATCCGGGTTTTACACTAGCGCTGAGGTTCAGGAGCTGAAATCAGATTAACCAAGTATGATAAATATGGATTGAAGTTAAGCTTATTTTTTATTTTTTTTTATTTTTTAAATAAATACAAAAAGGACTCAAATAGACATTGATTATTTTATTTGAAAGTAAGCTTCAACCCAAAATATTTTTGTTGCACGGAGAAATGTAATTTTGTTTTCTCTGTAGCAGTTCATTGACTTCATAAATTCAACACACCGTAGTTTGTTCATACATGGCGTATAGCTAAAAAACGTTATATGCAGTGTTATCTTTATTTTAAATGTCAAAGGGTTTTGCGGCTCCCGGAGTTTTCTTTTCTGTGGGAAACGGATCCAAATGGCTCTTTGAGTGGTTAAGGTTGCAGACCCCTGAACTTAAGAATAACATTTCAAAATGGTTAGTACATTACCTTCATCTGGAGGCTTAGACAAAGAACGTGATTTGAGTCTGTCATAGAAAGTGAAAATACTGTTGTTGAAACTTAAGTCTTCAGCTTCTTTCAATACACAGATAGATTCTGGTGAGAAACGCAGAGACTGGATGCATTCAGTATCGTTTGCGGTTTTATTGGAGGAAGAGAGAAGGTAAGAGATGGTGAGAGACCTAGATCCTGCTGTGTCTCTGGCTATTATAGAGAATTAGCAATACTTATAGGTTCATCTAAACAGAGGAAGGGCAAGGTTCAACAGTGCCATATATGGAGTTGTTTTTCATTTGAGATGGCCACTAGGTGTTAGTCAAGTCCCCCTATCTTGTCTATCCTGACACTTATGGCACATGCATGGAAGCAATGACACATTCCAAGGTTCCCACACAACTATACTTATCTAAAAGAAAATACAAAGGATATATAAGATTTATAGGTTATTAGTAAAGTTCTATTACACTACCAACAGGACTACGCTGACTGACGATGTTATACCATATTTATAGAGCACTGTAAAGTTACAATGCTCATCAAGGCTCTCAGCTTTAATGTGAGGGTATTCACATCCATATACACAGTTCCTTAATTTGAATGTTTATTTTTTGTAGTGTTAAGAATCTCATGGAAATGTAACAAAATAGCAAAGAAGGGAAATATTACATATTGTTGAGGCTGTGATTCACTTGCTTCCATGTTGCCTACACAACAGAAAAGCCAACAGTCATCAGTCATAATGGAAACCAAACAAACTGAAAAACATATCAAAATTATATTAAATATTGGTATGTATGAGGATAGAGAGATAAGTGTGTCAGACAGCTCTTTAAATGCAGTGTTATATCTGTCATATTCTGTCCCCTTCAAACAAACTCTGTAATTTTCCATTTGTCCAGCAGATGCCCTCATGGAATAT
Source organism: Chelon labrosus (assembly GCF_963514085.1). Classification (NCBI taxonomy): domain Eukaryota; kingdom Metazoa; phylum Chordata; class Actinopteri; order Mugiliformes; family Mugilidae; genus Chelon; species Chelon labrosus. The sequence continues at coordinate 18,720,234 of NC_140342.1, read as the reverse complement.
TATCATAAAAGAGGCTTGAGACAGAGGTCAACATGGAAAGTTTTTTTCTATTTATTACTTCCCAGTGAGACACCATGCAGTTTAACAAGCACCAAACAATTACAGCATTCATCAACCAACACTCACCACTTGAGAGGCAACTAGCTGCCTTTTCTAGTAATTAGACGAGTCTAATTACAGGAGACATCATCTAATAAAACACTTAATATTTACATCACAACAGGACCATACAGTCCCTGACAAAAGTCTTGTCACTTATCCATTTTGTAGAAACAACAGTTTATAACCTGACTTTTAATTAATCCATTGGTTTTAGAAATGGCTCATATGAAAGCTAAAACCCTCCCAAATTATGTTTGATATGCTAAAATAAATTTGCTTCACTGAAGAAAGATTGATCATTTAATGAACACAGAAAGGTCAGATTTTGGCAAGACAAAAGTTTTGTCGCCTACAGAAAGTAATGTGAAAATTGAACAAATCATTTACTTCAAATACAAAAATATGATGCATAACATCAGTGAATGAAGTACTGGTGCTGTGAGATCCATATTTAATATCTTGTATGACTTCCATGAGCTTGAAGGACTGCATCCATGCGGTTCGACAATGATTCATACAATTTATTGATGAAGTCATCAGGAATAGCAAAGAAAGCAGTCTTACATGCCTCCCAGAGTTCATCAAGATGCTTTGGTTTCGTCTTCCATGCTTCCTCTTTCATTCTTTCCCAGACATGCTCAATGATGTTCATGTCTGGTGACTGGGCTGGCCAGTCCTGGAGCACCTTGATCTTCTTCGCCTTGAGGAACTTTGATTTAGAGATGGAAGTATGCGATGGAGCACCATCCTGCTGCAAAATTTGACCCCTTTTATGGTTGGGAATGTAAGAGGTAGCTAATACTTCTTGATATTTTACGCTATTGATATTGCCTTCCACCCTGCAAATCTCTCGCACACCCCCATACTGGATGTAACCCCAGACCATGATTTTTCCGCCACCAAATTTAACTGTTTTCTGGGTGAATCTCGGATCCATGCGAGCTCCAGTAGGTCTCCTGCAATATTTGCGGCGGCTGTGATGTAATTCAACCGAAGATTCATCTGAGAAATCCACCTTCTGCCACTTTTCCAGCGTCCATCCTTTTAGTAGGCTGTGGACCTTGGCAAATGCCATACGTTTTTTTAATTGCCTTTTGTTTAGTGCTGGTTTCTGGGCCATTTCGAGACAGAATTCTACAAACTGTTCTGGTTGACATGGGGACTTGAGGTGACAAGCTCTGCTGCAGTGGAAAAGGGGCTGGCCTTGGATTTTCGAGCCAACAAACGGTCCTCCCGAGCAGTTGTCTTGCGGGGTCTGCCGGACCTGGGCTTGTCAAAAACATCTCCAGTCTCTTCAAATCTTTTTCTTATTCTTTGAGGCTGTAATCTAGGATTGGGTGCATCATATGACAATCGACAAGACTTTTGTCTTTGCAAAAACTGACTCAGTGGGCTTTACCAAGCTGTGAACGTTAGAATGCTTTTCAGCAGTTTTGTTTGGCACCAAAACATTATTTCAAAAGCTGTTGGGATTGTAATTAGCCATTGCTTGTAAAACAAATTGATAATACATATATTTGAGGGGCACTTAGGGTCAACTTGTACCCAAGCGACAAGACTTTTGTCTTGCCAAAATCTGACCTTTCTGTGTTCATTAAATGATCAATCTTTCTTCAGTGAAGCAAATTTATTTTAGTATATCAAACATAATTTGGGAGGGTTTTAGCTTTCATATGAGCCATTTCTAAAACCAATGGATTAATTAAAAGTCAGGTTATAAACTGTTGTTTCTACAAAATGGATAAGTGACAAGACTTTTGTCAGGGACTGTATAAACCAAAATCTTTTAAAATTTTCTTTCATATTATTTAAAAAAATAAAATAAAAATTGCAACAAATTACATCTGCCGTCTTGCGGGGTCTTTGGGAGTTCTGTAAAATGATTTCTCCTTTGCTTGTCCCCAGCTATTCTGGTATCCTGGTGCACAACAGCTGTCGACCATTTTTGGATGTAACTGGTACAAGGACTAGTTAGTTAGGTGCTCGCAGTTGTCAACCAAATAGTAATTTGATAAGCATGCTTACCTGCCAGTATGACGCTGTTGTGATTGCCGGTGTAGGATGATGTCAGCTACTGGAGCTCTATAAAACATGGGACGTCCGTGAACCAGAAAATTAGTGGTTCGATCCCTGGTGCATAGACCACATGATGAAGTGTCCTTGAGCAAGACATTGGACCCCAAGTTGCTCCTAGTGCTTGGCAATACTGTGTGAATGTGTGTGCATTTGTATAAACAATGGTTTGGATGTGTCATTGTGACTGTAAAGCGCTTAGTGTACCAACAGGTAAACAGGCACTGTGTAAATACAAGATCATATCGTTATCTGTGTGTCTCGTTTTTGCAAAAAGCTCACTAATTACATCTTACTGTATTTGTCATAATGTTGTGTTTGGGTACCTTTACTTACTTCCTGTCTTTGTCTTTTCCCACACCTGTGATTACACTCACCTGTCTTTGTCCTGTCATTAGTCTCACCTGTGCCTTGTTAGCCTCAGTGTATATATAGCCTTGTCTTGTCACTTGTCAAGCTGTCTGTAGATCCACCTGGCTGTTTTCTCTGCTCCTGTGTAACTTGTTTTTGCTTTGGAATGCCCTCCTTATCTTTTGATTGAATACCACTTTTTGTCAGACTTGTGTTTCTGGATTTAACCTGCTTAACTCTGCAGTGCCTTTTGTTCCATATTTTTGTCAGTCATCGTTAAATTTACTTTGAGTTGCTCATTATGCCTCTTAGGACTGTGTGTATTATTGTCACGACCCGGCTCAAAGGAAGGACAAATTGTGACCACATGTGAATCTTTTAATTAAAGTCAAGTTACTGTATTGAATAAAATCAAATGAACAGTCAGTATATCAGTCATGGTTGCAATGTGTGTGAATGCTAGAATAGGAGAACAAAGACGAGAGACTTCTCAAACATAGATATAGGTTAGCAATCACACCAACACAGGTGTCAGCCTTCGTTCCAAATGAGCCCGTCCTCAAACGTAAACAAATGAGGAAGTAGGTCTTAAGGCCTGGAAACTGTCACAGTGTATATTAAACTAATGAGATGTGTAACCCTGATTTAAGTTGGTTTGATTTTGATTGTGTTCTTGAGAAAACCCCCATTTAAAATCCCCATGAAAACTTTTTGTGAATCATTTCTTTTAAACATTTTCTCATCATAGAATAACAAAAACAAATCCAGACTTTATTTACTGGTTTTATCCATTGATTAATTAATCCCTCTGTCTTTGTCTCTTGTCTATTGTAATTCACCAGAAACACATTTACATTACTGACACACTGGAAGCAGGACAGTATAAGCAGTGTGTTACTGAGAAGCACTAAAATGAAGATGTGTTTTGCTCATTAGCACATCAGTGTGGAAATACCTCTCTCTTTTCTGAATGTATTTATTTATTTATTTGATGGGGACAGTGCACATTAATGAACATCTATTCAGACAGCAATAGACGTAAATATGCCGGATTATAGCAACAATTCTAATTTGCATCCACAGTCCCTTGGCAAGTAACACAAAAACATGATAAGACATAGGACAGGACAATAGATCACAACAAGGCACATCACAAGACAGTACATTACTAAGAAAATAAAAGACTGGTTTGCTTTCAACCACTGCTTGAGGTGAGTTTTGAAGGTTTGTAATGTGGGACACTCCCTTATGAAGAGTGGAAGACTGTCCCAGATCCGACTGGACTTTACAGAAAAGGGCATTTTGACCAAAGGCTGTTTTTCTGTGTGGGACCTCACAGTCCCCTCTAGATGAGGCCGTGGTCCTGAGACCGCTGTGAGCCCGTTTTTTAAGGTAGTCAGACATGGGAGGTGGGGCAAATCTATGTAACACCTTGTACATCAAACAAGCAAATTTAAGATTTTTAAAATTCTCGAGGCTCAGTAAGTTGTGCTTCTTTAAGATGTTACAAATGTGAAATGACATTGGTTTTCTATCAAAGAACTTTTACAATTTTTTTATAGAGTGATTCAATGATTTTGCATGTATTTACACCTGCCAGTGACCAGCATGTAATACAATATTCAAAGTGTGACAGGATCATTGAGTGTAAAAAAATTCTAGCAGCACCAAGTGTTATGAAAGGTCGTATTTGTTTAAAAGTTTTCAAATTGAATTTCACTGTATTAGATATTCTTTTAATGTGGCTCTTGAAACATAGCGTGGAATCAACCGTACTTGGATTCGGAAACAATTTCTATTTCCTGTCCTCCCAAAAATATACCTGAATGTTTGATGTCCAGCGGTTGCTTTGTGAACATCATACAAACAGTTTTAGTTGTGTTTAGTAACAGGCAAGATTTATAAAGCCACTCATTTACAGGAACCATAGCTGAAGTAAGAACAGAGGCTGCTTCATGAATATTTTTTCCACTAGTGAAGATGACAGTGTTGTCAGCGTACATTTGAAATTCAACATATACATAGAGAATAACAGAGGGCCAAGTATTGACCCCTGAGGTAAACAGGGACATCTAGAAAAGTTGATTTGACACTGTTAATGCAGACACACTGTTTCCTGAATTCTAAATATGATTTTATCCACTGAATTGCCTCCAAAGAAAAATTAAAATAGGTTGGTTTAGACAGAAGAATTTCATGATTTACAGTGTCAAATGCCTTTCTCAGATCTGGAAATACAGCACCAACCACCACCGTTAGTGTCCAATATGTCTTTAATCTTTTCTATAAACAGACAGTCTGCAAACAATGAATGATTTTCACGGAAACCAAATTGCATTGGAAGCAAAGGAGAGTGGCCTTTATTTAAATGTTCATTTATGATTTTTGCTACCCACCTCCACCTCAGAAACCACAGGGAGGATACTCTGTTATTAATCATAGAATAAAAAAACAGGCTGTGCAGGATTAATAGGTCTGGCAACAAGAATAGATGGTGGAAAAATTTCTGATATCTCCCTGACTGAGTTCATTCATTCATCTTCTGTACCCGCTTATTCCTGGGGTATACTGGAGCCTATCCCAGCAGTGAGAGGTGGGGTACACCCTGGACAGGTCACCAGTCTATCGCAGGGCTAACACAGAGAGACAGACAACCATTCGCACTCACATGCAAACTCAGGGCCCAGTTAATTTATTTTTCCTTTGCATTTCCCTTTGTTTCAACAATTACATCCATGGAAAAAATGAATGATTTGTAATAAATCATATGTTTGTGTTTCCTAAAAGAACAAAGCATCTTGATTTGAGTCTACACTCCAAGGGAACACACTGCACAAAAAGTTGGTCTAAAAGGTTATTTATTGATGTAAATGACACATAGCAAGAGTAAAGTAAATGCATACGATCATTTGAAAGGTTAATTATAAGTGTGACTCGCCACTGTGCCGCCCCCTGACTGAGTTAAAGAAAAAAAATGTTAAATTCATTAGCTAGGACAGTTAGGTTAGTTACCGTTGCATTGTTAATTTTCAGCTCAATATTTTTGTTTGAGTCTTTCATTTCTTTGTCAGTTAATTTATTTTCCCTTTGCATTTCCCTTTGCTTCAACAATTATATCCTTGAAAAATATGAATGATTTGTAATAAATCACGTTTGTGTTTCCTAAAAGAACAAAGCATCTTGATTTGTGTCTACACTCCAAGGGAACACACTACACAAAAAGTTGGTTTAAAAGGTTATTTATTGATGTAAATGAGACATAGCGAGAGTAAAGTGAATGCACACGACCATTTGAAATGTTAATTATAAGTGTGATTAGTTATTCTTATATTACATGCACTAATAAACAAATTATAGACTCTGTAAGATGAAATCTTTAAAATCCATGATCTCTACCCACTTATCACTTGGACTTGAACATACACTGATCAGGCATAACATTATGACCACCTTCCTAATATTGTGTAGATCCCTTTATGTCTTCATGTTTCTTGAGCTGTTCCTAAACCATTTTTGTGTGTCAGTCAGGCTGCATCCTGCTGGGGATGAGTTTCTGCTAACATGGAGTGTCATTGCCATGGAGTGGGAGTGCCTGAGATGGTCAGTGTTATTTACTTCACCTGTCAGTGGTCATAATGTTGTGGCTGAACTGTGTAAACTATCTGTCAATGGGAAAGAGGCACCTTACACCCTTGAGAGTTCCCCAGTCCACACAGGGCAAACTCAGAGAAAAACTACAACCACTTTGAAATCTCTTATTAATCTAATACCATGACCAACCATAAAACAACAATATACAGCTCATAACTTGGATTATAGTTTATATCAGATATAACACAATAATTAAACTAACATACAAGCAGTATACGATTGTAAGTGCCTCCCTTCCTACTATTAATGGATGAATAGTTATCAGTGATATTCACCTATCAGACTTGGTCAGTTGAATGGTTTAGAGGACGTGTTAACTAAAGTTAATAAACACAGACTAATCACAAAACCACAACCCAGTACATACACACTAAAAAAAAAAAAAAATGTCATGACTAGAAATAAGTGTAATTATAGATCTTAAAATTAAAGAGGACATAAGATAAAACATTTCACTTTTTGAGCTTTTTCTACATCTAGCTATATCTTTCTACAAAAGCTGACAAAAGAACTGCACAGTCAGTTTGTTATGTGTGGTCTGAGATTGAAAATATTTCCTTCAGGTAGCCATTTTAAATTTGACTAATTTGTGACATAACTAGATCGCTCTGCCCTGTCAATCAGTGATCTCTACACGGCTTCAGATATCCCTCTCCTTCCGTGTACACAAGCAGTGACGACGCTAGTGAAGCGAAGCCACTTTTCCTTTCAGCAAGCATCGGACACACATCAACAATGAAGCGGTCCTGGCAGGTAAGCAGCTCTGTGCTCGGCTACAAAGGCTCACAAGCAAAAACTTGCGGGTGTGTTCCAAACACTTTACCGCGGATTGTTTTACCAACTAGGGCCAATATGATGCTCAATGGACTAAATTTCATAAGACATTGTGAGATTAACAGTCCACAGTATGATTTCCTAATGTTATGTGTATGTTGTATAAATTTGCTGTTATCGACACTTTGAATTGAGTCCAGAATAAAACGAGACAAGTGGTGCTAACGTGTTGGTACTGTACAGTGGACAGTGGCGCTAACCACGGAGCTAAGTTACCATGCTAAGGCCATGTTAAACACGTTGCTGTCATTTGGCTAAGGGACACTTTCAGTGTATCTGTATGTTAGTATGTACACTATATTACCAAAAGTATTCGCTCACCCATTCAAATGATCAGAATCAGGTGTTCTAATCACTTGGCCTGGCCCCAGGTGTATAAATTCAAGCACTCAGGCATGCAGACTGTGAAACAAGACATTTGTGAAAGAATGGGCCGCTCTCAGGAGCTCAGTGAATTCCAGCGTGGAACTGTCATAGGATGCCACTTGTGCAACAAATCCAGTCGTGAAATTTCCTCGCTCCTAAATATTCCACAGTCAACTGTCAGCTCTATTATAACAAAATGGAAGCGTTTGGGAAAAACAGCAACTCAGCCACGAAGTGGTAGGCCACGTAAAGTGACGGAGAGGGGTCAGCGGATGCTGAAGCGCATAGTGCAAAGAGGTCGCCGACTTTCTGCACAGTCAATTGCTACAGAGCTACAAACTTCATGTGACCTTCAGATTAGCCCAAGTACAGTACGCAGAGAGCTTCATGGAATGGGTTTCCATGGCCGAGCAGCTGCAGCCAAGCCACACATCACCAAGTGCAATGCAAGGCGTCGGATGCAATGGTGTAAAGCACGCCGCCACTGGCCTCTAGAGCAGTGGAGACGCGTTCTCTGGAGTGATGAATCACGCTTTACCATCTGGCAATCTGATGGACGAGTCTGGGTTTGGAGGTTGCCAGGAGAACGGTACATTTCAGATTGCATTGTGCCAACTGTGAAATTTGGTGGAGGAGGAATTATGGTATGGGGTTGTTTTTCAGGAGCTGGGCTTGGCCCCTTAGTTCCAGTGAAAGGAACATTGAATGCTTCAGGATACCAAAACATTTTGGACAATTCCATGCTCCCAACCTTGTGGGAACAGTTTGGAGCGGGCCCCTTCCTCTTCCAACATGACTGTGCACCAGTGCACAAAGCAAGGTCCATAAAGACGTGGATGACAGAGTCTGGTGTGGATGAACTTGACTGGCCTGCACAGAGTCCTGACCTGAACCCGATAGAACACCTTTGGGATGAATTAGAGCGGAGACTGAGAGCCAGGCCTTCTCGACCAACATCAGTGTGTGACCTCACCAATGCGCTTTTGGAAGAATGGTCAAAAATTCCTATAAACACTCTCCTCAACCTTGTGGACAGTCTTCCCAGAAGAGTTGAAGCTGTAATAGCTGCAAAAGGTGGACCGACATCATATTGAATTCTATGAGTTAGGAATGGGATGGCACTTCAGTTCATAGAATGAGTAAAGGCAGGTGAGCGAATACTTTTGGTAATATAGTGTATGTTAACCGACTGGTGTTTAGCTGTAATGGTGTTGTCATTTATATTTTAATAAGTTTTCTGTTTGCCGTGTGTGCTACCGTGGAGCAGACAAACCAATTTAGTTCATTACTACGTTTGTGTAAGAATCTTTTCTCAGTCGCTTTGGTGCTTTTCTCAGATCAGAATGAAAGTTCTCACAACTATTAGTCCAACCTCCACAACATTGAGTCATTTGTGCACATCATCATAGCAGTTTCTCATTCCTTTGAACAAATTGCAAATGCTTTTGGACATGTATCAGTTACTTTCATACAATTCTCCGCTGTTTTATAACATTATCATTTTCTTATGCCATGTCAGTCAAAATGAAACATACTTATGAATGCTGAATAGTCATTCCCTATAAAACTAATAGTCCTCATTTCATTGCTTGAGTCATTACATACAAAATTGTTGAACTAGTTGTCAAAATCTGTCAAGCTAATTTCATACATTCCTTTATCATTTTTTTCCTGAAAATGTCTCCTAAATTGAACAATTGCTCTCAGGTGAACTTCAGCTTTCACTCATGAGGAGGTGTGTGAAGCATTAGTTGTAACCAATGACAAGCCACTTGTCCACAGTCACTCAGAGCTGAATCCCATGAACCCTCACTTGGCAAGCATATATGAACCAAGCAGGACATAGTGTGTACCATTTCTACAATTCTGTGACACAAAAATGGAACGTCAGCGTCGTGGAGGAGGGGTGAGAATCCGCGGAGGAAGGGGAAGGGGACAAAACGGGCAGAGGAAGAAGAGGTGAAGTACATAGGCAAATTCCTGATGAAATTAGGGCTACACTTGTGGACCATGTTGTGAATCACGGCCTCACTATGGCTGAGCTTGGTCGACGAGTGCAACCAAATGTAGGGAGAACCACTGTGAATTCCATCATTCAAACATTTCGTAGGGAGAACAGGTATGTATAGTATTGGACAGTAATCCAATACCTTGTTATATCTCATATTTACTGTACATTACTATAATTTTACTCTGCAACACATAGGACTGCAAGACAACCTCGCAGAGGTGGAAGGGGGCCTGTTTTTACTCCACAACAAGAGGAAGCCATTTGTGCAATGGTGATTGCAAACAATGCAATAAGATTGAGAGAGATTCAAAGCGCTGTTATAGATGATGACAATATCTTTGGCAATATTGAATCTGTTTCAATCACAACAATTGACTGAGTGCTCAGGAGGAATGAAATGCGCATGAAACAACTTTACAATGTGCCATTTGAAAGGAACAGTGAAAGAGTGAAGGAGACCCGTCACCAGTATGTACAGGTAAAGCTTGAGTGTGCGTTCTATGCATACTCTAATGTTCAGCACTGTAAAATGTTTTACTTTGTGTAGTTCCATGCAGTACACTTAACAGTTCTGTATATTCACAGTAGGCTACATACTGTACACTATGTTGTCAAAAATGCATTATGTTACACAGGGAAAGTTCTTACAATTGGGTTTTTTTTCTCTCTTTCTCTCTTCTGGGATAAAGCGTATACTGGAGCAAGAGGCCAGGGAACCACTGCACACATTCATTTACATCGATGAGGCAGGTTTCAATCTGGCCAAAGGCAGAAGGCGTGGAAGAAACAGAATTGGACAGAGAGCAACGATTGATGTTCCAGGCCAACGAGGGGGGAATGTCACAATGTGTGCAGTCATCTCGGAAAATGGTGTCCTCACCCATATCCCCCTTCTCGGTCCTTACAACACACAACATCTTCTTACTTTTCTAGACACTCTTTACAGAACCATAGTCCCTGAGAATGAGAGGGGTCTAACTGGAGACCATCTGAGCAAGTATGTTGTCGTGTGGGATAATGTGAGCTTTCACCACTCACATCTGGTCAGAGAGTGGTTTGCAGCACATGGCAGGATGGTGGTTGAATATCTCCCCCCCTACTCCCCATTCCTTAATCCAATAGAAGAGTTTTTTTCTGCCTGGAGGTGGAAGGTTTATGACCGGCGTCCACATGCCCAAATGGCCCTGCTAGCAGCCATGGATGCTGCATGTGATGACATCACAGTGGAGTCCTGCAGAGGGTGGATTTGCCACTCAAGGAGATACTTTCCTCGTTGCCTTGCAAGGGAAGACATCCGCTGTGATGTAGATGAAAATATGTGGCCAGACACACAGGAACATGTGGATGTCCAGGAATAATTTATGTTCAGTTTACAGTAATATGTACTGTTATATTGTTTACATTTGTGCACAGTTCTACCATAATGGTATTTCTTATGTTTGTTCTAAATAAGTGACTGTGTATTTTTTTTTGCACAATGCTGTAGAATTGCAAAGAGCATATTCAGTAAATATGTCACAATGAAAATATGACAAAGCCATTTGACTGTCTTGTTCATAAACAATGGTGTCAGGACTTATTATTTTGATGACAAAGACAGTTTCATTGACATGAATACTTGCTTTTGAGTAATCAACTATTCATTTTGAGCAAGTGACGCAATTTTGCAGGTTATCCACTAGGTTTTGCAGTTTGTACTAATTGTTCTGAGAAATGCACTAACTGTTGTGCAAATGTTAATAGTGATGTGAGAAATGCACCAAAGCGACTGAGAAAAACTGTAACGCTCTAATGCTTGTGGCTTGAGCTTTTATGGATCAACTGGACTGATAGCTTCTGAGCGCCATGACGATGTCACTTTCTATGCTAAAGTTTTCTTGTAGTGGCCACTAGATGGCGGTATGTTCAGTTAGTGATCCAGGAATCTACAATCTGATTTCAATCTGATTTCATGATTCATATCCAGAGGTCCCTTGATGATGATCCGGCAGGTGGAAGATCTCTGTAGTTTTTGTTATACTTGTTCACCAGTCTCAGGTGTCGACACACTGTAAAGATGACAGAAATGCACTCTGGTCAACTGCTCACTGTAAAGTGAAGTATGCAGTGTAGCATTTTCTTTAGATATACTGTATATATATATATATATATATATAGATGGACAAGGGCGGATATATACATATACATACATATACATACATACATACATACACATATATATATATATATATATTATGGCATGCCATTCAGGAAATTAATCTTTGAATATATGGAATGAAACTTGAATATATTGAATGAATCTTGAATATATTGAATGAAACTTTGAATATATTGAATGAATCTTGAATATATGGAATGAAACTTTGAATATATTGAATGAAAGTTGACTGACGTCAGACTTCACGGCAGTGCCTGCGGTCATCTTGTTTAACGTGTGGAAGCTGCGGGCCAAAATCCTCCCGATACCCCTGCCCAATACCCTGCCCAATACCCTGCCTGTTCTTCTAACGAAGAAGTTCGCTCCTTTTTAACCGTGGCAGAGCTATTAACGGAACACTCTGCTGTGTGTAGAGGTCTGTATGTAGGTCTGTATGGTTAGCCTGATATAGTTTTCAGGTGATTTAATGAAGGCAAAACACATTGAATGGCCGTGCGTAACGGCACTACGCTCTGACGCGGCTCTTCTCTGGGACTGGAGAAGCTGCGGCTACAGGGATTTCGTGAACTGAAAGAGAAGCTCTTCATATATTGTTTGGATGCAAAAAGAATCACCCACATTCATAGACCAATGTAGGCTGAATATTTAGTTTAGTATTGAACGTATTTGATGATCGGTGACACATTGTCAGCTTTGGGCACGTTACTCACACAGCGGACTGCAAAAAGGAGCAAACTTCTTAGAAGAACGGGCAGGGTATTGGGCAGGGGTATCGGGAGGATTTTGGCCTGTACACGCATTCGCCAGTGTGTTTGTCATGTCCTTATTGTTTAATATTGCCGCAACGAGATTGCGAGTGGCCTGACTCGTTGTCACTCTGTCACTTTTTGCTGCAGCATCCACACGCTAAACAAGATGGCCGCAGGTACTGCCGTGAAGTCTGACATCAGTCAACTTTCATTCAATATATTCAAAGTTTCACTCCATATATTCAAAGGTTCATTCAATATATTCAAGATTCATTCAATATATTCAAAGGTTCACTCCATATATTCAAAGTTCATTCAATATATTCAAGATTCATTCAATATATTCAAAGGTTCACTCCATATATTCAAAGTTTATTCAATATATTCAAGATTCATTCAATATATTCAAAGGTTCATTCAATATATTCAAGATTCATTCAATATATTCAAAGGTTCATTCAATATATTCAAAGGTTCATTCAATATATTCAAAGGTTCATTCCATATATTCAAGATTCATTCAATATATTCAAAGTTTCATTCCATATATTCAAAGTTTCATTCAATATATTCAAGATTCATTCAATATATTCAAGGTTCATTCAGTATATTCAAAGATTCATTCAATATATTTAAGTTTCATTGGCTGGATTAATTAATCCAAACACAGACATGTTTGGGTTACATCTCAGGGTCAGAGGGCAACACCAGTGATACTTGCACTTCTTGGTGCATTGTTTTCTGTTGACATTCCCACGTCAACTTTGACCTCGAGCTAGAACATTTACACATGATGCACTATGAAAATGTGTCTCTGTTTCTGTATTAAATATTCCAATATCACAAGCACTCATATAGATGGGAAAGTTGTGGTTTAATTTAGTATCATATTAAATGTGATGTTACCTTTTCATCATAGGAGGTTGGAGACCTGGTTCCTGTGCGGGTCATTTTGATTATCGTAGCCCTTGTTATCGATCCATGTAGTAATGGTGTCAAGATGGGCTGGTGTCATGACACCCTTTCCTTGAAGAGGCTTGAACCATGTCTGTACCATCTTTCTACTGTGTTTCTGAAAACTCCGTTCAAAAACTTCAAGTCTGGATTTACTCGTGTTGTCGTTCTGAAAGTTCTTGAGGTTGTTTTTAAATTTGAATCTTGGCATTGAACCGAGGATCGCCAGTTTGAAGGTGCCCTCAACATCATCATTGCTTATGGCGGTAGCTAAATGCGATCTGAAGGCTTTTGATTTTGTACTGAGAAACTCTTGATGTATTTCTTTAGGGACATATACAGCTGGAAGTTCACGGCCATGATTTTTGTGCACATTATTTATCAGATTGTTATTCAGAGGAGAAGACTTTGTTCCCACTTCAAGCATGGCTTCTGTTAATCTGCTATTCTGGTTCTTCTTTCTAGCTTCCAGTATACTTTTGACTGGTGGCTGGTGATCTGCATTGATGAACTGTCCAACTCCTGGATTTTTAATTGCATATGCTTTCCATTCTTTGTATGATGTCACTTTTCCAGTCTCTTTCTTGAGTATCATTTTGTCTTCTGTGATCTTTTTTGTTGCTGCTCCTTCTGCCATGTACCAGTCTCCTCCCCTGATGCTTTCAGTAAGCTCTTTCCGCTTAATGAAAGACTCCCATTGAGCTGGATTTCTGAGGAGGGTCTGGGCCTCCACAGATCGGAGTCGGTCTGCTTCCAAAACAATCTGTTCTTCACTGGCCTGTGGTTTCATGCCTTGTGCCAAAGCATGAAATAGGCAGCCCTTGCCATCGCTGTCTATGCTCACTGTCTGGTTGTTGATGCGTACATCATAATGTCCATCAGGGTATTGGTCACTCTTTGGTCTGTAGATCAGTGTCACAGTTTGGCTAGCGGGTTTAGTGCTTGGGATCACCTCCTGCATTTTGGTAAGTCTGCCATGGCTATCCTCTGTTAGGATGTCAACCTTAGTGCCACTGGCTTCTGACAAGACTCTGATGTCGAGGATTGTACCTGCAGTCGTGGATTTCTTGATGTTTTCAGCATGTAACTTTGAGAGTTCACCTGTCTCTCCTGAATTTGGTTTTATTGGCATGTGTGCGATGTATCTGTTGTTCTGTGCAGCTCTGAGTTTTTCCTCTGTTCTGTCAGTATTTAAGGCACTTCTGACTTTCTGGCTGATGAAGCCATTTACTTTGTTTTGAACAAAGGAAACAATGTGAGTGGAGAACTTCTGGTGGAACACTTCTACCAAAGCATCAGCCAATAAATCACTGATGGTGTTGGCTAATTCCTGTTTGAATTCTTTCAGCATATTAGTGTCTGAAGCAGAGAGCTCCTTTACATCCACTTTCTGTGAAAAAACATCTTGATTTTTAAATTTATTCAGTTCTTCATGAAAGTTTGAGAAAAACTTTTTGGAGAGGCTGAATGCTGCAATGGTGGCATCCCCTGTCAGCGCTGCCAAGTGGGTAACTTTAATAGCTATCAGAATTGCTTTGAGGTGCTTGAGCTTCTGTTTTTTGGCCTCTGCTTCAGCACTTTTCATCACTGTGAAGATGGATGAGTTAAGCTTTTTCTGCCAGCTGAGGTCTGCGTAGAATGGCTGTAAAGCAGTGCTGCTTAACTGTTTGAAAATGTCCAACAGTTGAGTCTTTCTGTTCTCGTCCTGCAGGAGGTCATGGAGTTGCTCTTGATCTTCAAGGTGTGAGAGTATAATAGAGTCTACTAATGAAGCCGTGGGCTCTTGTACTATTATGGTTTTTATGTTGTCAGCAACACTCCATTTCACTGCAGGTTTGATGCTGTTCAGTATTTCTTTCAGTATTTTCTCTTCTGCCTTTCCTATTACATACATAATGGTTTCATTAACTACTGTTTTAACAGTGATTTGTCCTACAGTCTTCATAGTATTCATTATCAAAGCACTGCAGCCCTCTTTATGCTGATGAGAGAGAAACGTTGGCATTGACTTCAGGTTGCAAAATACTTTAGTTGATATTTTACAAGCTTTGAATCCCTTTGCAACCAGCTTTCCAACTCCAAATGCAATAAGAGATACACCAATAGAAATAGCCTTCTCTATAGCCCATGATTTCCAGCTGAATTCTCCTGTCACCATGGACTCTATGCTAGTGATGCAGTCCGATATTCCCTCAAAGATGAGTCCCATGCCAACATGAACCAATGTACCAACCATAACTGCAGTGAGCAATGCTCCTCCAACAATCTGTAGAACGCCAAGAAAGAACACCAGCAAAGCTTCCCATGGGAAACGAGGTTCCTCTTCCACAGAAAATACATATTTCAGACCTTGGCAGTAGAGGTTGTAGGCTTCGACCTGGAGATCTTCTTCAGAACTTGACACCAGGGAGAACATTGGTGATTTTTTAGCCATTGCATCCCTCCCCCTTTCCTTTATTTCATCTATCTTTTGGATGGCCTCACTAATGTTTTTGTCAAAGTAACTGAGCATGCTGCCCTTTGTTGTTAGCTGTTTTTCAAGACTGGATGGGTTACTATTGCCTGATGCAGCAGAGGACATTTTTACAAACATAAGACAGAGCACAGATTCCTCACTGAGATACTTAAGAGACTCCTGTGCCTTCATTAGATCATCTTTGGCCTTAGTGAGGTAATCTGCTTCCTGCTTCTTTATAGTGCAGTAGGCATGATTGTAGAAAGCTATGGCTGCCCAACTTTCATCTTGTTTCATGGCCTTTTCAAATAGCCTGGTGCTGATGTCCCATTTTTTTTCATTCAGTGCAATATTTCCAAACTTGATGTAGTGATAAATGCTAGAACATGGTGAAGTTTGACTTTGACACTGGGTTTTTGCAGATGCCAAATCAGCCTTTAAACTTTTTTCCAATTCATTTCTCTTCAGCTGCTCAATTTGTTTTGATTTAATTTGCAACCATATCCCCCAGAACTCATTCATGATCGCAACAACAGCTCTTCTTTCATCTCCATTTGTGTTCTTATAAATATCTTGAAGAGTTCTGCAGTATTCTGAAAACAGGTCTTCCCTCAGTTTCATCTCAGCAACATCGCTCATCACGTCATTATTCTTTTCTGCTGCAAGTCTATCCCTTCTGCTCTTGGCTTCCTCCAGAGATGACACAGTGCTGAAAGACTGCTGCAGGTGTTCAGTGGACATGATAACTTGAGCAGATCCAGGTTTACCTTTGCGAGCGGTCCGACCAAAAGTCTGGAGTTCCACTCTTGTGTTCTCAGAAAGAAACGAGAGTATCACGAATAATCCTCCATTATTGTTCACCTGTTTGGACACTTTTATGTCTGTGCCACGCCCAGCAAGGTTTGTGGCAACAATGACATCTCCAGGAAGCAGCTCTTTATCTATTTTGCTCAAACTGTCTTTGTCACTGCGGCAATAGAGAATGATTTGACCTGGGATGCTGCTTTTCAAGTCTTCGTAGATCTCGTTGGCTTTGTTGATAGTTTCACAGATCACCAGGGCGGCTCTTCCACCTCTGTATGAGTTTGGGCAAATCTGAGCCATAACTACATGTTTGATTTCAGATTTCCACTCTTCAGCTGAGGTCTTCAGAGTACCTTTGATCTCAAACAACTTTTTCCGGTTGAACGTTGGCATTTAGCAGACAGAAAGATTTGCATATAGGTCTTGCAAAAGCAGAATATCTGTTGTGCTCCCAAGTGTCCCTGTTGTTCCGTATATTTTTCTATCATACTTTTCAAAGAAGGAGATGTTAGAAATGTAATTTGTCACTGTTGAAATTGTGCTCAGTTTGATTTGGTGTTTGATCTCAACAAACTGCTGCAGACCATCGCCCCATTTCTTATTCAGTTCTACAATACCAGTGGAACTGAAATCCACTGGACAGACATTGTCGTTTTCTACAACATATTCTCGTCCTTGCTGCAGCTGCTTTGCCAGAAAGGCATTCTGAACCCACACTAACACTTTGCTCTCTATCAGATTCTTCATAAATCCAGGAATGCTGATTTTGTCTTTAATATTTGCACACGGGGTGTACTGAATCTTCTCTGAGATTAATTCAGCAATGGCCTTGATAAGAGGTTCTTCTGAATCATAAAGAGCACAACACAAGCCTTCCTCCAAGACAAGAAATGTAAGCTCTGGAATATCCTGGTTGTTGTACGGGCTGCTCTTTCTCAGACAGAGCAATCCCGTGTCGTCCAAAGTGTAAACAGTGAAACCATAGGGGACATATTGCTCAAGTTCTTGGAAAAAATCTACCACTGCATCCTGACTCACAGATTTCAGTTTTGTGAGAAGTTCATCCTTTTCACTTTTGAGGATATCCTCTGTAAATCCTTTTGGCACAGTGTTGGATTCTTCAGCAATAAGTAAAATGTCTGTTGGAGCCTTTATTTCACTTTCATCAGTGTCCATTGAGTCAAAGATGGCCTTGAAGAATGATGCAGGAGGAGCCTGTATAAATGTCTGATGTCCTGCAGACAGGAAACCATACTGGCTGACATGGCCCCAGATCATAGCCAGACTAACATTCAGGTGCTGCATGGAGACCATGGGGCTAGACAGGTAGGTCAGCTGCAGTCCCTGATCCAGCAGCAGTGAGTCCACTTCATCGATTATGATGCACTGATACTTGCGATCAGGCCTCACATCCTTCATCTCGAATATCTGGCGAAGGTGATCTGCAGCGAAGGCTTCAATAGTTCCATAGACCACGTCCTTCTGGTAGCATTCCTGTCGATCCTTCTCTTCGATTTTATTTGTGTTTGTGTCAACTGTGATTCCAAAGTACTTATAGAATTGGGTCCATTCTTCTGCATCTCTTTGACATAACACAGAAGAGCTGGACACTGTGTCTACTTTTTCACCCCTAAGCACACGCAGAACTGCAAACATTGCTATGACACAAGACTTTCCTTCTCCAGTGCCCATCTCCAGGAGTTTACCAGTGTCAGACAAGGCCAAGAGGCACCAGCTTATCATCTGAGTGGCTCTGGGCCACCACTTCCCTTCAGCCTTGTGCAGGTTTACAGCATTGCATAAGACTGCCAGGATCTCCTGAAGGTCTTCTGTGTTTGTCCTGTGACTCAGATTCTTTGCTCGTTGGATATCTTTGTGGTTTTTGATTTCTCCAGTTTTGATCAGGTCTGTTACATGAGTTACTATATCGCATGATTTTCTCAATGTCTGTTCATCAATGTCATTCATCTGCCTTATTTCATCAAAAACAGTGTCAATGCTTTTTATTTGCTCATCTCTCAGGCTCTTTTCTAAATGCTGGATCAGATTCTTAGTTCTACATTTATCTAAGAGGTTGAGGAGAGACTGATGGTTCCCATCTGTCCACTTGGAGGAAACCTGATATGTAGCCATCAAATGTAAAATCTTCATGATGGAAATACAGCCCTTGTCATAATGGTGGTCATTTAGAGCTCCAAGCAGGTTCAAGGCCTCTGTTTCTGACCAAAGTCTTTGTGCCACAAGACTTGAAACCATCTGGAGAAGATCTTTGGTTTGTTCTTTTGAGTCCTGGAATTTCTCCATACCGGCAAATAAAATCTCCAAACACCATTTGCCTGCTGGAGAAGTCGTATTTCTCTCTGCTTTTGTTTCTCCAGTAAGGAGTCTCAGGAGATTCTCAAGAAAGATCAGAATAAAGATCTGGTTCGACGGTAGTTCATTTCCATTCATTTTCTTTGAGATGGAGATGATTTTATTGCCAGTGTTTGTGTCTTTGTTTGGGTTGGTGTTGAGCACCTGAAAAATGGCTTTAATGAACCTGCGTCTCAGTTCCACAGGTTCATTGTGAAATTTACTCAGGAGGTTTTGTAAGACCTCTGCAGCAAACACCAGGGAATCATTGTCCTTGAGCTTTGAAAGTTTCATATTGCGGGAAACACTGAGATTTTTTTCTTCAGTGAAAAATCCACGACTAAGCTGGGCCTTCCCTGTTTCCATCACCTCTATGCCATGTAGAATGTAGTCAGACACAAAGTTATCCATAGTACCATACACAATATCTGCTTCATAGACCTCCATGTATGAAGCATTAGTTTTCTTCATGTTTGTGTTGACAGACATTTCAAGGTACTTGTAGAAGTCAGACCATTCCTTTGTTTGCTCCTGTGAGTGAACATCAGAGCTCAGCGCAATGTTTATCTTGTTTCCCATGAAGACTTGTGATGCTGCAAACATGGCTGTGACACACTGGTCTATGTCAATACCGACCACTTGTAGCACTCCACTTTTCTCAGTCAGCATCAATGCACACCACTGCAGCATCTGCCTCACTGTAGGCCACCAGCCTTTTGTGTCAAAAACTGCTTTGCAGAGCTGAGACAGTAGGCTCTGAATCTGGCCTTCATTCAGTGTTACACATTTAAAGGAATCTTTCAGAAATGGTGAATCTTTTGGTGCTTTTTCTGAATATTGCAGGACACCAATGGTAATGTTTTTTATACATATCAATCAAAGAATCATTCAAATTCCATAACATTTTTAATTCTTCCAGAGCTACATCTAGACTGCTATCATCATTCTCTCTGAGAGTCTTTTGGAAATCCTGATAGAATTTCTCAGGGCCATCAAAGTCAAGGGTCTGAATGAGAGAGCGTCCAGATTCATCTTTCCACTCAGGTGATATGTCATACACTTGAACCAATGTAAGGATTTTATTTATTGAACCATCCTCTCTGTATTTCTGTGACAGTGCTTGTAGCAGATTCAGGGCCTCTGTTGGGGTCCATTGGTTTGTTTGTACGAGTTTGAGGAGCATTTCAGTGGAAGCGGAGAATGTTTCTTTTCCATTCAGATGTGTGAGTATGGATAAAAGGAGTTTCAAGCACTGGATTTCCATCTTTAAAATAAACACTGAGACTCTTCCAACTGCTTCCTGCAATGATGATGTGAGGGTACTCAGGAATTCTATAAGAAAGAGTTGCTCAGTGTAAAGCTCATCTTCAGCCAATTGTTTGGCTATGAGGACTGCATCAGTGTCAGAGCTGCCGTCATTGAAAAAGTGCATCAGAGTCAGATACAGAGCTTGAGTCAACAGGAAACTCTGACAAACATCACTTGCTGATTGGTTGATTGACTCCACCAGGGACTGCAGGTGATTGGAGATGGTTTCTTGGGAACTTTCCTCAGATCCCTCCAGGGACAGGGAGCACAGCTCTGTGATGAACACCTGAGTGTGCTGCAGTGTGCAGAGAGATGGGATGGCACTAATCCATTCATCAAACAGAAGTTTGTCCAAGGCTGAGAGGATTTCTCTCATTTGATCATCTGTCAGCTGAGTGAGTCTGAGATTTTGAGGTGGGATGCTGAATTTCAAAGAGAGGATCTCTAGAAGCTCATCGTTGTCTGATTCATCACTATCTTTAAACTCATCCAAATGTTTTATTAGAACATCTTGCTTTGATTCATATCGTTCTGAAATGTCACTGCTTAGTTTCTCATGCTGCAGTTTGGCTCGTTGCTGTGATTCTTGTAGTCTTTGATTTAGTTTTTCTTGCCTCTCCTCTTTTCTCCTCTCCTCCTCTCTCCTCCTTTCCTCTTCTCTTCTCCTCGCCTCCTCTCTCCTCCTTCTCTCCTCTTCTCTTCTCCTCTGCTCCTCTCTCTTCATGTTCTCCTGATCCCTGATCGGCTTGTTAAAGCAGTAGTCACACTCGTACATATTATCGTAACCAACTTGTCTGTAGTATTCACCTCCATTGTACACATATACATACTGTCCATGAACTGTACTTTTGTAAAAGTCATCAAAGGATTTACATGGAGGAAGGACTTTACAACACTTGCAGCATTTCAGGCGGTCGCCCATGTTACTTTCTGATGGTGCATTTCCCATTTTTGATGATTTGAATTCGAAGTGTTGATTTTTATGCGCAACATGTGTTTTCCTGAAAGACAAATAATATAAATCATGTTATGATATAATTAAAAAGCAGAGGGGCCTTCCAAAGAAATAAGGCAACACATATGCAACAATGCCAGTCCATATAAGTATATCCATATTCAGTAACTGATCTTAAACACTGATAGTAAACAGACAATTCTACTCTGCCAATTGGAGCGACCTCACACCCCATTCATAACATCCCTCATTCATCCCCCAGGCCATTCACACTCTTGCCATGCAATTAGTCAGTGGTTGTTAGTTTCATATTTATTTTTCCTTACTCTTCTTCTATAGTGGTTTAACTGTCTTGAGTCAGTATTTTCACACAAATACATGTTGTAGACATCATGGTATTTGCTTAATAGCCTTTCATAAGATGTAAAGAAGGACAGATACCTTCCACTTAAGTAACGTGATTGAATACTTCCTACTCTATGGCGCTCTCAGGGTCAGTCTCCGTTCCATTCAGACTCTACAAGAGAAACCATCAAAGATCTGAAGAGCAGCTGCCACTTTCTTCTCACAAGCTGAAAATCTGGACTCTGCACTTTCAGCTACAACCCCATCTTGTGTGGCCACTGACCATTTATGACATGAAGATCACATGACATAAATACTGTTGCTTATTATGAAAGCCAAGAGTTTGCATTTAGTTTACTGTTATCAGTAATATATGGTAATGTGAACATACAGTAGAAGCCACCTGCAATCAAAACACGAAACTACTGACCCAGATTACTGTTATTTTTATAGAAAGACTAGATCTAGTGAAGTCATATCAAATAACCAATGACTACAACCAAATCATCTCTCATATTTGAGTCAGTTGAGTATTGTAATATTGCTAATTTCTGTAGTTTATCATTTTGTCAACAATATTCGCCACAGGAAAATATGGTCACAATATGGCCATATGAAGTTTCATGATTGCCAACAATGGGCAAGGACAACCATTACCTGAAATATGTATATCTGGAAATACAGCATAGATGACTAATATATCACTAGTCCCATTTTGTAATAAATGATCCCAAAACACTCCTTACGTGTTGTGTTATTAAACTTATTATTGTCAGGCTTACTTACTTTTCTCTGAATCCTGAAGACCTATTCTTGGCCACTGAGTTAAATGTCCTTGGTCTCTCTTTTCTTCATCACAGTTTGTTTTTCAATAGCAGGAACACCACCATCTAGTGGAAAGAATCAGTTACAGTCACATAAATGAATCAGAAACACAACTACTCCCTTAGGCAAGATTATTAGAAAACATGCCATAAACGTCCATTGTTATGCAGATGACTATATTATCCATGGAACCAGATGAAACGATCAGTTGGTTAAACTCCAAGCATGTCTTAAAGACATAGACAAGACTTGGATGACCTGTAATTTCCTACTCTTAAACTCAGACAAAACAGAAGTCATTGTATTTGGCACTAAACATCTGAGATCCATTATCTAATCATGTAGTTTCTTTGAATGGCGTTAACTTGGCCTCCAGTACTGCTGTGAAAAATATTCGACAAAGATATGTCCTTTAAATCACACATAAAGCAAGTAACCAGGGCTGCCTTCTTCCACCTACATAATATCGTCAAAATTATGAACATCCTGTCTCAGAGTGATGCTGAAAAACTAGTTCATGCATTTGTGTCTTCCAGACTGGATTACTGTAGTTCATTACTGTCTGGCTGTCCAAGCTCTTTAAAAAGCCTCCAGTTGATTCAAAATGCCGCAGGAAGAGCATTGACAGGAATTGGCAAGAGAGATCATATTACTCCAGTTTTAGCTTCTCTTCATTGGCTCCCTTTAAAATCTAGAATAGAATTTAAAATCCTCCTCCTTACATATAAGGCCCTTAAAGGCCTAGCTCCATCGAATCCTAAAGACCTGATTGTACCATATCATCCAAACGAATCACTTTGGTCTCATAGTGCAGGCTTATTTGTGGTTCCCAGAATTTCAAAAAGTAGAATGGTAGGTAGAGCTTTCAGCTATCAGGCTCCTCTCGTGTGGAACCAGCTCCCAGTTTGAGTTCGGGAGGCAGACACCCTCTCTACTTAAGTCAGGCTTAAGACTTTCCTTTTCGATCAAACTTGTAATTAGGGCTGGACTGAACCATCCCTTAGTTATGCTGCAATAGGCCTAGGCTGCTGGGGGACAATACACCGAACACATGTCCTCTTATCTCTTCTCTCACACGAGCTCCTATCCTCCACTTTTTTTTCTCTGGCACCGAGTTCTTACCCTCTAACTTCTTATCTACTACTAGTCATGCAGTTCTGTGCTATTACTGTATAGCACTTTTACTGCTGTGTGTCCCTCTCCCCCTCCTCCTCCCCTCCCCTCCTCCTCCATCTTCTTGTGAGTGTCTCTGGCCTGGAGTTCCTGTGGAGCTCCATACTACATCTTTTGTTGTGGTCCCATCAACCTGCCCAGTCTTTATGGCCTCCTGCAGTTATCCACCCTTACCTGAATGAACAATTATCCAACCTGCCCATGATTCCTCTTACATTCTCAAGCTGCCTTTTAACATCATCAGCTATATGTTGTATTTGTATCATCATCAGATTCTACATGTATGCTTTAGTCAGATATATCAAATCAAAAATCAAATCAAATCAAATCAAATCAAATCAAAATTTATTTATATTGCACTTTTCATGCCTTTTAAAAGCAACACAAAGTGCCTCACAGAGGCTAAAAACAGCAAAAACAGAA
The DNA here is from genome assembly GCF_963514085.1 of Chelon labrosus. Lineage (NCBI taxonomy): Eukaryota > Metazoa > Chordata > Actinopteri > Mugiliformes > Mugilidae > Chelon > Chelon labrosus. The sequence goes on along the minus strand of NC_140342.1, from coordinate 18,696,345 downwards.
CAAAAAATCGAACCCTCCCACCCCCATAAAAACACAGAGACACGAGACACAAACACCCCCCCCCCCCCCAACACACACGCACACACACACACACACACACACACAAACACACACAGACATGTCCCACACACCCCACCCACACACCCACAAGAGACATGGCCGGGCACCAAGACCCGGCGCAAGGAGAAAGCCACCTTTGGGAGCCGACCACACCGAGAGGGCCTCCAGCCCACGACTGTAGGGAGCACCGCCATAGAGACAGCCCCGACCCGGGCAGACAGGAGGCCCCACACCAAGGTGCAGAGCCCTCCAGCCACCAGGGCCAGAGCCGCCCACAGGACAGCACCCCCGTCAGTAGACCAGCCGCAACTCCCAGTGTGGTCGGCCCCCATGAGGAAACACTGGGGCTAAAAACCGAGGACTAAAACGACCAATATGGATAAAATGCTTTTCAGCTCATAAAATTAAAACATGTCGTTATAACGTATAATTAAAATAAAAATAGAAAAGGAAATAATAAAAAGTCTGATAAAAACTACTAAAAACTAAAAATTGCTAAAAACTGAGGGACTAAAACTGTAAAATGGGAAAGAAAGGAACAATATAGATAAAATGCTTTCTGACGTACCATAAAAATATATTAAGAGAATCAATTAAAAGCTTGGTTGAAAAGGTGGGTCTTGAGCCTCTTTTTAAAAACATCAACAGTCTCTGCGGCCCTGAGGTTCTCCGGCAGGCTGTTCCATAATCGGGGACCATAATAACTAAAAGCCGCCTCCCCGTGTGTTTTTGATTTAACTTTAGGTATGATTAAAAGGCCAGTGCCGGAAGACCTCAGGGTCCGCGAGGGTTGATATGGTAAAAGTAAGTCAGATAAATAAGAAGGCCCAAGACTGTTAAGACACTTAAAAACAAGTAAAAGAACCTTGAAATCGATCCTGAAGCGCACGGGAAGCCAATGCAGCGATTTTAAAACCGGTGTAATGTGCTCCCGCCCTCTGGTCCTCGTCAGCACTCGTGCGGCTGAATTCTGAAGTAGCTGAAGATTAGAGATACTTTTTTTGGGAAGACCAGAGAGCAGGGCATTACAATAATCTAAACGACAAGAGATAAAAGCATGCATCAGTACCTCCGTGCTGGCCTGAGAGAGAAATGGGCGGACTCTGGCTATATTCTTAAGATGGTAAAAAACAATCTTTGTTATGTTTTTGATATGTGGAATAAAACTAAGCTCAGAGTCAAAAATCACGCCCAGGTTTTTTACAATTTGCGATGGTTTAAAATCTTGTATGTACATCTGTCATATGTATCTATGACAGATGTATGTTTATCACATTTCTCCTGCTGTTTTCTTCCCTCTCTTTTCTGTCTCTACCTGGCTGGCCTTAGGCAGATGGTTCCCTCCATATGAGCTGGGTAAAAGGGAGTTTTTCCTTGCCACCGTCTTCTTCAGGCTTGCTCTGGGGGTTTCAGGCCGGGTTTTGTAAAGCATCTTGAGACAATTTGTATTGTTATTAACGCTAAATAAATAAAATTGAGTTGAATTTAATTGAATTGAACTAACTGGACTGTGCTGATCTTCGGAGTAATATTCAGGATGAGTTGCCTTTTATGCTCTGATACTGCACTGATGTTTACATCTGGATAACATATACACTGTAATAAAGTGAACACGGAGCCTTATGTGTTTAAACATCAAAATATTCCTTCAATCCACTTGATCACAAGGCAAGAAACATAACTGTCATTACCATGGCCAGAGTATTATTGGTCTTGTACAGTTTGCCAGTACCTACACATCTGTACTGAAACCCAGGTTACATACTTGTTCTGACACACCAATGGATAGGGGCTTCATATCAGTGAGCCAGGGAAGCCCATAAAACTCAGGTCTGGCTGAGGCAGTGATGAGGGAAACAACACAGTTAGAAACAATGAGACATTTAAACCACCTGGTTCTGAACAGTGTCTTTGTCATGAGCTGCTGGAAGTGACATCTGCTGGATGAGTCTCTGTTATACAGAGAGCTATTCTTTTCTACACAACAATGTACAATATCCTGCAATAATCTACTGTGTAGTTTTATATAGTTTTTATAGTTTTTATAAAGGGGATATATGTAAGAAATAATAGTTTATGTATTTAGTATTTATTTCTCCTTCTTGCTCTTTGCTGCTGCTTAAAATGTTTACCATAGTTTTACCATAGGGGATTTTTAATATATATCTATAAAAAAAAGCTGATGCAGGGAACTTTGCTCAATAATTCCAATGTACCTGTCCAAATGGTAATAAAATCTATTGTATTCTATTCTATTCTATCCTATTGATCTTTTTCACTAGCTCTCCCTTATCAGGTGATGTCCTGCAAGGGTAACGATCGGCTCATGCCTCACTGGTGGAGGGATATGCACTCAGCATGTGACGACTAAAATGAGTCCGCCCAACAGGCAATGACGAAATTCCAGTTATCGGAAAAAAACATAAAAACCTTGTTTGGGATTATGAGACCGTTACATAACTGGTTAGTACATCATCTTTATCTGAAGGCTGAGAAGGAGAAAATGATCTGAGCCATAGAAAGTAAAACCAATAACAAATGTTTTCATTATCATCACCGTTAGGCCCATATATTTTTGGATATCATCCAACCTCCTCTATTTATTCTGCTGTTTACATTCTCATTCATATTTAACTGGCGATTGTTTCACCTGACGTTGTTACTGTTACCTTTTTTTTCTTTGAAATTAAAATGGTGTCGTATTATTTTATGTATTGTAACTAAAGCTGTGTAGCTGAGTTAAGCTAAAGAATAACATTTCAAAATGGTTAGTACATTACCTTCATCTGGAGGCTGAGACGAAGAACGTGATTTGAGACTGTCATAGAAAGTGAAACTAACAACAGGACTACGATGATTATTTCTAGCTGTTTTATCAAAAATAATTTATTTTTCAGTTATACCATATTGATAGCTCTCTGTTTGGTTAAAATGCTCTAAAATTCTCTCAACTTTAATGTGATGGTATTCACATCCATATACACAGTCCCTTAATTCACTTGTAACTGTACAAATCAGAGTGATCATAAATGAAATGTTTGTTTCATAGTGTTAAGAATCTCATAGAAATAAAACGAAATATTACTTATAGCTGAGGCTGTGATTCACCTGCTTCCAACAATCATCAGTCCAGTTGAATAATGGAAACCAAACAACAAACTGAAAAACATAACAAAATTATATTAAATATTGGTATGTACGAGGCTTGAGAGATTACTGTGTCAGACAGCTCTTTAAATGCAGTGTTTTATCTGTCACGTCATATCTCCTTCAAATAAACACTGTAATTCTCCATTTATCCAGCAGATATCCTCATAGAGTTTCTGGCTGATCTCACCCATTTGTTCTTTTTTGAATAGTCTTTGTTTCCTCTCCCCACACTGCCTACAGCTTTACGGGATTTATTCTTGTCTCACTCCCCTTTTTTTTTTTTGATTATTTGTTTTCATATACCACCTAATTCCCAAAACATCACCTGATCCACATTACTACAGTAATTATGTATGATACTGTATTAGAGTGGTAGCTGAGAATCAAGATGTGACTAAGATTAAGATGCTCTAAAGCAAGATAGTAATTCAACATTTTTAGCAGTAATCTCCTCTGAAAATCAAAATTCATCAGGAAACTTTCATTTCTTCCATGTTGATAATTTCTACAAGAGAGAAAAACTGCCTTCTCGGGATCATGCAGCATAAGGGGAAAAAACAAGTTCCAACGAATCTCCAGTGACGTTTATTTCTGTTTTAATTATCAGTCTATTTTCTTTTATTTGTTTTTTGAATTAATCAGTATATCCTTTGTAGCCTTTCCAACTATATTATTATTGAAATGTAAATCCTATATGAGCCATGTCTTCTTCATAGAAAGTAAAACCAAGAACAAATGCTTTCAGTAAACATTATCAGCATACTGTTAGGTCCATATATGTTTGGATATCATCCAAATGGAAAAGCTGCTTTCAGTCATTTATTAAGTGGTGCTGTACATTAATCAGCAGATGCTATACTTATTCTACTGTTTACATTCTCAAATATTGACAGATATTTAAATAGCGATTGCTAAAGAATAACATTTCAAAATGGTTAGTACATTACCTTCATCTGGAGGCTGAGACGAAGAAAGTGATCTGCGTCTTTCATAGAAAGTGAAACTAACAACAGGACTACGCTGACTCATAGTCTCATTATTTCTAGGTGTTTTATCAAAAATAATATATTTTTTCAGTTATACCATATTTATAGCTCTCTGTAGTTAAAATGCTCTTAAATTCTCTCAACTTTAATGTGATGGTATTCACATCCATATCCACAGTCCCTTAATTCAGTTGTAACTGTACAAATCAGAATGATCATAAATTAAATGTTCATTTTTCATAGTGTCAAAAATCTCATAGAAAAAAAAAACGAAATAGCAAAAAAGGAAAATATTACATATTGTTGAGGATGTGATTCACCTGCTTCCAACAATGGAACAATGGGTAATGGAAACCAAACAACAAACTGAAAAACTTAACAAAATTATATTAAATATTATTATGTATGAGGCTTGAGAGGTTACTGTGTCAGACAGCTCTTTAAATGCAGCGTTTTATATGTTACGTCATATCTCCTTCAAATAAACACTGTTATTCTCCATTTATCCAGCAGATGTCCTCAGAGTTTCTGGCTGATCTCACCCACTTGTTCCTCTTTTTTAAATAAGTCTTTGTTTCCTCTCCCCACCCTGTGTTTTCACATACCACCTGCCTGTCCACAGACCACAGACTATCTCAAACATCTGATAACAGCTGACAAAGATAACTGAAGGTCCACATAAGTTCCTTGTTTCAACCAGCGAAGGCAACTGATTCAGAGACCAGTGAGTTTTTATGACATGTAAAAACATCCTTTTTAAAAGAAATGATCAAAACGACCACTCTTTATTTTTATTTTATTTTTACTGTCCAAGAGGTCACCTGCTTTTTGACACATTGTAATTTGCTGGTAGTAGCTTTCTGATCGTTCCATGTTGGACATTGTTATAGAAGTTTTGCGTCAATTTCACAGGCCTCTTCAATAAATCAAGGGAGGAGCAGCGGCCCTAAATCTAGTGTATGTAAAGAAACAACACAACAATAACAAAGTGACACAACTTGTTACAATAGAGTAGCAAGCTACAACTAGTTTTACACAACCAGAGGGCTTCAGCTGAAACTTCGAACTGGCCTCAAACAAGCACTACAATTAATTCGCTCTCCACAAAAGAGGTAACTTCATGCAAAACTTTTACAAACATGAGAGAGACTCTTAACCACATGTTTAACCAGCTGCTGTGATGAGACCAGCAGCTTGACTGGAGGACAGACTGGAACACTGAATTGTTAGATTTTGGGGAACCAAAATGGAGCACGAATCCAGTTGACCACAAGTGTTCTCAGGTCATGTGCAAATCGCCATTCCTCCTGCTGGCCATCATCTCAGATTTCTTTATTTTAATAATATTATGTTCTCAGGGATCTTCTTAGGGACTGCTTTAAGCTCCTGAGGAGCAATTTCATGACCATATCATTGCATGGTTGTGACTGTACTTGTTTTTAGTTTCTCAGTGTGTGATGTTCATTAATAATAGTGTGTGTGTGTTTTAATTCATTATTAAAACTATAAATTATTATTATGATTTTATACCACAGTTCTGATAACATTCACTACAACAGAAACCCTTTTGTAGTGCACTTTTATGTACTGAATCTTTCACACTGTGGTTTTATAAGTGAAATACACTGATCAGGCATAACATTATGACCTAATATTGTGGGCCTACTGAGGGTGTCCCACGGTGTCTAGCAACAGGATATTGTTAATGGGGTCCTTTGGGTACTATGGGTTGAGGGGTTTTTGTGTTTTTTGAGGTGTTTCTAAACTGAAACCTGAACCTGAAACCTGGAAAATAGTGTGAGAGAGCTGGTTACTTAGGGTCACAGAGACACAACAGGTGACATTCCAGCATAAATGTCAGGCTTAGGCTTGTCTTTGTTATGATTTTCTCTGTGCCACTTATCCTCATAATCAGTTTCTTCCTCCAGGGCCACGTGAAGTGCAGTGCAGGTCAGGCGTGAAGGCTGACTGATGCACGTGGGGAGTGAAGGCTGGCTTGTGTGATAGGTGAGCTACTGTAGCTCAACTTGCTGAAAAAGTAAATACAGGTTGGTCAGGGTGGCCATGCTGTCCCTTGTCCATGCGTCTACAAAGGGCATCTGAGCTTCGGAACTGGACCATGAAGGTGCCTTGGTCTGATGTAACATATTATATCATGTAGATGGCCAGGTGCAAGTAGATCACTTACCTGGTGAATACATGGCAACAGGATGCACTATGGGAAGAATGCAAGCAGGCAGCGGCAGATTATTGCTATAGGAAATGTTCTGCTGGAAGAACTTGGGCCCTGCCATTAACGTGGATCTGCCTTTGACATGCACCAACTAACTAATCAATGTTGCAGACCATATACACCGTTCTGTGGAAATGGTATTCCCTAATAGCAGTGGCTTCTTTCAGGCTCCCGAATTTCCCAGGTCTCAATTCCAATTGAAAATGTACACTTAGGCTCGTAGGATATCTCTGAATCTGCCAAGAAGGGACATGTCATGTTATGCATCTAAACATTCCTGGGACATCCAACATTTAATGTGCCAGTTCATGCTCTTCTCAGATAAGCTCTTGCATATGGACACAAATTGCAGTTACCCTTTATCTTTTATCCTTCATCTCTGACATTTGAAAGACATGCTGGTGATATAGCTCTCACGCACCTCCCTGAAACTTCCTGCTCGATCAGTTCGACTTTTCTTAAAGGTCGAGGCACAGATTGCTTTCTCCATCTCAACCTCTGGATGAAGAAAATGTAACAGGTTTGAAGCATTTTACTATTTATTGAAAGATGTATTTTTAATTTCTCAAAACTCTCAAGTATAGAGTTGGCTAGAATTGGAATAGTGGATTGTATTTGTGAATGGTCTGTTATTATATTTACACTATGTGGAGACATTTCTCAGTGGGGTCTTTAAATGTTATTTTTTTTAATTAGATTTAAAACTAACTGTCACTTTTGTTAAAACTGGTACTTTTGTTAAGATGTGATAAAAAACAAACAAACAAGTTATTTTCTGAAAGGGCTTTATTGAGACTAGAAGGTAGTTTCTGTTTGTGCAACTTCCAATAGTGTAAAATAACAAAGTCACCTACATTTATTTAACAAAATTTCCGTAAAGCATGTTTGAGAATGGTTTAGCCTTTATTTATGAATACATCTCTAACAGTCACTAGAAGTAAATGCATATAACACATACAGTAACTGCCTGCAATCTGATGTGAATAGTCATGAAATAAATGGTTATAATGGTATAATAATACACGGTTTTATTAATAAAATGACCAAGTCAAAATTATGCACCCCGTGAACTGTTTAAACTATCAACAGTTCCGTTGATATGGATATGTTTCTTAAAATTGAATAATAAGATTTAGGAACACATTTCAATTTTGTCCAGTTTCACACATTCATACAGCCTGTAATTGTTTGTTTTCCACTCAGAATAAGCTATACATTTGACAAATATAGATGCATATTACTGGCCCATGATCCCAAAGTTTGGAACAAGGTTTCTATTTTATTTCGACCTTTGGAATGTCATTGGTGTAGACCAGCGGTTCCCGAACTTTTTTGGCCGCACACCCTCTTCTATGTCCCAACCGGGTTGACACCTGTTATAATTAGGGGTCCATGCAAACGAAGTTGCAGGATGCCTATTGATTTTGTTGCAGTTTTTCTTCTTCTTCTGTTCCTTCTGCTTAGCTAAAAGTATCTGCCCAGGTCAAACTGCAAGGGCGAAAGGCATCAACCCTGGTAACTTGGTAGTCCTGGCATTCCACTTTGCCAAGGTGTCAATACACATGCCTACAGCTGGGTGCCGCTATATTAAGCCACTTTACAAGGACAAGGAAATTTCCCATACGTGGGATTAATAAACATGTCTTATCTTTACGTTTTGGCTCATATCTCGAGAACCATGTGCCTTAGAAACAAAATTCGTTCTCCCTCTGATTCCTTATATAGCCCCGGTTCTAATGGGCTAGGCCACGCCCATGCCATTTTTTTCTGCCATTTTGAAAAAATTGCACCTCAAAGCAAAATAAACTCCTCCTCGCCCGGTCATCCAATTCCAACCAAACTTGGCATGTATCATTTATGGACAAAGATAATGAAAATTCTTCAAAAGAATTTTAGCAGGGTTATTGATGATAAGGTTAATGGCTAATTCATTTTTATGGCGTTGCACAATATAACCCCATAGCTAATATTTTGTGAGGTATATACCCAACCTTATTCAAACTTCATATCACTGATAATAATATGATTCTGTACAAGCACCTCAACTTTTGTGATCCTTGGTCTCTAGGGGGCGCTACACAGCAACATTTCAATTTCTCAAAAACTGCAATAGGTTACTTCATGAAATTTGGCATACACAATCTGTAACATATTGTGTAGATGCCCATCAAGTTGCGTGACATTACGTCTATTGGGGGCGCTACATGTGACGTGGAAACTCTTTCAGTATTCACTCAGTCCTTATGAAACTTAGCAACCATCATTATAATATGCTTGCATACAATCATGCCAAGTTTCATGTAATTTGGGCTGTAGGGGGCGCTTCAATGACTACATGTTTATATCTCACAAACAACCACAGTAAACTGCTTGAAATTTGAGAATAATAATCTGCGGATGACTCCCTACAAGCAAACCAAGTTTCGTGCAATGCAGTCTATAGGGGGCACTACTGGTGACTTATGCCTCTGCGTTATGCTCAGGGACGACTTCCCCATAGCATGAACCCCTTTATGATCACTTGCGATCATCTAATTGTTATAATTTATTTTAGCCACATTAAACCAAAATGCCCGTAGTTTTAAACTTTAAATGACCATAGAGCTAACACAAAACCGTCATCATAGCACAGCGGTTATGGAAATAACATTAGAACAACAGTAATTTGAATTAAATTGTGATAAAGTTACACACAGCCCACAACATAAACATCCTTCATCACTAACTCTGGCTTGAGATATCCCACCTGACAGTTTCCCTGATTTCAGCCATTTGAAATACTCAAAAACGAATGATGTGTGACTTCTTCTTGCGCACCGCCTAGAGGCAGCTCCAAACTTTGGGAATCCCTGCAATAGATACTTTAATAATTTATACCAATACACAAAGACGAGATGAGACACGGGGTAAAATAGATGCCCCTGTAAAATTACCTTATTTTTGTTAAATAAGAATGCATTTATGCTTCAAATAAAACAATACGTTAACCATCACTATGGCATATCTTACTGAAAAATTGCAGAAATAATCCCTAAGAAAACGCTAATAATAAATATAATAAATAAAGTCGAAGGTAATCCTTCATTGATTCCACAGTGTGGAAATATGCAGTGTTACAGCAGCAGAAGGGCTAAAACAAACAGCATCAGTACAAATAAAGCAGGCAGTAAAAAACTATAAAAGGTATAAATAAGTACCAGTATAATACTGTACACTAATAATAAGTAACATAACATTTTACAGATTAATTCTCCAGATTCATTCATTACGTGTTTACAAACCTATTGAAAGACAAACCTATTTAAATCTGTGTAGGTGATGCAATACGTTATTTCATAAAAACATATATTATTATTTATTTTTTTTACATTTTTTTGGGAAATCACAGGTACAACCACTTATTCAAAGATGGGGAACAAATTACCAAAAGAAAGTAACATGGGCGACAGCCTGAGATGCTGCAAGTGTCATGAAGTCCTACCTCCATGCAAATCCTTTGATGATTTAGTACAAAGTATAGTTCATGGACGGGAAGTACATGTGTTCAATGGAGGTGAATACTACAGACCAATTGGGCACAATGACTTGTATGAGTGTGAATACTGCTTTAACAAGCCAATCAGGGATCAGGAGGAAATGGAGAGGAAGAGGAGAGAAGAGGAGAGAAGAAGTGAAGAAGAGAGGAAAAGGAGAGAGGAGAGGAGAAGAGAAGAGGAGAGGAAGAGGAGAGAGGAGGAGAGGAGAAGAGAAGAGGAGAGGAGGAGAGAGGAGGAGAGGAGAAGAGAAGACGAAAGAAGGAGAGAGGAGGAGAGGAGAAGAGAAGAGGAGAGGAGGAGAGAGGAGGAGAGGAGAAGAAAAGAGGAAAGGAGAAGAGAAGAGGAGAGGAGGAGAGAGGAGGAGAGGAGAAGAGAAGAGGAGAGGAGGAGAGAGGAGGAGAGGAGGAGAGAAGAGGAGAGGAAAAGGAGAGAGGAGAGACAAGAAAAACTAAATCAAAGACTACAAGAATCACTGCAACGAGCCAAACAGCAGCATAAACAAGTGAGCAGCAACTTTTCAGAAGAATATGAATATAAGCAAGATGTTCTAATAAAACATTTGGATGAGTTTGAAGATAGTGATGAATCAGACAGTGATGAGCTTCTAGAGATCCTCTCTATGAAATGCAGCATCCCACTTCAAAATCTTAGTCTCACTCAGCTGACAGTTGATCAACTGAGAGAAATCCTCTCAGCCTTGGACGAACTTCTGTTTGATGAATGGATTAGTGCCATCCCATCCTTCTACACACTGCAGCACACTCAGGTGTTCATTACAGAGCTGTGCTCCCTGTCCCTGGAGAGATCTGAGGAAAGTTCCCAAGAAACCATCTGCAATCACCTGCAGTCCCTGGTGGAGTCAATCAACCAATCAGCAAGTGATGTTTGTCAGAGTTTCCTTTTGACTCAAGCTCTGTATCTGACTCTGATGCACTTTTCCAACGACAGTGGCTCTGACACTGACGCAGTCCTCATAGCCAAACAATGGGCTGAAGACGAGCTTTCCTCTGAGCAACTCTTTCTTATAGAATTCCTGAGCATCCTCACATCATCATTGCAGGAAGCAGTTGGAAGAGTCTCAGCGGTCATTTTAAAGATGGAAATCCAGTGCTTGAAACTCCTTTTATCCATACTCACACATCCAAATGGAAAAGAAACCTACTCAGCATCCACTGAAATGCTCCTCAAACTCGTACAAACAAAGCAATGGACACCAACAGAGGCCCTGAATCTGCTACAAGCACTGTCACAGAAATACAGAGAGGATGGTTCAGTAAACAAAATCCTTATGTTGGTCCAAGTGTATGACATATCACCTGAGTGGAAAGATGAATCTGGACGCTCTCTCATTCAGACACTTGACTTTGATGGCGCTGAGAAATTCTATCAGGATTTCCAAAAGACTCTCAGAGAGAGAGAGAAAGATGATAGCCAGCTACATGTAGCTCTGGAAGAATTAAAAAAGTTATGGAATTTGAATGATTCCTTGATTGATATGATAAAAAACATTACCATTGGTGTCCTGCAATATTCAGAAAAAGCACCAAAAGATTCATCATTTCTGAAAGATTCCTTTAAATGTGTGACACTGAATGAAGGCCAGATTCAGAGCCTACTGTCTCAGCTCTGCAGAGCAGTTTTTGACACAAAAGGCTGGTGGCCTACAGCGAGGCAGATGCTGCGGTGGTGTGCATTGATGCTGACTGAGAAGAGTGGAGTGCTACAAGTGGATGGTATTGACATAGACCAGTGTGTCACAGCGATGTTTGCAGCATCACAAGTCTTCTTGGGAAACAAGATAAACATTGTGCTGAGCTCTGATGTTCACTCACAGGAGCAAACAAAGGAATGGTCTGACTTCTACAAGTACCTTGAAATGTCTGTCAACACAACCATGAAGAAAACTAATGCCTCATACAAGGAGGTCTATGAAGCAGACATTGTGTATGGTACTATGGATGACTTTGTGTCTGATTACATTCTACACGGCATAGAGGTGATGGAAACAGGGATGGCCCAGCTTAGTCGTGAATTTCTCATTGAAGAAAAAAATTTCAGTGCTTCCCACAATATGAAACTTTCAAGGCTGAAGGACAATGATTCCCTGGTGTTTGCTGCAGAGGTCTTACAAAACCTCCTGAGTAAATTTGACAGTGAACCTGTGGAACTGAGGCGCAGGTTCGTTAAGGCCATTTTTCAGGTGCTCAACACCAACCCAAACAAAGACACAAACACTGGCAATAAAATCATCACCATCTCACAGAAAATGAATGGAAGTGAACTGTCTTCTAACCAGATCTTCATTCTGACTTTTCTTGAGAATCTCCTGAGACTTCTTACTGGAGAAACAGAAGCAGAGAGAAATACGACTTCTCCTGCAGGCAAATGGTGTTTGGAGATTTTATTTGCCTGTGTGGAGAAATTCCAGGACTCAAAAGAACAAACCAAAGATCTTCTCCAAATGGTTTCAAATCTTGTAGCACAAAGACTTTGGTCAGAAACAGAGGCCTTGAACCTGCTTGGAGCTCTAAATGACCACCATTATGACAACGGTTGTATTTTCATCATGAAGATTTTACATTTGATGGCGACATATCAGGTTTCCTCCAAGTGGACAGATAAGAACCATCAATCTCTCCTCAACCTCTTAGATTCACGTGGAAGTGAGAATCTGATCTGGTATTTAGAAAACAGCCTGAAAGATGAGAAAATGAAAAGCATTGACACTCTTTTTGATGAAATACGGCAGATGAAAGACATTGATGAACAGACATTGACAAAATCATACAATATAGTAACTCATATAACAGACCTGATCAAAACTGGTGAAATCAAAAACCACAAAGATGTACAACGAGCAAAGAATTTGAGTCACAGCACGGGTACAGAACACCTTCAGGAGATCCTGGCAGTCTTGTGCAATGCTGTAAACCTGCACAAGGCTAAAGGGAAGTGGTGGCCCAGAGCCACTCAGATGATAAGCTGGTGCCTCTTGGCCTTGTCTGACACTGGTAAACTCCTGGAGATGGGCACTGGAGAAGGAAAGTCTTGTGTCATAGCAATGTTTGCAGTTCTGCGTGTGCTTAGGGGTGAAAAAGTAGACATAGTGTCCAGCTCTTCTGTGTTATGTCAAAGGGATGCAGAAGAATGGACCCAATTCTACAAGTACTTTGGAATCACAGTTGACACAAACACAAATAAAACCGAAGACAAGGATCGACAGGAATGCTACCAGAAGGACGTGGTCTATGGAACTATTGAAGCCTTCGCTGCAGATCACCTTCGCCAGATATTTGAGATGAAGGATGTGAGGCCTGATCGCAGCTATCAGTGCATCATAATCGATGAAGTGGACTCACTGCTGCTGGATCAGGGAGTGCAGCTGACCTACCTGTCCAGCCCCATGGTCTCCATGCAGCACCTGAATGTTATTCTGGCTATGATCTGGGGCCATGTCAGCCAGTATGGTTTCCTGTCTGCAGGACACCAGACATTTATACAGGCTCCTCCTGCTTCATTCTTCAAGGCCATCTTTGACTCAATGGACACAGATGAAAGTGAAATAAAGGATCCAACGGACATTTTACTCATTGCTGGATTTACAGAGGATATCCTCAAACGTGAAAAGAATGAACTTCTTACAAAACTGAAATCTGTGAGTCAGGATGTAGTGGTAGAATTGTTCCAAGAACTTGAGCAATATGTCCCCTATGGCTTCACTGTTTACACTTTGGACGACAAGGGATTGCTCTGTTTGAGAAAGAGCAGCCCGTACAACAACCAGGATATTCCAGAGCTTACATTTCTTGTCTTGGAGGAAGGCTTGTGTTGCGCTCTATATGATTCAGAAGAACTTCTTATCAAGCCCATTGCTGAAATAATCTCAGAGAAGATTCAGTACACCCCGTGTGCAAACATTAAAGACAAAATCAGCATTCCAGGATTTCTAAAGAATCTGATAGAGAGCAAAGTGTCAGTGTGGGTTCAGAATGCCTTTCTGGCAAAGCAGCTGCAGCAAGGACGGGAATATGTTGTAGAAAATGACAGTGTCTGTCCAGTGGATTTCAGTTCCACTGGTATTGTAGAACTGAATAAGAAATGGGGCGATGGTCTGCAGCAGTTTGTTGAGATTAAACACCAAATCAAACTGAGCACAATTTCAACAGTGACAAATTACATTTCTAACATCTCCTTCTTCGAAAAGTATGACGGAAAAATATATGGAACAACAGGGACACTTGGGAGCACAACAGAGATTCTGTTTTTGCAGGACCTGTATCCAAATCTTTCTGTCTGCAAAATGCCAACGTTCAACCGGAAAAAGTTGTTTGAGATCAAAGGTACTCTGAAGACCTCAGCTGAAGAGTGGAAATCTGAAATTAAACGTGTGGTTATGGCTGAGATTTCCCCAAACTCATACAGAGGTAAAAGAGCCGCCCTGGTGATCTGTGAAACTATCAACAAAGCCAATGAGATCTACAAAGCGCTGACAAACAGTCTGCAATGTCATGAATGCATGCAAGTCATTCTCTACTGCCGCAGTGACAAAGACAGTTTGAGCAAAATAGATAAAGAACTGTCTCCTGGAGATGTCATTGTTGCCACAAACCTTGCTGGGCGTGGCACAGACATAAAAGTGTCCGACGAGGTGAACAATAATGGAGGATTATTTGTGATCCTCTCTTTTCTTTCTGAGAACACAAGAGTGGAACTTCAGGCTTTTGGTCGGACTGCTCGCAAAGGTAAACCAGGATCTGCTCAAGTTATCATGTCCATTGAACACCTGCAGCAGTCTTTCAGCACTGTGTCATCTCTGGAGGAAGCTAAGAGCAGAAGGGATAGACTTGCAGCAGAAAAGAATAATGACATGATGAACGATGTTGCTGAGATGAAACTGAGGGAAGACCTGTTTTCAGAATACTGCAGATCTCTTCAAGATATTTATAAGAACACTGATGGAGATGAGAGACGAGCTGTTGTTGGGATCATGAATGAGTTCTGGGGGATATGGTTGCAAATCAAATCAGAACAAATTGACCAGCTGAAGAGAAATGAATTGGAAAAGAGTTTAAAGGCTGATTTGGCATTGGCAAAAACTCAGTGTCAAACTCAGACTTCACCGTGTTCTAGCATTTATCACTACATCAAATTTGGAAATATTGCGCTGAATGAAAAAAAATGGGACATCAGCACTGGACTGTTTGAAAAGGCAATGAAACAAGATGAAAGTTGGGCAGCCATAGCCTTCTACAACCATGCATACTGCACTATAAAGAAGCAGGATGCAGATTACCTTACTAAGGCCAAAGATGACCTATTGAAGGCACAGGGGTCTCTAAAGTATCTCAGTGAGGAATCTGTGCTCTGTCTTCAGTTTGTAAAAATGTCCTCTGCAGCATCAGCCAACACTAACCCATCCAGTCTTGAAAAACAGCTGACAACAAAGGGCAGCATGCTCAGTTACTTTGACAAAAACATTAATAAGGCGATCGAAAAGATAGATGAAATAAAGGAAAGGGGGAGGAATGCAATGGCTAAAAAATCACCAATTTTCTCCCTGGTGTCAAGTTCTGAAGAAGATCTCCAGGTCGAAGCCTACAACCTCTACTGCCAAGGTCTGAAATATGTATTTTCTGTGGAAGAGGAACCTCGTTTCCCATGGGAAGCTTTGGTGGTGTTCTTTGTTGGCGTTCTACAGATTGTTGGAGGAGCATTGCTCACTGCATTTACGTTTGGTACATTGGCTCAAGTTGGCATGGGACTCATCTCTGAAGGAATATCAGACTGCATCACTGGCATAGAGTCCATGGTGACAGGAGAATTCAGCTGGAAATCATGGGCCATAGACAAGGCTATTTCTATTGGTGTATCTCTCATCACATTTGGAGTTGGAAAGCTGGTTGCAAAGGGATTCAAAGCTTCTAAAATGTTAATTAAAAGATTTGTCAAACAGCTGAAGTCAATTCCAAAGTTTCTCTCCAGTCAGGTTAAAGAGGGCTTCAGCGTTGTCGCAAAGACCAATATGAAGAATGCAGTAAAAGTCACTACTAAAATAGTAGTTGAGAAACTCTTTATGTATGGAATAGGAAAGGCAGAAGAGGAAATACTGACAGAAATAATGAACAGCCTCAAAACTGAAGTGGAAAGAGGAGTTGCTAACAAGGTGAAATCCACAATAGTAAAAGAGCCCATGGCTTCATTTGTAGACTCTATTATTCTCTCACACCTTGAAGATAAAGAGCAACTCCATGACCTCCTGCAGGATGAGAAAAGAAAGACTCAACTGTTGGCCATTTTCAAAGAGTTAAGCAGCAGTGCTTTACAGCCATTCTACGCAGACCTCAGCTGGCAGAAACAGCTTAATTCATCCATCTCCACAGTGATGGACAGTGCAACGTCAAGTGCCACAAAAGGAAAGGTCAAAGCAATTCTGATAGCTATTAGATTTGCCCACATGGGGGCACTGTTCACAGATGCCCTCAATACAGTACTCGGCCTCACCGACAAGTTTTTCTCAAACCTTCAAGAGCTGAATACATTTAAAAATCAAGGTTTTTCAGAGAAAGTGGATGTTAAGGAGCTCTCTGCTTCAGACACTAATATGCTAAAAGAATTCAAGCAGGAATTAGCCAACACCATCAGTGATTTATTGGCTGATGCTTTGGTAGAAGTGTTCCACCAGAAGTTCTCCACTCACCTTGTTTCTTATGTTCAAGACGAAGTAAATGGCTTCATCAGCCAGAAAGTCAGAACTGTCTTAAGGAGTGACAGAACAGAGGAAAAGCTCAGAGCTGGACAGAACAACAGATACATCGCTCACATGCCAAGAAAACCAAATTCTAAACATCAGCTTGCAGCAGAGACAGGTGAACGCTCAAAGTTACATGCTGAAAACATCAAGAAATCCACAACTGCAGGTACAATCCTCGACATCAGAGTCTTGTCAGAAGTCAGTGGCACTAAGGTTGTCATCCTAACAGAGGATAGCCGTGGCAGACTTACCAAAATGCAGGAGGTGAGCCTAAGCACTCAACCTGCTAGCCAAACTGTGACACTGATCTACAGACCAAAGAGTGACCAATACCCTGATGGACATTATGATGTACGCATCAACAACCAGACAGTGAGCATTGACAGTAAGGACAAGAGCTGTCTATTTCATGCTTTGGCACGAGGCATGAAACCACAGGCCAGTGAAGAACAGATTGTTTTGGAAGCAGACCGACTCCGATCTGTGGAGGCAGAGACCCTCCTCAGAAACCCAGCTCAATGGGAGTCTTTCATTAAGCAGAAACAGCTTACTGAAAGCATCAGGGGAGGAGACTGGTACATGGCAGAGGGAGCAGCAATAAAAGATATCATTAAAGAAAACAAAATGATACTCCAGAAAGAGGCTGGTAAAGTAAGATTATACAAAGAATGGAAAAAACATGCACGTCAAAATCGAGGGATCGGACAGTTCACCAGTGCACCTCACCAGCCACCAGTCAGTGGCATGCTGGAAGCTAGAAAACCATGCTTGAAGTGCTGAAAAGGTAACATCACATTTAATATGATATTAAATAAAAGCACATGCATATTATTCATATTGTGTGTTATTGTTTACAGTAATACAATCCTGTGGAACAATAATAATAATAGTAATAATAATGTCTGCGTTTGATTAGTAGAGATTACTCCTACACTGTATATTTTGCATTACAATGAGCAGTTGACCGGAGTGAACTTGTGTTTTTTTTGTTTTTGTTTTTTTACAGAATATCGACTCATGAGTATACAACTGGTGAACAAGAGCAATAAAAGTACGAAGATCTTCTACCTACCGGATAACCAACAAGAGATATATGTATTGTGAAGATTGCTTTTTCTTTTATATTCTTTCAGAATAACTTTATTTTACAGTCCAGGCGCTGTAAACATTACTGTAAACTATCTATACTGTGATCAGAAATCATAGTTGCATGTGGTTAGACACAACATACAAGTTTTGTTAATGTCATTTTAAAATCTATTTCAACTGTGTCCTCTTTATTTTTAGGATACTGTACTTATTTTGGATGCTTCTGTAACACCTGAATCCAGATTATAAGTAAGATAATCAAATAATCGTGTATACATTTGGAAAGTCTTGATCTGTCATGGCTGTCAAAGGCTAGATGAGATGAGTTCATGAGAAACATCTTAGATCAACAACCTCCATTTAAACCTCCTTTTGTTTAAAGGAGGATTGCATACACACCAGTATCAATTTTGTCTTTGAAAATGAGTACACTTCAAATGTCAGTGTTGGACTCTAAGTGAGTCTAATTCATATCAGTGGTAATTATTTTATTCTATAGCCATGTTTCCCTTATTAGGTCATGCATGACATAGCACAGCCTATCACATGTGCCTTGATTACATAATTCAAATCAGAGAGATTCATCACTTTTAACAGCTATACATATTATTTCACATGAGCTACTCTGCTCATTAGTTTGACCGTTTTTTTGATAACCAATTTTTCCTTGTGCTGGACTATGCTGAGTATTACCAAGGTTCAGCTTTTATTTATGGATTTATGGGATGCACCTTTACTGTCACAGTACCCTTAATGGTTGTTTTAACAGATGCTTGTATCCATTTTTATTCAAATATCGCTACAATATAATATTTAAGATGTACATACAAGAGGTTGTTCACTGCTGTGCCTTGACGCTTTAAGCATCATGTCGACTAGTCGCCAATAACAACATTGAGGCCTCCTAGATGACAGTTGAGGAGCCCAGTGGGTCGTTGCTGCGGTTCATCAAGTGTGTGGAAATACTTCACTAAAGATGAAGCCCATACTACCTGCTGTGTCTGTATGTTTATGTTATGTCTGAGGACTACGGATGGAAATCCGTTTTTAGCTAAATCCAGCATATTTACCCAACGTCATGTATTTGTACCAAGTCTTCATTAATTTGGACTGTCCTCACCGAATAAATAAAGAATAAATAGACATGCAGTATATGTAAGTCAGTCCTGAAATACAACAAATGTACTACTGCATTACACACACATCTGAAAAGACATCCGGTAACGCTAACAGAGGAATGGTCCAAATCGTCTGGACAGCAGTCATCTCCACCAAATGCCCTGCGGTAACAGAGAGAAGGAGACTGTACATCAACAATTTGATGATGAATTTCATTATTAGACCTTTATTATTATTCTTTGGGTGATTTTATTTTATCCCATCTTACAACATGCTGTGAAGTACTATTACATGCTATTGACGGTGCAGATTATAAAGGCTAAACATATCTGAAGCGCTCATGTGTTTATGTTCAGTTCTGCTGCGTTCTATTAGTTTACATTGTGTTTGTGGTTGATGTCGGTGAATGCGCCATGTGAGAGACGGAAGTTGTGGTAGAGTTGAGAGTTTGCCGAACGAGTGCTGCGTATTAGAAGTGTCAGACTGACGGTGTGTGTTGGCGTAGGCTACAGTGGACAGTAGTCCGTGTTCAAGCTTCGGTAAACTTGCAGAAAAGCCTTCCTTTGTGTAAGACGCTACAATATGTATTCAGGCCAAGAACATAGATTTCATTGTTACAAAGCTTTACTTTCTATTGTGTTATTATGTGTGACGTCATCGGCTACTTGTCGACTTCGACTCGATTTTTACCACATGTTAGTTAGTTGTTCAACATCTAGTGCATATACATATTACATTTTAGATTTTCCAATGGATTTGTGTGTGCCTGCTTTTTATATTGCCTGCGTATATATTTTCCCAATTAATTTCCATTTTCTGTTTCTGCTTTGGATTTTGGGTTTTTTTTGGTTTTTTTTCATAAATTTAAATTTTTTGTGTGTGTGTTTAACAAACCAAGATAATTCAACACAGAGAGCTGAAGTGTCCAATCAAACCAATCAACTACAGTAAATTTGCTTTGTGGATTGCTCTCCAAAGTCATGATGTGTTATGACATCACATTTATTATCTGCAGATTATTCTTTCTCACTTATCCTGTGTAATTTAGATCAATAAAAATGATCTTTTAACTCCAAATTTTTATCCCGTGTGTTCCTTTAGAGTTTGAATAGTACACATCCCCCATGTATTCAGCTCAAAGAAGTACCAGTCAAATCTCCTTAAATATTGGTGTGATGACATAGTAAGGATGATTCTATAAGAGCTAGACCACAAAGGGAGCTCCAAATGGACAAAATCTACCTTGTGGAAATCATAAAATCTACAGAGGGGTGCAAATAATCAGTGAGAAGTACTGTAACTCTAGGTTACAATACATTTCCTCATGCTTTAATCATGCAGCACTTTACAAGGGAGATGTGATGCTCTGAGAAGGGCTTGCACCAAGGACTGAATATCCCAGTGTTAGGGCTGAAATATCCAGCCTGTAAAAACCTTGCAAATGTGTGACATGAGTCCCAGCAGGTAGCTGCATATTTTTTTTATTAATAAATTATCATGATTATTTGTTTATTATTTATTTATTTTGGATCAGACATTAGTTATTTTAGACAACCCCACAAAGCTCAGATTATATGAATAACTGAACCGTAATTGCACCGCTGTATTAATAACACTGGTCCTTGCTGAATTGTTTCATTACACATGGCTGCCGTGTATACACTAATCAGGCATAACATTATGACTCCCTTCCTAATATTGTGTAGGTCTCCCTTGTTCCTCCAAAACAGTTGTGACTCATCAGAAAATGGTCATGGGCCTGAGTCTGTGTAGCTGTGGTTTTTCTACTGAACTGATCTGACAAAAAGCAGGTGGAGTCCAACTCAATAATATTAATTTACTCTTATGCATATACACAGAGCCATTGTTAATGTTGTTAGTCATCTCCCAGTTTCCTAGAAAATCAAATAATCTTGTATACATTTGGAAACTCGTGATCTGTCATGCCTGTCAAAGGTTAGATAAGATGAGTTCATGAGAAACATCTTAGATCGCCAACCTCTTTATATAGTTTTTCTCGATTGCTAAAACACAAAACCTGGTTCCTGTAGCACAAAAACCCAAACCTTTTCATCATTCCCAGAAGCACACACACATTTCCCATAACCAAAAACACAATTCACCTGTTTCCACACATGTCTCAATATTCAAAACTCTGCTGCAAAACCTGACACAAAAGTGGCCAAATAACTCATTCATTGTGTGTTCATGTGTTCATTCAGCAACACATGCTCTCAATATAATTACAGTTTTTCTCAATTGCTAAAACACAATTTCTGAAACCTTGCTCCATTTTCTCAAAACCTTAAACACAAAACCTCAGCTTCAAGCACGATTTACAAAACTTCTGACTCCTCTTGCAAAATGAAACTTTGGCCTCAAAACAGTTTTACGTGTGCCCAAAATGAAACTTTGGCCTCAAAACAGTTTTACGTGTGCCCAAAATGAAACTTTGGCCTCAAAACAGTTTTACCTGTGCTCAAAATCAAACACTGCTCTCAAATAATAAACAAATTGCTCAAAATGACATACACTATCAAGCAGTCAGTAAACAATACACCAAAAAATAGAAAACACATTGTTCAAAACATATAGTTCTCAGGGAGAAGTACATTTTTAATCTCAAAATAAATTTCATATGTTTCTGTCATTATACAAAAAGCTCAAAATTGATCAGAAATTACTGTTTTGCTCTTTGCATTTTTTTTTGTTCTTCCTCCTTCTTGTACCCTTATTTTTACAGTGCTGTACCCTGCATCTCAAAAACTTCATCTCTGTGATACTGTAATTCTTGTTCTTTGATGATATGAACCTGTAACCAGTCGAAATCTATTGAGCAGTCAGTACTGAAAACAAATGGAAAGCACAATGTTCAGGGCCATACAATTTGTTTATTGTACAATATACAGCCAACAACATGGTCTATGATTGTTGCTCGAATTTCATCGGATATTTCCACTCTTTGTCTTCCTCTTCCTCTTCCTCTTCGTCCTCCTCTTTCTCTTTCTTGCCCTCCTCCTCTTTCTCCTCATCCCCCACCTCGCATACGCACTCGTCCTCGTCCTCTCACATAAATTCTTCTGTCCATTCTCACACTTTCCCATTCCCACCTTCAACAACCTGTTTGCTCTCTGAACTGGCTTATATTGGTTGTCACATCATTTGAAAGAAGTGAAATCAATTTTGACTGATTGTGTTCAATCAATGACATTTCTGCTCTCTTTATATGTAATTGTTGCCACTTGTGTTTACTGGTATGGATGACATGTGCATTAGAGTGCAGAATGTGTTTTAAGAATGAGAATGTGTTTAGAGTTTTGCTAAACCATGTGAAATGGTTTAAGGTATTGACAACAGACTGAACAGTTAGCTTAATGAGTTCAAGCAACTGAGAACTTCCTTCAGCCAATGGATTTTAGTGTTTTAGCAACTGAGAAAAACTGTAAGTTCAAGTTATCATAACCTAAACTCAGAGACCACACCCTTCTCCAAGTGAAAACACTCAGCCTAAAAATTGTTAACACACCAATCAGAACTGGGGGTCAATAAATAGAGCCTAGAGGCATGTTCATGTCCTTTGGAACAATGGATCCCAACCATGCAGAGGTTGAGAGACAACAGAGAGGACGGGGACGAGGAAGAGGGAGAGGTAGATGAAGAGGAAGAGGAAGAGAAAGTGGGAGAAGACAACAAAGACAAGTGATATCTGATGAAATCCATGCCACTGTCGTTCATCATGTGATGGTAATGGGAGGACAATGAAAGAAGCTGGCAACGATTCCAGTATGTGCAGGTAATTGCTATACTGTACAGAAATGCTATAGTATGTAAAGACCCCTCTTTCATTCTAATACACACAGTACTGTGTTAGAAGTAAAATGTGTGTTTTTTGACTCCTGTAGACAATCTTTGAGACGGATGCAATGGCTGAGCCTCATGAATACATCTTTATCGATGAGGCAGGGTGCAATCTCACAGAAAGGCACAAAAGGGGCCGCAACATCATTGGACAGCATGCAATCACACAAGTTCCGGGCCAACACCCCCATGTGTGCAGCCATTAGCAATCATGGCATCCTCCACCGCCATGCCATACTGGGTCCAACACTGCATTACTCCTTTAGTTTCTAGATCAGCTGCACAATGACATTCTCCAACAGGAAGGGGAGCCAGGGCAACCAGAGCAAGCCCAATATGTTGTCACTTGGGATAACGTGAGCTTCCATCGGTCTGCTCTGGTTCGCACCTGGTTCAGTGACCACCCCAGGTTCAGCTTCCTTTTTCTGCCAGCATTCTCCCCTTTTCTGAATCCAATAGAGGAATGTTTCTCAGCATGGCGGTGGAGAGTCTATGACTGCAACCCATACACACAGCACAATCTCCTGGAGGCAATGGTGAATGTCTGTGAGGATATTTCTCTGGAATCTATCCAGGGTTGGATCCAACACACAAGGGGATATTTCCCGCACTGCCTGGCGAGAGAAGACATACTGTGTGAAGTTGATGAAATACTATGGCCTGACCTTGACCCGAGACAAGATCATGCTGATGTTGATGCCAATGCTGATGAACCTCAATATGGAAATACTGTGAATGAACCCTATTCTTGACATTTTGGTGGCAGTGTGTTGAATTAATCCCTACTGTGTGAAACAAACACTCATGTAGTCTGTGTTTTGACAGCTTGTATTGTCTGAGGGTAAAAACTGATTGGGACCCAGAAGTTAAATGTTTGTGCTGTTGGGTGTGAGTTTTTAAAATTGTGTGTGAAGATTTGAGAAAATGGTGAGTTGTTCCAGGAACTGTGTCTAAGCAACTGAGAAAAACTGTACAATATTGTTAGTCATCTGTAGTTCTCCATCTGTCCACCAGGTGTCGTCAGAGAGTCTTACGTTTGTCACCCACCTGCTGTTTGTGCCACAGTAGCTTCTATAAATGACTTTTGTTTACCACTCAGAGATGTGTACCAAACATGAAACCACACAATATCTGATTTGAAACTTTATTTTGTAGGTAATATAATGAATATATATTTCCAATCTTCCACATTGCATGGCCGTTCCTGAAGAGCATGTGTAGAGCTTCTGATGATCAAGCGATCACATGAAGTTGACTCTTTCTTTCACGGCTGATTATTAATTTATCAAGAAGTGAAATGGTCTTGGTGGGTTTTGTGGGTGGAGGCTAAAAAAAAGGGGGACGGAGAGATACAGTCAATATTCTTTGTATAATTTCTATGTAATATAATAAATTGTGCCTTTTCAAATAACC
The DNA here is from genome assembly GCF_963514085.1 of Chelon labrosus. Taxonomy (NCBI): domain Eukaryota; kingdom Metazoa; phylum Chordata; class Actinopteri; order Mugiliformes; family Mugilidae; genus Chelon; species Chelon labrosus. The sequence goes on along the minus strand of NC_140342.1, from coordinate 18,672,150 downwards.
GAATGAACTCAAAGTAAAGCAAGCTTACCACTATGAGTGCACTACACCCTCCTGTTTTCCACCCACAGCCTCCCTCGAACCAATATCTCCTCCTCAGCACTGCATTTTCTTTTACTCTCTGAAATATAAGTGTGTTACTCCTTTAGCTGGCAGTTCCTCATGGAAGGGCCAAGCTGATGTTCCAGTGCTGAAAGGCAGTCTTTGCTGTGTGTTCCTGATGGCAGACGTCAGAGGGAAACTGGCCGCTCCTTGAAGTCCTTTGAAGTAGCCTGTTAGCAGCACAGTGCTAACTAGCTGTGTGGCTCCTGTTGTTTGGGGGTTTAGCCTGCAAACCATCTGTTTGTTGGCTAAAAGAACTTGTAGATTTCTCAGCAGGATCTTGCTTCGCTGCTGTAAGGAGAATAGGCCTGGGGTAGCTGCTCTTCTCTTCTCCTCTTCTCCTGGACCCCCAGCTGCTCAGCTACAACTGATCAGGTAGCCTGCTAACAAAGAGCAGCTACTCCATACCTACCTTTCTAGCCTTAGAAGCTACGAATGCTACTTAGCATAGCATTGCTAACACCATTGCTTTGTTGTTGTTTTTGACACCTCTCCTCCGTCCCACATAACAATGGAGAACCCCTATGTAGAGCAATTTTTTTCGTCCCTTGCACAGAGCCTAAACCCAGGCTACCCAAAATTCATCAGCAAGTTGAATTTCAGTGAGTGCAGGGATGAGATAGATTCACTACTGAGTGACAGGTGCGATGTGCAGACTGCATCCAAAGGCCCATTGTTAAGATGTTTGCTTCTGAACTTCCACAGGCAATCCAGCCTTGCCTTTCAGAGCAAAGCAGCCCTAGATAAGGAGGTAGAGTCCCTTAGAGCGCAAACTGCTGGTCTCCTTCATGAGGTACAAACAGCCAATAAAAAAGGTATGCGCTACTTAGCAGACCTGCACTCAGCAGAGTCTGATCTTTGTGCACACAAAGAGGAATTGTTAAGGCTTAAAGGGGAACTACCGTTTTTTACAACCTGGACCTTATTTCTAGCATAAAATACCATAATTTACTCACCAACATTACTTTTGTTTCATTTGGACTTGTTCAGGAGATAATTAGATCAGCATATATCCATGTAGCGGGAGTGCCCAGGGCACCGAGACACAGCCTCTAAATAACGCATTATCTGTTGCAAAACTTGTTCATTTTGCCAATATTTTGTTATGATACGCTAATGCTATTCCATGTTGAGTGATACTGTATTACAGCGGGAGCTGGGAATCAAGTTGTGACTAAGGTTAATTATTGTGCTCTAAAGCATGATAGAAATTAAACATTTTTAGCAGTAAGTTCCTCGGAAAAGCAAAATTCATCAGGAAACTTTAATTTCTTCCATGTTGATGATTTGCACAAAAGAGAAAAACTGCCTTCATGCAGTATTAGAGGCACAAAAAGTTCAAATGACCCTTTATTTCTGTTGTTGTCACAATATGTTATACTCTATCTGTATACAGAATCTTACAGTTTTTCTCAATTGCTTTGACACAATTCCTGGAAAAACTCACCATTTTCTCAAATCTTCACACACAATTTTAAAAACTCACATCCAACAGTACAAACATCTAACTTCTGGGTCACAATCAGTTTTCACCCTCAGACAATACACACAAGCTGTCAAAAGACACACTATATGAATGTTTGTTACACACAGGAGGGATTAATTCAACACACTGCCACCAAAATGTCAAGAATAGGGTTCATTCACAGTATTTTCATATTGAGCACATATACAGGTTCATCAGCATCGGCATCAACATCAGCATGATCTTGTCTCGGGTCAGGGTCAGGCCATAGTATTTCATTAACTTCACACAGTATGTCTTCTCTCGCCAGGCAGCGTGGGAAATATCCCCTTGTGTGTTGGATCCAACCCTGGATAGATTCCAGAGAAATATCCTCACAGGCATTCACCATTGCCTCCAGGAGATTGTGCTGTGTGTATGGGTTGCAGTCATAGACTCTCCACCGCCATGCTGAGAAACATTCCTCTATTGGATTCAGAAAAAGGGAGTATGCTGGCAGAAAAAGGACCCTGAACAGGTGGTCATTGAACCAGGTGCGAACCAGAGCAGACCGATGGAAGCTCACGTTATCCCAAGTGACAACATATTGGGCTTGCTCTGGTTGCCCTGGCTCCCCTTCCTGTTGGAGAATGTTATTGTGCAGCTGATCTAGAAACTAAAGGAGTAGTGCAGTGTTGTATGGACCCAGTATGGCATGGCAGTGGAGGATGCCATGATTGCTAATGGCTGCACACATGGTGATGTTGCCTCCCCTCTGGCCCGGAACTTGTGTGATTGCATGCTGTCCAATGATGTTGCGGCCCCTTTGGCGCCTTTTTGTGAGATTGAACCCTGCCTCATCGATAAAGATGTATTCATGAGGGTCAGCCATTGCATCCATCTCAAAGATTGTCTACAGGAGTCAAAATACACACACTTTACTTCAAACACAGTACTGTGTGTATTAGAATGAAAGAGGGGTCTTTACATACTATAGCATTTCTGTACAGTATAGCAATTACCTGCACATACTGGAATCGTTGCCAGCTTCTTTCATTGTCCTCCCATGTACCATCACATGATGAACGACAGTGGCATGGATTTCATCAGATATCACTTGTCTTCGTTGTCTTCTCCCTCTTCCTCTTCCTCTTCCTCGTCCCCGTCCCCGTCCTCTCTGTTGTCTCTCAACCTCTGCATGGTTGGGATCCATTGTTCCAAAGGACATGAACATGCCTCTAGGCTTTATTTATTGACCCCCAATTCTGATTGGTGTGTTAACAGTTTTTAGGCTGAGTGTTTTCACTTGGAGAAGGGTGTGGTCTCTGAGTTTAGGTTATGATAACTTGAGTTAATTATATTGAGAGCATGTGTTGCTGAATGAACACATGAACACACAATGAATGAGTTATTTGGCCATTTTTGTGTCAGGTTTTGCAGCAGAGTTTTGAATATTGAGACATGTGTGGAAACAGGTGAATTGTGTTTTTGGTTATGGGAAATGTGTGTGTGCTTCTGGGAATGATGAAGGTTTGGATTTTTGTGCTACGGGAACCAGGTTTTGTGTTTTAGCAATTGAGAAAAACTGTAATTATCAGTCTATTTTCTTCTGTTATTTGTTTGTGAATTAATCTCATTAATCAATTCGTATATCCTTTGTAGCCTTTCCAACTATTTCAGTTATTATTAAAATGTAAATGCTATATAAGCCATGTCTTCTTCATGGGGCGATATGGACCAAAAGTCATATTCAGCCGATATATTTAGGCTGAATATCGATATATGATATATATCCCGATATGGAGCTTTTTCGGGTTATGGATGGCTTGCGACTGGGGCTTCTGCAGCACATACTGTAGTTTCACACACTCTTTGTACTGCAGTCTGTGCCACTGTTTTAGGTGGTGAAAAAGATTTGTAGTGCTTCCACCCCTGGCTGTAACTTGTTATTTTCCGTCGTTGACCGTTTTTTTAAAACTGTGACTGAAAAATCTGAAGGCCATCTGTCATTTAGACAGATTGCAATTCACACCCCTGACCACTTGGTGGCGAGTGACGTTATTAATTGGCTCTTGTCTCTAATTCCAAACATCACGGAACGTTTATCAGTCCTCGATTTCCTGGTACACCGATTATACTGATGCACACGTCAGAGCTTGGCTAACCGTAGACATATATACAATATGTAGACATATATACACATATAGACAGGTGGGATAGGCCCCAGCAGACTCCCGCGACCCTTAACAGGACTAAGCGGGTATAGAAGATGAATGAATGAATGAATATACACATATATATATATACACACAATATATATGTATATATGTCTCTGTCTAACAGCTACCAAAATGGAGGAACTGGATGAAAGCACGTTGCTAGGACTGATGAGTTTTTGTGTAAATTGTGCAAAATAAAAGAGTCTGCATACCACCAAAGCGCTTCAATCTTACGGTGCCATCTAAGAGCTATTATCGCTAGCAGTCCCGGCCCGAGTACGGACACGATGTGTCGGCAGCCCAAAGCCCAAGGATAACTGAAGGTACACATAAGTTCTTTGTTTCAACCCATGAAGGCAACTGATTCAGAGACCAGAGTTTTTATGACATGTAAAAACATCCTTTTTAAAAGAAATGACCAAAACGACCACTCTTTATTTTTATTTTATTTTTACTGTCCAAGAGGTCACCTGCTTTTTGACACATTGTAATTTGCTGGTAGTAGCTTTCTGATCATTCATTGTTGGATATTGTTATAGAAGTTTTGCGTCAAATTGACAGGCCTCTTCAACAAGGGAGGAGTAGCAACCCTAAACCTAGTGTATGTAAAGAAACAACACAACAATAACAAAGTGACACAACTTGTTACAACAGAGTAGCAAGCTACAACTAGTTTTACACAACCAGAGGGCTTCAGCCAAAACTTCGAGCTCGCCTCAAACAAGCACTACAATTAATTCGCTCTCCACAAAAGAGGTAACTGCAAAACTTTTACAAACATGAGAGAGACTCTTAACCACATGTTTAACCAGCTGCTGTGATGAGACCAGCAGTTTGATTGGAGGACGGACTGAAACACTGATAGATTAGATTTTGGGGGACCAAAATGGAGCACCAATCCAGAACAGTGGATGTGCACGAATGAACAGAAAGGGTAAGTAATGCACCAAAAATTAGGTCGAAGTGTTGTCAGGTCGTATGGAAATCGCCATTCCTCCTGCTGGCCAGCGTCTCAGATTTCTTTATTTTAATAATTATATCATGTTCTCAGGGATCTTCTTAGGGACTGCTTTAGCACCTGTTGATGTTAACAGTTTCATGGCCATATCATTGCATGGTTGCGACTGTACTTGTTTTAGTTTCTCAGGGTGTGATGTTCATTACAGTTTTTGCCAGTTACTTGAACACTATAGACACCAAAGTAACATAACTTGAAGTTGTTGTTACTATACCTTAAACAAAGTGTAACCATACCTTAAACAAAAGCGCTGCTTTGCACTTTAGTTGAAATTCTGTAACACACTTGACCCTTTCTGCAAGACACTTGCTGCTGCACACTACACACTATTTCCTACATGAAACAATTAGTTCAAAAATGAAATCTCAGGGTACCATTGGGAAAACACATCTATTCAAAATACAACACACATTGGTTTATTGAAAGTACTTAGACACACACCAGAAAATACTTAGAAAACTGAACACCAATCAGCCAGCTACAAAAAGACCTCAGTTAAGCTATTTTGAGAACTTTGCAAGTATGGAGGCAGGGAGAGCTAGAGGCAGAGGAAGAGGAAGACAAAGGGAGAGAGGAGGACGTGGTCGAAGAGGCCGTGCAAGGACCATTATTTCAGATGACATAAGAACAACTTTGGTAGCCTAGAATCCGGACGCGCCCCAAGCGGCAGCAAATTACATTTGCTTCCAGGGGCAGTCTAGTTACTCTCCGTTGACTTGAGATTTCGAAAAATCCAAGATGGACCGGGCCAATTACGAGTCGGTGGGCGGGCTTAACATGATGACGACTGACCTGCGACCATAAGTTACGCGTGAATTCCCCATCCTGCTAGAACTACCAGAGCGATGGCTGCTGCTAGCGAACAACTTTCTTTCGAATCGGCTTTGGCCGCCACTCTGAAAGACTTGAAGTTAAGCTTTTCCAGAGAATGTCTAATAGGAAGCCTAACAGGAATAATAATAATAGGAATCCGTAGACGGGCTCTGGCTTTTCTCTGAGAAAGGAACTCTTTTTTCCGTCGCTCTGACTACGTCACCTTCTTCGTTGCTCTGATTGGTTGTAGCGCTATCCTATTGCGTGGAGAGGGAGTTTGAAAGACAACCGTTTATCCCACCCCTCCGGTTGAGCCCTGTCTATGGAGAGTGCCCAGACCCTACATTTAATGTGGGTCTGGCTCGTCAGGCTATAACTTTGGTGGACCATGTCATAAACCATGGCCTGACTATGAGGGAAGCTGGGCAGAGAGTCCACCCTAATCTAAGCCGTTTCACAGTTTCATCCATAATGAGGACATTCCGACTGGAAAACAGATATGTCTTCAACCCTCTACTCAGACTGTATCTAGAGTATTTACAGTACTGTACGATATCACGTATCACATGTACTGTATTGCAGGGTGGCTAATGCTCTTTTTCGAACAAAAGTGGTAGTTTTGTGAAACATACCGTGATCATGTGTTGAGATGTTTCAGTACTGTTTATGGTAAATACAGTAAAGTACAGTATATTCAGTACTGTAAAAAAAGAAGCAAACAATAATAATTTGTGGTTGCATTTTTCTACAGAATGACTAGAAGACCTTACGGGGGTGGACGCTAACAGACGGCAGGATCCATAAGCTCCTGTGCAGAATTGTGTTTTTCTGTGTTTACAGTAGTGTATTGTTTGTTTTATTTTTAATTTAATTTTTTGCTTTAACTGAATTTACTGTACTGTAAAATACACTACTGTATTGTAATGATTTTGAGTATTTCACTTTTTGGTTGTTGTGAAAACTTTCCGTCTGTGGAACTGAATAAAAACAGTGAAAACAAAAGACTGCAGTGTTTTATATAAAGCAGACGAGTGTGTTGCTGCTGATCTGACAGTGTGACATTGATATGATGCAAGTGGGTATCATTTTGTCAACAGAGTGACATTTTGACAAAGGATTGTTAGGTTTTGATAGCAGAGTTTCAATTTGACATAGATGTGAATGGTTTATTTCCCAGTGACGTGTCTTATTTGCTTGTGTGAAGAGTTTTGAAACACTGAGCCAAGTTTTGCAAAACGTGTTCAAGCAATATTGTATTCCACAGATCTGATAACATTCACTACAACAGAAACCCTTTTGTAGTGCGCCCAAAATCTTTTATGCAAATCAATGACAGTCACATTCGGAAGCCTGAAAGAGGCCACTGTCGTTAGGGAAAACCATTTCCACAGAACGGTGTATATGGTCTGCAACACTGATTAGCTAGTTGGTGCATGTCAAAGGCAGATCCACGTTAATGGCAGGGCCCAAGTTCTTCCAGCAGAACATTTCCTGCAGCATTAATCTGCCTCTGCCTGCTTGCATTCTTCCCATGCTGCATCCTGTTGCCATGTGTTCGCCGGGTGAGTGATGTATTTGCACCTGGCCATCTGCATGATAAAATATAATACATCAGACCAAGCCACCTTCATGGTCCACTGGATGCAAGAAAAGCTTATCAGAATTTATTGAAATACAAAAGGTAGATGATACAAAAATCTCCAAGCAGAAACAGTGGGGAAGGACCAGACCACATGGTTGTGGCAAAGCATCAGAGTTCTAACAACAAAGACAGGCCTAAGCCTGATATTTACGCTGAAATATCACCTATCATGTCTCTGTGACCCTAAGTAACCTGCTCTCTCGCTCTGTTTTCCAGGTTTCAGGTTTAGGTTTAGGAACAACTCGAAAAAACATGAAACCCCCTCAACCCGTAGGACCCCACTAACAGTATCCTGTTGCCAGACACCACAGGACACCCTCAGCAAGACCATGTATTGCTCACAATATTAGGTCATAATGTTATGCCTGATCGCTGTATTTCACTTATAAAACCACAGTGTGAAAGATAGGCAGAGGTGGGACTTTGATTGATATTGATTTGCATAAAAGATTTTGGGCGCACTACAAAAGGGTTTCTGCTGTAGTGAATGTTATCAGATCTGTGGAATACAATCACAGTAATAATAATTTATAGTTTTAATAATACATTAAATTTAACAACAATTTAAACAGAAAGGGTAAGTAACGCACCAAAAATTAGGTCGACCACAAGTGTTCTCAGGTCGTATGCAGATCGCCATTCCTCCTGCTGGCCAGCGTCTCAGATTTCTTTATTTTAAGAATTATATTATGTTCTCAGGGATCTTCTTAGGGACTGCTTTAGCCCCTGATGATGTTAGCAGTTTCATGGCCATATCATTGCATGGTTGCGACTATACTTGTTTTTAGTTTCTCAGTGTGTGATGTTCATTAATAATAGTGTGTGTTTGTTTTAATTATTGAAACTATAAATTATTATTACTGTGATTATACTCCACAGATCTGATAACATTCACTACAACAGAAACCCTTTTGTAGTGCGCCCAAAATCTTTTATGAAAATCAATATCAATCAAAATCTCACCTCTGCCCATCTTTCACACTGTGGTTTTATAAGTGAAATACACCGATCAGGCATAACGTTATGACCTAATATTGTGAGCAATACATGGTCCTGCTGAGGGTGTCCTGTGGTGTCTGGCAACAGGATGTTGTCAGTGGGGTCCTATGGGTTGAGGGGGTTTCATGTTTTTTCGAGTTGTTCCTAAACCTAAACCTGAAACCTGGAAAACAGAGCGAGAGAGCAGGTTACTTAGGGTCACAGAGACATGACAGGTGATATTTCAGCATAAATATCAGGCTTAGGCCTGTCTTTGTTATGACTCACTGTGTGCTAATTATCCTCATAATCAGTTTCTGCCTCCAGCAGCCACAGAGTTTTGTTATAACTTTGATTTTTTTGCCACAACCATGTGGTCTAATCCTTCCCCACTGTTTCTGCTTGGAGGAGATTTTTTTTATCAATTACCTTTTTTATTTCAATAAATTCTGATAAGCTTTTCTTGCATCCAGACTCAATTTCACTGGTTGTCCTGTGTTTGTCCCTAAATTCCCTTGGACCCTCTTAGGGACGTAACAACACCCAAAAGCGTCTACAAAGGCCAGGGGAGCCTCGGAACTGGACCATGAAGGTGGCTTGGTCTGATGTATTATATTTTATCATGTAGATGGCCGAGTGCAAGTACATCACTCACCCAGCGAACACATGCCAACTGGATGCACTATGGGAAGAATGCAAGCAGGCAGAGGCAGATTAATGCTGCAGGAAATGTTCTGCTGGAAGAACTTGGGCCCTGCCATTAACGTGGATCTGCCTTTGACATGCACCAACTAGCTAATCAGTGTTGCAGACCATATACACCGTTCTGTGGAAATGTTTTTCTGGTTAAATTTGCCATGACATGTCATGCCACGCCTCTAAACATTCTTGGAACATCCAACATTTAATGTGCCAGTTCATGCTCTTGCATATAAACACAAATTCCAGTTACCTTTAATCATTTATCCTTCATCTCTGACATTTAAAAGACACGCTGGTGATACAACTCTCACACACCTCCCTGAGGCTTTCCTGCTCGATCAATTTACTTTTCTTTAAGGTCGAGGCGCAGATTGCTTTCTCCATCTCAGCCTCTGGATGAAGAAAATCTAACAGGTTTGAAGTGCTTTATTATTTATTGAAAGATTTATTCTCATTCTTTTTCATTTCTCCAAACTCTTAAATATAATGATAAACACCAATGAAAATATCTGTCATGTTGTGTCTATAGAAAGTAATATGCTAGAATTATAATAGTGGATTTTGTGTGTGAATGGCCTGTCATCATATTTACACTATGTGGAGACATTTCTCAGTGGGGTCTTTAAATGTTAATTTTTTTTTTAACTGTCACACTAAATCAGCTGCTTCTAACACACATCTAATATAAACTGGTGCTTTTGTTAAAATGTGATCAAAAACAAGTTATTTTCTGAAAGGGCTTTATTGAGACTAGAAGGAAGTTTCTGCTTGTGTAACTTCCAATACATTGACTCCAGCATCTCTGCAGAACTTTCTAGCCACCCTTTAAAACCAGACTGAAATGATCTTGCCTCAAAATAATTGGTTCTAAAAATTGTTATTCAACAAAATTTCCATAAAGCATGTTTGAGAATGTTTTAACCTTTATTTATGAATACATCTCTAACAGTCACTAGAAGTAAATGCATATAAAACATACAGCAACTGCCTGTAATCTGATGTGAATGATCGTAAAATAAATGGTTATAATGTAATACACAGTTTTATTAATAAAATGACTGACTCAAAATTAAACACTCTGTGAACTGTTTAAAATATCAACAGTTCCATTGATTTGGATATGTTTCTTAAAACTGCATAATAAGATTTAGGAACACATTTTAATTTTGTCCAGTTTCACACATTCATGCAGCCTGTAATTGTTTTGTATTTTTTCGACTCAGAATAAGCTATACATTTGAACAAATATAGATGCATATTACTGGCCCATGATCCCAAAGTTTGGAACAAGGTTTCTATTTTATTTCAACCTTTGGAATGTCATTGGTGTAGACCAGCGGTTCCCAGTTTTTTTTTTTGGCCGCGCACTTAAGTCCCAACCGGGTTGACACGGATTGGGGATGTTATAATTTTTTTTTTGCCGCATTAAACCAAAATAGCAGCAACTTTAACTGAACATGGAGCTAACACAAAACCGTCATCATAGCACAGCGGTTACGGAAATAACATTAGAATGCCAGTAATTTGAATTAAATTGCAATAAAGTTACACACGGCCCACAACGTAAATATCCTTCTTCACTAACTTTGGCTAAAGATATCCCACCTGACTGTTTCCCTGATTTCAGCCATTTGATATTTGGAAAAATTAATGCTATAAGAGGCCGCAAGCTAGGTGCACATATACAGTGCAGAGAAGAAGATAACTTCTTCTCAAGCACCCCCTAGAGGCAGCGCCACACTTTGGGAATCCCTGCTATAGATACTTTAATAATTTATACCAATACAAAGACTAGATAAGACATGATGCCCCTGTAAAAATTACCTTATTTTTGTTAAATAAGAATGCATTTATGATTCAAATAAAACAATATGTTAACCATCACTATGGCATATTTTACTGAAAAATTGCAGAAAATAATCCCTAAAAAACGGTAATAATAACATAAAGGGGTCCATGCCGTGGCGAAGTCGTCCCCGAGCGGAACGCAGAGGCATAAGTCACCAGTAGCACCCCCTATACACCGTAACATAGTAATTTCTAATGCACATGGTTCTCGAGATATGAGCCAAAATGTAAATTGGCTTATTATAGTGCCACCTAGGTGTAGGAATGTGTATTGACACCTTGGCAAAGTGGAATGGCAGAAAATTGGAAGCCAAACTAGATGATCACAAGCGATCATAAAGGGGTCCATGCCGTGGCAAAGTCGTCCATGCCATGGCGAAGTCGTCCATGCGTCCGTGTGACGCAGAGGCATAAGTCACCAGTAGTGCCCCCTATAGACCGTATTGCATGAAACATGATGAGCTTGTAAAGAGTCATCCACAGATTATTATTCTCAAATTTCAAGCAGTTTACTGTGGTGGTTTGTGAGATATAAACACGTAGTTGTTGTAGCGCCCCCTACAGCCCGAATTTCACAAAACTCGGCATGATTGTACGTAAGCATATCATATGACGGCTGCTAAGTTGCTAAGTTTCATAAGGATCGAATACTTAAAAGTTATAGGCCTTAAAGTCATATGAAATGTTTCCGTGTCACCTGTAGCGTCCCCTGTAGACGTAATGTCACGCAACTTGATGGGCGTCTGCACAATATTTTACAGATTGTGTATGCCAAATTTCATGAAGTTAGCTACTGCAGTTTTTGAGATATTGAAATGTTGCTTTTGTAGCGCCCCCTAGCGACCAATGGTCACAAAAGTGGGGGTGTTTGTACAGAATCATATTATTATCAATGATATGAAGTTTGATTAAGTTTGGGTATATACTTCACAAAATATTATCTTTGGAGTTATACTGCGCCACACTGTAAAAAATAATTAGCCGTTAACTTTGTAATTAATAACCCTGTTAAAGTTATTTTGATAACTTTTAATTATCTTTGTCCATAAGTGATACATGCCAAGTTTGGTGAGAACTGGATGAACAGGCTAGGAGAAGTCGATTTCGCTTTTTTTTTCAAAATGGCAGGCAGAAATGGGTGTGGCCTAGTCCATTAGAACCAGGGCTATATAAGGAATCAGAGGTAGAAAGATAGATATAGTAGATAGATATAGCTATAGATAGATAGCCTTGCGATGGACTGGCGACCTGTCCAGGGTGTACCCCCGCCTCTCGCCCGATGACAGCTGGGATAAGCTCCAGCAGACCCCCGCAACCCTTAACAGGAATAAGCGGGTACAGATGATGAATGAATGAATATAGATAGATCATTTATTTATTTATTTTTTTCAGGAAATCACAGGTACAACCACTTATTCAAAGATGGGGAACGATTTACCAAAAGAAAGTAACATGGGCGACAGCCTGAGATGCTGCAAGTGTCATAAAGTCCTACCTCCATGCAGGTCCTTTGATGATTTAGTACAAAGTACTGTTCATGGACGGAATGTACATGTGTTCAATGGAGGTGAATACTACAGACCAGTTGGGGACAATGACTTGTATGAGTGTGACGACTGCTTTAACAAGCCAATCAGGGATCAGGAGGAAATGAAGAGAGAAGAGGAGAGGAAGAGGAGAGAGGAGGAGAGGAGAAGACAAGAGGAGGAAAGGAGGAGAGAAGAGGAGAGGAGGAGAGAGGAGGAGAGGAGAAGAGAAGAGGAGAGGAAGAGGAGAGAGGAGGAAAGGAGAAGAGAAGAGGAAAGGAGGAGAGAGGAGGAGAGGAGAAGAGAAGAGGAGAGAAAAGAAAAACTAAATCAAAGACTACAAGAATCACAGCAACGAGCCAAACAGCAGCATGAGAAACAAGTGGGCAGCAACTTTGCAGAAGAATATGAATATAAGCAAGATGTTCTAATAAAACATTTGGATGAGTTTGAAGATAGTGATGAATCAGACAGCGATGAGCTTCTAGAGATCCTCTCTTTGAAATTCAGCATCCCACTTCAAAATCTCAGACTCACTCAGCTGACAGTTGATCAAATGGGACAAATCCTCTCAGCCTTGGACAAACTTCTGTTTGATGAATGGATTAGTGCCATCCCATCCCTCTCCACACTGCAGCACACTCAAGTGTTCATCACAGAGCTGTGCTCCCTTTCCCTGGAGAGATCTGAGGGAAGTTCCCAAGAAACCATCTCCAATCACCTGCAGTCCCTGGTGGAGTCAATCAACCAATCAGCAAGTGATGTTTGTCAGAGTTTCCAGTTGACTCAAGCTCTGTATCTGACTCTGATGCACTTTTTCAATGACGGTAACTTTGACACTGATGCAGTCCTCATAGCCAAACAATGGGCTGAAGACGAGCTTTCCTCTGAGCAACTCTTTCTTATAGAATTCCTGAGCACACTCACATCATCATTGCAGGAAGCATTTGGAAGAGTTTCTGTGTCCGTTTTAAAGATGGAAATCCAGTGCTTGAAACTCCTTTTATCCATACTCACACATCTGAATGGAAAAGAGACATACTCGGCATCCACTGAAATGCTCCTCAAACTTGTACAAACAAACCAATGGACCCCAACAGAGGCCCTGAATCTGCTACAATCACTGTCACAGAAATACAGAGAGGACGGTCCTATAAACAAAATGCTTACGTTAGTCCAAGTGTATGACATATCACCTGAGTGGAAAGATGAATCTGGACGCTCTCTCATTCAGACCCTTGACTTTGATGGCGCTGAGAAATTCTATCAGGATTTCCAAAAGACTCTCAGAGAGAGAGAGAAAGCTGATAGCCAGCTACATGTAGCTCTGGAAGAATTAAAAGTGTTATGGAATTTGAATGATTCTTTGATTGATATGATAAAAAACATTACCATTGGTGTCCTGCAATATTCAGAAAAAGCACCAAAAGATTCATCATTTCTGAAAGAGTCCTTTAAATGTGTAACACTGAATGAAGGCCAGATTCAGAGCCTACTGTCTCAGCTCTGCAAAGCAGTTTTTGACACAAAAGGCTGGTGGCCTACAGTGAGGGAGATGCTGCAGTGCTGTGCATTGATGCTGACTGAGAAAAGTGAAGTGCTACAAGTGGTCGGTACTGATATAGACCAGTGTGTCACAGCCATGTTTGCAGCATCACAAGTCTTCATGGGAAACAAGATAAATATTGTGCTGAGTTGTGATGTTCACTCACAGGAGAAAACAAAGGAATGGTCTGACTTCTACAAGTACCTTGAAATGTCTGTCAACACAACCATGAAGAAAACTAATGCCTCATACAAAGAGGCCTATAAAGCAGACATTGTGTATGGTACTGTGGATGACTTTGTGTCTGATTACATTCTACATGGCATAGAGGTGATGGAAACAGGGAAGGCCCAGCTTAGTCGTGGATTTCTCATTGAAGAAAAAAATCTCAGTGCTTCCCACAATATGGAACTGTCAAGGCTCAAGTACAATGGTTCCCTGATGTTTGCTGCAGAGGTCTTACAAAATCTCCTGAGTAAATTTGACAGTGAACCTGTGGAACTGAGACACAGGTTCGTTAAGGCCGTTTTTAAGGTGCTCAACACCAACCCAAACAAAGACACAAACACTGGTAATAAAATCATCACCATCTCAAACAAAATGAATGAAAAGGAACTGCCTTCTAATGAGATCTTCATTCTGACCTTTCTTGAGAATCTCCTGAGACTTCTTACTGGAGAAACAGAAGCAGAGAGAAATACGACTTCTCCTGCGGGCAAATGGTGTTTGGAGATTTTATTTGCCTGTGTGGAGAAATTCCAGGACTCAAAAGAACAAACCAAAGATATCCTCCAGATGGTTTCAAGTCTTGTAGCACAAAGACTTTGGTCAGCACCAGAGGCCTTGAACCTGCTTGAAGCTCTAAATGACCACCATTATGACAACGGTTGTATTTTCATCATGAAGATTTTACATTTGATGGCGACATATCAGGTTTCCTCCAAGTGGACAGATAAGAACCATCAATCTCTCCTCAACCTCTTAGATTCACGTGGAAGTGAGAATCTGATCCAGTATTTAGAAAACAGCCTGAAAGATGAGAAAATGAAAAGCATTGACACTCTTTTTGATGAAATACGGCAGATGAAAGACATTGATGAACAGACATTGACAAAATCATACAATATAGTAACTCATGTAACAGACCTGATCAAAACTGGTGAAATCAAAAACCACAAAGATGTACAACGAGCAAAAATCACGGACACAGAAGACCTTCAGGAGATCCTGGCAGTCTTATGCAATGCTGTAAACGTACACAAGGCTGAAGGGAAGTGGTGGCCCAGAGCCACTCAGATGATAAGCTGGTGCCTCTTGGCCTTGTCTGACACTGGTAAACTCCTGGAGATGGGCACTGGAGAAGGAAAGTCTTGTGTCATAGCAATGTTTGCAGTTCTGCGTGTGCTTAGGGGTGAAAAAGTAGACATAGTGTCCAGCTCTTCTGTGTTATGTCAAAGGGATGCAGAAGAATGGACCCAATTCTACAAGAACTTTGGAATCACAGTTGACACAAACACAAATAAAACTGAAGATAAGGATCGACAGGAATGCTACCAGAAGGACGTGGTCTATGGAACCATAGAAGCCTTCGCTGCAGATCACCTTCGCCAGATATTTGAGATGAAGGATGTGAGGCCTGATCGCAGCTATCAGTGCATCATAATCGATGAAGTGGACTCACTGCTGCTGGATCAGGGAGTGCAGCTGACCTACCTGTCCAGCCCCATGGTCTCCATGCAGCACCTGAATGTTATTCTGGCTATGATCTGGGGCCATGTCAGCCAGTATGGTTTCCTGTCTACAGGGCACCAGACATTTATACAGTGTCCTCCTGCTTCATTCTTCAAGGCCATCTTTGACTCAATGGACACAGACGAAAGTGAAATAAAGGATCCAACGGACATTTTACTCATTGCTGAAGAATCCAACACTGTGCCAAAAGGATTTACAGAGGATATCCTCAAAAGCGAAAAGGATGAACTTCTTAAAAAAATGAAATCTGTGAGTCAGGATGCAGTGGTAGAATTTTTCCAAGAACTTGAGCAATATGTCCCCTATGGTTTCACTGTTTACACTTTGGACGACAAGGGATTGCTCTGTTTGAGAAAGAGCAGCCCTTACAACAACCAGGATATTCCAGAGCTTACATTTCTTGTCTTGGAGGAAGGCTTGTGTTGCGCTCTATATGATTCAGAAGAACTTCTTATCAAGCCCATTGCTGAAATAATCTCAGAGAAGATTCAGTACACCCCGTGTGCAAACATTAAAGACAAAATCAGCATTCCAGGATTTCTAAAGAATCTTATAGAGAGCAAAGTGTCAGTGTGGGTTGAGAATGCCTTTCTGGCAAAGCAGCTGCAGCAAGGACGAGAATATGTTGTAGAAAATGACAATGTCTGTCCAGTGGATTTCAGTTCCACTGGTATTGTAGAACTGAATAAGAAATGGGGCGATGGTCTGCAGCAGTTTGTTGAGATTAAACACCAAATCAAACTGAGCACAATTTCAACAGTGACGAATTACATTTCTAACATCTCATTCTTTAAAAAGTATGACGGAAAAATATATGGAACAACAGGGACACTTGGGAGCACAACAGATATTCTGTTTTTGCATGACCTATATAAAAAACTTTCTGTCTGTAAAATGCCAACGTTCAACCGGAAAAAGTTGTTTGAGATCAAAGGTACTCTGAAGACCTCAGCTGAAGAGTGGAAATCTGAAATTAAACGTATGGTTATGGCTCAAATTTGCCCAAACTCATACAGAGATGGAAGAGCCGCCCTGGTGATCTGTGAAACTATCAACAAAGCCAAAGAGATCTACGAAGAGCTGAAAAGCAGCATCCCACGTCAAATCATTCTTTACTGCCGCAGTGACAAAGACAGTTTGAGCAAAATAGATAAAGAACTGCTTCCTGGAGATGTCATTGTTGCCACAAACCTTGCTGGGCGTGGCACAGACATAAAAGTGTCCAAAGAGGTGAACAATAGTGGAGGATTATTTGTGATCCTCTCATTCCTTTCTGAGAACACAAGAGTGGAACTTCAGGCTTTTGGTCGGACTGCTCGCAAAGGTAAACCAGGATCTGCTCAACTTATTGTTTCCACTGAACACCTGCAGCAGTCTTTCAGCACTGTGTCCTCTCTGGAGGAAGCTAAGAGCAGAAGGGATAAACTTGCAGCAGAAAAGATTAATCACATGATGAACGATGTTGCTGAGATGAAACTGAGGGAGGATCTGTTTTCAGAATACTGCAGAACTCTTCAAGATATTTATAAGAACACAGATGGAGATGAGAGAAGAGCTGTGGTTGGGATCATGAATGAGTTCTGGGGGATATGGTTGCAAATTAAATCAGAACAAATTGACCAGCTGAAGAGAAATGAATTGGAAAAGAGTTTAAAGGTTGACATAGCATCGGCAAAAACTCAATGTCAAAGTCAGGCTTCACCATGTTCTAGCATTTATCACTACATCAAGTTTGGAAATATTGCGCTGAATGAAAAAAAATGGGACATCAGCATCAGGCTATTTGAAAAGGCCATGAAACAAGATGGAAGTTGGGCAGCCATAGCCTTCTACAACCATGCCTACTGCACTATAAAGAAGCAGGATGCAGATTACCTCACTAAGGCCAAAGATAATCTAAAGAAGGCACAGGAGTCTCTTAAGTATCTCAGTGAGGAATCTGTGCTCTGTCTTCAGTTTGTAAAAATGTCCTCTGCTGCATCAGGCAATAGTAACACATCCAGTCTTGAAAAACAGCTAACAACAAAGGGCAGCATGCTCAGTTACTTTGACAAAAACATTAGGGAGGCGATCCAAAAGATAGATGAAATAAAGGAAAGGGGGAGGGATGCAATGGCTAAAAAATCACCAATTTTCTCCCTGGTGTCAAGTTCTGAAGAAGATCTCCAGGTGGAAGCCTACAACCTCTACTGCCAAGGTCTGAAATATGTATTTTCAGTGGAAGAGAAACCTCGTTTCCCATGGGAAGGTTTCTTGGTGTTCCTTCTTGGAGTTTTACAAATCATTGCAGGAGCATTGCTCACTGTATTTACGGTTGGTACATTGGCTCAAGTCGGCATGGGACTCATCTCTGAAGGAATATCAGACTGCATCACTGGCGTAGAGGCCATGGTGACAGGAGAATTCAGCTGGAAATCATGGGCTATACAGAAGGCCATTTCTATTGGTGTATCTCTCATCACATTTGGAGTTGGAAAGCTGGTTGCAAAGGGATTCAAAGCTTCTAAAATGTTGATTAAAGGATTCGTCAAACGCTTGAAGTCAATGCCAAAGTTTCTCTCTAATCAGGTTAAGGAGGGCTTCAGTGTTGTCACAAAGATGAATATGAAGAATGCAGTAAAAGTCACTGCTAAAACAGTGATTGAGAAAGTGATTATGCATGAAATGGGAAAGGCAGAAGAGAAAATACTGACAGAAATACTGAACAGCATCAAAGGCAACGTGAAAGAAGGAATTACTGACGAGGTGAAATCCACAATGGGAAAAGAGCCCATGGCTTCATTAGTAGACTCTATTATCCTCTCACACCTTGAAGATAAAGAGCAACTCCATGACCTCCTGCAGGATGAGAAAAGAAAGACTCAACTGTTGGACATTTTCAAACAGGTAAGCAGCAGTGCTTTACAGCCATTCTACGCAGACCTCAGCTGGCAGAAACAGCTTAACTCATCCATCTTCACAGTGATGGACAGCGCACGAGCAGAGGCCAAAGGAGTACTGAAGATAATTCTGACAACCATTCAAAGTGGCCACATAGTAGCATTAGCAGGAGAAGCCATCCATGCAGTGACAACCCTCTCCAGCAGGTTTTTCTCAAACCTTCATGAAGAGCTGAATAAATTTAAGCAAGAACAAGGTTTTTCAGAGAAAGTCAATGTGAAGGACCTCTCTGCTTCAGACACTAAGATGCTGAAAGAATTCAAACAGGAATTGGCCAACACCATCAGTGATTTATTGGCTGATGCTTTGGTAGAAGTGTTCCACCAGAAGTTCTCCACTCACATTGTTTCTCATGTTCAAGAGAAAGTAAATGGCTTCATCAGCCAGAAAGTCAGAAGTGTATTAAAGAGTGACAGAACAGAGGAAAAACTCAGAGCTGGACAGAACAACAGATACATCGCACACATGCAAAGAAAACCAAATTCTAAGCATCAGCTTGCAGCAGAGACAGGTGAACACTCAAAGTTGCATGCTAAAAACATCAAGAAATCCACAACTGCAGGTACAATCCTCGACATCAGAGTCTTGTCAGAAGCTAGTGGCACTAAGGTTGTCATCCTAACAGAGGATAGCCGTGGCAGACTTGTCAAAATGCAGGAGGTGAGCCCAAGCACTCAACCTGCTAGCCAAACTGTGACACTGATCTACAGACCAAAGAGTGACCAATACCCTGATGGACATTATGATGTACGCATCAACAACCAGACAGTGAGCATAGACAGTAAGGACAAGGGCAGCCTATTTCATGCTTTGGCACGAGGTATGAAACCACAGGCCAATGAAAAACAGATTGTTTTGGAAGCAGACCGACTCCGATCTGTGGAAGCAGAGACCCTCCTCAGAAACCCAGCTCAATGGGAGTCTTTCATTAAGCGGAAACAGCTTACTGAAAGCATCAGGGGAGGAGACTGGTACATGGCAGAGGGAGCAGCAATAAAAACGATCATTAAAGAAAACAAAATGATACTCCAGAAAGAGGCTGGTAAAGTAAGGTTATACAAAGAATGGAAAAAACATGCACGTCAAAATCAAGGGATTGGACAGTTCACCAGTGCAGCTCACCAGCCACCAGTCAGTAGCATGCTGGAAGCTAGAAAACCATGCTTGAAGTGCTGAAAAGGTAACATCACATTTAATATGATATTAAATAAAAGCACATGCATATTATTCATATTGTGTGTTATTGTTTACAGTAATACAATCCTGTGGAACAATAATAATAATAGTTATAATAATGTCTGCGTTTGATTAGTAGAGATTACTCCTACACTGTATATTTTGCATTACAATGAGCAGTTGACTGGAGTGAACTTGTGTTTTTTTGTTTTTTGTTTTTTTTACAGAATATCGATACATGAGTATACAACTGGTGAACAAGAGCAATGAAAACTACGAAGATCTTCTACCTACCGGATTACCAACAAGAGATATGTATTGTGAAGATTGCTTTTTCTTTTATTTTCATACAGAAAAACTTTATTTTACAATCCAGGCGCTGTAAACATTACTGTAAACTATCTATACTGTGATCAGAAATCATAGTTGCATGTGGTTAGACACAACATACAAGTTTTGTTAATGTCATTTTAAAATCTATTTCAACTGTATCCTTTTTATTTTTAGGATACTATACTTATTTTGGATGCTTCTGTAACACCTGAATCCTGATTATATGTAAAATAATCAAATAATCTCGTATACATTTGGAAAGTCTTGATCTGTCATGGCTGTCAAAGGTTAGATGAGATGAGTTCATGAGAAACATCTTAGATCAACAACCTTCATTTAAACCTCCTTTTGTTTAAAGGAGGATTCTGGATGCTTTGGAGTTTTGTTTTGTTTTTTTTGCTTGTTTCATTTACCACCGTTTTTTGTGTTTAACAAACCAAGTTAATGCAACACAGAGAGCGTTGAAGTGTTCAATTAAATTTTCAACTACAGTAAATTTTCTTTGTAGATTTTCGAATGTTTTTGTCGTATAGCGATCCCTCTCTCACAAGTCATGTTGTATTATAAATTCATTCATTAATACACATTATTATCTGCAGATTATTCATTCTCATTCATCCTGTGTAATTTAGATCAATAAAAATTCTCCTTTAATTCCAAATTGTGATCCTGTGTGTTCCTTTAGAGTTTAAATAGTACACATCCCCCATGCATTCAGCTGAAAGAAGTACCAGTCAAATTTCCTTAAATGTTGGTGTGATGATGTAGTAAGGATGATTCTATAAGGGCTAGACCACAAAGGGAGCTCCAAATGGATAAAATCTGCCTTGTGGAAATCATGAAATCCATAGAGGGGTGCAAATAATCAGTGAGAACTTTATGTAATGGAGAATAATGCTGGGAAGTACTGTAACTCCAGGTTCCAATACGTTTCCTCATGCTTTAATCATGCAGGTCTTTACAAGGGAGATGTGATGCACCAAAGACTGAATGTCCCAGGGTTAGGGCTGAAATATCCAACCTGTAAAAACCTTGCAAATGTGTGACGTGAGTCCCAGCTGGTAGCTGCACCTTTGAACAGAGACTGGTTATTTGAATGTGTCTCTGTGATCTGATCACAAGTAACCAGTGGAAACTTCTTTGGTCACACTTTTAAATGCGTCTCAAGATTTGATCACTGTTTTGCACTCTGCATGCAATAAACACATTGCATGCAGTAAACACACATCATCTGAGGCTCAGTGGAATGTTGTAACCACCGCTGCCTCTAATGGATCGCCATCTCTGCATCAGAAGCATGTATTGACATGAAGACCTGGCGATATGACAAACTTTGGAACAAGCTGTAATGTCTCTCTCACTCACTGAATGCATGCACCTATGTTATTTATTTTTTATTTATTTTTATTGATAAGTTATCATGATTATTTGTTTATTATTTATTTATTTCTGATTGGACTTTAGTTATTTTAGACATTAGTTATTTTAGACAACCCCATAACTGAACCGCAATTTCACCGCTGTAGTAATAACACTGGTCCTTGCTGAATTGCTTCACTCCACATGGCTGCCATGTATACACTAATCAGGCATAACATTATGACCCCCTTCCTAATGTTATGTAGGTCTCCCTTGTTCCTCCAAAACAGTTGTGTGACTGAGTCTGAGTCTGGGTAGCTCTAGTTTTTCTATTAAACTGATCTGACAAAAAGCAGGTGGAGTCCAACTCAATAATATTAATTTACTCTTATGTATATACACAGAGCCATTATTAATGTTGTTAGTCATCTCCCAGTTTCCCAGATAATCAAACAATTTTGTATACATTTGGAAAGTCTTGATCTGTCATGGATGTCAAAGGTTAAATAAGATGAGTTCATGAGAAACATCTTAGATCTCCAACCTCCTTTTAAACCTCCTTTTGTTTAAAAGGAGGATCCAACAAAGGTTCAAAAAAGGCAACGGGACTTGTAGAGTTTTTTTGAGAAGACGTTTCACCACTCATCCAAGTAGCTTCTTAAAAGGAGGATTGCATCAGACACACGAGTATCAGTTTTGTCTTTAAAAATGAGTACACTTCAAATGTCAGTGTTGGACTCTAAATGAGTCTAATTCATATTCACGCTAATTAATTTACTCATATATAGAGCCATTGTTAATGTTGTTAGTCATCTGTAGTTCTCCGTCTGTCCACCAGGTGTTGTCAGAGAGTCTCACGTTTGTCACCCACCTGCTCCTGGTGCTACAGAAGCTTCTATACATTACTTGTTTACCACCTAGAGATGTGTACCAAACATGAAACCACACAATGTCTGATTTGAAATTTTATTTTGTAGATAATATAATGAATACATATTTCCAATCTTCCACATTAAATGGTCATTCCTGAAGAGCATGTTTAGAGCTTCTGATGATCAAGGGATCACATGAAGTTGACTCTTTCCATCTTAACGGCTGATTTTTAATATATCAAGAAGTGAAATGGTCTTGGTGGGTTTTATGGGTGGAGGCTAAAAAAAGGAGACAGAGAGACACAGTCAATATTCTTTCTATAATTTCTATGCAATTTAATAAATTGTGCCTTTCCAAATAACCAAATAAACTCAAAGTAAAGCAAGCTTACCACTTTGAGTGCACTACACCCTCCTGTTTTCCACCCACAGCCTCCCAGGGACCAATATCTTCTCCTCGGCACTGCATTTTCTTTTACTCTCTGAAATATTAAGATAAATGTAACACCACTACACACAGAGCTCCTCACAGCAACATTTACAGCTAAACAGTGCAGAAAGCCCATTTGAAGCAAGGTTCTCACCAGATCTACAGGCTGTCTTCGTTGAGGATCATCAGTCAGCAGAGCTCCACCATCAGCAGCAGTGAAGGCTGAGATGAGCAGAAAGGCCTCGAGACACAACAGGACCAGCAGCAAACCTTTGTCCATGGCTGATGAACTGAAGAGTCTGAAACATACACGTCTTTATGTACCTGCTGCCCGCAAACCACACCCGTGTGAATAAAGAGGAAGTACTGTACCAACAAGCCTTTCATCACCAGTAGACGTCAGAGCATCTTGAAGGTAACTTTAGTTCCTTTAGCTGTTTTGTGTCGTGTCTGGTGAATGAGAAATCATCACTGATGTAAGTTGTGTGTGTGTGTAGTCTGACGTGGGCTGTTACTTAATTTCTTTACTCTTTTGCAGTGATTTGACCACATTGTCACAAGTAACTGCACCAAAAAATTCTCACTATTAAATGTCAGTGATCCACATTAAATATGATAGATCTGACATCCATCTTATATAAATCAGAGTCATTGAGTCCATTTATTTTGTATTAATTTAGTTTGGTTTGGTTTGATTTCATCATAGTTTAGGGAAATGTAATTGAGGATATTTCGACACCTGTAAAATAAAGAGGAAGCATCACTGAAATGAAGCAAGGTGATGAAATAAATTACAAAACAAATATAATGACACACACGCTCTGTATTCAAATTAGTTGATGAGAAATTCAATTAAATCCTACAGAATTTAATTTTCTTTATTTGTAGATGACCTGGCAACTTTTTCGCAGCAAAACTTGTTTCATTTATCGTCTTCTGTCAATACTAATGAATTGGATGCACTGGAATGTGATAAAAATAAAAAATAGAGTACACTACTGGCTGCACTTCCATTTTAACTGGATCCAACTGTTTGTACAGTAAAAGTTTATGTTTAGATTAAGAGAAAATTTATTTCCCAGTCACTTTAAATATATTATATATTATTCACCATCCTTTCTACTCTTTTTTTTTTTTTGAGACTACGTGGGCAACATGATTACTCCAATGGATTCTCTGATTGTACTTACAACACACATATGATTAGACACCTCTATTTGTGGTCTCCTCAAATGTAGCCTGAGGTTTCAGGTAAATACCTATGCGCTTATCAACATATTGTCATCGCTGTGAGAAGTTGAGTTGTTTACAAGAAACTGGGGCCTATTAGGAACACTTTAGGAGGTGGCTTTGGCTCAGTAGGTGGGTAGAGGAGGTTGACCACAAACCAGAGAGTAAGCACTTCGATCCCTGGTCGATCCATAGACCAGTGTTTTTCAACCACTGTGCCGCGGCACACTAGTGTGCCGTGAGAGATCGTCAGGTGTGCCGTGGGAAATTATGCAATTTCACCTAATTGGTCTAAAAAACTTTTTTTGAAAGCGAATTAATTATTATCTGCAAATAATATGCCATTGTCCAGTGTCTGTGTATATATATCTGTGTACCTATAGGGCAAGAGCTGTATTCATACAAACAGGTCCAGGTTTCACACTGAATGAGTCGAAATATGAAAGATCATAAGACTTTTTTCTTTGTGTTTATTTGATTTCGGTTGGTGGTGTGCCTTGTGATTTTTTCAATAAAAAAAATGTACCTTGGCTAAAAAAAGGTTGAAAAACACTGCCATAGACCACATGCTGAAGTGTCCTTGAGCAAGACCCTGAACCCCAAGTTACTCCCAGTGCTTTGGCACTGTTATGTGAATGTGAAGTGCGTTTTATACCTCTGTGGGACATATATGCAGAAGCCTAAGCTGGTGCGAGCCATTTGTACTTGTGCGCTCGTTAGTTTGGCTCGCTCTGTAACAACGACACCCAAACACTAGACAGCGCTGTGTCTTTTTTGCCAGTCGATTTAATTTTTGTTTCTACTTCCTGTTTCACTTGCAAAAATGGCAACTGAAACATTCGGCCAAGACAACTCATACAAATGTTTGTAGCTCTGAAACTCCTCAGTCAATCTTTCTTCGATGTGTTCCATCTTTATTAAACCGAAACAATCAATTTTAAAAGTACGGAGATGGAGAAGCAGGCGGAAATACTAAAGTGGAAACATACTACCGAGCAGACCAATCACAACTCTTGTGGTCTGCGGTCGCCGTGACGTGTAGTTACATTTCTAGCGAGGTGCACGTCAAGCTACAATGCTTAGGGTCTGCATAGGATGTGGGATGTAACTGTAGCTACGGCTTCAAATTGGCGCAGAAGCATAAGCCGCGCATGAGTGTGCTTGTGTGAATGGATGGTAGATGTGTCATTATAACAGTAAAGAGCTTTGGACACCAATAGGTAGAAAAGTGCTTTAGAAATATTGCTTTATACATAAACATATTTACCAAAATACAAGGCCATTTTGAGTTATTTATTAAGCCAACATGCTTCACTCATAATATAATTTTTTTAGAACTGCAGACAAAAGAAACCTTTGGGGCTCCTTGCCATTTTGAGCCCTCTGGTCCCCTCACTACTCCACCCCTTAAAAAACTTCAAACGCAAATGCATTCTGATCACTTCATCGTTTATTACTGAGGCTTTCCTGACATTCACTTTAATAGGACAAACTGCTCAAAAACATAATGCTTCCAGCCACGGCTGCTGGTAGTACGGAGACATAAAACAATACATTTATATAACAGAACGCTTGTTCTTTAAAATGTGATGAAATAGCAAAGAGATATGCTGCTAACTGTGCCACACAAATTTTTAGCTTGGAGAAAATATAATGAATACATATTTCCAATCTTCCAAATTGCATGGCCGTTCCTGAAGAGCATGTTTAGAGCTTCTGACGATCAAGCGATCACGTGAAGTTGACTGTTTCCATCTTCATGTCTGCTTTTTATTTTTTCAAGTGAAATGGTGGGTTTTATGCGTGGACGCTAAAAAAAAAAGGAGTCAGAGAGATACATTCAATATTCTTTGTGTAATTTCCACGTAATTTAATAAATTGTACCTTTCCAAATATATGAATAAACTCAAAGTAAAGCAAGCTTACCACTACAAGTGGAACACACCCTCCTGTTTTCCACCCACAGCCTCCCACGGACCAATATCTCCTCCTCGGCACTGCATTTTCTTTTACTCTCTGAAATATTAAGATAAATTTAACACCACTACACACAGAAATCCTCACAGCAACATTTACAGCTAAACAGTGCAGAAATTACTTGAATTAAGGTTCTCACCAGATCCACAGGCTGTCTTTGTTGAGGATCGTCAGTCAGCAGAGCTGCACCATCAGCAGCAGTGAAGGCTGAGATGAGGAGGAAGGCCTCGAGACACAACAGGACCAGCAGCAAACCTTTGTCCATGGCTGATGAACTGAAGAGTCTGAAACATACATGTCTTCATATACCCGCTGCCCGCAAACCACACCCGTGTGAATAAAGAGGAAGTGATGTACCAACAAACCTTTCATCACCAGTAGACGTCAGAGCATCTTGAAGGTAACATTAGTTCTTTTATCTGTTGTGTCCGGTGTTTGGTGAATGAGAAATCATCAGTGATTTAAGTTGTGTGTGTGTGTCTGATGTGGGCTGTTACTTAATTTGTCTGCTCTTTTGCAGTGATGTGACCACATTGTCACAAGTAATCGCACCACCTGTTAAAAAACAAAAAAAAACACTCTCAGACACCTTGATTTTCCTGGCATTTACCTCCAGTGATCCACATTAAATATGATAGATCAGACATCTCCCGCGACCCTTAACAGGAACAAGCGGTTACAGAAGATGAATGAATGAAAAGATCTGACATCCTTTTTATATAAATCAGAGTCAGTGAGTCAGGTTATTTTGTAGTGGTTTGGTTTGATTTCATCATAGTTTAGATTTAATTGATTTAATAGATTAATAGATTTAATTAACAAAATATTGGTGAAATGAACAAGTTTTACGGCAGATAATGTGTTATTTAGAGGCTGCATTTCGATGCCCCAGTCAGTCCCACTATATGGAAATACGCAGATCTAAATATCATCTGAACAACTGACACCAAAGTTATATTGGTGAGTAAATTATCGTATTTTATGCCAGGAATAAGGTCCAGGTTGTAAAAAACGGTAATTCCCCTTTAAGTCATGTGAAGCAACTTCCAGTGAGAACATTAAAAACACACAAAACAATCACTAAGAGCAAAATGACCACTAAGAGTAAACACACTTATAAAATAAAATGCATAAAGAAACACAAAGCAACAACGAAGAGATTACATCCTTAAATATTTACACCACAACCACTATACTCACCCTGAGCTGAGTATAAACCAACAATTTACTTATTAGTGTATTAATACTTCCTAAACAGAAAGTGATTTAGTTGTTGGACAGTTGAGAAATAATAGACGTTGCATTGAGAACCTTTGAGTTTGTGTAGTTCTGGTTTGTTAATTAACTGATCTGTTAGGGTGTTGGACTGTAGGAATTGCACAACAAACCATAGAAAAATAATAAGGAAGCTTCTCAGAAATGACAGAACAACACCAAACAGAGAATATAACAAACATAGAGACACCCTGTTCTTCCTCTATAGTTGGATCCTGGTTGATTTCCTCTTTTTCTCTTTGTAAGTTGTAATCAGTAAAAGTCTCAGCAAGTATTTAAAGGCATGAAGTACAGCACTAAAAATGACATTACTTTGTATAATGACCCTATAATGTAAAAGTAGCATTTTTGTGCAGTGGTTTCCACCTTATGGGTCGACACCCCCAAAAATCACTGGATAAATCTGAGGGGTCTTGAGATGATCAATAGAAAAGGAAAGACTTATTCATGATTTGGGGTTGTTTCATTTGCTTTACTGAGCATCTTTGGAAAGAAATTTTGCTTCGCTTTAAGCATGAGCCCACCGAGAATGTGCTGAAGTCTGGTGTGGACCACATCTCAAGACGTCTGCGCTTCATGTAGCGATTTGAACAAACATCTATTGAAAAATTAGGAAGAGGCAACTCCAAAATGAAGCACTAGAGTGTGATAAAAATAAAAAATAGAGTACACTACCCTCTTCTACAAACAGATAAATTATTTAAGAGTAGTCATGTCTGATAATGATGACCTGCACACATCAGCAAAATGTTTCCAGCATTTAATGAGAAAGTGACTCATGGCTGCAACATGATTACTCCAGTGTATTCCCTGATTGTACTTACAACAGAAATGAAATGAATAAAACAGACACTTAAAAACACACATTTGATTAGACAGCTCTGTTAGTGGTCTTCTCAAATGTTGCCTGAGGTTTCAGGTAAATATGTGTTTAACAACATATTGTCATCACTGTGAGAAGTTGAGATCTTTACAAGAAACTGGGTTTGCCTCCAGCCGCGGCTTCTGGTAGCACGGAGACATAAAATAATACATTTATATAAGAGAACCATTGTTCTTTTAAATGTGATGAAATAACAGAGAGAAACGCAGCTAACTGTGCCACAAAATGCTCCTGAGCTTAACAAAACTATACACCAGGCAGATCATTCAGGGACATCAGTCATCATTACTGTTGTTAGTCATCTCCTGGTTTGTTAAAAGTATTTTGATTATTATTCAGCCTTATAATCCTAGAGCTTTATTTTAATGGGGATACAATCATACTGCATGTTTCATCTCCTTCTACCAGACTCTGTAGTTCTCCATCTGTCCACCAGATGTCGTCACAGAGTCTCTCACGCCTGTTCCTGTCAGCAAGTTCAATACATTACTTTTGTTTACCACCTAGAGATGTGTACCAAACATGAAATCACACACTATCTGATTTGAATTTTTTTATTTTGTAGATAATATAATGAATATATATTTCCAATCTTCCACATTGCATGGCCGTTCCTGAAGAGCATGTTTAGAGCTTCTGATGATCAAGGGGTCGCATGAAGTTGACTCTTTCCATCTTCACGGATGAGTTTTATTTTATCAAGAAGTGGAATGGTCTTGGGAGGTTTTGTGGGTGGAGGCTTAAAAAATAAGGAGACAGAGAGATACAGTCAATATTCTTTCTATAATTTCTATGTAATTTAATAAATTGTGCCTTTCCAAATAAACGAATGAACTCAAAGTAAAGCAAGCTTACCTTTCTGAGTGCACTACACGTTCCTGGTCTCCACCCACAGCTTCTCTTCATCCGACTTCTCATCCTCCCCACTTCATTTTCTTTTACTCCCTGAAAAATTAAAATAAATGTAACATCACTACACACAGACATCATCACAGCTGCATTTACAGCTAAATGGTGCGGTAAGCACATTTGAGGTTCTCACCAGATCCACAGACTGTCTTTGTTGAGGATCGTCAGTCAGCAGAGCTGCACCATCAGCAGCAGTTAAGGCTGAGATGAGCAGGAAGGCCTCGAGACACAACAGGATCAGCAGCAAACCTTTGTCCATGGCTGATGAACTGAAAAGTCTGAAACATACATGTCTTTATGTACCTGTGCCCGTAAACCACACCCGTGTGAATAAAGAGGAAGTACTGCACCAACAAACCTTTCATCATCAGTAGACGTCAGAGTATCTTGAAGGTAACTTTAGTTATTTTAGCTGTTGGGTCGGTGTTTGGTGAATGTGAAATCATCAATGATTTAAGTTGTGTGTGTGTGTCTGACGTGGGCTGTTACTTAATTTGTCTGCTCTTTTGCAGTAATTTGACCACAATGTCACAAGTAAGTGCAACACCTGTTAAAAAAAACACTCTAAGAAACCTTGATCTTCCTGGTGTTTACCTCCTGTTTAAAAAGTCTTACTATTAAATGTCAGTGATGCACATTAAATATGATAGATCAGACATCCCCCGCAACCCTTAACAGGAACAAGCGGTTACAGAAGGTGAATGAATGAAAAGATCTGACATCCTCTTTATATAAATCAGAGTCAGTGAGTCAGTTTATTTTGTAGTAATTCGGTTTGGTTTGATTTCATCATAGTTTAGATTGAATTAGCAGATAATGGCAGATAATGTGTTATTTAGAGGCTGCATTTATTTAGAGGCTGTGTTTCGGCTGTGTTTCGGCTTAAATCTAAAGGTGACCGAGCTTTTTCTGTTATTGCCCCTCGGCTTTGGAACGACCTACCTGAGGAGATAAGGCTTGCAGAATCAGTAACCTCTTTTAAATCACTTCTTAAAACTCAATTTTTGTGATGTCGTCTTCGTTTTACTCTTTAATTTTTAGGTTTTGAGTTTTAATTTAACTGTGTTCCTTTTATTTGTTCTGCTTTGTTTGTCAAAGCACTTTGTAAACCCTGTTTTTAAAAGTGCTATATAAATAAAGTTATTATTATTATTATTATTTCGGTGCCCCAGTCACTCCCACTATATGGAAATATGAAGATCTAAATATCATCTGAACAACTGACACCAAAGTTATATTGGTGAGTAAATGATCGTATTTAAGGTCCAGGAAATAGGGTCCAGGTTGTAAAAAATGGTAATTCCCCTTTAAGTCATGTGAAGCAACTTCCAGAATATACAGTGAGAACATTAAAAACACACAAAACAATCACTAAGAGCAAAATGACCACTAAGAGTAAACACACTTATAAAATAAAATGCATAAAGAAACACAAAGCAACAACGAAGAGATTACATCCTTAAATATTTACACCACAACCACTACACTCACCCTGAGCTGAGTATAAACCAACAATTTACTTATTACTGTATTAATACTTCCTAAACAGAAAGTGATTTAGTTGTTGGACAGTTGAGAAATAACAGACGTTGCATTGAGCAGTTGTGGTTTCTTACTTGTTAACTGATCTGTTAGGGTGTTGGACTGTAGGAATTGCACAACAAACCATAGAAAAATAATAAGGAAGCTTCTCAAAAATGACAAAACAACACTAAGCAGAGAATATAATAAACATAGAGACACCCTGTTCTTCCTCTGTAGTTGGATCCTGGTTGATTTCCTCTTTTTCTCTATGTTAGTTGTAATCAGTAAACGTCTCAGCAAGTATTTAAAGGCATGAAGTACAGCACTAAAAATGACATTACTTTGTATAATGACCCTATAATGTAAAAGTAGCATTTTTGTGCAGTGGTTTCCAAACATCACGAGATAAATCTGAGGGGCCATGAGATGATTAATAGAAAAGGAAAGATTTATTCATGATTTTTGTTTTTTTCATTTGTTTTACTGAGCGTCTTTGGAAATAAATTTTGCTTCGCTTTAAGCATGAGTCCACCGAGAATGTGCTGAAGTCTGGTGTGGACCACATCTCAAGACGTCTGCGCTTCATGTAGTGATTTGAACAAACATCTATTGAAAAATTAGGATGAGGCAACTCCAAAATGAAGCACTGGAGTGTGATAAAAATAAAAAATAGAGTACACTACTCTCTTCTACAAACAGAGAAATTGTTTAAGTATAATCGTGTCTGATAATGATGACCTGCACACATCAGCAAAATGTTTCCAGCATTTAATGAGAAAGTGACTCATGGCTGCAACATGATTACTCCAGTGTATTCTCTGATTGTACTTACACAGAAATGAAATGAATAAAACAGACACTTAAAAACACACATTTGATTAGACAGCTCTGTTAGTGGTCTTCTCAAATGTTGCCTGAGGTTTCAGGTAAATATGTGTTTATCAACATATTGTCATCACTGTGAGAAGTTGAGATCTTTACAAGAAACTGGGTTTGCTTCCACACAGCAAATCCTGCAGAGTTAAAATTCTGGTGTTGGCGTAATTTTAGCAAGTGTAGTGTTAATTCTACTCTTTGTAGAGTTAAATGTATTATAACTCTCTGAGGACAAATAGTTGGTGTTAAAATAGAGTGTCAGAATGGAGTGTTTGTGATTTAACTCTGTAAGTGTCAGTGCAACACATTTAACTCTCTTAATTTCTACGACGAGCTCTGAACCTGCATATAACCCCTACGGTGTTAATTTATAAACCCGCCCATTTATTATACCCACACCTGGACAGTTATCACCACAACTACCGACTGATTATGGCTGATGAGAAAACGTTGTTTGGTGAGTAAATGTGCTTCACTTTGTGTATAATGTTATGTTTGACGTAAATATTGACTCTTAATCTTGCATGCGGCATCATGCCCCGTACACACTGTGTCCGAACAACAAGCTAACGCTAACGCTAACATTCGAGTTTACACGTATGCTACAGTCAGTAAATGCTAATTCATGTTCAGTTACAAGGTTAACATAAGTAGACTGTTTCAGTTGTTACAGCTGACCAAGTAGACAAAGACCGTATAACTGCGGTGGTGTTAACATGCGTGTCGGTTAGCATTAAGGTTTGACGCTAGCTAAACGCGGGACCGTCACTGTCGGTGCCGACGCTAACAAAGAGCAAGCGTTTCACATGAAGTCCAAAAACTCTGTATTAGTCATTTGACTGTATTTCTCTTTTAATTCATTTTTTTTTGTGTGTGTGTGTGTGTGTGTGTTTGTTTGTGTTTGTATGCGTTTCTTTAACCAGGAACTCTACTATGACCCTGAGGTAATACAACACCTGCTGTAGGAGCTACAGGACTAATTCTCTCCTTCACCCTGATGTCTGGGAACAAAGTATCTGGAAAGTTTGATGTGGCATTTAATGTGTTGTTCCATGCATTTTAAAATAAATGTTTTAAGCTTAACATGGCCTCTTTATTTCATCATATTTAATTTTACACGTAATATGTAACTGAAAACAATATTTACACCATACAGTGTAAATATGGAGGTGGAACACCTGTAGTAGTTAACAACTGACACTATGAGATAGTTGATATCTAACACTATACACTAGTGTTGAGAGAAACTAACACTGGTTAGTGTTGAGAAGTGTTAAATTTTAACTCTAAGAAGAGTCAATAATAACACTTTGGGAGTGTTAACATACCAACACTTCAAAAAGAGTGAAATTAACACTGTGGTGTGGACCCATATAGACACTTTAAAAGTGTTGAGATTAACTCTGGTGGTGTTGATTTGGGTATGCTGAATTTGCTGTGCAGCCGCGGCTTCTGGTAGCACGGAGACATAAAATAATACATTTATATAAGAGAACCCTTGTTATTTTAAATGTGATGAAATAACAAAGAGAAACGCAGCTAACTGTGCCACAAAATGCTCCTGAGCTTAACAAAACTATACACCAGGCAGATCATTCAGGGACATCAGTCATCATTACTGTTGTTAGTCATCTCCTGGTTTGTTAAAAGTATTTTGATTATTATTTAGCCTTATAATCCTAGATCTTTATTTTAATGGGGATACAATCATACTGCATGTTTCATCTCCTTCTACCAGACTCTGTAGTTCTCCATCTGTCCACCAGATGTCGTCACAGAGTCTCTCACGCCTGTTCCTGTCAGCAAGTTCAATTCATTACTTTTGTTTACCACCTAGAGATGTGTACCAAACATGAAATCACACACTATCTGATTTGAATTTTTTTTATTTTGTAGATAATATAATGAATATATATTTCCAATCTTCCACATTGCATGGCCGTTCCTGAAGAGCATGTTTAGAGCTTCTGATGATCAAGGGGTCGCATGAAGTTGACTGTTTCCATCTTCATGGATGGTTCTTATTTTATCAAGAAGTGGAATGGTCTTGGGAGGTTTTGTGGGTGGAGGCTTAAAAAATAAGGAGACAGAGAGACACAGTCAATATTCTCTCTATAATTTCTATGTAATTTAATAGGTTGTGCCTTTCCAAATAAACGAATGAACTCAAAGTAAAGCAAGCTTACCCCTCTGAGTCCACTACACGATCCTGGTCTCCACCCACAGCTTCTCTTCATCCGTCTTCTCATCCTCCCCACTTCATTTTCTTTTACTCCCTGAAAAATTAAGATAAATGTAACGTCACTACACACAGACATCATCACAGCTGCATTTACAGCTAAATGGTGCGGTAAGCACATTTGAGGTTCTCACCAGATCCACAGGCTGTCTTTGTTGAGGATTGCCAGTCAGCAGAGCTGCACCATCAGCAGCAGTGAAGGCTGAGATGAGCAGGAAGGCCTCGAGACACAACAGGACCAGCAGCAAACCTTTGTCCATGGCTGACCAACTGAGGAGTCTGAAACATACATGTCTTTATATACCACACCCGTGTGAATAAAGAGGAAGTACTGCACCAACAAACCTTTCAACACCAGTTGATGTCAGAGAGAAATCTGAAGACAACACATATTTGCTGAGGTTTGTAGAAGTGGAAGCAGTTTACCATCCTCTTTCTCAAATATATTATGAAAACATGGAGTTTTGTGAACACAGAGACACGAACATACTGCGTGCCTCTGAAATAACAACCATAAACACAGTTGGGAGTAGAATTGAATTAAAATTTTCTAAATAGAAAATGGAAAAGTGTGTAGCGTCAACAAGAAAAGCAAAGAGTATGGATATTTGTTTTGATAATCGGCACGTCCCTTTCCATTAGAGAAGAAGAGAAGAAAACAATTATTTAATTTAAATTAACTAGCTATGAATTTACAGAAAGTTACTTTAACACTGCACTGGTTAAAGTCTTCAAAGACACAAGACATATCCTCTTGTGTATTTGTCGTGTCCAGACAGCCCTCTCCACAGCCACTTCCACCAGCTCCTCCGGAGGAATCCCCAGGCCAGGTCCTGGGTTGGCCCCGAGGTCTCCTTCCGGTGAGACATCCCCGAAACACCTCTCCTGGGAGGCGTCCGGGAGGCATCTTTACCAGATGCCCAAGCCACCTCAACTGACTCCTCTCAACTGATGTTTTGTGCATTATTCCCTTCTCCTTCCAGATGTTTTTAATGAATCACAAAAATATTTTTTGTGTCTGCTAAATGTGGATACCAAAATTTGAGCCATTAATTTAGAAAATGTGCTAAGAACAATAATTTATGAGGATTAGACTGGATTTATAAAAACATACATAGATATTGCATACAGTTTGCAGACTGGGTATTCATCAATATTTAATACTCATGCTGAAATACTGTAGTGATGATTATGTTGCTGAACCAGCATTTGACAGGGTTGAGTGGGATTATGACTTTGTTGGTTATATCATATGCTGTAAAAGTCTAGTGGTTGCCAACCTAAGGTTTCCCAAATGTTATTAAATAAATCCAAGAGGCCATGAGATGATTAAGACAATTGCTTGGTCACAGTAGCAAAAAATGACCAGAGAGAAACTGTAAAAATGAAGCCCTGCAATGTTTGTGGTTGTCTTGTACACACAGAAAACGTTTCTAATAGTGATAATTTTCTTAGTAAGGGTGTCATAGCTGCAGTTCTCTTTTAGTCGTATTGCTCTTGACCTGAGGGTTAAGGTTTGAATAAATAAAGGTTTATGTTTAGATTAGGACCAGTAAATATAAATAGAGTTCTTTTCTTTTAAATACAAGTACTACTCATTTAGACTACTGTAACTCTGGGCCAGTCATTAATACGTTGCCTGCAGGTTGTACAGAACGCAGCAGCCTGTCATTTAAAAGGGAAAGAAAACGACGTGACCACATTACACGGGTATTGACATCCCTACACTGGCTTCCAGTCCATTTTAGGATTCATTTGAAAATTTTATTACTTGATTTTAAGAGTCTGAATGACTGGGCAGCATCTTACCTGTCAGGATTGTCGCCATACTCTAGCCTGAGGACTGCGATCAGCAGATCAGCTGTTACTGAACCTAACCCAGATCCAGGCTCAAACACAGAGGGAGTAGAGCCTTTTCAGCAGTGGACCCCCAAACTCTGGAACAGCCTACCATTTTATGTCATGTTAAAAAAACAAAAACAACTATGTCTTCTCGCTAGCCGTCAGTCCAAGTTGAGCAGGATATCTTGGATTTTATCATGCAAACACAGTTTTTATTCACAGTTTTACTGTTGTTTTATTTGGTGTTTTATTGCTTATTTTAGCTCATAATTATTTGTTTTTATATTAATGGGGATTGTTGATTAATTTACATTGATTTGAACTGAGGTTGTTTCTAAATGTGCTTAAGAAATAAACTTTGACTTAACATGTCTTGACTTTACAGTAACTCACCCTCTCCATCTGTTAAACGCAACGCCTTTATTGAGAAACACCACTTGGGCCACATGATTGCCCCACTGGTTTCCTGACTGAACTTAAAATCAACAATGAAAAAGGACTAAAACCAACACGTAAGAAAATGGAGCAGTTGAACTGACGCCTCTCATGTGTTACCATGCAGTCCAGTTAGATACTGCATACACTAAAATATAAATGAATGGTGTTCCGAAAAACTATATGGATGTTATTTCTCATGTGGGGCTCCTTGAACCGCCTTTGTTCTAGGACATTTTATTCACACTTCCTGATAAATCTGTAATCTTGTCCAGATGGTGAACACCAAACAAGCTGACAGATTAAAATCTTCTTGTTCGCTTTCACTTCCTCCTCTGCCTTCCTTCCCAAAAGCAGGTACATGGTACTGTACTGTATCTGGCATTTATGACTATGGATGCCCTCTAAAGGACATGTCTTTTCAGATTTACAAAAATGTGAAAGCGGCTCAGGTGAAGGAAAGCAGGTACTCGTCGGTTCTTCTTTAAGGTTAGAATTTGTATAGCACCTAACAGGAGGCATGTTGTCATGTCAAAGCAGGCAGAGCTCAATTGTAAAAATATTATTCATTCATTCATTCATCTTCTGTAACCGCTTGTTCCTGTGAAGGGTCGCGGGGAGGCTGGAGCCTGTCCCAGCTGTCATTGTGAGAGATGCGGGGTACACCCTGGACAGGTCGCCAGTCTATCACAGGGCTAACACAGAAAGACAGGCAACACATGTACATACTACGGCCAATTTAGAATCACAAATTAACCAATTAACGAGGATGTCTTTGGATGGTGGGAGGAAGCTGGAGTACCCGGAGAGAACCCACGCAGACACAGGGAGAACATGCAAACTCCACATAGAAAGGCCCCAGTCGGCTCATGTCCTGCAAAAATATTAGTAATAGAAAAGTGATCATGGCTGACATTAATTTCACGATTCATCAATTAAAAAATGAAAAAGGAAACAGGGTTAGTCCAAGCCTGCTGTCAATTTTGCGTACACCTGAACAGAGCAGAGCCATTGTTAATGATATCAGTAAAACCTTACGGTAAATATGGCTGTTGTGATGAATGGATTATTCTCAGAGATGGGAACATATTAAAATCACATAATTAATTAATAATAATTATTATTTTATTTGAATCTAGACACAAACATGCTGCATGTAGTTCCCCACCTGTCCACCAGATGTCCTCAGAGACTTACTCTCTCTTGTCACCTACCTGATCCTTGCGGTAGAAATACTCTCTGCTTCTCCTCTCCACGCTTTCGGCAACGTTAAATTGTTTGTCTTGTTTCTGGTGCCGTGATTGTTTTCTTGCGTGTTTCTTATCTGCTTTTTCATCTTTTAGTTTTCTGTTCTGTCAGTAGCCTACCTAGCTAAACAGCCTAAACACGTGCCTAAAACAACACGTGTTCCCAACGTTGCTGTGATTTAGGGACGACACTGAGACACAGTGACACTTGGGAATCAAGATTGTTAATTACTGTGCAAAGAAATGCCCTAACGAGACTGAAACTGAGCATATTTTGGCAGGAATATCTTCAAAGCAGAGATCAGACTCGTAATCACAATCTTCAAACTTCAAACTTTTTTATTTATTTTTTCCTTTCATAGAGTAAACTGAAAGCTTTCATCACTTCCATGTCGCCTTGGCAAGCAGAGAAACACTGGAAGTGGACTCTAATCAGGCTTTATCCTGATTCTCTCTCACAAACCGAGACTGGCTGCACTGACAGGACCTGCAGCTTATCAGCCTTTACCAGAAATCATCACCTCGAAGACTCATTGGACTATAACAGATTCTTATTTATTTATATTTATTTCATTTTTTAAGAAAAGATAACTTAAAGTGCAAAGGAGGTTTTTTATTTCATCAAGCGTGGGCAACGGATTCAGAGACCGGTGAGTGTTTAAGACACATTAAAGCTTCCCTCTTTATCATTAATATTAATTGGGTCAGGAGATCAGATCTGCTGTAACAGTAACAGGAAAGGGGCTCTTTACATGTACTATTTATTCACATTTCTACTCTCAGTTAAATGCAAATGTTTCTTGGTGGCAAAAGTTGGTTCATTTTTTACACAGTTTAAACATTAAATTCAATTTCAAAATGGATTTACAGTAAGGATTACTTTAGAAACCTAATGCAACTTATGCTCACTGCACAGATCCTCTACTTGAATAAAAGTATATAAATACTTTTAACATAGCCTATATGTCAAAATTCTACATTGCTATATTATATAGACCGATCAGCCACAATGTTAAAACCACTGACAGGATAAGTAAATAACATTGACCATCTTGTGATAATTTAATGTTCTGCTGGGAAACCTGTGGACCTGGCATTCATTTGTGTGGATGTTACTTAGACATGTACCTCCCACCTAGACCAGACCATAGCAATGACACTCCTTGACGGCAGCAGTCATCCACAGCAGGATGCAGCCTGACACAGGCACAGACACAAACACACTTTAGTAACAACTAAAAAAAAAAACATTAAAAACAGCACAAGGTGTTGACCTGGCCTCCAAATTCACTAGATCCCAAACTGATCAAGTATCTGTGGGATGATCCACAAAGGTCCCTCCCCTCAACCCATAGGACCCAAAGGCCCCCACTAACAACATCCTGTTACCAGACACCACAGGACACCCTCAGAAGGCCCATGTCCATTCTCTGATTAGTCACAACTGTTTTGGAGGCACAAGGGAGACCTACACAATATTAGGAAGGTGGTCATAATGTTATGCCTGATCAGTGTATGTGACATTGTGTGGTTAACACTGAGGCCTTAATGCAAAAGCAGCATCTTGTGTGTTAGTTGAGCTGACCCAACTCTGAAGTCCAAATAAATTACGTAATTATTAGTGGAATAGTCCTTCTGAAATGTAATGTAGTAGAAGTATAAAGTGCTATAAAATAAAAGCATAGTTACAACGAGTACTCAGAAGTATTATTAAGTACAATTTCTTTAGATATAAAGGTGTTTAGAGACTTTCCATTACTGGTTTACCAATTCACTGTTAAGAGTTTGTCTTCCAATCTTTGTTTTAAGATGAAAACAGTAAGCTGAGTGGCAGGTCAGAGGGGTTGAGTGCCAGCCGGAGGGGTGTCAATGATGGGTCGGAAGCTGGATCTGTCGGGGCTGTCGGACAACGAGGCGGAACATGTGCTACAGGTGGTGCAGAGGGACATGAGGCTACGCAAGAAGGAGGAAGAGCGACTCAGGTGAGTTCTGACGTCCTAATGTTGGTGTGTGTCTCCTGAAAGTGTAAACAGGAATCTGTCATCTAACTAACTAGACCCAATGGCATAAAAAAATATGTTACACTAATGCTGCATTTATACCTCCATTTATAATAAAAATATGATTTTAAACCAACTAGATAGTTTTTTGTGAGTCAACAGATAAATGTGAACAGTCAGATTTAAGTTATAATGCACTATATAAGCTGTGGGGATTTACAGGAGTCCTCTCAGTTTGCATTCGAGGCATTTTTAAAGCTTGGTGGAGATTTCTCTTCCTGCCTCTGTGGTCGGAAGTTTGTCCTGAAAAATACTGGACAGGAAGTGACGCCCTTTTCCTGTTGCACTCACACCGGCTTCCTAAAAATGTCCATGCAGCCTCCAAATCCTAAACACAATACACACAAACACAAAGACTTGAGTATTGTGGGATTAGGTGGATTTCAGCTAAGTCTCTGGTGCATATCAACCTAAGTCAGAGAGGTACAATAGAGGGAAGTGATTTGTCTGCTTGTTAAAAATAGCAAGAGTATGTCATTTCTTTCTTTACTTCCCATGTTTTCTTTCTAAAACACGATCTGCTTCTAACAACATTAGTCCTTCAGTTTCTTCAGGGAAAATTGCCTTTAGCGATCAGGGAGCCCAATCAAAAGGACCACACATACAAGATAAGCCCTAATAGCTGTAATTTCCTTCAGATTTGCATCAGCAAAAAGCCTTAATGTGGACATTTGGCTCACTTAGTTGGGAAGTTGCTTATCTCTTTTGACCATTAATGCCACAAGTTAACAGAAAATTAGATTCTTGCTTAAGAAAACAGTGCTAGTAAGTATTGTCAGGAATAAATACGTTCTGCAAGAACAAGGTCAGCGCAGTTTAGTGCACACAGACCATCTCACACCCGTAAGTCTGTTTCAGAGCGATGCATGTCAGTGGATAATACTGACAGGTGTGCTCTGTTGTTTACCCTGAGCGCTGTAAATGGTGCAGTAACACACTTTTATTACAAGCTTCATGAATGTGGGAATTATTGCCAGAATTTTGTATTTGACTCCACTTGTTTTTGTTAACTGGCGACTGGCAACTGCTCCAAATATCCGTCTGGCCTAAATCTCTAATTAAAACCCCGTGACGGTCTGGTTTGGACCCAGGTTTCTTCTGTAGACCTGAAATCTTGCAGAATTACAGCAGTCTATCTAATGTTATATCCTGTTTTGACCTGCATGTGTTTGCATGACTTCACAGAGACCACTGAGCACAACTAAAGTTATTGCACATGAGTCACATTTGCAGCTTTTTCTATGTTATAAAACCATGTGACATGACACAAAACGGACAAGCAAGGTGGTTACCAGCAGCTAATCTTGTTGTTGTTTACCGGCTATGTTTTGATGACGTTTTGCATATCTTCTGTAATCATAAGAATAATCTATAACTAATCTAAAACTTTCTAAAGCTGCTAAATGATGGGAAACACATTCACGTCTCATTTTTAGCGTAACCATTTTCAGATTTCACATGTACGAGGTGAATCCCTCATGTCGTGCAGATTGCCGACTTTTCGGCTTCCTCTCACACCGAGGCGTTAAGTGGGCGCTCGCTTCACGCATCCTGCCTTTCAATTTCTGCACTGACGCCCCCCTGAGATGAAACCCGGCAACCTGACTGAATGTCAAACACGGATGAGTGATGGACAGGGGAGCACAGGAATGGGCAATTAAAGCTGAAGTTTAGAAACGAGCACAGATGAGAAATGAACATGCGTCACTGATGGTTACTTTTGTTGGCGTTAACTCACGAGATGGATAACTTAAATACGGCACAACTGTTCATGCTAGATTAAGATGCATGCCTATTATATGTAATAATAGTGAGATTTTTGCTGATGAGATTAAAGTCATGTACAGGCCAAAGCACACACAGCTAAACACAGGACATCTAATGATTTAATTTAGATTGTGATAAACAGGCAGGGTTAGTTAATGACAATATTAATCACACCTGCTTAATGTTTGTTTCATGCATCATAATCTGTATTAAAGTTTCCCGTAATCCTGTTTAAACACTGAGATTACCGGAAGAATGAACAAACTAATTAGTTATTTTAAGCTCTGAAATCAAGCAAAGATTATTGGCTGCATGGATTAGAATGAATACGTACGTGTGTGATTACAGAGATTTTACACACAACCTGGCCTTATAAGGCGCTCTAATTCAACATTCCTGTTTTGCTCGTATGTGTTTCAGAGACGTGGTGACGCTACTGTATGGTTATCGTTGAAGATAGATTGTTTGGGTAAAGTGTGTCAAATGCAAGGCAGTGGGAGAGTTTTATAGAGCGATTCAACATGTAACATGTACTTTAAGAAGTCTAAACAACTTTATTGATTTTGGTCACTCATCCTGCTCTCGTGGATTTGTTTCTGGGCATAGCAGGCAGGTGTTTTCACGGGAAAAGCTCTAACTGCTCAACACAAAACAACAAATGGGCCCAAGTTTCACCAAAGTGGATCCAAAGATTTGCTTGAGATTGAACAAAAACCCCTTTAAGAAAGATCACCTTAAAATCAAAAAGAAGCCATCTTAATCCTAACTATTGCTGGAAGATAGAATCTCTCACGTTACCCACTAAAGCGTTTCCTTTCGCATAAACTAAACTTAAATTATAATAATAATTGTCACCATTACCTGTAATGGTGGCATGTGCATAAACAGTACCTGGATTAAAACACATCCCAACGTTGCCTCCTACTGTACAAAAGCAGCATGGCAGGAGCATTTTCAAGACACCACATTAACGTACACCAATCCGGCATAACATTATGACCACCTTCCTAATACTGTGTAGGTCTCCCTTGTGCCTCCAAAACAGTTGTGACTCATCAGAGAATGGACATGGGCCTTCTGAGGGGGTCCTGTGGTGTCTGGCAACAGGATGTTGTTAGTGGGGGGCCTTTGGGTCCTATGGGTTGAGGGGAGGGGCCTCTGTGGATCATCCCACAGATACTTGATCAGTTTGGGATCTAGTGAATTTGGAGGCCAGGTCAACACCTTGTGCTGTTCTTCATGTTTTTGAGTTGTTCCTAAAGTGTTTTTGTGTGTGTGTCTGTGTCAGGCTGCATCCTGCTGGGGATGGCTGCTGC
The DNA here is from genome assembly GCF_963514085.1 of Chelon labrosus. Taxonomy (NCBI): domain Eukaryota; kingdom Metazoa; phylum Chordata; class Actinopteri; order Mugiliformes; family Mugilidae; genus Chelon; species Chelon labrosus. The sequence continues at coordinate 18,629,873 of NC_140342.1, read as the reverse complement.
CATCAAGGAGTGTCATTGCTATGGGGTGGGGGTGTCTGGTCTGGTCTAGGTGGGTGCTACATGTCCAAGTAACATCCACATGAATGCCAGGTCTAAAAGTTTCCCAGCAGAACATTGAACTGTCATAAAATGATCAATGTTATTTACTTCTTCTGTCAGTGGTTTTAATGTTGCGGCTGATCGGTGTTTAACATATATTTATATTGCACATATAACAAACAGCAACAGATCACCAACCAAATGCGAAGGCACACAAACCCCATCACACATTAATGGATGTCAGGTTATCCCAGGGAAGCAGACTTTCAGTGAGGATTATTGCAGCTGACATGGCTCCAGTCGCTCCTCGTTTTTTTCTCTTTATGCCTGAAGCCAGAAGGCTCCTTCCGACAACCGCACAATGCTTCACATCAGACTGTACACGTCTGGATGCTGTCGTTCGGAACGTTGGCTTCTGAGCTGCTTTGTTGTGAATATCACCGGACACTGTTACTTCAAGCTCTTGCTGTGAAGATTTCACTGTGACCGTGTGTGCATGAGTGTGTTGTGTTTGAGAGTTATTTATATCGTCCGCTGAGCTTCGGTAATGGATGCGCCGCTGTGGCGAGAGGGCAGCCGTGTCTCTGTTAGACAGCCATTTAAAGGGCACTGTGAAATTTTTATAGTTTGAGGCTGAAGTCTTGAGATTCTTCAAAAAGCCTTTCTAAGTTGTATAAAGCTGAAAAGATCAGGAGAAAGATTCACAGATTACAGCGTCGCCAATGTAATTTCTACAGGTTTTGTTCATTTTCCAAAAATGTGATAAATTGTGACACTTCCTGGCAGGATGATCTAGTGAGCAAATTAGAGCAGTGGCAGAAGGCAAAATATTTCCAAACACAGATCCTTCATGTGAATGCTGTGGTCTTGCATCGGCATCATTAGGGCATACTATGTCCTGGAGCTGTCAGTGGAAACACTGCTGAACAGAATATGGCACAAAGATAGATCTAAAGGTACGGACGCACAAAACTAAAAATCAAAGAACTACCGGCAACGAAGGCCGACTGTGACTTCGCCCTTGTCTAAATCCAAACGTAGCATTTGAACATAACGGCAGCCGACATCTTCTTGTTCAACGTGCTGAATCGCCTGAAAAGCTAGCAACAGGGTCAGTATAAGTGGCAACAGTGCATTCTTGTTTAGGTTCACAAACACTCACCGACTGTCCCGATACCAGAAAAACTGTTGTAGATAACCGTGGGATAAATTAAACGATTATCTTATCTTAATAGTGTTTTTTTAATAGCATTCTAACTCTTGTACATTCAAGCTTTTGGGATGTATAACTGCGCCATGTATCTCAATTCACTTTGAAACAACCATTTTCAGGAAGTGGATTCTCCTTTCTTCAAAACACTGGAGCGAATATTTGAGCGTTCAAAGGCCTGGGTCGGGGGTTGAGGAGTTTAGATTTGATTTAAAATTTAGTCGTTTCAAACTTGAATCAAACCAACTTTCATAGACGCGGTGACTCCTTGTTTCTGTCTCTGTCCCCGTCGTGTCAGACTCCATCAGTCTCCAGCTGTAATCTCCTATAAAGGATTCAGTCATGGTTGATGCTCCTGCTGTCATAATGTGAAGATAATCGACTTTTTTTTATTTGACACTTCACTTTTAGCGCGACGTACACCAGATTCTACGTCTCTCTCTCTGCCTTCATTCTTCGTGTTTTTCTCATTTTTAATTCCATCATATTTAAGCCCCTGTCGTACGCGTCGGCTTCGGTTTGACGTGTAATTTCATGCGAGGCTGCTGTTCAGTATTATTTCTTGGCAGGTAACCTTCCAGTATAAGAGTCAAAACATGTCAAATCGTTACGTAATACAAGGAACAAGATGAGACCTTTAACCTGCCAGTGAAATGTTGAGCAAGATATTCTCTACCTTTTCATGAAAGATTTTACCAAAAAAAAGAATAAGAATATTTTTAATATGTATTTAAAAAATGTGAATACTCCTTGAATAGACTTCAGAGAGACTTTATTCATCCACAAGGGAAATTGCTTGGTCACAGTTGCACATAAAAAGACACTCTTGAGAACCACTAGTGAAAAGAAGAACAGGTGAAGATGTATGATATAAGTTAAAATCCAGTAACAATAAAAGCAAGTAAAAATGTACAAAATTTGCATATAAACAAATGTGCAAGAATTAGAGAATTAGTATATATTATATACAGAGGAAGGATTAATAAGGTGCAATAATGTGAATTAATATGAATGGACATGGAGTTATATAGACTTCGAGACTCTGATCAAAAGTCAAAAAGGTTTCTTTAATCAGGAATTCATACACAGCTTTTATACAGATATGTATCTTGGTATGTGGTTTCCCTGGTAATGTGAGTACTATCAGTCCCTTATCACTTGTTGCCCGCAACGTCCTCAGTACAATGACTTTGTGAAGGCAGAAGAACAGATGAGAAAACAATGTAAATCCAACCATAGAGATGTTACATAAAGGGTCATTGTTAAGATTAAATGTAAGGTGAGCATAGAAAACAATCAATGATACAGTAAGTAGTATTTTTCTATCACTATTTACTATATTAGCTAAAAGAAAATAAAGATCACGTGACATTATCGCCAACTCAGTTGATTGGACAGTTTCTTCTCAGCGTCTGTTTCCAACATCAAGGATGAACGTTGACGCTCAAGTTTAAAACCTTTTAACCTATTTCTGCTGGATTTTACATTCCTCTAGGTAATCCTCGATAACTTGACAGTTAGACATAATAGAGCCATGTTTTAATAGAGCTGAAAACACCCCGAATACATTGTCAATGACTTTGAGGTGTTTGCTTGTATGATACAGACTTTAGTTTTAGTTATCGAATAGCTTGTTTCACTTGTAAAGAGGATGTGGTTATTGACACATGAGAAAAAAAGCTCCAGCACATTTAATTACCTGAGTAAGTAAATGTTGTTTATTTATTTGTTTTTGTAAATTAATTTAGTACTCTACCATCTGAGGATGTTCATGCAGAAAAGCCGTCGTCAGGGAATCTCACTGACATATTACTGAGCTCAGCCTCCTCCTGTAACCTTCACATGAGACATTAAAACAGATGTGGAGCGATAAATGCTCCGCTTTAATACTGAGTCAGACATTTCTGCTTTGATAGGATAGAAGGGGAAGCTGTATCACACACTGCACCTGTTTTTGGTCATCATTTACCTTTTGATGGTGTTTAGAAAACGATGAAATGAAAAGACTAAGTTCGTGGAGCCACTTTAATTTGTGCTCCACTTTCATTAAAGCGAGGTCGAGGATCAGCGTGTCCTCGTTGGGATTATCATCCTGACTCTGTGAACTCAGGACTGATGCTTTATCCACAGAGAGGCACTGGATCTCCTGCTTCTCATCCTGCTCGCTGTCACAGTTTTAAACAGATTTATACAACTCGCTCACACACATGCACATTCCTGGTTTCACTGTCTTTCTGCCTCTAACCAAATCATATTTCTCTCTCTCTCTCTCTCTCTCGCTCTCTCGTCCTCTCTTCCTCTCCCACCCCCCTCCTCCCCACAGTGAACTGAAGCAGGAGCTGGACGAGGAGGGCAGTCGCTGCCTCCTGCTGTCACGGCAGAGTTGCTTCAACCAGCGCTGCTGCATCCGCTGCTGCTCGCCCTTCATCTTCCTACTCAACCCCAAGCGCCAGTGCCGGGACTGCCGCTACAACGTCTGCAAGGCCTGCCGGGTCTACAACAAACGGGAAAAAGCCTGGCTCTGCTCAGCCTGCCAGAAGAGCAGGTAAGGCTGTCAGAGGAATCTGGGAGTGCATTTGTGTGTTTGGACAAGAGTGTTAAGGATGAGAGGATGCAGTGACGTCAAAGGTTATTGAGGTCTTCCTCTGCTGCTGGAGAATTGGATTTAGCGCTTAGACACACTATAGAATAAAGTCTCATCTGGCGCCGACATTTGTACTAATGCAAGACTTACGAGAGGATGTTTGAAAATGTGAAACAACATATCAAGGCTTTCCACATTTTACTCTTACTTTGAAAGTCTTAGGTGCTGCATTCAGAAGTGTTGTAGATGTGAAGAAGATTTTAAATAGTTTCAAATGGGATTTGCAGTTGATTCACTGGATAGAATTCAAATTGTGTTGCTCTTTTGACGCTTTAGGGAGCTGACCTTTACAGAGAATCAATGACAAATATCTCAAATGCTGTCTTGTTGGTTGTGCTGTGAAGCAGGCAGTCATGCAACAGGCTGAGGCGTGATTATCATTTAAAAGTTCATGCATTTTGAGACGGACAAGCAATTTCAGATGACCATGACCAAAGAACCAAAAGAATGGCATTTTGGGTACGAGATGGCGAAATGAGTTTCCACTGTAGAGTGTCTGGGCTCTGACTTAGAGATAGAATGAGGTGCTCAGACTAGAGCACCCTGCGATGAGAGAGGCCAATTCAGGTGGTTCTGGTGAAAACTTCCTGGGCGCCTTCTCTCTGAGGTTTACTGGTACCGCCGGCTGGAAGGAGACATGGATGTAGACCCAAAATTTGCTGGATGGATTACGTACTTTGACCGGGAATACTAAGGATGACTTGGAATCCGTCATGAAGAAGAAAAATTACCAAGCTGTTGCCTGTTGCCGCTGTGACCTAACTTTGGATAGGCGGAAGAAGAAGGTTATATGGTAAAGTTGCAGATGCTGCTGCCATTGGAAGAGCCTGCTAATAGCAAATACTCAGAAATGATCACAGCCAACAACATATTAGTCCATACTTCAATACTTCCCTGTAGTATCTGGTGCAAGAAACTCTTAGTCCACTGATTGACTTCTCATGACTTGTGTTTTTTTTCTTTTTAAAGTCTAAAAAATCCATCTTTAAAGGTATTTTGTGTGCATCTGTTGGAACTATTACTATCTCTGGATTAATTTGGTGCTCTGTTGTATATTTTAGGGTGACAGCTCAATCTTAATAGTTTGTTGCTCTTTGTTTGTGGTTTTGATGAAGCTGTATGGATTTTAACTTAGCAGGCAATATTGTAAGCAGGGTCAGATTATGTATGATTGGCTACAGATATCCCATCATGCATTGGGTAATAAGGAGGATACACAACTCCAAATAGATACTCCTCAATCACATACACCAACTGTATGTGCAACTTAATAATAATACAATTTAGCCTCATATTCAATTCCATACTCTAGCAGCATCTATCATCCTATTAAAAATTGTATATAAACTCATTTTGAAAAGGCAGACCTGACAGTCGAGGAGATAGTTAAAACCTCACTGACAGTTTCTTCCAATTATCCTCTCGGTCTGTGTGAGGAGACACCATGAGAAGCCTTAGGATGGGTGACACCCCAGAGTTGTGTCACCTCCACTTCCTGTCTGCACGCCCACTGTACACACACACACACAAACACTGTCACTCGCTAAACAGATGGAGGCTCATTAAAAATACAGCACCGTGTCATTCCTAAACATTCAATTAAACCCTTCATCACTAAATAGGAAACTTGGAGACATCAGCTGTCTCATGGGAATTACATTGTGCATAAATGAGGTCTGCACCACAGCCGTGTTTGATGTGTTAAAAGAGAATAACAGATCATTGTCATTGCAGAACACAAGCTTTTCTTTCCACTCTGTAAGGTGCCCATTAAAAACGGTATAAGAAACAGTAGGACACAAACATTATCTAAATCTGAATCAGAGAGGAATGAATATGGAACATACAGATATTATGTACAGTGTTGTGCTAATTGTTCATCCAGTGTAGGTTATTTACATACGTAGCAGCAGCAGCAGCAGCAGCAGCAGCAGCAGCAGCATGGTTATATTGTAGACTGTTGATGTGGTTGTGTGTCAGAGTTTCTTGGACTGATTTATAACATACATCGACCAACAACACAGACTCTCAAACTTCAAGCTACTATAGAATCTGAATAATTTCATCACTGAATTAAGAAATTTACAGATAGAGTAAGGTCCTTTTGATGTTTCTACAGAAACCTCCAGAGCCTTTTAAAATCGAAGTTTAAAATCTTTTCATGCATTCTTGCAGACTTTATTTCAACAACACAGTTAAATCTGAGGAAAGTACATGCTTTTATTATTTATTAGGAGCTCATATTTTGGTCATATTTTATTGGGTGCGCCCTGACGAGAGTTGCAAAGGACCCCACCTACTTTGAAATTCAGACAAATACACGTGAAACACGTCTTAGACCAGATTTATTTTCTGCGTCGGATCTACGCCGCGGGGTCGGCTTTGACGTGCGACTCTTCAAAAAAATGCAACCATAGCTTGCACCTGTGCAGACCACAGCAACTGTGATGTCCGAAATGCATTTCCACGTTCGCGTCTCTCAGTGGCTGTGACAAGCGCAGAAAAATCCCACCTCCTTCTGCCTCCTACAACCCGTCTGCTCAGACGTCTTCTCTCTTTTCTGAGTTGCAGTCATTTCAGTAAAAGTAACATTTAGCAGCTCACCAACACACCACAACATTTGAATGCTAACAAAGGCGACTTGCACAAGCTACGACGTTGGCTATTCATAGATCCATTGCAGACGTGTAACAAGTCTTTAGTCTCTTGTTTTTCCATGCAGGTCACATAAGAGTCACTGGGATTGTGTACTTCTCATTTGTCACTTTGTATAAATCAGATGCAGCATTGTTTTTCTAACTCAACTTTCCAACCTGAGGAGTAGCAGTCACAAGATGGCAAAGAACAAGACACCATCGCTGTATCACCGCTCAGCTGCAGGGCCAAGCTGTCAGTGTGATGCCTTGTTGTCCTGTAGGCATCAGCGTGGCGCACTTCAAAGACGGGTCAATGAAGATGTTTTTTTTTTTTTTAATTATTTTCTGCTGCCCAGTTTCCTGTGGGCGTGTTTTAAGAAGCTGCTGCAGACGGTGCTTGGCTAATGGTGAAGGTGAACCTGCACATCTGGATGAGTTCATCTGTGTCTGTGGGTCAAGCTGTAGAGGACACAGAGGATAGATTATCTGTACAGAGGTGCTGAGGAGTAGAACATGCCACATATTTAATATTTAATAGAATTTGTCCTGGATTTCATTTTGAGAATTAGGTGTTTATAGTTCTTCTGTGTTTACTTCTGATGATATTTATGATTCTATCGGTTTTATTCAACAGTTGTATTAATTGGAAGGATAGTCTAATCTATTATTTATGTATGATTATTGTTTTTTTTCCTAATAGTATATTGCTTCAGGATTCAGGATTGAAAAGTTGCTTTGTGTTTAATTTGGTGCACGATTAATGTTGCCTGACCCAAATGTGTATAGGTGTGCAAAGAACACTTTTTTTTTTTTTTTGTGCACATTTTAGGGAAAGACTAAAATCCAGTCTCTCTGTCTCTCAGGTTGTTGAAGACACAGTCACTGGAGTGGTTCTACATGAATGTGAAGAAACGCTTCAAGAGGTTTGGCAGTGCCAAAGTGCTGAAGACTCTCTACAGGAAGCACCTAGCAGAACACAGTGCGCTTTCAGAGTTGACTGGTAAACCTCTTCTATCATATCAGTTGAATACGTTCTTAAAATGCTTGATTCAACCTGTATGGTAAATGATAAATAATACGACTCCTGAAAACACACTAAAACCCTGTGCACATCTTTCCTATAAGCCTAATCCGATAGCTGATTGGTGTAAGCAGATGATGTTTCTACTCGACTACACGAGGCTGATTTTGTGTTGAGTTTGTATTTGTCTGATTTTTGTTGTGTAATATTTCAAGGAAGCATGAGGAAGAGGGTGAAACAGGATTAAGCTCTTGGCTCTCATCTCACATAACTTCAGCAGAGTAATCCGACTGCTGCCAGACTCCAAGAATATTAATGGTTGTTTGCTTCCTCCATATTTATACTCAGCAGGGAGTCGGTGCTTGCTGTTACAAAAGCATCTCTGATTTTTAAAGCTGCACTAACTGTGTTTTTACATTAGCCGTGTTTCAGATTTGGAAGAGTCAGTCACAGGGATGAATAATCACCCGACTCTGCAGTTCCCCTTGTTTATATTTTAACGATTCACTGATCTGAAATCAGCCTAATGTCCAGCAACAAACAGACAGTTAGCAATCAGCTAGTTTAGTTTAACTACAGTCCAACCAAATTTTTCTCTCAGGAGCTACCACTTGGCACATCTCCAGATGGAAGTAAATGCTCTTCTTTATGCTAAGTGTATGAAACACCTGCCCTGTACCCAATTTAAACTGCACGGACAACTCACATAGCATGTGAAGCTATTTGTGTTGTTACCTAATCAAAATTTACGTTACCGCCAACAAACTTTTATAACCCACTGTTTGTGCTCTTGATTTTTTAGACCATGGAAATTTACAGTTATTTGTTATTTTAAGAGAGTCGGTCAAAACCTCGAGGAATTCACTCCAGACGTAACGTGAACTAGCAAAGTTAGATTGAAAGTCAACTGTTTACTATAAATTTGATTTATCTTACATACATTTGTCCGTAGAATACCACGTCTCAACACCCTTATGTTTAGCATTCCTGTACATGATCTGCACAGGCTGCTGCTGTTTGTTGCTAAATCCGATATCTGCGTTATTACAGTCATTTAAAGACGGACTGATAAAAAAAACGCATGCTCTTATTTTATGTGCATACATGTCATATACTGCATAAATTATTTTTAATAGTTTGGATAACATAATATTTAGTTGTTGTTTTTTTTGTATTAAGACTGTAGAATAATATGCCAGGGTCTCATGAAATGACAGTAGTTTCTGTTCATTGTTGACCTTAAGCATAGTTTGACATATTTCCACAAAGTTTTGCTCACAAGACGTTTTGCCATAAAGCTTTCAACATTAATGTTTCTTATAAAATGAAGGTATGTAGGTATGTCTTTGTAGTCAGATTAGAGAAAGCTGCTTTTATCTTCACAGTTAAATGCTAATGCCGGCATGGTGCGAAGCTTTACAGAAAGCAGCCATGCTGAAAATGTATTTGTGCTTTGAATAAAAGGGTTCACCCTGCAGTATATGCAGCATGTAGGTCTAGTCGGGGACAAAGCCGTAATGCATCTCTGGACCATTAGTTCAGAGTCTCTGATCTGATTGAACCGACAAGGGATTTCAGAGAATTATGCGTGTTTTTGTGGAGGAGAGGTCGCTGGCTGCAGATGATACAGAGCTGTGACCCCTGTGGGTGGAGGACCTATGTGGGCTGGCGTCAGGCCGCACTCCTCTGGTGTAGGTAGATGCGTTTTTATTTTCCACCGCCACGTATCGCACATGTTAATTTATAACTGACCTGCTCTGAAAACTCAGCTGTGTTCATTCGGTTGCCAGATCTGATCTGCGGGGTGTGACTAATGGAAAGCCCTGCTGATGCTAGTTTGCATAAGAACAATGTGAACTGCATGAATATTGTTGGAATTTATAGCTCTGACATTTGGAAACTAAACGCTGTGTGATCCCTAATTCTGTGTCAGATTTGTGTAGCAGTGAAGCATTTCCCCTCATGACGCAGCTGAGTGATTCAACTCATGCTCGGAGACATCCTCCCTTTAAAGAGTAAAGCAAAGGAACAAAGTGACCCCGAGGAAATATAGTCAAGAAACACATACTGACATAGACTGTGGGAAAATACTATATGCTCAATAGTATAAATAGTTTAAAATAGGATATGTGATGACAATACTAAACGCCCAAAATCACCAAATCTTTACATCTGTAACCGAACGATAAGTAAACAGACAATATTTATTCAACACGATTAAAATAATTCTGATAATTTAACCGTTTAGATAGATGATGTACATTTTTTATTTTTTTTTTTTTAAGAACCATCTTTCTCAGGCTAAACCAGTTGTTCTTTATTGGTTTGTCTTCATTTAACAGTATTTTATGAATATAACACTCGTACGTTTATCTGAGTGGCCTCTTCGTAGTTGTGTCTCAATCACAAACCAGACTGTGAATTTTCCTAAACAAAGTTCTGTGAGTGCTCAAACATAACCAGACAAGTGTTTAATAGTAATGTAATCACTATAATAGTATATTCTACTTTAAAAGTTGATATATTGGTGGGAAAAATACATGCTGACAAATAATGATAATTATGTAAAAAGGAAACATGTATATTTCCTTCAAAATGCTGTCACTGATTAGTTGTATGTAAACGTAATCTCTAGCAGACCGGCTATATCTTTGGTAAACATGTACATTAAAAGGGGAATTACCATTTATTTTTTTTACAACCTGGACCTTATTTCTGGCATAAAATATGATTGTTTACTCACCCATATAACTTTGGTGTAATTTTGAGTCGTTCGTCAGATATTTAGATCCGCGTATATCCATATAGTAGGAGTGACTGGGGCACCGAAACACAGCCTCTAAATAACACATTATCTGCCGCGAAACTCGTTCATTTCACCAATATTTTGTTATGATACGCTAGTGCTATTCCCCGTTGAGTCCAGAGTCACAAAATATTGGTGAAATAAACGAGTTTCGCGGCAGAGAATGTGTTATTTAGAGGCTGCGTTTCGGTGCCCCAGTCACTCCCGCTATATGGATATACACGGCGCTCCACTGGATCTAAATATCGTCCGAACGACTCCAAATGACACCAAAGTTATATGGGTAAGTAAATGATCGTATTTCATGACAGAAATAAGGTCCAGGTTGTAAAAAATGGTAATTCCCCTTTAAGTCTTGGATGGACTAGAATGATTTTTTTGCAACATAATCAGGTCAAAATGTGTTATTATGTCCAAGTTGGTTTATTATAAAATATTTGAGACATTGTGTTTTAAGGCTAATTGGAAAATGTCAGCATGCTATCAAGCTAAATTATGATCGTGGAAAACTTTGATTCCAATTTTTAGGTTTTCTGGAAAGCCTCAAGATAAATAATTGTGCATGAAGACCGTAGCCTCTATTTGCATTAACCTGCCGTGACAAATTAAACAAGAGTATCTTCCTGTTTGCTGCACAGTTCACGCACTTACGCATACTGCTGTCAGATCACCTTCCTGAGAGACTCATGATCCCTCCAGGGTTACAGTGACCTTCAGCTGCTGTGTTATATGTGTTTTCCATGCCTCTGTGCTGGGGCCAAATGTGTCCTGACTCATTAGATGTTACAACACGGATTTATGTACACAAAAAAATCTGTGAAGGGTCACTGACACAAAAAAAAATAAAAACTCAGTTCGTCTTCATTTAAAGGTATTTTACATCAGTGAACTTGAGTTTGTAGCAGTAAAGAGACTCAGAATTGAAGTGCTCGCTGCATTTTCAGAATAGTTCACATCACTTGGTTTAAGTGCTCTCCTTGCCCCTTTAAAATGATTGGAAGTGACCCTGTGTACTCCGCTGTACTCTTGAACCAGGGCCTGCTGTGCACAGATCAGGTCGCCTGGTAATGCCACACACGAGGCCACTCTAATGCACTTATATAACCACAAATGGCCGCATTGTTGCATGAACATTTGCATGACGTGAAAAGAGGTTGGAAGGGAGGACTGCAGTGTGACTGAGCTCTCTGCAGATTAATTATCAAATCATGAAATCGCAAAAAAAGGCGGACATGACGCTATTAATACAAATTAAATGCGAGATTTTGCAAACACATAACAAATCATACCACTTTCTTGTGCTTTTTCATTTAAAGGAAAACATCTCATTATGGACAGACCCTTTCAGATTTCATTAAAATGAAACCGCACTTGAAATAATAACACTTAAAGTAGTAATTGCTTTAATATTTTCTGTTATTAAAGCACCTTAGTAACACAGGAGGCTTTTTTTTCTCTCTGATTTTCAGTCATTCATCTTTTTAATCCTCTGTCTAATTTGAATGTTTACTCTGGTCTAGATCCGGGAGGTTAATTCCATGTGAAAGTCCTGTATCTGCCTTTTCATGTCTGGTCAACATCTGTCTGTGTCTGCAGAGGGCAGCGCCTGCGACGAGAGCATCTGCAATGAGGGCAGCGTCTGTGGGAGCGACTCGACTTTCTACAGACAAACTGAAGGTGCAGACATGATTTCATTCGATGCTTTTTATACTGTTACTATATATGTATATATTTAGATTTTTTTGGTAACAAAAGCAAAAGGCAGACATCGATAAGAACATTGTATGTGCTCCTGTGTTCTTTAAAATTACATTAATGTGGAAGATTTTAATTAATTTGTGCATCTAATGGCAGAAGAAAGGAAGGAAATGCAACAAATTGATCCTGATAAAAGGCTTTTCTCCTCCTTCTCCAGGCTTTCTCTGCCTAAAAGGCTAAAATAAATGTTTGATATGGGGTAAGAGGAAATGAGATGAGAAATGGATGCTGAGATAAAGCCTGTATGTTAGATTTCTCTATTTTTAGATGTTTGTTGGAAGGGAAAAGCAGCCGAATAGCAGCTTTAGAGTGTTGCAGCTAATACCCTGAAGTACCATGGCTCCAACTTAGTTTAGTTTTTATTTAAGAATATGCATTACAATAATACAATATCTCTTTTTATATTCAGTGTATTAAAGCTGAGCTTTAACATTTTGGGAAATATTTGTTGTCTGGCAGAGAACACTCTTGTTAAGATGATACCAATCTCATATCTGGGCGCTGTATTTGAGGCTACAGCCAGAAGAGTGTTAGCTTAGCATAAAGACTGTAAACGAGGAGAAACGGCTAGCCTGGCCCTGTGTGGCCGTAACGAAATCAGTTTTAAGCCTTTTCCAGTTCAGGTTTTCTGATTATTACACAAATTAGAAGCAGAGTGTCACTTAGTGAGCTTAAGAGGTGCTGTTTGATGGATTTTTTCACCTTCAAAGAGAGTCATGCTAGCTGCTGGTTAGCCTAGATTTTATTTTAGCCAGGCTAAACAGAAGCTAAACCCATCGTTATACTAAATACACATTTAGAAGACATTGTTTGACGTTGAACTTCCCGTGTATCTGTCTAAAAGAATGCAAACTGGAGAAATAATCCATAAAATCCCTCTCTCCAGCAGCAGTTTGCTCATATTTTCACCTGATTTACATGATTCTCTTTAAAACTAACCATGAACTTGTGATTATTGGCTTAAACAGACAGATACACTTAATGTGCAATGTGAACAAAGTTAAATAGAAAGCCTCTCTTGTAAAAGTTTACCAATTTTTTGTTACTAAAATTTTGATTTAGCCTGGTGTAGCCATACTGAATTTTTATCAGAATATGAGTCTAGTTTCACGCCATTGGGATTTTATTATGGGCCGTCTTTCAGCAGATACAGGGGTCAAAAAATCTCGTCCTACAACCAAGCATAGCCCCTTTGTTGTAAACTAATTCAACTCCACAACACTTAGACGATGTGCATGACTACTTCTCTATTACTCTTCTATCCATCACCATGGCCAAACGACAGATCTTTGCTGGCGTATAATCAGTTCCCAATGGAGCGACTCCAGACCAACTGTCCTCTGCAAACATTATTTGTGGGCGGGGGGAGGTGAGGCTGGCATCCAGACTTTTTTTTTTTGGTGTGCACATGTTTGAATTAGAAATAAAAGAAGGTTAGGAATAACAAAACACCAGCAGCACCATGTTCTATATATGTAGCCTATAAGTTCCTAATGATTTTTTAGAAGTTGTGTGATAGAGTCTTAGCTTTAGTTTACATGCTATTTGTTTCATATGTAAATAAGTTGTACATGGCATTAAAACTAGACAATAGACCCGACCAGTTAATCAGAATACCACAAGCCATTTGCCACACAGGAGAGTCCTGTCCTGTTTGCTCGGTTGGCTACAGTGAGTTTTTATATATATATATAAAAATAGCCACAGCACATTATTATTCATTCAGGGTTGTTTTGGGGCAGTCTTTATGATCCTCGTTCTCAGCTGGTATTTGCCTCACGCTTTACAGCAGATACAACGGGGTGGATGAAATAAAATGTTACATCATCTTGGCAGTAATCTTTTGCTTCAAATCTTTCCTTTGCTTCTGCCCTCACTCTTCCCGGTTTCAGTGCAGGATGCAAACCTGAACCAAAGGCTGCAGCTGCCTGTTGGGTCATGCATCCGTCAGCGGGGCCTCAGAAACGGAAAATCGATCCCTACTGTTTTACATAACTTGACAAGTTCTATTTGAAGGATTATTCGGGTAATGACTAAGCATTATTGTGTGTGTGTTTGTGTTCAGAGCACAGCATGGCAGAGACGCTCGCTGTGGCCATGCGGGTGGCAGAAGAGGCCATAGACGAGGCCATTTCCAAGGCTGAGTGTGGCACAGCCAGTCAGGTTATTTATGTTTTTAACGTCATATTTTTTTTTTTATATATATAAATATACTGGAGTCCTTATATACACAGGAAAAACTTTTTATTGGTCTGTAATCTATGCACTTTAGTAAAAATATCCTTTCATCCTCCCTGTCCTTTTATCAAGTTCCTCTTCAGCATGTTCTCTCTCTGAGTTTGAATCAGATTATATCATGTTAAACCATCAGGATTATGCTGCAGCACCAGTGACACTTTAATGCTACTATATAAGAAAATACCAGGACCACAATAAAACATGCCTACATTCACCTCTTTCTCTGTGCTCATTTTGGGTTTAGGCTTCACCAAAGACGGTTTTATTTTATTACTTAAGTTAAGTCTGAACTAGATTTCTGGTTCTGCGTCCTCTCCTTTAAAATACATCTGTATGTTAGAAAAGATTTACTTCTCACTAATCTGTTAAAGTACCCCAAAGCTACTGAACTGTGCACAGCAAATATGTATATTTAGAGTAGTAATCAGCTTATAGAGTGTATGTGTGTGCCACTAAATAGCTTTCTTATTTGTGTTTGTTTGTTTCCCAGGAGAAGCAGAATGAGGCGCTCTATCTGCGGGAGCACAGAGGAGAGCTCATTGAGGAGCTGGCCAATACTATTGTGCAAAAAGTAAAAATAAGTAACAGATGTGCTTTACAGTACTTTATTTCCAGTCAAGTCAGCAAAGGGTAAAACAAAAGCATTAATTTACACGTTTGTTCTTTTTGCATGAAAGATCATTAAAAGGAGGAAAACTCTGGCTGAGATTAGGGCAGAATGTGATGACGACTGGGCCCGTGAACGCAACACTGAGCTTCAGCGCCATCGCCGAGCCACCTGCGATCAAGCCTCCAGCTCCTTGAAACGCCACCCCAACCTCTGGGTAACGTGCATATCTGCATCTTAGTAGAAGAAAGCAGCTTCTGCATGTGCCTGAACTGATATATTTCTGTTAATTATTAAAGATTAAAAGACTTTTTGACTAAAAACACATAAAGTAATGTCAATATTTTAGTCTTTAAGCAGTCAGAAGTGTTTCTTGCAGAAGCCCAAACGTACAAAGTTAGCTGTTTGCACCAACTACAACAGTACAATGCTCTTTACACACTGATGCATCTACTAATTAAATTACAACACATGTAAAGTTATACATTAGTCAGAAATACTTTTATATTAGCAGGAAAAGCAAGATTTGCCATTGCTGTATTCAGACTTCGTCCACCACTGACTACAAAGCATGACGTGTTGTTTTCTACCTGCACATTGCTGACCTCTGCTGGTTAAACCGTTAAACATGTTCTGCTGATTTCATTTTATTTCATTGTCGGCTTTCAGTTTGAACACATAACGTAAAAATCATCTCCATCCTCAGAGGTCACACTCGGCCTTCTCACTGCTGGACAACGACTCTCCCGGTCTGATACAAGAGTCTCCGCGCGCCTTGAAGAAGGAAGCCGTCGGGTCGCCTTTGACGGCTTGGAAGAGCGTTGACCGGCTGGACAACGCAGGTAAGAGCTTGTTGCTGGAACCTCTTAAATCCACCCATCATTACAATTTAAACATTCAAACTGTGGGGAAGTTTTTAAAGATGCTAAATATAATAGGCTGAGTTTATGGAAGTGCTTTAGGTGCATTTATGTTCTCAAACTTTGATTACTGCAGAGGAGGACTGAGCAGTCAATGAGTTAATGGATTGCCTCAAACTGCCTTCCCGTGTGTTTTAAAATTGATTTTAAGATGACTTCTCTGGTTCTTCATGAGCTGATGTATTTCTTACCCTTCAGTACCATGAACGCTTCTACATACAACGGTTACCGAATATTGTCTGAGCCAAAATCCTCAACTGTCTTTGCAGTCGGGGCCTTGAGGCTTCAGATTGAGACATATTACTTTACTTTTTAATAGAATTGATTAACTTTTATTCGTTTTTCAGTGAGCAGTAGGAACTGTGACTGCTTCTCTAAACACCAGTCAACAATTAATTATATTAATTATGATAATATTCAGTCGACAATGTTGAGATCCATTCTAAAATATACTAGGAGCCAGGCTTAAATAGTTGTGATGTGGTTCCACCTCTCAGTTCAGTTTAAAAGTGTGTTGTCATCTGTTTGGTTCTTCTCTTTGTTTGGCATACGGTCTGTGTTCGTTTTCATGATATGTGCATTTTTGTGCATGCCTGGATGCGGAGGTGTGTCCTCGGTGCTGAAGAGCCCCGACGGGAACTGGATCGCCCTGCAGAGCGCCCAGCTGTCTCGTCCCAGTCTGCTCACCAAAAGGAAGAGCCTGGTCTACAGTGCCTTGGAGAGGGAGTCGGGAGTCGTGTCCGCCTACGAGGGTCTGGGCTCTGACAACGAAGGCAAACAAGAGGCCGACAGCTCTTGGGGTGCCGTCCTCCAGAAGATCCACAGGAAGATGACCGACTCTAACTTCAACCTGCACGACAGCACCGACAGCATCCCGCAGCTGATGACGAGCCGCCGAGGCAGCAGAGACGATCTCATTTTAGACTTGGGGCCTAACTGGAAGCTCAGTAAGCCTCTTT